>NC_133237.1:12415288-13043621 GCF_040436345.1 Pagrus major
CTACTACGAAGCTTTTGACTACTGGGGAAAAGGCACCATGGTAACAGTGTCATCAGGTAAGAATTGTTCGATTTAAAATTTACAACAGGCTACGTTTCATATTGTAAAATGTCATGTTTAGGTTACTTCAAAAGTAAAGTGGTTTAATACAGTGTGTAGTGTAAAAAGTCAAACAGCAATACTCTCAGTTGGACTCATTGGTGAATATTTGTGGCTCGTGTATTCTGGGTCATTTAAGTGGGACTTATAATATAGCGGCTTTAATTAAATGTTTAGACAGAGATTTGCGGCTGATTAACGGAAGACGTAGACTTTTAATACGAACAGTTAAGTAGATTCAGCACTGTGCTACGGTGCTGCTTTCGACTACTGGGGAAAAGGCACCATGGTAACAGTGTCATCAGGTAAGAATTGTACCGATTTAAAATTTACAACAGGCGACGTTTCATATTGTAAAATGTAACGTTTAAGTCACTTCTGAAGTAAAGAGTTTAAATACAGTGTGTAGTGTAAAAAGTCAAAGTAATATTGTCAGGAGGACTCACTGGTGAATCTTTACTGTAGTCTGGTTCATATAAGTGGATTTTATAACAGTGGGTTTAATTAATTGTTAAGGTAAAGATTTTTCACTGCACACTGGAAGACGTAGACTTTTTATACTAACAGTTAAATAGATTCAACACTGTGCTACTACAAAGCTTTCGACTACTGGGGAAAAGGCACCATGGTAACAGTGTCATCAGGTAAGATTTGTACGATTTAAAATTTACAACAGGCGACGTTTCATATTGCAAAATGTAATCTTTAAGTTATATTGTTAGTTCTCAGTGTGTCAAGTGTCACTTCAAAAGTTAAGTCTTTTAATACAGTGTGTAGTGTAAAAAGTCAAATAGCGATACTCTCAGTAGGACTTACTGGTGAATATTTATGTCTACTGTATTTTGGGTAATTTAAACAGATTTTATAACATTAATTAAATGTTGAGGAAGACTTTGCGCTCGACATTAGTAGATGTAGACTTTTCATACTAACAGCCTAGTAGATTCAGCACTGTGCGGCTGGGCTGCTTTTGACTACTGGGGAAAGGGTACAATGGTAACTGTTTCATCAGGTAAGAATATTCTTTAACGTCATATGTAATTGCCGATTTGACCAAAATAATATGTTTTTCTTAGATTAACTTAAACCTTCGATCCTTCAATCTAAAAAAAAGTACTAAATTACAAATCAATATTGTCAAAGATGTGCATTTACAGCAATTTACCGATATACATAGTTTTATAAAAAACACTACCACAAATAATACTATTGAGGGAGGTTAACCTTTGTGCAACAAACATCAAAATAAATGGCAGAGGGAAACATAAAACTGCTTGTCTGGAGTGGACTTGAACTTCCCTCAGTCAGTGTATTATTACTTTATGTGTTCTGTTACAGTAATGATCAATTCAATTGACTCCTCTCTACTTTGACAACTGCTTGGTAAATAATGTCTGTTGTGTTGAATTTTTTGATTGATTTTTTCTTTTGTGGTACTGTATTTACACGTTTTTCTTTTTTTAGCCACTCCAAAATCACCAACTGTGTTTCCCCTGATGCAATGTGGCTCTGGGACTGGAAACACGGTCACTCTTGGCTGTTTTGCAACTGACTTCACACCCTCCTCACTGACCTATGCATGGACCAAAAATGGGGCTGCCTTGACAAACTCCATTCAGTACCCTCCAGTACAGACGGGCAACTTCTATACAGGAATCAGTCAAATCCAAGTGTCGAAACAGGACTGGGATCGAAGACAGTCTTTCCAATGTGCCGTGACACATGCAGGAAGAAATCGACAAGCCGTTACTTTCCAAAAGCCAATAGAACCAGGTAAGACAGACTCATGATGATTATATATTAATATCTTTTTAGTAGTTGATTTGAAATCTGGTTTTATAATTATTCAAAAATGTGAATGTTTTCATATGAAATGTATTAATTATATTAAAATGTACAACAAGTTGGGTAATGATAACTGATAATAATGGCGTATTTAATTGTATATTAGTAGAATACAGGTTTAAACAGAATACCCTCAGTAAGAAAGGTTATCAATTTATAATCCTATAAACAATGTACTACAAGGCTTCTTCTTGTCACTATTTATGATAATGATAAAATAAACCTCACTTGTTTGACTAATAGAGAAAAATAATTATATTCATTCGGCATGATTAATGTGAAAATGCTTTATGCAAAAAAAGGACAAAATGATGACATAATAATAATAATAATAATAATAATAATAATAATAATAATAATAATAATAACAATAATAATAATAATAATGATAATAATAATACGTATACAAGTTAATCTTATGGGATTTTCTGAGAAGTGTTATTAGAGGCAGATTTACCACACATTTGTAAATGTATCCCAAACTGCTGCTGACGTGTGAACTTAATGTAAAAGAAAGCAATAATAGGTCTAGCCATTCTGACACTGTTACACTTAATGTCTCATTTCAAGAGTATTAAAATACAACTGTTACCAAATTAAAAACTGTCACATATCCTTGAATATATTCAGTTTCGCAGGGCTAGAAGGCAAACCAAAAAGTGAGGTGGAATAAGAAGGCTGAAGGCTTTCTCGTGTATATTCAGCTGCCGACTCAGTGTATTTAATTCCTTACTAATATACTGTACGTCCTCCGCACCTGTCCAAGAACAGATTATTGCGATGTGTTCTGCTTCTTTCCATCTATCTGCATAATCCTAGTATCTATGCAGATAGATGGAAACTGTATGTTGATCATTAACACTCAAGTTAAATCTGTGTTGCTTGCCCCGAGCAATCGATGTATATGCAGAAGCAAGCGTTAAAGATCAGCTGTTCAATTATGTCATTTCTTTTACTATGTTAATCTTATGTGAGAAGTATTTAATTTTTTAATTCAAGGAGCATAATCATTAGGCATATGTGTGAGTGCAAGTCACATGACATAAAGAAGTACAGAAAAGTCATAAACTCAGTGATATTGTAGGTCTATGGTAAATGAAAATCACATGAACACTGTAGCACATTCGTCACCTCTGCTTCTGCATATATATGTATGATTCCCTGCTTCCGCATACACATTTTCGTGTATGTGTTTGTTTTTCAGAGGAGACTTATATGTCGCCAACTCTCAGCGTGTTGGCCTCCTCTGTTGGCTATCTTCTCCTGCTTTGCCAAAGATTTTTGACAATGATAAGGTTAATCTCACTTTAAATAGAATATTTATTTTGTCAGTTATTTTTACATGCAACATGCAAACACAACTGAAAATTGTCCTCTGCATTTGACCCAAACCTAGCTACACATTGTAAGTACACACACGCACACACACAACAGATACAACTGACTTCTCCATCTAACTCTATCTTGAGAGAAATGTGAAGGTAAGAGATGAAAGCAACTCATATATATAAATCATTGACAAAGTTTAGAATGAATACGAGTTAAAAACAAAATCTCTTCTCTATCTCAGTACCGCGGGTTGTCTCTCCAAACATCACATTACACCCTGTCTGGGAGGGAGAATTTCAGACCTCGCCAGTCAGACTCATCTGCACCCTAAGTGACTTCTTCCCAGAAAATTTGAGTGTGAATTGGCGACAGGACAACCGACCTCTTAACATTGGGCAAATCCAGAGGAAGCTGCAGAGTGTGGAGAGGACAGAGAAAACCTTCAGTCTGAGCAGTGAGATTGGGCCGAATATGAGAGAGTGGGAAGCTGGCTCAAGTTTTACTTGCGAGGCCACTCACAACAACAACGCATTTACAAAAACAATAAGTATTTGTCAAAGTGAGTATGTAGAGCTTCTGTCTCACAGCACAATATGAAAATTGTTAATATATTATGAATATTTTATTTATGTGTTTTTAATGTATGTATTTGTTTTTATAGTCCATACACACACCCATCCTTCCATTCATATTGAGATTCCCAGCTTCATGACAGTAATGAAGGCAACATCTGAGGTGATGGCATCATGTTCAGTCCGCACCGTGTTTGACGCCAAGGTGACCTGGCTGATGGATGGGAGACTCCCATTCAGTAACAAAATGAAGCAGACCAGAAATGGAACTCATTTAATAGGCACTCTGACAGTTTCCACAAGGCAGTGGAAACAACTGAGACTTGTAAAATGTAAAGCAGAACATCGCTGCCTGTCATCCGCTGAGAAGTCCATACATTTTTCAGGTAAAAAAGAGCAAATGCTGTTCATTCATGATTATCTAATGACTCAAAAAACATAGTTTCTCCAAGTCTGTTCTTCAGTAACTCATCATTATCAACAATATAGACATTGAGTCACAGTTACTCAGGAAGGACTTGTCAATGATTAATTAACAACCAAGTCATTCCTGATTCATTCTTTACTCACTCCTAACAAAAGTTTTGTTTACCTTATTGTAAAGTGGTAAAAGGAGTGCTATGGAAGTGATGGACCCAAAATAAAATATTCTGCTTTGTTTTCTCTCTCCATCATCCAGAGCCTGCAGCCACAGCTCCATCAGTGGAGATCAGGAGATCTCTACCAGATTTGCTGAAGGGAAACAGTGCTGTGCTGGAGTGTGGCGTCACACAACTCTCCTCCACTGATCTGTATGTAACCTTTCAAGCCAACAGTGTCCACATCTCTGAAAAACAGTATGTTAATCTTCCTCAAGCCTCAGGCCTCCATTCAATCAGTAGACGCTTCACTGTCCCTCAAAAACACTGGAAGAAAGACACAAGTTTCACCTGCACAGTGAATCAAGGCTTCTCCAGCAACTTTCAGTCAAACTCCACAGGCAATATTTTTGGTGAGACGAGCTAATATTTTTTTCTCTCTTTAATGTTTCACACCTTGTTGATCTGTTTCAATAGACTGATTCACTGATGCACTGATTGATCTCTCATTTAGTGGACCCATCAGTGGAGCTCCTTCTTGTCCCCAGTGAAGTGTCAGGACCACAGAGACTCTCATGCTCTGGAAGGGGCTTCAACCCTCAGATTAAATGGTTTTCTGAGTCAACGCAAAGATCTTCTTCAAACGATGACATCAGCATGGGTGCAGATGGACGTGTGGCAGTAACCAGTCAACTTCAGATCCCTCAGGCAGAGTGGAAAACAGGGAAGGTCTTCACGTGTGAAGTGTCTGACAAATCTCTGAACAAACAGGTCAGACAGGACATCAGTGTCTGTTCAGGTAAATTCAAACAGAAGGAGAACAACAAATCCATCCAAATCTCTAATCAGAATTATACAACCATCATAGAATTAATTCTGTTAAAATTGAATACCCCATTAATCAATTCATGTGAAATAAGGTACATGAAAATAATCCAAAGAAGCTGGTACATGCACAACCACCTCCTTGTATCTGCTTACTGCATTGATAAGCTAACGTGATGGCAAAAAATATCACCCTGTACCACTGAGTAGAAACAAAGTAACATTAGCATCTATTTGGAGGTGTGTTTCTTGCCACCTGGTGGACAAAAATCTAATATTCATTGATCTTTGTCCCACTCTTCATGAGGATGAGAATTATCTGATAATCAACTAGTGCAGACCAAAATCTGGACCGGGGACGCTCCTTTCAGTCGTCCTCTCTAACAAACCTCATAGTAGATAACGGCTGTGATTGGCTCGTCACAAACCTGTCTAAATGGGAATGTGGACAGATGTATCTCACAGCAAATTACACATGAGCTTGAGGATTCGTCTGGTTCTGAGACGAGTAACGTACACCACGTTTAGCCAGACATGCTGAGACTCAAAGAGGCTGCACAGGCTTCCATTACATAAAGTTGTAAAAGGCTAAAATGTTATGCTATGTTATTGTAAGTTACCTTTGTTACATTACAGAATAATTTTTTTCAATGTTATTAAAAATACTAATTTTTTTTTTTAACATAATATCAAAATGGTCTTATGATGTGGAACAATTCTTAGTTTACCAATAAATAGTTGACTAATGATTTTGTCTTGCTTCATGATTCTTCTTCTGTGTATTTTCAACTCTCAGCTTATTCAAGCTTCCCTCCTTCCATTCATGTGGAGATTCCCAGCTTCGAGACAGTCATGATGTCAACATCAGAGGTGCAAGCAACATGTTTGGTCAGCACTAGTTTTGATGCCAAGGTGACCTGGCTGATGGATGGGAGAGTCTCACAGAGTAACACAGTGAGCCAGAACAAAAACACGACTCATGTGTTCAGTGATGTGAGAGTTTCCTCCAGCCAGTGGAAACAACTGAAGCACATAACATGCAGAGCAGAACATGCCTGCTTCTCATTAGCTGAAAAGACCATAAGTGTTGCAGGTAAGACAACTATACAACATGAAAATCAGATGTGTCGTGACAGCAAAGAACCTGAAAGAATACATTCTGCTTTGTTTTCTCTCTCCATCATCCAGAGCCTGCAGCCACAGCTCCATCAGTGGAGATCAGGAGATCTCTACCAGATTTGCTGAAGGGAAACAGTGCTGTGCTGGAGTGTGACGTCACACAACTCTCCTCCACTGATCTGTATGTAACCTTTCAAGCCAACAGTGTCCACATCTCTGAAAAACAGTATGTTAATCTTCCTCAAGCCTCAGGCCTCCATTCAATCAGTAGACGCTTCACTGTCCCCCAAAAACACTGGAAGAAAGACACAAGTTTCACCTGCACAGTGAATCAAGGCTTCTCCAGCAACTTTCAGTCAAACTCCACAGGCAATATTTTTGGTGAGACGAGCTAATATTTTTTTCTCTCTTTAATGTTTCACACCTTGTTGATCTGTTTCAATAGACTGATTCACTGATGCACTGATTGATCTCTCATTTAGTGGACCCATCAGTGGAGCTCCTTCTTGTCCCCAGTGAAGTGTCAGGACCACAGACACTCTCATGCTCTGGAAGGGGCTTCAACCCTCAGATTAAATGGTTTTCTGAGTCAACGCAAAGATCTTCTTCAAACGATGACATCAGCATGGGTGCAGATGGACGTGTGGCAGTAACCAGTCAACTTCAGATCCCTCAGACAGAGTGGAAAACAGGGAAGGTCTTCACGTGTGAAGTGTCTGACAAATCTCTGAACAAACAGGTCAGACAGGACATCAGCCTCTGCTCAGGTAAATTCAAACAGAAGGAGAACAACAAATCCATCCAAATCTCTAATCAGAATTATACAACCATCATAGAATTAATTCTGTTAAAATTGAATACCCCATTAATCAATTTATGTGAAATACGGTACATGAAAATAATCCAAAGAAGCTGGTACATGCACAACCACCTCCTTGTATCTGCTTACTGCATTGATAAGCTAACGTGATGGCAAAAAATATCACCCTGTACCACTGAGTAGAAACAAAGTAACATTAGCATCTATTTGGAGGTGTGTTTCTTGCCACCTGGTGGACAAAAATCTAATATTCATTGATCTTTGTCCCACTCTTCATGAGGATGAGAATTATCTGATAATCAACTAGTGCAGACCAAAATCTGGACCGGGGACGCTCCTTTCAGTCGTCCTCTCTAACAAACCTCATAGTAGATAACGGCTGTGATTGGCTCGTCACAAACCTGTCTAAATGGGAATGTGGACAGATGTATCTCACAGCAAATTACACATGAGCTTGAGGATTCGTCTGGTTCTGAGACGAGTAACGTACACCACGTTTAGCCAGACATGCTGAGACTCAAAGAGGCTGCACAGGCTTCCATTACATAAAGTTGTAAAAGGCTAAAATGTTATGCTATGTTATTGTAAGTTACCTTTGTTACATTACAGAATAATTTTTTTCAATGTTATTAAAAATACTAATTTTTTTTTTAACATAATATCAAAATGGTCTTATGATGTGGAACAATTCTTAGTTTACCAATAAATAGTTGACTAATGATTTTGTCTTGCTTCATGATTCTTCTTCTGTGTATTTTCAACTCTCAGCTTGTTCAAGCGTCCCTCCTTCCATTCATGTGGAGATTCCCAGCTTCGAGACAGTCATGATGTCAACATCAGAGGTGCAAGCAACATGTTTGGTCAGCACTAGTTTTGATGCCAAGGTGACCTGGCTGATGGATGGGAGAGTCTCACAGAGTAACACAGTGAGCCAGAACAAAAACACGACTCATGTGTTCAGTGATGTGAGAGTTTCCTCCAGCCAGTGGAAACAACTGAAGCACATAACATGCAGAGCAGAACATGCCTGCTTCTCATTAGCTGAGAAGACCATAAGTGTTGCAGGTAAGACAACTATACAACATGAAAATCAGACGTGTCGTGACAGCAAAGAACCTGAAAGAATACATTCTGCTTTGTTTTCTCTCTCTCTCACTCTGTTGATCATTAACACTCAAGTTAAATCTGTGTTGCTTGCCCCGAGCAATCAATGTATATGCAGAAGCAAGCATTAAAGATCAGCTGTTCAATTATGTCAGTTTTTTACGATGTAAATCTTATGTTAGAAGTGTTTTATTTTTTAATTCAAGGAGCATAATCATTAGGCATATGTGTGAGTGCAAGTAGCATGACATAAAGAAGTACAGAAAAGTCATAAACTCAGTGATATTGTAGGTCTATAGTAAATGAAAATCACATGAACACTGTAGCACATTGTTCACCTCTGCTTCTGCATACATATTTTCGTGTGTGTGTTTGTTTTTCAGTGGACATTTATATGTCAGCAACTCTCAGCGTGTTGGCCTCCCCTGATGAGGAAAACCAGGCTTCCTTCTCCTGCTTTGCCAAAGATTTTTCACCAAAAAGTTACAAATTCAAATGGCTGAAAAATGATGCAGACATCACCAACAAAATAGACGAGATCGTGACACCGTCTAAGGAAAGACAGCTGGAGAATGGAACGAAAGTGTACAGTGCAGCAAGTTTTCTCTTGGTAGAGTCCAGTGAGTGGACCCCGGATACTAAGTTTACATGTCTGTTTGAGGGGACTGGTGAAAACAACCCAGTATTCGTGAATTCATCCGTGACCCACAACAAGGAAATATCCATCCAACGTGAGTAAATTGTTCTTTAAAAATAGTTTGTAAAATTCAATTCCTATTGTTTTTTGGCCATGTCTGTTTAATATTTGTACGTTTATTCTTCACTCAGCCGTTAGCGAATGTCCTGAAGCAGATGTGGAAATAACAATCATTGGCCCAACAATGGAAGACATGTTTTTAAACAGAAAAGGGAAGCTAGAGTGTCGAGCCCAGGAAAACAAACCATCTATTACGGAGATGAAATTTGAAAACGAGGACGGAAAAGACCTACTTGGTACCGGAATGATCCAGGTTAAAGGAAATAAAAAAACATACAGCATTTCAATTGACATCTCATACGATGAATGGAGCCGGGGGATAAAGAGCACCTGCGTTGTTACACATTCAGAGCATATTGACCCACTGAAGGAAGTCTATGAAAGGAGTTTTGGTAAGAAAACTATTCTCTTTGTCCACTAAAAGCCTTACTTCCTCTTGTCGTGCCTTCACATGCATTAATGAGTGTTATTGCTAAGTGTGTTTTGTAGCAGATATTTCCTTCAGAGCTGTTCTGTGTGTAGAAGGAGGCCTGATTGTTCTCTCATGCTTGCAGGGGGAAAACTTCAGCGTCCTTCAGTGTTTATGATGCCTCCAGTAGAACATACTAGAAAAGAAACGGTGACCCTGACTTGCTATGTGAAAGACTTCTCCCCTAAAGAGGTTTACGTGTCTTGGCTTGTTGATGACGACGCTTCAGACACAGACAAATCAGTCCAGACCACAAACCCAATAGAAAACAGCGGGTCCTATTCTGCATATGGCCAGTTAACGGTCAGCCTCGAGCAGTGGAAACAGAATGACAAGGTGTATAGCTGTGCAGTTTACCACGAGTCCGTGGCTAACACAACTAGAGCTATTGTCAGGTCCATTGGGTACAGAGCGTTTGGAAATACCAACCTGGTCAACCTCAACATGAACGTCCCTGATACGTGCAAGGCCCAGTAGATGTCATTTTGTGTCGCTGTGTCTTCTGCTGTTTGTTGTTTAAATGTTTGTGGCTTGTGATACGACATTGTGTTTGTCTTTTTAATGCAGATTGAAAATCAAAATAAAAAATGCTCTTTGCAACTCTGTTTTTGTACGTTGCATGCACTTCATGTCCTCATTGGACCATTTTTGTGAGCTACATGTTATTCGTGAGTGTACTGTCACAGTGCTGTCCTAATGCAACACAAGTCAGGTGTAGATATCAGCCTGAGTGAGCTTTAAAACAGTGACAGTATGTCAGACTTTCTCTAGAGTAATGCACCACCACACTAACTTTAGACAAAAATTAAATCATATTTGTTCATTTTTATCTGTATATGGTGCTTTAACAATGTTTGTGTGACTTGTCTTTGTGTATCTGTGTACTCTAATGGGTCTTGCGCCCCTCAACACAAGACAGATTATCGTTTAAAGTCCAATGCTATGGTCTCTTTGTCAAATGATGAATACATGAATCAACAAGCCAAGTCATGCATGCCACATCAGTAATGGGGTCTCTCCAGAGCAATTCAGGATCATTGTAGGAACAGCTTTTTTATATTTAATAACATAATCAACATTTAGAACATGTCAAACTATTAGGCCTTATGGTACACTCATAACAACATGTAATATATATATATATATATATATATGTATATATATATATATATATATATATATATATATATATATATATATATATATATATATATATAGATATAGATATATATATATATATATATATATACATACATACAATTTATAGATACATATAATATGTATTATATAATATTTTTATTATATTATAATAATATGTATTATTTCATACTTGGATTGACTGACTAAATAAATGATTTACTGATTAAATCCACCCTGGCCTGAAAGGTTGTTTATGATTCATAGCTATATTATATTGCCAGACTAAAGGAAATTAATCAAATTCGGTTGTTCGTGAGCATTCAAATCTACAGATTTCTGTCCCAAATACTAACTGATTAATTACTGTACACTACATCCAGGGTACGAGCTTGTAATTCACAGCCAGTGGAATGGTGCTATGGAGGCAGAGGAAGATAACATGGGAGACACAGCTGTCACCTTCATCCTTCTCTTCATCATCACTCTGCTGTTCACCATTGGAACCATTGCTTTCAAGGTAATGATGAGTTTATGTGTTGGAGTGATTCACAGAGCGCAGAGAAAGACAAAACTATTTTATGAATTCAAACAAAGTAGGGTTGGCAGTAAAGTCGTAACACAGGAGTTAGAATGACAATAGGTTCACACGGGGCAGAGTCGCGAGAGAAAAAATGGCAGTAACATAATAATAATACTGCAGTAAGTGACATACTGCATTATGAATATTTGACTACATCTGGTTATTGTTGTAAGTGCTTAATTTACCATGCTACTGTCTTTTTACGTTTTTCCTCTAATTCTAAAAGTGATTGCAACACGAGCTCCACTGTTAATGATGAAAAACGGCAGCATTTGTGCGATTTAACACGATGAACTTGAAATAAAAGTTAGCTTTGTAAAGCATAAAGATAATACTAGAGAGGTGACAAATCAACTCTGGTATGCTTTAGTTATGTCTAGTTATGTCTTAACAAATATTTAACATTTTGAGTCTGAACAATATCATATCAAATTGTATGGCTATGACTAAATTACACTTTATTTTGCTGTTATTTTGTGTTTAATATAATCCCAAAATGTTGTTTTTTTTCTCGCAAGTTGAATAATTTAAATTTAGCAAACTACAACAGGAGCATTTTATTTGTGCCATATATTGATACATTTATTTTACAATCATCAGAAGATTACATGCATGCTTCAGTGTCTCACTTGACAATGATAAGGTTAATCTCACTTTAAAAAGACCAGACCTCTGAAATCCAAAACAAATATTTTTCATTCGTTTTATTTTTTATGATGCAGCAATGCACTGCTTTAGCTGTAGAAATGTGATCATTTTGTTGCATATTACTAATCCACTTTTTAATGTTTTTTTTCTGTCTTTTCAGATTAAATGAAACAAGGTGAACTTTCTGTAAAAGAAAAAGCATTTTTCACACATTTTTGCTTTAAAACTCATAGTATCATGTAAGTAATCGCAATCGTCTTTTTTCATTTTAATTACAAGAGCTTTGTATCTTTTTGAAAATAAATGTTGTAATGAAGATAACCACTTATGTTGCAACTCAAACTTCTTTCTCTTGTCTATTATTTTGAAATTGTTCACACTGTCTATAGTTTCACCTTCAAATTAAAAAACATTATACTCATAGTAAATCTTTATAATCTTGAAATACTTTCAAACCATTTTTAATGTTATTTTATTATATATCATGTATATGTTGCTGTTCATCACCTCCCAGCACCTGGAATCAACAGCCCATGTTGAACTCAATATGTAAATTCAAAGATTTTACAGTTGGTTAGTTGTCGAGTCTATTAATATTAGAGAACTAGAACTAAAACCTTAAGCAAAGTCATGAGAAGCCATGTGAACTTGTGTTAACTGATATATTGAAATGTGCACTCTGTTTCTCTTACTGGCATAACCACACCTCACACCTGGTGTCTGTGATGCACCGTTGCTCTTTGCATTGTTTCACTTCTGTGTTTTGGTCCTTTTTTGGGACCTGAGTGTTACTCAATGCTTCCGCTCGCTGCTTGCTCTGATCACTCTGGCCTGTCACGCTGCAACATCTGTGCAACAGACTTCTCCATCTAACTCCACCAGAATCTCTTAAACCACAACTCTGCCATCTAGTCTAAATACAAAGACTTTACACTTAGCATTGAGACAACACAGCTGGTTAATTGACAGAAATGTGAAGGTAAGAGATGAAAGCAACTCGTATATATAAATCATTGACAAAGTTTAGAATGAATACAAGTTAAAAACAAAATCTCTTCTCTATCTCAGTACCGCGGGTTGTCTCTCCAAAGATCACATTACACCCTGTCTGGGATGGAGAATTTCAGACCTCACCAGTCAGACTCATCTGCACCCTAAGTGACTTCTTCCCAGAAAAACTGAGTGTGAATTGGCAACGGGACAACCAACCTCTTAACATTGGGCAAATCCAGAGGAAGCTGCAGAGTGTGGAGAGGACAGAGAAAACCTTCAGTCTGAGCATTGAGATTGGGCCGAATACGAGAGAGTGGGAAGCTGGCTCAAGTTTTACTTGCAAGGCCACTCACAACAACAACGCATTTATAAAAACAATAAGTATTTGTCAAAGTGAGTATGTAGAGCTTCTGTCTCACAGCACAATATGAAAATTGTTAATATATTATGAATATTTTATTTATGTGTTTTTAATGTATGTATTTGTTTTTATAGTCCATACACACACCCATCCTTCCATTCATATTGAGATTCCCAGCTTCATGACAGTAATGAAGGCAACATCTGAGGTGAAGGCATCATGTTCAGTCCGCACCGTGTTTGACGCCAAGGTGACCTGGCTGATGGATGGGAGACTCCAATCCAGTAACAAAGTGAAGCAGACCAGAAATGGGACTCATTTAATAGGCACTCTGACAGTTTCCACAAGGCAGTGGAAACAACTGAGGCTTGTAAAATGTAAAGCAGAACATCGCTGCCTGTCATCCGCTGAGAAGTCCATACATTTTTCAGGTAAAAAAGAGCAAATGCTGTTCATTCATGATTATCTAATGACTCAAAAAACATAGTTTCTCCAAGTCTGTTCTTCAGTAACTCATCATTATCAACAATATAGACATTGAGTCACAGTTACTCAGGAAGGACTCATCAATGATTAATTAACAACCAAGTCATTCCTGATTCATTCTTTACTCACTCCTAACAAAAGTTTTGTTTACCTTATTGTAAAGTGGTAAAAGGAGTGCTATGGAAGTGATGGACCCAAAATAAAATATTCTGCTTTGTTTTCTCTCTCCATCATCCAGAGCCTGCAGCCACAGCTCCATCAGTGGAGATCAGGAGATCTCTACCAGATTTGCTGAAGGGAAACAGTGCTGTGCTGGAGTGTGACGTCACACAACTCTCCTCCACTGATCTGTACATCACGTTTCAGGCAGACAGTGTCGACATTTCTGACAAACTGTATGTTGACCTTCCTGAAACCCCAGGCCTCCATTCAATCAGTAGACGCTTCACTGTCCTTTCACGGTACTGGAATAATGACACAAGTTTCACCTGCACAGTGAATCAAGGCTACAATCGCAAATTCACATCGAATTCCACTGGGAATTTTTTTGGTGAGAGTTTTTACTGTTTCTTCAAAAACTGTTGATTTGTAAAGTTGTAAAGTGCTTTTATTATTTAAATTAATCGATACATTGACTGATTCAGTGATTCATTAATTTATTCATTTGTTGGCATAAAATTTAGTGGACCCATCAATGGAGCTCCTTCTAGTCCCCAGTGAAGTGTCAGGACCACAGAGACTCTCATGCTCTGGATGGGGCTTCAACCCTCAGATTAAATGGTTTTCTGAGTCAAAGCAAAGGTCTTCTTCAAACAATGACATCAGCATGGGTGCAGATGGACGTGTGGCAGTAACCAGTCAACTTCAGATCCCTCAGACAGAGTGGAAAACAGGGAAGGTCTTCACGTGTAAAGTGTCAGACAGATCTCTTGACAAAACAGTGGAAAAAGACATCAGTATCTGCTCAGGTAAGATTAAATGGAGAGTCACAACCTCAGCTGTCTCGACACTGACTATTCAAAAAGTGCTTTTGAATTATTTTGAAGTGTAATGTCAATTAAGTCAAAATATATAAGAGGTTTGCTATTAATTCACGGTTCTTTTTTCCTGTATTGTTCACTCTCAGCTTATTCAAGCGTCCCTTCTTCCATTCATGTGGAGATTCCCAGCTTCAAGACAGTCATGATGTCAACATCTGAGGTACAAGCAACATGTTTGGTCCGCACAGTTTTTAATGCTGAGGTGACCTGGCTGATGGATGGGACAGCTGCACCAAGTAGCCAAGTGAAGCGAGCTGAAAACACAACTCATATATTGAGTGAAGTGACAGTTTCATCAAATAAATGGAAACAACTTGAGTTTCAAACATGCAGAGCTGTCCATACGTGCTTCTCATCCACTGAGAGGACTGTGAGTGTTGCAGGTAAGACGACGATACAACATGAACATTGAGTATTTTGTCAAAGTGAAGGACTAGAGAGACATTTGCTTTGTTTTCTCTCTCCATCATCCAGAGCCTGCAGCCACAGCTCCATCAGTGGAGATCAGGAGATCTCTACCAGATTTGCTGAAGGGAAACAGTGCTGTGCTGGAGTGTGGCGTCACACAACTCTCCTCCACTGATCTGTATGTAACCTTTCAAGCCAACAGTGTCCACATCTCTGAGAAACAGTATGTTGATCTTCCTCAAGCCTCAGGCCTCCATTCAATCAGTAGACGCTTCACTGTCCCTCAAAAACACTGGAAGAAAGACACAAGTTTCACCTGCACAGTGAATCAAGGCTTCTCCAGCAACTTTCAGTCAAACTCCACAGGCAATATTTTTGGTGAGACGAGCTAATATTTTTTTCTCTCTTTAATGTTTCACACCTTGTTGATCTGTTTCAATAGACTGATTCATTGATGCACTGATTGATCTCTCATTCAGTGGACCCATCAGTGGAGCTCCTTCTAGTCCCCAGTGAAGTGTCAGGACCACAGAGACTCTCATGCTCTGGATGGGGCTTCAACCCTCAGATTAAATGGTTTTCTGAGTCAACGCAAAGATCTTCTTCAAATGATGACATCAGCATGGGTGCAGATGGACGTGTGGCAGTAACCAGTCAACTTCAGATCCCTCAGGCAGAGTGGAAAACAGGGAAGGTCTTCACGTGTGAAGTGTCTGATAAATCTCTGAACAAACAGGTCAGACAGGACATCAGCCTCTGCTCAGGTAAATTCAAACAGAAGGAGAACAACAAATCCATCCAAATCTCTAATCAGAATTATACAACCATCATATAATTAATTCTGTTGAAATTGAATGCCCCATTAATCAATTCATGTGAAATAAGGTACATGAAAATGATCCAAAGAAGCTGGTACATGCACAACCACCACCTTGTATCTGCTTACAGCATTGATAAGCTAACGTGATGGCAAAAAATATCACCCTGTACCACTGAGCAGAAACAAAGTAACATTAGCATCTATTTGGAGGTGTGTTTCTTGCCACCTGGTGGACAAAAAACTAATATTCATTGATCTTTGTCCCACTCTTCATGAGGATGAGAATTATCTGATAATCAACTAGTGCAGACCAAAATCTGGACCGGGGATGCTCCTTTCAGTCGTCCTCTCTAACAAACCTCATATCAGATAACGGCTGTGATTGGCTCGTCACAAACCTGTCTAAATGGGAATGTGGACAGATGTGTCTCACAGCAAATTACACATGAGCTTGAGGATTCGTCTGGTTCTGAGACGAGTAACGTACACCACGTTCAGCCAGACATGCTGAGACTCAAAGAGGCTGCACAGGCTTCCATTACATAAAGTTGTAAAAGGCTAAAATGTTATGCTCTGTTATTGTAAGTGACCTTTTTATATTACAGTCATTTTTTTCAATATTATTAAAAACACTACATTTTGCAGGTTTTGAACATAATATCAAAATGATCTTATGATGTGGAACAATTCTTAGTTTACCAATAAATAGTTGACTCATGATTTTGTCTTGCTTCATGATTCTTCTTCTGTGTATTTTCAACTCTCAGCTTATTCAAGCGTCCCTCCTTCCATTCATGTGGAGATTCCCAGCTTCGAGACAGTCATGATGTCAACATCTGAGGTGCAAGCAACATGTTTGGTCAGCACTAGTTTTGATGCCAAGGTGACCTGGCTGACGGATGGTAGAGTCTCACACAGTAACACAGTGAGCCAGAACAAAAACACGACTCATGTATTCAGTGATGTGAGAGTTTCCTCCAGCCAGTGGAAACAACTAAAGCACATAACGTGCAGAGCAGAACATGCCTGCTTCTCATTAGCTGAGAAGACCATAAGTGTTGCAGGTAAGACAACTATACAACATGAAAATCAGACGTGTCGTGACAGCAAAGAACCTAAAAGAATACATTCTGCTTTGTTTTCTCTCTCCATCATCCAGAGCCTGCAGCCACAGCTCCATCAGTGGAGATCAGGAGATCTCTACCAGATTTGCTGAAGGGAAACAGTGCTGTGCTGGAGTGTGACGTCACACAACTCTCCTCCACTGATCTGTATGTAACCTTTCAAGCCAACAGTGTCCACATCTCTGAAAAACAGTATGTTAATCTTCCTCAAGCCTCAGGCCTCCATTCAATCAGTAGACGCTTCACTGTCCCTCAAAAACACTGGAAGAAAGACACAAGTTTCACCTGCACAGTGAATCAAGGCTTCTCCAGCAACTTTCAGTCAAACTCCACAGGCAATATTTTTGGTGAGATGAGCTAATATTTTTTTCTCTCTTTAATGTTTCACACCTTGTTGATCTGTTTCAATAGACTGATTCATTGATGCACTGATTGATCTCTCATTCAGTGGACCCATCAGTGGAGCTCCTTCTAGTCCCCAGTGAAGTGTCAGGACCACAGAGACTCTCATGCTCTGGATGGGGCTTCAACCCTCAGATTAAATGGTTTTCTGAGTCAAAGCAAAGATCTTCTTCAAACGATGACATCAGCATGGGTGCAGATGGATGTGTGGCAGTAACCAGTCAACTTCAGATCCCTCAGACAGAGTGGAAAACAGGGAAGGTCTTCACGTGTGAAGTGTCTGACAAATCTCTGAACAAACAGGTCAGACAGGACATCAGTGTATGTTCAGGTAAATTCAAACAGGAGAACAACAAATCCATCCAAATCTCTAATCAGAATTATACAACCATCATAGAATTAATTATTTTGAAATTGAATGCCCCATTAATCAATTTATGTGAAATAAGGTACATGAAAATAATCCAAAGAAGCTGGTACATGCACAACCACCACCTTGTATCTGCTTACAGCATTGATAAGCTAACGTGATGGCAAAAAATATCACCCTGTACCACTGAGCAGAAACAAAGTAACATTAGCATCTATTTGGAGGTGTGTTTCTTGCCACCTGGTGGACAAAAATCTAATATTCATTGATCTTTGTCCCACTCTTCATGAGGATGAGAATTATCTGATAATCAACTAGTGCAGACCAAAATCTGGACCGAGGACGCTCCTTTCAGTCGTCCTCTCTAACAAACCTCATAGTAGATAACGGCTGTGATTGGCTCGTCACAAACCTGTCTAAATGGGAATGTGGACAGATGTACCTCACAGCAAATTACACATGAGCTTGAGGATTTGTCTGGTTCTGAGACGAGTAACGTACACCACGTTTAGCCAGACATGCTGAGACTCAAAGAGGCTGCACAGGCTTCCATTACATAAAGTTGTAAAAGACTAAAATGTTATGCTATGTTATTGTAAGTGACCTTTTTATATTACAGTCATTTTTTTCAATATTATTAAAAACACTACATTTTGCAGGTTTTGAACATAATATCAAAATGATCTTATGATGTGGAACAATTCTTAGTTTACCAATAAATAGTTGACTCATGATTTTGTCTTGCTTCATGATTCTTCTTCTGTGTATTTTCAACTCTCAGCTTATTCAAGCGTCCCTCCTTCCATTCATGTGGAGATTCCCAGCTTCGAGACAGTCATGATGTCAACATCTGAGGTGCAAGCAACATGTTTGGTCAGCACTAGTTTTGATGCCAAGGTGACCTGGCTGATGGATGGGAGAGTCTCACACAGTAACACAGTGAGCCAGAACAAAAACACGACTCATGTATTCAGTGATGTGAGAGTTTCCTCCAGCCAGTGGAAACAACTGAAGCACATAACGTGCAGAGCAGAACATGCCTGCTTCTCATTAGCTGAAAAGACCATAAGTGTTGCAGGTAAGACAACTATACAACATGAAAATCAGACGTGTCGTGACAGCAAAGAACCTAAAAGAATACATTCTGCTTTGTTTTCTCTCTCCATCATCCAGAGCCTGCAGCCACAGCTCCATCAGTGGAGATCAGGAGATCTCTACCAGATTTGCTGAAGGGAAACAGTGCTGTGCTGGAGTGTGACGTCACACAACTCTCCTCCACTGATCTGTATGTAACCTTTCAAGCCAACAGTGTCCACATCTCTGAAAAACAGTATGTTAATCTTCCTCAAGCCTCAGGCCTCCATTCAATCAGTAGACGCTTCACTGTCCCTCAAAAACACTGGAAGAAAGACACAAGTTTCACCTGCACAGTGAATCAAGGCTTCTCCAGCAACTTTCAGTCAAACTCCACAGGCAATATTTTTGGTGAGATGAGCTAATATTTTTTTCTCTCTTTAATGTTTCACACCTTGTTGATCTGTTTCAATAGACTGATTCATTGATGCACTGATTGATCTCTCATTCAGTGGACCCATCAGTGGAGCTCCTTCTAGTCCCCAGTGAAGTGTCAGGACCACAGACACTCTCATGCTCTGCATGGGGCTTCAACCCTCAGATTAAATGGTTTTCTGAGTCAAAGCAAAGATCTTCTTCAAACGATGACATCAGCATGGGTGCAGATGGACGTGTGGCAGTAACCAGTAAACTTCAGATCCCTCAGACAGAGTGGAAAACAGGGAAGGTCTTCACGTGTGAAGTGTCTGACAAATCTCTGAACAAACAGGTCAGACAGGACATCAGTGTCTGTTCAGGTAAATTCAAACAGGAGAACAACAAATCCATCCAAATCTCTAATCAGAATTATACAACCATCATAGAATTAATTATTTTGAAATTGAATGCCCCATTAATCAATTTATGTGAAATAAGGTACATGAAAATAATCCAAAGAAGCTGGTACATGCACAACCACCACCTTGTATCTGCTTACAGCATTGATAAGCTAACGTGATGGCAAAAAATATCACCCTGTACCACTGAGCAGAAACAAAGTAACATTAGCATCTATTTGGAGGTGTGTTTCTTGCCACCTGGTGGACAAAAATCTAATATTCATTGATCTTTGTCCCACTCTTCATGAGGATGAGAATTATCTGATAATCAACTAGTGCAGACCAAAATCTGGACCGGGGACGCTCCTTTCAGTCGTCCTCTCTAACAAACCTCATATCAGATAACGGCTGTGATTGGCCCGTCACAAACCTGTCTAAATGGGAATGTGGACAGATGTATCTCACAGCAAATTACACATGAGCTTGAGGATTCGTCTGGTTCTGAGACGAGTAACGTACACCACGTTTAGCCAGACATGCTGAGACTCAAAGAGGCTGCACAGGCTTCCATTAGGCTAAAATGTTATGCTATGTTATTGTAAGTGACCTTTTTATATTACAGAGTCATTTTTTTCAATATTATTAAAAACACTACATTTTGCAGGTTTTGAACATAATATCAAAATGATCTTATGATGTGGAACAATTCTTAGTTTACCAATAAATAGCTGACACATGATTTTGTCTTGCTTCATGATTCTTCTTCTGTGTATTTTCAACTCTCAGCTTATTCAAGCGTCCCTCCTTCCATTCATGTGGAGATTCCCAGCTTCGAGACAGTCATGATGTCAACATCTGAGGTGCAAGCAACATGTTTGGTCAGCACTGGTTTTGATGCCAAGGTGACCTGGCTGATGGATGGGAGAGTCTCACACAGTAACACAGTGAGCCAGAACAAAAACACGACTCTTGTATTCAGTGATGTGAGAGTTTCCTCCAGCCAGTGGAAACAACTGAAGCACATAACATGCAGAGCAGAACATGCCTGCTTCTCATTAGCTGAAAAGACCATAAGTGTTGCAGGTAAGACAATTATACAACATGAAAATCAGACGTGTCGTGACAGCAAAGAACCTAAAAGAATACATTCTGCTTTGTTTTCTCTCTCCATCATCCAGTGCCTGCAGCCACAGCTCCATCAGTGGAGATCAGGAGATCTCTACCAGATTTGCTGAAGGGAAACAGTGCTGTGCTGGAGTGTGACGTCACACAACTCTCCTCCACTGATCTGTATGTAACCTTTCAAGCCAACAGTGTCCACATCTCTGAAAAACAGTATGTTAATCTTCCTCAAGCCTCAGGCCTCCATTCAATCAGTAGACGCTTCACTGTCCCTCAAAAACACTGGAAGAAAGACACAAGTTTCACCTGCACAGTGAATCAAGGCTTCTCCAGCAACTTTCAGTCAAACTCCACAGGCAATATTTTTGGTGAGACGAGCTAATATTTTCTTCTCTCTTTAATGTTTCACACCTTGTTGATCTGTTTCAATAGACTGATTCATTGATGCACTGATTGATCTCTCATTCAGTGGACCCATCAGTGGACCTCCTTCTAGTCCCCAGTGAAGTGTCAGGACCACAGAGACTCTCATGCTCTGGATGGGGCTTCAACCCTCAGATTAAATGGTTTTCTGAGTCAAAGCAAAGATCTTCTTCAAACGATGACATCAGCATGGGTGCAGATGGACGTGTGGCAGTAACCAGTCAACTTCAGATCCCTCAGACAGAGTGGAAAACAGGGAAGGTCTTCATGTGTGAAGTGTCTGACAAATCTCTGAACAAACAGGTCAGACAGGACATCAGTGTCTGTTCAGGTAAAATGAAACCATAATTGACAGTCATGTCAATGTATCAAGTGTAGAATAAATACATTCACAAAAAATCGGAATCATTCATTGAGCATTCAAGACATTCTTTTCTCATAATCATTACTTTTGTCATGTTCTTTTTTCAGTGACTCCAGCATCATCTCAGGTAGTCAGTGTATATGTTGAGGGACCACCACTCCAGCAGCTTCAGAACATGGGTCAGGTGACTGTCACCTGTCTTCTGGTCGGCCCTTCTCTTAATGATTTCTCCATCACCTGGAAAGTAGGTGGGAAAGAATATTCTCCTGATGTCCATACAGGGCCACCAGTGAGTCACAGCAATGGGACACAGACTTTGAGGAGTTTCCTCAATGTGTCAGCGGAGGATTGGAATGCATATAAACAAGTGTCTTGTGAGGGAAAGCACTGGTGTTCCAGCCAGGGCTTCGAGGACCACATAAGCAAAAGCAGAGGTAGTGTTGTACATAAAAATAATTTGATCTGATTCTTCACACTCGTTTCTGATCTGTAGTGATTAACATAGTTTAAAAAGGCAACATTGCATCAGAAACTCACCATTAAAAAAAGAAAATCTTCCTAATTTTGCCTTAAAGATCAGATTGTAAAATGCAAAATTTAAACCTTCATGTACTTTGTTTCCCCTTTGTGTTTTTCAAGACCTGTATCCACCAACAGTGAAGATAATGCAACCGACTGCCTCCGAGCTGTCTGCATCAGACGTCCTCACACTTACCTGCCTAGTTTCTGGATTTTTCCCATCTAACGTCGTAGTTCACTGGGAGGAGAACGGCCAGACGCTCCCATCAACTCGCTACACCAACAGTCCTACATGGAAATACACAGGGAGCAGCACTTATTCAATGAGCAGCAGACTGAACACATCCAAAACTGAGGACAAAGAGTCTACGTATGCATGTGTTGTCAAACATGAGTCGTCTCCAACGCCTTTTGAAAGCACTATAAAGGATGTGTTCGGTGAGCTGAGGATTCATTTTTAATAACATTGCAGTTCCCTGGTGTTGTTCATTACACTGTAGCAGAGATACCAATGCTAAGGATCACTGTCTCTCCTCTCTCTTTCACTTAAATGATTCATGGCAACAGGGACAAACAATTTTCTATAGATGTTTTTCCTTGTACGTCCTCTGTACTTTTGCACCGAGGGCAAAAGTACAGAGGACGAGTAACTACTCATGATTTTGTGTACCAAATTTTAAAGTGTTACTTTTTTTGCTCCACGATCTTCCTAAATCAGATAAGATTAAAGTACCTTTTATGACTATTTTCCACAGCCGAAGTGACCCACAGCAAACCTTCAGCCACCCTGCTCCAGGGCTCCGGTGAACTCGTGTGCCCGGTCTCTGGCTTCAGCCCTGCACCCATAAACATCACTTGGCTTCTTGATCACACCCAAAAACTGTTGGACTACAACACTAGTGAGCCCCACAGAGGCCCAAAAGGAAAGTTCAGCATCCAAAGCCACCTCCGTCTGACCCTAGTCAGCTGGTTGCCTGGAGCAGTCCTCACCTGCAGGGTGACACATGCCAACACCACCCTGTCCCTGAATATAACTAAAGCATGTGCTGGTGTGTTCATTGATCCATGTCTTTCTCGCACATTAAACTACTTTGATGATATCACACAGGCTGATGTGAACCGAGACGTGGATGTGCAAAGCTGGTATATGGCTTTCACTTTCCTCCTGTTTTTCCTCATCGCCATCATCTATGCTGTCATTGCTACTATAATTAAGGTAAAAAACAGCAGTAGTAGTTTTGGGATTTTAACGTAATCTTCCAATAAAGTATTACTGCTATGGTTTTAATATCTCTGCTATGTTTAGTGTTGTCATTTCTCTAGAATATTAAGATTTTTTGTAAAACACAAACCTGTCTCCAGATCCTGACACATTCTCTTTGTTTTCTCTTTTCAGACTAAATGATGATGATCACAGGACAGGTCCCGTTTTATAATCCAAACGTGGCCTTGTTTGAAGGATTTTTGATGGTATATGGCCTTAGTACTTTTAAAGTGTAATAAGTTTTGTTTCTTTTTTAATATTTCTATTATTATTTTTGACATAATGAGATTTAAACGCCATTGTAACTCACAAATGCTCCTTAACTGTGCTCATTCTTCCATTTAAAAATAAAGATTGAAATATGGAAAAACAAAGTTTGTCATCATTTGCCTCATTGCTTACAATAAACAACTAGTTTATAGGATTATTGTCTTGATGTGGGGTTTAAGGAAATTACTACATGTGCAAATTCACTGTAGGAGAAACATTCAGAATAGAGGTAAAGAGGTAAACCCAAAAACTTTAGATGCATATGCCAAGGTGGCATTAACACTGTGGACACTGAGAACATGTCCCCACCGCCTTTTGAAAGCATCATTATTTAAAATGAAAAATAAACTTTGCTCTCCATCAGCACCTACAGTTGAAACTGGCTGCTGGACCTGATATGTACAGTATAAACTACAGTTTGGCAACAGAATGCAACATATGCAGGAAAGCTGTTCATTAGATATTAGATGTGATTAGCATTTAAAATCTGAACGTATTAGGCTAACAAGCTAGCTGGAGTCTAGCTAGCAAGAATAACCCATAAGGTTTGTAAACAATGTGTCTTACTCGCTGTATTTTTCAGTAAGCCTACATGATAAGATAATGACTTACAGTCCAGTGCAGTGTGCAGTTTTTCCTCCGTTTTTCCTCTTTCACACAGCAGTTTTGGTTGCTGTAAATTAGGGCACTTTTTTTAAAAAAAGTGTAGTTTGCAAGTGTGCTTTTCAGATTAATGATCCTGTGGCGACCCCTAGTGGATGAGATTGAAAGGGGAGGTATTAGAGTTTAATTGTGTTAAATTTGTCATCTTTTTTTGTGTGAATTTTAAGAGTGAATAAAAATTAAATTGTGTATGTTTTAAAAGTGGTATTTTATGTGATATGTGATATTTTCTATTTATTGAAATAAATATACCTTCTGTTTAGAATGAGTCATGATTGGTTAAACTTGACTCATCAACTCTTGTGAACTCTGTTTCTCTACATTAAAGTGTAGCACCTAAACAAGAAGTAGTTTAAGTTCAGGGTGCAATTTATTTATTTATTTTTCAGAATTGTCTATTCTGGTCTCATACGATATCCCTAGTCTAAATTTGTATATAACAAGGACAGTTCAAAGAGTTTTTTCATCCGAGCCCTTATCAGTGCAAGGGCGTCACTTTGTGCTGAAGAGTACTTTTTCTATCCACAACAAAATTCATGTGTTAACTTGATTTCACACATGTTGAATATTAAAGTTTGACGATAAAGTGTTAACCATCAGCAGTCCCCGAAGCTCCACCTGCCGGTGACAGTTCAACTCAGAGGACAGGAAGTAGATCTCAAGATGAACAGCAGGAAGCCTGAAGGAGCTGCTGTGCATTCTTCTGAAACTTTGATTAATGATGGATAAACATCTTATTCTGCGCTATAGAGCTTTTTGTGGGATTTTTGATAAAACAAGGGCCTTTGATTATCCTCACTGAGCTGATGGACCCTGCACTGTCTCACATGATTAATGACCAGGTCAAGTATTCAGAATGATACAACACACATTTGAGCACCACTGATGAATGACTGAATTTAAAGTTACATTTCATGATAAAGGAATTATGAAAAGATTCATATTCCTCCATAATACAAATCAAAGGCTGAGTAAGAACAGCTCACTCTTTTTATCACATATTTTATTTCCATAATATCTTATTGGAAGGAACTTTAGGTTCTTTAGGTGGCATCCCCACCACCCCCAACCAGCATAAAGGATGTAAGTTTAACATTTATAAACAAAGTGAATTTACTTGAATCCCACATACTGTATGTTGTGTATGCAGATAAAAAAAAAATCTTTCTGTAAAAAGTTTTATTTATGTATGTTAAGAACATTATAATGAAAAAATGTTAAGTTTAAATTGCTGAGAAAATGTGGAGAGAATATTGACGTGTTGATAGTTTGAAACATTAAAGTTATCTGTATCTGAAAATAAAGACAAGTAAAGACAAGTCTCAGCAGGAAAAAAAAAACATTTGCTTTTGATTAGTTAAACTATTTTTGGTTTTTATTTTGTTTTATTTTTTCATGATGAAAGCAATATTACTCAAAACTATAAACCACAAAGCATGATGTTTTATTCAGAGTGTTTTTGTTCATATCTGACAGAACCACACACCAATAAAGGTCAAATGTGTTGATCATGACAAACAAAGTTGCAAGCTGTCTAGTTTTCAGGCTGATGGATACAGTTTTTTGCATTTTGTCTCACAGGTTTCAGTTTCTGAGCAGCTGTGTTTCCTCTCGAGGCGCCAAGTTCTCTGTATTCAAACATCTGCAACCACTGAAACCATTAAATCTTATGCAAACCAGCAGCACAGACTCAAGTTTTCATACTATTTACATTCATTTTTCAACCACTGTGTCTTGTTTAATGATGCAGTAGTTTTGTCTCTCATTTATATTAGTTGGATGTCACCTGTCCGTGGTTTCACTGCACAATGCAGATCAATAACAATGACTATATGCAATTGTTTGTATTGTTATCATAATTATGGCGGCCCATGGGCCAAATGCAGCCCTTTCCCTACCTCATTCCAGACCAGGGGTCTGCAACCTGCAGCTCTGGAGCCACATGCGGTTCTTTTGCCCCTCTGCAGTGGCTCCATGTGGCTTTGACATTTTACATGGAAATTATTATTTTTTTTTTTTTTATCATCATCACTGTTTTAGGCCTACAGTGATTCTTACATTCTCTGACAGTAAAAATGTGCAGCCTACACACAGAATTGTATCTGTTCTAGCAAGTTGTGATTAATTGAATGACCCTGAGTTAATATCATTGTGTTATATGCTCAAGCCTGAGGGTTGATTGTTGTATGTGGCTGAGGATAGTGGAAGGATTAACTCACACTGAAATGGACTAAAATAAATGTAAACTGTCCTGTGTTTTGTTTTGTTTTTTTAAATTTATTTTTACTGTTTTTAAATCTAGCCTGCCACTATGCGTTTTATTTATTATTATATGAGGCTACTTTTTATTTTGTACATTTTCACAAACACAGGGAGGACTTAAGTAGGTCTGCATATATAGTTCTGTATTGCTCCTCTATTTCTATTTATTGTAGGCTACTTATTTTGTTTCATAAGTGCACCAAAACATGGCATCATTGAAATGGAAATGCAAAGTTCAAGTACCTTGAGTAGCCCACTGCAGAGGTGCTCCATCATGTGAAAATATAAATTAATGCTCATTTAGGCCTATTAATAATCTTAATAGACTAATTAAACTTTCTAGGTTACCTTCATTATAAGACACAAATATGTTTTGCGGCTCCAGACAGATTTTTTTGGGTGAGGGATGGGGGCAAAAATGACTCTTTAGATAGTAACGGTTGCTGACCCCTGTTCCAGACCTTGGATAATTTTGTTAGTAGGCTTATTAGCCCATAGTTACAGTATGTCTGTTACTAAGCACAGAAATATTCTTATTTTATTAAAAAGTTTAGGCTGTTTAAGCAGAGGGAATTACGGCAATCAAACTAACAACCTAATTCTGAGATTTAAATCTGTTTTCCCCTGTATTTTTATATAAAATGTTTCTCTATCACTTGTGAAAAGTAATAAACAAAGCTGAGGAAAAATAAATAAAAAGTGCATTGTTTTAACACATATAATTGCGCTAAGAGCTTTACAGGTCAAAGTCTGTCCCTTCTAGCACTTCAGGGTTAGGCAAAAACGCTGATTCCTTTCATGTGATTGGATCTTTACATTACTTGGTAAACTAATATGAAAAAGCACCATGAATAACAGGCAGTTGTTAATCCCAGGAAAATAGGAAACAGCAGCGACCACAGGTATATATCCTTCAATCTTTTACTTCAACTCAAATAGGATTAAAAACAAAAGTGTTATGTGTATATTTATCAGTGTACTAATAGAATTCTTAATGTTAAGTTATAGCTTTTAGTTTTGTGGGCCCCAAGACTTTCAGACCCATGTCATCGCCCATATTAAAAAAATTTCTGGGTGTGTCGCTGTCAGTGATTCATTCATTTATTCATTTCTTGACAAAATATGAAGCGGACCCATCAGTGAAGCGTCTCCTAGTCCCCAGTGACCACAGAGACTCTCATGATCTGGATGGGGCTTCAAGCCTCAAATTAAGTGGTTTCCCGAGTCTCAGCAAAGATATTCAAATGATGACATCAGCATGGGTGCAGATGGATGAGAGGCACTAATCAGTCAGCTTCATGTCCCTCAAACAAAGTAGAAAACAAGGACTTCACTTGTGAATTATCTGACAAATCTATTTATAACTAAAATTAACCATTCATCATTTCTTGTAAACAAACACTCATATCCCTCGTTCATAAAGCTAAGGTCATGGCAAACAAATGACCTTTGTGTTTCTGGGTGTATGGTTCAGTGCTCACTGCCTTATAGACATTGCAAGTCATCATCAGTGGATAAACATCACAGACATTTCAGTTACATGACGGAGCAAGACAAGGATGCTCATTTTCACGCTTCAATTAACTTTGATTTGCATTTAATATGTTTATATGAAAACTCTCACCAGATCCCTTTGTTTTCTCTTTTTAGACAACATGATGATGATGATCACAGAACAGACCCCTCTTTATGATCCAAATGTGGTTGTTGGAGGATTTTGGATGGCATATGGCTTATGTAGAGGACAGAACAAAGGAATATGGGAAGAAACTCACTTCTTTTGTAAAATTATGATGCTTTAATCAAATGACTCGTTGTGTCTGTGGTGGAGTGCACTGAGACACACACAGATCCAATGACCTCTGACCTCAAGGAGGAAGGATGTCAGGACAGACAAGGAACAGATGAAGACAAGAAATCCAGCCACATCCTCTGCCATCAACATGTCATAAATTCACCACACTCCTCTGGTTCATTTCTCTGGTATCCCTCCGTTTCTCTCCTTTTATTCGCCATAAATGTCTGAAATTGTAAGTAGTATCAGCTGAATTTTTCTTTTCCAGACAGAAGCTTATGAAATCTGACCTGAGGAGCTCAATGGGACAGACCAGATCAAGAATGCCTGTGCTTGCCAGCTGGATGGAAAGAGTTACAGCAAAAAGCCTGAAGAGTGCACCAATGACCTAAGTAAAACATATTTTATTTGACTTATCAATCAACTCTAATACTCTTATTTAGGGTTTATAAGGTCTATGTGCAGAGATGAATAATGCAGTCAGTATGCACTGTCAACAACAGGGTAATGCTTTCATATTTGCGAAGGTGCACTGTCACTAATTATCATTCAGTTTTCATCTGTGTCAAGGAGCGCCATCTCACATTAAAGGTGCACTACGCAGTTTTGGGGAAAAGATTTTTAATCAGAAGAGAAAGTTCTTGACTGACTTTTTATGCCTAAATTAACTAAATGAACAAACGCTCTTTTGTTTTCATCAACACAACAACAAACTGAATAAACTTTATAGGAAAACACAATTTCATACCGTTTTACTAGTGTATATTTGGCTTTCTAGCTTCAAACAGTGTTCTGGGGACCTTATTTTCCTCTGAGAACAGCTTGTTTATTCAGTTATGGAAAACATAAATATTTCTGAGTTTACCTCGTTAATATCGTATAGTATTAAAATTTTGTGTTTGAATTTCTTAATGTAAAGTCTAATTGTGATTTGCTCTGGGATGATTTTCCTAAACTTCCCAAACTTGATTCTTGATTAGAAAAAGGTATTAAAGAGATTACCATTATTAACTGCTTTTTGGAAATTAGTTGAATATTATTGTCACGTTGGGGTAGTTTTCAATTCATTTTGAGGTAATTATTGTGGAAATTGGTGAGTAGTTTTAAATAAATTTCTACTACTTCTACTTACCACTAAATTTACAGACCTGTAAAATGAAGTGTGATTTTTTTTTTCTATCTAAATGTTAAAAATGTTTCAAGCTTAACTATAAGGTTGGCTGAATCAAGTGTATCTGGTTGTGTGAGATGCAGGAACTGGAGCTGACAGGAGGGTCTGGTAAAGAGGAAGTATTTTCTAACTGTCAGCAAACACAAATAATTATATGTAATCCAGACCACAGGAAATCTCAAGGGAAGCGGTTAACAAATAGTACAGTAGGAATTGCTTTGTCAGTGAAACATGTTTGCTTTTCTTGGTTTAAACAACACATAGTATTTGTATTAGAGGCAGATTGTAATATATCACTGTGACGACTACTTTGACTACTGGGGAAAAGGGACACAAGTCACAGTAACTTCTGGTCGATCGAATATATTTTGAGTGAAGACAGTTCAATATTTTTCTGTTTTATTGTCAAATTTATCTTGGTTTATACTGCACTTAAACTAGGATGAAATTTGAAGTATTAACAAAAGATCAGGGTAAATGTTAGATTCACACCGTTGTTTAATGAAATAAATATGATTTACTAGAGGGTACAAGCTGTAAAGTATTTTTGTACGAAAATGCTATTGAAACCTGTCACTGTGCTACTACTTTGACTACTGGGGAAAAGGAACAATGGTGACCATCACATCAGGTAAAAAAGGCTTCTTTATTCTACATTTTGAAAATGTGATATTTAGTTTTTAATGTAGTATATTTAGACCTCAACGGCATCTTCAAGGTGGTTGTTTTTGTATGTTGGATGTGTTGACATAATACACTGTGACGTTGCTTTTGACTACTGGGGGAAAGGCACAATGGTCACGGTAACATCAGGTAAGCCAATCTTATTTGTATTTCTCTAATGTAAACATTTTGGTTTAAAACCAGTTTTAGTAGTTTTTAAGGATTCCAGTTCTGACTCAGTCGGTACATGTCTGGAATACTGTATGTTAAATGTGTGTGACTAAAAGACATTCAGGAAAACAATTTTTAGTTCCATCTTCTGAATCCTTATTTGTTAAAGCCGATAAAAATGTGTCAGAGAGTATATTGTCATAAAATGACCGACCACGGAAAGTGTAGATATCTGGGAACAGGTTTTTGTATGCAGCGGTTAATAGTTTGTTGAACTGTGACTACGCTTTTGACTACTGGGGAAAAGGCACCATGGTCACAGTCACATCAGGTATGTAATTTTAACATTCATGATTCCAGAATAAAATTCCTGATCAAATTATGTTTATTTTATCATTTTCATGCAGTCAACTGTTGGTCATTGATAAGACGACCAACAATATTTTGTAGCCGGACAAGAAAGTTGTGAAAAGTGTAAAACTCCTTTCTATTAATTTCAGTTGGAAAGAAACTTTAACAATTGGTGTAAATTTTAGTTTGATTTTAACCGCCAGCAACCAAACCGAACTATATGACATGAAGTAATGGGATATTACAGTTACGAGTTTTAGTCAGAAGTTTCAATTGACTCTCTTAACTGTGACTACTGGGCTTTTGACTACTGGGGAAAAGGCACCATGGTAACAGTGACATCAGGTAAGATTTGAACGGTTTAAATTTTACAGCAGGCTAAGTTTTGTACTGTGAAATGTCATGTTTAAGTCACTTCAAAAGTAAAGTGTTTTAATTCCACATGTAGTGCAAAAAGTCAAATAGCAATATTCTCAGTAGGACTTACTGGTTGATATTTATGGCCACTGTGTTTTGGGTCATTTAAATGGATTTTAAAACATCAGCTTGAATTAAATGTTTAGGAAGACTTCGCGATTGACATTAGCAGGCGTAGACTTTTCATACTAACAGTTAAGTAGATTCAACACTGTGCTACTACAAAGCTTTTGACTACTGGGGAAAAGGCACCATGGTAACGGTGTCATCAGGTAAGAATTGTCCGATTTAAAATTTACAACAGGCTACGTTTCATATTGTAAAATGTCATGTTTAGGTTACTTCAAAAGTAAAGTGGTTTAATATAGTGTGTAGTGTAAAAAGTCAAACAGCAATATTCTCAGTTGGACTTACTGGTTGATATTTATGGCCACTGTGTTTTGGGTCATTTAAATGGATTTTAAAACATTGGCTTGAATTAAAAGTTTAGGAAGACTTTGCGATTGACATTAGCAGGCGTAGACTTTTCATACTAACAGTTAAGTAGATTCAGCACTGTGCTACTACGGTGCTTTTGACTACTGGGGAAAAGGCACCATGGTAACGGTGTCATCAGGTAAGAATTGTTCGATTTAAAATTTACAACAGGCTACGTTTCATATTGTAAAATGTCATGTTTAGGTTACTTCAAAAGTAAAGTGGTTTAATACAGTGTGTAGTGTAAAAAGTCAAACAGCAATACTCTCAGTTGGACTCATTGGTGAATATTTGTGGCTCGTGTATTCTGGGTCATTTAAGTGGGACTTATAATATAGTGGCTTTAATTAAATGTTGAGACAGAGATTTGCGGCTGATTAACGGAAGACGTAGACTTTTAATACGAACAGTTAAGTAGATTCAGCACTGTGCTACGGTGCTGCTTTCGACTACTGGGGAAAAGGCACCATGGTAACAGTGTCATCAGGTAAGAATTGTACCGATTTAAAATTTACAACAGGCGACGTTTCATATTGTAAAATGTAATGTTTAAGTCACTTATACAGTGTGTAGTGTAAAAAGTCAAAGTAATATTGTCAGGAGGACTCACTGGTGAATCTTTACTGTAGTCTGGTTCATATAAGTGGATTTTATAACAGTGTGTTTAATTAATTGTTAAGGTAAAGATTTTTCACTGCACGCTGGAAGATGTAGACTTTTTATACTAACAGTTAAGTACATTCAACACTGTGCTACTACAATGCTTTCGACTACTGGGGAAAAGGCACCATGGTAACAGTGTCATCAGGTAAGATTTGTACGATTTAAAATTTACAACAGGCGATGTTTCATATTGCAAAATGTAATCTTTAAGTTATATTGTTAGTTGTCAGTGTGTCAAGTGTCACTTCAAAAGTTAAGTCTTTTAATACAGTGTGTAGTGTAAAAAGTCAAATAGCGATACTCTCAGTAGGACTTACTGGTGAATATTTATGTCTACTGTATTTTGGGTAATTTAAACAGATTTTATAACATTAATTAAATGTTGAGGAAGACTTTGCGCTCGACATTAGTAGATGTAGACTTTTCATACTAACAGCCTAGTAGATTCAGCACTGTGCGGCTGGGCTGCTTTTGACTACTGGGGAAAGGGTACAATGGTAACTGTTTCATCAGGTAAGAATATTCTTTAACGTCATATGTAATTGCCGATTTGACCAAAATAATATGTTTTTCTTAGATTAACTTAAACCTTCGATCCTTCAATCTAAAAAAAAATACTAAATTACAAATCAATATTGTCAAAGATGTGCATTTACAGCAATTTACCGATATACATAGTATTACAAAAAAACTACCACAAATAATACTATTGAGGGAGGTTAACCTTTGTGCAACAAACATCAAAATAAATGGCAGAAGGAAACATAAAACTGCTTGTCTGGAGTGGACTTGAATTTCCCTCAGTCAGTGTATTATTACTTTATGTGTTCTGTTACAGTAATGATCAATTCAATTGACTCCTCTCTACTTTGACAACTGCTTGGTAAATAATGTCTGTTGTGTTGAATTTTTTGATTGATTTTTTCTTTTGTGGTACTGTATTTACACGTGTTTTTTCCTTTTTTTAGCCACTCCAAAATCACCAACTGTGTTTCCCCTGATGCAATGTGGCTCTGGGACTGGAAACACGGTCACTCTTGGCTGTTTTGCAACTGACTTCACACCCTCCTCACTGACCTATGCATGGACCAAAAATGGGGCTGCCTTGACAAACTCCATTCAGTACCCTCCAGTACAGACGGGCAACTTCTATACAGGAATCAGTCAAATCCAAGTGTCGAAACAGGACTGGGATGAAAGACAGTCTTTCCAATGTGCCGTGACACATGCAGGGGGAAATCCACCAGCCGTTATTCTCCAAAAGCCAGGTAAGACTTATGATGATTATATATTAATATCTTTTTAGTAGTTGTTTTGAAACCTGGTTTTATAATTATTCAAAAATGTGAATGTTTTCAAATGAAATGTATTAATTATATTAAAATGTACAACAAGTTGGGTAATGATAACCGATAATAATGTCATATTTAATTGTATATTAGTAGAATACAGGTTTAAACAGAATACTCTCAGTAAGAAAGGTTATCAATTTACAATCCTATAAACAATGTACTACAAGGCTTCTTCTTGTCACTATTTATGATAATGATAAAATAAACCTCACTTGTTTGACTAATAGAGAAAAATAATTATATTCATTTGGCATGATTAATGTGAAAATGTTTTATGAAAAAAAAGACGAAATTATGACATAATAATAATAATAATAATAATAATACGTATACAAGTTCATCTCGTGGGATTTTCTGAGAAGTGTTATTAGAGGCAGATTTACCACACGTTTTATCCCGAGCTGCTGCTGACGTGTGAACTTAATGTAAAAGAAAGCAATAATAGGTCTAGACATTCTGACACCGTTACACTTAATGTCTCATTTCAAGAGTATTAAAATACAACTGTTACCAAATTAAATAGTGTCACATATCCTTGAATATATTCAATTTCGCAGGGCTAGAAGGCAAACCAAAAAGTGAGGTGGAATAAGAGGGCTGAAGGCTTTCTCGTGTATATTCAGCTGCTGACTCAGTGTATTTAATTCCTTACTAATATACTGTACGTCCTCCGCACCTGTCCAAGAACAGATTATTGTAATGTGTTCTGCTTCTTTCCATCTATCTGCATACTCCTAGTTATGCAGATAGATGGAAACTGTATGTTGATCATTAACAATCAAGTTAAATCTGTGTTGCTTGCCCCGAGCAATCAATGTATATGCAGAAGCAAGCGTTAAAGATCAGCTGTTCAATTATGTCATTTCTTTTACTATGTTAATCTTATGTGAGAAGTATTTAATTTTTTAATTCAAGGAGCATAATCATTAGGCATATGTGTGAGTGCAAGTCACATGACATAAAGAAGTACAGAAAAGTCATAAGCACAGTGATATTGTAGGTCTATAGTAAATGAAAATCACATGAACACTGTAGCACATTGTTCACCTCTGCTTCTGCATATATATTTTCCTGTGTGTGTTTGTTTTTCAGAGGTGTATTATAAGTCGCCAACTCTCAGCGTGTTGGCCTCCTCTGATGAGGAAAACCAGGCTTCCTTCTCCTGCTTTGCCAAAGATTTTTCACCAGACAGTTACCAATTCAAATGGCTGAAAGATGATGCAGACATCACCAACAAAATAGACGAGATCGTGACACCGTCTAAGGAAAGACAGCTGGAGAATGGAACGAAAGTGTACAGTGCAGCAAGTTTTCTCTTGGTAGAGTCCAGTGAGTGGACCCCGGGTACTACGTTTACATGTCTGTTTGAGGGGACTGGTGAAAACAACCCAGTATTCGTGAATTCATCCGTGACCCACAACGCATGTGGATGTGAGAAAATTGTTCTTTAAAAATAGTTTGTAAAATTCAATTCCTGTTGTTTTTTGGCCATGTCTGTTTAATATTATACGTTTATTCTTCACTCAACAGTTAACGAATGTCCTGAAGCAGATGTGGAAATAACAATCATTGGCCCAACAATGGAGGACATGTTTTTAAACAGAAAGGGGAAGCTAGAGTGTCAAGCCCAGGAAAACAAGCAATCTATTACGGAGATGAAATTCGAAAACGAGCAAGGAAAAGACCTACTTGGTACCGGAATGATCCAGGTTAAAGGAAACAAAAAAACATACAGCATTTCAATTGACATCTCATACGATGAATGGAGCCGGGGGATAAAGCGCACCTGCGTTGTTACACATTCAGAGAATATTGACCCACTGAAGAAAGTCTATGAAAGGAGTTTTGGTAAGAAAACTATTCTCTTTGTCCACTAAAAGCCTTACTTCCTCTTGTCGTGCCTTCACACACATTAATGAGTGTTGTTGCTGTTCTGTGTGTGGAAGGAGGCCTGACTGTTCTCTCATGCTTGCAGGAGGAGAACATCAGTGTCCTTCAGTGTTTATGATGCCTCCGGTAGAACATACTAGAAAAGAAACGGTGACCCTGACTTGCTTTGTGAAAGACTTCTCCCCTAAAGACGTTTACGTGTCTTGGCTTGTTGATGACGACGCTGCAGACTCAGACAAAACAGTTCAGACCACAAACCCAATAGAAAACAGTGGATCCTATTCTGCATATGGCCAGTTAACGGTCAGCCTTGAGCAGTGGAAACAGAATGACAAGGTGTATAGCTGTGTAATTTACCACGAGTCCGTGGCTAACACAACTAGAGCTATTGTCAGGTCCATTGGGTACAGAGCGTTTGGAAATACCAACCTGGTCAACCTCAACATGAACGTCCCTGATACGTGCAAGGCCCAGTAGATGTCATTTTGTGTCGCTGTGTCTTCTGCTGTTTGTTGTTTAAATGTTTGTGGCTTGTGATACGACATTGTGTTTGTCTTTTTAATGCAGATTGAAAATCAAAATAAAAAATGCTCTTTGCAACTCTGTTTTTGTACATCGCATGCACTTCATGTCCTCATTGGACCATTATTGTGAGCTACATGTTATTCGTGAGTGTACTGTCACAGTGCTGTCCTAATGCAACACAAGTCAGGTGTAGATATCAGCATGAATGAATTTTAAAGTAGTGACAGTATGTCAGACTTTAATGCACCACCACACTAACTTTAGACAAAAATTAAATCATATTTGTTCATTTTTATCTGTATATGGTGCTTTAACAATGTTTGTGTGACTTGTCTTTGTGTATCTGTGTACTCTACTGGGTCTTGCGCCCCTCAACACAAGACAGATTATCGTTTAAAGTCCAATTCTATGGTCTCTTTGTCAAATGATGAATACATGAATCAACAAGCCAAGTCATGCATGCCACATCAGTAATGGGGTCTCTCCAGAGCAATTCAGGATCATTGTAGGAACAGCTTTTTTATATTTAACAACATAATCAACATTTTAGAACATGTCAAACTATTAGGCCTTATGGTACACTCATAACAACATGTAATATATATATATATATATATATATATATATATATATATATATATATATATATATATATATATATATATATATATAATTTATATATACATATAATATTTATTATATAATATTTTTATTATATTATAATAATATTTATTATTTCATACTTGGATTGACTGACTAACTAAATGATTTACTGATTAAATCCACCCTGGCCTGCAAGGTTGTATATGATCGTGAGCATTCAAATCTACAGATTTCTGTCCCAAATACTAACTGATTAATTACTGTACACTACATCCAGGGTACGAGCTTGTAATTCACAGCCAGCGGAACGGTGCTATGGAGGCAGAGGAAGATAACATGGGAGACACAGCTGTCACCTTCATCCTTCTCTTCCTCATCACTCTGCTGTTCACCATTGGAACCACTGCTTTCAAGGTAATGATGAGTTTATATGTTGGAGTAATTCACAGAGCGCAGAGAAAGACAAAACTATTTTATGAATTCAAACAAAGTAGGGTTAGAGAGGGGTGAGGTGGTATGCTTTAGTTATGTCTAGTTATATCTTAACAAATATTTAACATTTTGAGTCTGAACAATAATCATATCAAATTGTATGGCTATGACTAAATTACATTTTATTTTGCTGTTATTTTGTGTTTAATATAATCCCAAAATGTTGTTTTTTTTCTCACAAGTTGATTAATTTAAATTTAGCAAACTACAACAGGAGCATTTTATTTGTGCCATATATTGATACATTTATTTTACAATCATCAGAAGATTACATGCATGCTTCAGTGTCTCACTTGACAATGATAAGGTTAATCTCACTTTAAAAAGACCAGACCTCTGAAATCCAAAACAAATATTTTTCATTCCAGTTTTATTTTCCAGTTTTATTTTTTATGATGCAGCAATGCACTGCTTTAGCTGTAGAAATGTGATCATTTTGTTGCATATTACTAATTCACTTTTTAATGTTTTTTTCTGTCTTTTCAGATTAAATGAAACAAGGTGAACTTTCTGTAAAAGAAAAAGCATTTTTCACACATTTTTGCTTTAAAACTCATAGTATCATGTAAGTAATCGCAATTGTCTTTTTTCATTATAATTACAAGAGCTTTGTATCTTTTTGAAAATTAATGCTGTAATGAAGATAACCACTTATGTTGCAACTCAAACTTCTTTCTCTTGTCCATTATTTTGAAATTGTTCACACTGTCTATAGTTTCACCTTCAAATTAACCCTTGTGCCCTCCTCGGGCATTTTTGTACATTTTTCTCATTTTTTTTTTTATTTGGTGATCATTTTGGCTGTGTTACAGCTTATGGCATGAATTTTTGCAAGAACTTTTCTTTTTAGTAAATTTTTTGAAATCCAATGTCTTTTACTCTCACATGTCTTTTATACTCTATTTATGCATTTTGCACCCTCTGGACACCTTTGTGGCAAAAATGTACACGCACAGAAAAACTGCTATAAAATCATCATACATCAATATTTTTTTCTACTTTTTTTTCATAAATCACTTAAACAACTCCCCACTTATTCAAAACTACTTAAAGGATTTTAACCCTTTAAATGCCAGTTTAATTATTTAAATTTTTTCATTTTTTGTTACAAAAAAACACAAAAAATGAATTATTTTCCATAAAATAAATAGTAGGGAGAAGGGGCTTTGTTGGTGATTAGAGTCTTGGCAATGTCAAAGATTAGCAGCAAAATTGATTTGATTGCATTAGTATTTTTTATGTAGTGACAGATACTCCCTCTGGACACCTTCGTGGCCAAAAATACCTCATTGACTGCCATTCAAACCACATTTTTTAATCTCACTGCCATTACAGTATAAAACCATGCTTTATCTAAGGTCAGCATTTTATTTTGAAGAAACGTTGTGATATTTGATATTTTAACTGTATTCCACCAGATTCAACCATTTTCTCATTGTAGGCCGAGGCATGAAATTCTTGTATTTTTGTCAGTTATATTATGGAGCCGTGTCACTACCAGGGGGCCCCAAGAGTGATTTTTGTGTGTATGTGTGTGTGTGTGTGTGTGTGTGTGTGTGCGTGCGCGCATGTGTGTGTGTGTGAGAGAGTGTGTTTGAATCTGTAAGCACACACTGATCATTTCAGGGGTGAAAAAATGGCATCTTTTGAGGGATGTGTTTCATGTGTCTTTGAAGAGGTGCTTGAGTAAAAACATGGCCTCTTGCCTTTGCTGTACTCAAAAACAAAGCAAAAACAACTGTTACTGTGTTTATGCACCTGGCTGCTTTCACAGCCAAAGATAAACATGCAGCTTGGCAGAGGGGTCATTTCATTAGTGAGCAGAGAAGGTCCTCTGCTCACTCTGAAAGTGAAGAGGACACCGAGGCTCCTACCCATCCTAACAGTGAGTGCACAGCAAAGAATGGGCAAGTCTGGTCTCCACCTCATGCCGTGATGCTGCGCTACATTCAGGCACCCACCGGCATGATGCCAGGGCCCACGAGATATACCATATCAAGAATCCACAGTCTGGTATCCTCTTTTGACCCTTTTCTTCACTCCTGACATGATCCAGCTGATTTTGCAAATGACAAAATGAGAAACCACCCACACCGCCATTGCCACTGCTGCCACCAGCTCGACCAGAAGGAGAGATGTGCACAGGCCTAAAAAAGAGGCCTTCTACCACCTGCACCAAGTGTAACAGGTGCATTTATAGAGAGCACCAGGTCACATGCTGCAGGACCTGCTGGTCTGCTGCTGGAAATGAACAACACACACACACATACACATGCACACACACACAAACACACACATACACACACACACACACATACACTGGTGTATGTGTGTGTGAATCTGGTGGAATACAGTAAAAATGTCAAATATCACTACTTTTCTTCAAAATGAAATGCTGACATTAGATAATGCATGGTTTTATAATGTAATGGCAGTGAGATTAAAAAATGTGGTTTGAATGGCAGTCAATGAGGCATTTTTGGCCACGAGGGTGTCCAGAGGGTAGTAAATTTGAGGAGGGCACAAGGGTTAAATAACATTATACTCATTATGGTAAATCTTTATAATCTTGAAATACTTTCAAACCATTTTTAATGTTATTTTATTATATATCATGTATATGTTGCTGTTCATCACCTCCCAGCACCTGGAATCAACAGCCCATGTTGAACTCAATATGTAAATTCAAAGATTTTACAGTTGGTTAGTTGTCAAGTCTATTAATATTAGAGAACTAGAACTAAAACCTTAAGCAAAGTCATGAGAAGCCATGAGAACTTGTGTTTACTGATCCCTTTTTTGGGACCTGAGTGTTACTCAATGCTTCCGCTCGCTGCTCGCTCTGATCACTCTGGCCTGTCACGCTGCAACATCTGTGAAACAGACTTCTCCATCTAACTCCACCAGAATCTGTTAAACCACAACTCTGCCATCTAGTCTAAATACAAAGACTTTACACTTAGCATTGAGACAACACAGCTGGTTAATTGACAGAATTGTGAAGGTAAGAGGTGAAAGCAATTCACATATATAAATCATTGACAAAGTTTGAAATGAATGCAAGTTAAAAACAAAATCTCTTCTCTATCTCAGTACCGCGGGTTGTCTCTCCAAACATCACATTACACCCTGTCTGGGATGGAGAATTTCAGACCTCACCAGTCAGACTCATCTGCACCCTAAGTGACTTCTTCCCAGAAAAACTGAGTGTGAATTGGCGACAGGACAACCGACCTCTTAACATTGGGCAAATCCAGAGGAAGCTGCAGAGTGTGGAGAGGACGGAGAAAACCTTCAGTCTGAGCAGTGAGATTGGGCCGAATACGAGAGAGTGGGAAGCTGGCTCAAGTTTTACTTGCAAGGCCACTCACAACAATGAGGATTTTACAAAAACAATAAGTATTTGTCAAAGTGAGTATGTAGAGCTACTGTCTTATAGCACAATATGAAAATTGTTAATATATTATGAATATTTTATTTATGTGTTTTTAATGTATGTATTTGTTTTTATAGTCCATACACACACCCATCCTTCCACTCATATTGAGATTCCCAGCTTCATGACAGTGGAAACAACTGAGGCTTGTAAAATGTAAAGCAGAACATCGCTGCCTGTCATCCACTGAGAAGTCCATACATTTTTCAGGTAAAAAAGAGCTAATGCTGTTCATTCATGATTATCTAATGACTCAAAAAACATAGTTTCTCCAAGTCTGTTCTTCAGTAACTCATCATTGAGTCATTGTTAGCTTTAGCTTGCTCCGCTCGTTGCCGTCCTGCCAGTCGAGATTAGCTCTCAATTTTATTTTAATTTCCAAGACATATTCGTCACATGTGACTTGAGTGTTATTCCGGAAACTCCTTGCCATCTATTTGATTTCTAGCAACTACTTCCTCATTTATTCCTCATTCGTTCCTCAGTAACTACTCATGATTTTGTGTACCAAATTTCAAAGTGTTACTTTTTTTGCTCCACAATCTTCCTAAATCAGATAAGATTAAAGTACCTTTTATGACTATTTTCCACAGCCGAAGTGACCCACAGCAAACCTTCAGCCACCCTGCTCCAGGGCTCCAGTGAACTCGTGTGCCTGGTCTCTGGTTTCAGCCCTGCACCCATAAACATCACTTGGCTTCTTGATCACACCCAAAAACTGTTGGACTACAACACTAGTGAACCCCACAGAGGCCCAAAAGGAAAGTTCAGCATCCAAAGCCACCTCCGTCTGACCCGAGTCAGCTGGTTGCCTGGAGCAGTCCTCACCTGCAGGGTGACACATGCCAACACCACCCTGTCCCTGAATATAACTAAAGCAGGTGCTGGTGTGTTCATTGATCCATGTCGTTCTCGCACATTAAATATAAGGTAAACCACCTATTACCACATTTCTCATTTTTTCACAGACAACTTGGAGCACTGTGATTTCTTTGATGATATCACACAGGCTGATGTGAACCAAGACGTGGATGTGGAAAGCTGGTATATGGCTTTCACTTTCCTCCTGTTTTTCCTCATCGCCATCATCTATGCTGTCATTGCTACTATAATTAAGGTAAAAAACAGCAGTAGTAGTTTTGGGATTTTAAAGTAATCTTCCATTAAAGTATTACTGCTATGGTTTTAATATCTCTGCTATGTTTAGTGTTGTCATTTCTCTAGAATATTAAGATTTTTTGTACAACACAAACCTGTCTCCAGATCCTGACACATTCTCTTTGTTTTCTCCTTTCAGACTAAATGATGATGATCACAGGACAGGTCCCGTTTTATAATCCAAACGTGGCCTTGTTTGAAGGATTTTTGATGGTATATGGCCTTAGTACTTTTGAAGTGTAATAAGTAGTGTTTCTTTTTTAATATTTCTAATATTATTTTTGACATTAGAGATTCAAATGCCATTGTAACTCACAAATGCTCACTGTGCTCATTCTTCCATTTAAAAATAAAGATTGAAATATGGAACAATGAAAACAAAGTTTGTCATAATTTGCCTCATTGCTTACAATAAACAACTAGTTTATAGGATTATTGTCTTGATGTGGGGTTTAAGGAAATCACTATGTGCAAATTCACTGTAGGAGAAACATTCAGAATAGAGGTAAAGAGGTAAACCCAAAAACTTAAGATGCATATGCCGAGGTGTCATTAACACTGTGGACACTGAGGACATGTCCCCACCGCCTTTTGAAAGCATCATTTGTTAAAATGAAAAATAAACTTTGCTCTCCATCAGCACCTACAGTTGAAACTGGCTGCTGGACCTGATATGTACAGTATAAACTACAGTTTGGCAACAGAATGCAACATGTGCAGGAAAGCTGTTCATTAGATATTAGATGTGATTAGCATTTAAAATCTGAACGTATTAGGCTAACAAGCTAGCTGGAGTCTAGCTAGCAAGAATAACCCATAAGGTTTGTAAACAATGTGTCTTACTTGCTGTATTTTACAGTAAGCCTACATGATAAGATAATGACTTACAGTCCAGTGCAGTGTGCAGTTTTTCCTCCGTTTTTCCTCTTTCACACAGCAGTTTTGGTTGCTGTAAATTAGGGCACTTTTTTAAAAAAAAGTGTAGTTTGCAAGTGTGCGACCCCTAGTGGATGAGATTGAAAGGGGAGGTATTAGAGTTTAATTGTGTGAAAATTGTCATCTTTTTTTGTGTGAATTTTAAGAGTGAATAAAAATTAAATTGTGTATGTTTTAAAAGTGGTATTTTATGTGATATGTGATATTTTCTATTTATTGAAATAAATATAGGCTACCTTCTGATCATGATTGAGTCATGATTGGTTAAACTTGACTCATCAACTCTTGTGAACTCTGTTTCTCTACATTAAAGTGTAGCACCTAAACAAGAAGTAGTTTAAGTTCAGGGTGCAATTTATTTATTTATTTTACAGAATTGTCTATTCTGGTCTCATACATATCCCTAGTCTAAATTTGCATATAATGAGGACAGTTCAAAGAGTGTTACTTTGTGCTCAGCACAAAGTGACGTCCTTGCACTGATGCTGATACATGTAGAAAATAATAAATATATTATAGAATATGCTTTATTCTTTATTCTATATTTTTTATATTTACCCCTTTATATATTTTTTATTCTATATTTTAAATCACATTACATGTTTTAAATAATGCATTATACAAAGAAATACTGAGACTAATAAATATTCTATATTAAGCATTAAAGACCTTAAAAGAATAACACAGGTAATATCACATGAGCCAAATACAGCAAAACAATGTACTTGCTGAAATTAAACTGCAACAACTACTGGCCATTTCTACAAATGAAAATTATTTAATTGTAAATTATGTGTCATGTAAAGTCACCAGAAGTCACTTTCTCCAAAGGAGACTCTCAGATCTGGTGTTCACATTCATCTTAACACTCTAACCCAGTACTTTTTCTATCCACAACAAAATTCATGTGTTAACTTGATTTCGCACATGTTGAATATTAAAGTTTGACTATAACGTATTAACCATCAGCAGTCCCCAAAGCTCCATCTGCCGATGACAGTTCAACTCAGAGGACAGGAAGTAGATCTCAAGATGAACAGCAGGAAGCCTGAAGGAGCTGCTGTGCATTCTTCTGAGACTTTGATTAATGATGGATAAACATCTTATTCTGCGCTATAGAGCTTTTTCAGGGATTTTTGATAACACAAGGGCCTTTGATTATCCTCACTGAGCTGATGAACCCTGCACTGTCACCACTGATGAATGACTGAATTTAAAGTTACATTTTATGATAAAGGAATTATGAAAAGATTCATATTCCTCCATAATACAAATCAAAGGCTGAGTAAGAACAGCTCACTCTTTTTATCACATATTTTATTTCCATAATATCTTATTGGAAGGAACTTTAGGTTCTTTAGGTGGCATCCCCACCACCCCCAACCAGCATAAAGGATGTAAGTTTAACATTTATAAACAAAGTGAATTTACTTGAATCCCACATACTGTATGTTGTGTATGCAGATAAAAAAAAATCTTTCTGTAAAAAGTTTTATTTATGTATGTTAAGAACATTATAATGAAAAAATGTTAAGTTCAAATTGCTGAGAAAATGTGGAGAGAATATTGACTTGTTGATAGTTTGAAACATTAAAGTTATCTGTATCTGAAAATAAAGACAAGTAAAGACAAGTCTCAGCAGGAAAAAAAAACATTTGCTTTTGATTAGTTAAACTATTTTTGGTTTTTATTTTGTTTTATTTTTTCATGATGAAAGCAATATTACTCAAAACTATAAACCACAAAGCATGATGTTTTATTCAGAGTGTTTTTGTTCTGACAGAACCACACACCAATAAAGGTCAAATGTGTCGATCATGACAAACAAAGTTGCAAGCTGTCTAGTTTTCAGGCTGATGGATACAGTTTTTTGCATTTTGTCTCACAGGTTTCAGTTTCTGAGCAGCTGTGTTTCCTCTCGAGGCGCCAAGTTGTCTGTATTCAAACATGTGCAACCACTGAAACCATTAAATCTTATGCAAACCAGCAACACAGACTCAAGTTTTCATACTATTTACATTCATTTCTCAACCACTGTGTCTTGTTTAATGATGCAGTAGTTTTGTCTCTCATTTATATTAGTTGGATGTCACCTGTCCATGGTTTCACTGCACAATGCAGATCAATAACAATGACTATATGCAATTGTTTGTATTGTTATCATAATTATGGCGGCCCATGGGCAGAATGCAGCCCTTTCCCTACCTCATTCCAGACCAGGGGTCTGCAACCTGCAGCTCTGGAGCCACATGCAGTTCTTTTGCCCCTCTGCAGTGGCTCCCTGTGGCTTTGAACAAACTACCAGCAGAACTGAGATCAGCCCCAACTGTAAGCACTTTTAAATCCAGGTTAAAAACATTTCTCTTTTCACGTGCTTATAGCTGAGAACTTAAAACTTTATCTATTTTCTTTTATTTTACTTTTATTTGCTCTTGCTTTTAACTCTGTTTTCAGTGTTTTGTTTGTTTTTATTTTGTCTTATGCTTCCTTTTTTATGTAAAGCACATTGAGTTGCCTTGGTATGAAATGCGCTATATAAATAAAGATGCCTTGCCTTGCCTTGCCTTGACATTTTACATGGAAATTTTTTTTTTTTTTTTTTATCATCATCACTGTTTTAGGCCTACAGTGATTCTTACATTCTCTGACAGTAAAAATGTGCAGCCTACACACAGAATTGTATCTGTTCTAGCAAGTTGTGATTAATTGAATGACCCTGAGTTAATATCATTGTGTTTTATGCTCAAGCCTGAGGGTTGATTGTTGTATGTGGCTGAGGATAAAAAAAGAAGGATTAACTCACACTGAAATGGACTAAAATAAATGTAAACTGTCCTGTGTTTTTTTTTTTTTTTTTAAATGTATTTTTACTGTTTTTAAATCTAGCCTGCCACTATGCGTTTTATTTATTATTATATGAGGCTACTTTTTATTTTGTACATTTTCACAAACACAGGGAGGACTTAAGTAGGTCTGCATATATAGTTCTGTATTGCTCCTCTATTTCTATTTATTGTAGGCTACTTATTTTGTTTCATACTGTATGTCTGTGTTAAGTTATAGCTTTTAGTTTTGCGGGCCCCAAGACTTTCAGACCCATGTCATCGCCCATATTAAAAAAATTTCTGGGTGTGTCGCTGTCAGTGATTCATTCATTTATTCATTTCTTGACAAAATATGAAGCGGACCCATCAGTGAAGCGTCTCCTAGTCCCCAGTGACCACAGAGACTCTCATGATCTGGATGGGGCTTCAAGCCTCAAATTAAGTGGTTTCCCGAGTCTCAGCAAAGATATTCAAATGATGACATCAGCATGGGTGCAGATGGATGAGAGGCACTAATCAGTCAGCTTCATGTCCCTCAAACAAAGTAGAAAACAAGGACTTCACTTGTGAATTATCTGACAAATCTATTTATAACTAAAATTAACCATTCATCATTTCTTGTAAACAAACCCTCATATCCCTCGTTCATAAAGCTAAGATCATGGCAAACAAATGACCTTTGTGTTTCTGGGTGTATGGTCCAATGCTCACTGCCTTATAGACATTGCAAGTCATCATCAGTGGATAAACATCACAGACATTTCAGTTACATGACGGAGCAAGACAAGGATGCTCATTTTCACGCTTCAATTAACTTTGATTTGCATTTAATATGTTTATATGAAAACTCTCACCAGATCCCTTTGTTTTCTCTTTTTAGACAACATGATGATGACGATCACAGAACAGACCCCTCTTTATGATCCAAATGTGGTTGTTGGAGGATTTTTGATGGCATATGGCTTATGTAGAGGACAGAACAAAGGAATATGGGAAGAAACTCACTTCTTTTGTAAAATTATGATGCTTTAATCAAATGACTCGTTGTGTCTGTGGTGGAGTGCACTGAGACACACACAGATCCAATGACCTCTGACCTCAAGGAGGAAGGATGTCAGGACAGACAAGGAACAGATGAAGACAAGAAATCCAGCCACATCCTCTGCCATCAACATGTCATAAATTCACCACACTCCTCTGGTTCATTTCTCTGGTATCCCTCCGTTTCTCTCCTTTTATTCGCCATAAATGTCTGAAATTGTAAGTAGTATCAGCTGAATTTTTCTTTTCCAGACAGAAGCTTATGAAATCTGACCTGAGGAGCTCAATGGGACAGACCAGATCAAGAATGCCTGTGCTTGCCAGCTGGATGGAAAGAGTTACAGCAAAAAGCCTGAAGAGTGCACCAATGACCTAAGTAAATCATATTTTATTTGACTTATCAATCAACTCTAATACTCTTATTTAGGGTTTATAAGGTCTATGTGCAGAGATGAATAATGCAGTCAGTATGCACTGTCAACAACAGGGTAATGCTTTCATATTTGCGAAGGTGCACTGTCACTAATTATCATTCAGTTTTCATCTGTGTCAAGGAGCGCCATCTCACATTAAAGGTGCACTACGCAGTTTTGGGGAAAAGATTTTTAATCAGAAGAGAAAGTTCTTGACTGACTTTTTATGCCTAAATTAACTAAATGAACAAACGCTCTTTTGTTTTCATCATCACAACAACAAACTGAATAAACTTTATAGGAAAACACAATTTCATACCGTTTTACTAGTGTATATTTGGCTTTCTAGCTTCAAACAGTGTTCTGGGGACCTTATTTTCCTCTGAGAACAGCTTGTTTATTCAGTTATGGAAAACATAAATATTTCTGAGTTTACCTCGTTAATATCGTATAGTATTAAAATTTTGTGTTTGAATTTCTTAATGTAAAGTCTAATTGTGATTTGCTCTGGGATGATTTTCCTAAACTTCCCAAACTTGATTCTTGATTAGAAAAAGGTATTAAAGAGATTACCATTATTAACTGCTTTTTGGAAATTAGTTGAATATTATTGTCACGTTGGGGTAGTTTTCAATTCATTTTGAGGTAATTATTGTGGAAATTGGTGAGTAGTTTTAAATAAATTTCTACTACTTCTACTTACCACTAAATTTACAGACCTGTAAAATGAAGTGTGATTTTTTTTTTCTATCTAAATGTTAAAAATGTTTCAAGCTTAACTATAAGGTTGGCTGAATCAAGTGTATCTGGTTGTGTGAGATGCAGGAACTGGAGCTGACAGGAGGGTCTGGTAAAGAGGAAGTATTTTCTAACTGTCAGCAAACACAAATAATTATATGTAATCCAGACCACAGGAAATCTCAAGGGAAGCGGTTAACAAATAGTACAGTAGGAATTGCTTTGTCAGTGAAACATGTTTGCTTTTCTTGGTTTAAACAACACATAGTATTTGTATTAGAGGCAGATTGTAATATATCACTGTGACGACTACTTTGACTACTGGGGAAAAGGGACACAAGTCACAGTAACTTCTGGTCGATCGAATATATTTTGAGTGAAGACAGTTCAATATTTTTCTGTTTTATTGTCAAATTTATCTTGGTTTATACTGCACTTAAACTAGGATGAAATTTGAAGTATTAACAAAAGATCAGGGTAAATGTTAGATTCACACCGTTGTTTAATGAAATAAATATGATTTACTAGAGGGTACAAGCTGTAAAGTATTTTTGTACGAAAATGCTATTGAAACCTGTCACTGTGCTACTACTTTGACTACTGGGGAAAAGGAACAATGGTGACCATCACATCAGGTAAAAAAGGCTTCTTTATTCTACATTTTGAAAATGTGATATTTAGTTTTTAATGTAGTATATTTAGACCTCAACGGCATCTTCAAGGTGGTTGTTTTTGTATGTTGGATGTGTTGACATAATACACTGTGACGTTGCTTTTGACTACTGGGGGAAAGGCACAATGGTCACGGTAACATCAGGTAAGCCAATCTTATTTGTATTTCTCTAATGTAAACATTTTGGTTTAAAACCAGTTTTAGTAGTTTTTAAGGATTCCAGTTCTGACTCAGTCGGTACGTGTCTGGAATACTGTATGTTAAATGTGTGTGACTAAAAGACATTCAGGAAAACAATTTTTAGTTCCATCTTCTGAATCCTTATTTGTTAAAGCCGATAAAAATGTGTCAGAGAGTATATTGTCATAAAATGACCGACCACGGAAAGTGTAGATATCTGGGAACAGGTTTTTGTATGCAGCGGTTAATAGTTTGTTGAACTGTGACTACGCTTTTGACTACTGGGGGAAAGGCACAATGGTCACGGTAACATCAGGTAAGCCAATCTTATTTGTATTTCTCTAATGTAAACATTTTGGTTTAAAACCAGTTTTAGTAGTTTTTAAGGATTCCAGTTCTGACTCAGTCGGTACGTGTCTGGAATACTGTATGTTAAATGTGTGTGACTAAAAGACATTCAGGAAAACAATTTTTAGTTCCATCTTCTGAATCCTTATTTGTTAAAGCCGATAAAAATGTGTCAGAGAGTATATTGTCATAAAATGACCGACCACGGAAAGTGTAGATATCTGGGAACAGGTTTTTGTATGCAGCGGTTAATAGTTTGTTGAACTGTGACTACGCTTTTGACTACTGGGGAAAAGGCACCATGGTCACAGTCACATCAGGTATGTAATTTTAACATTCATGATTCCAGAATAAAATTCCTGATCAAATTATGTTTATTTTATCATTTTCATGCAGTCAACTGTTGGTCATTGATAAGACGACCAACAATATTTTGTAGCCGGACAAGAAAGTTGTGAAAAGTGTAAAACTCCTTTCTATTAATTTCAGTTGGAAAGAAACTTTAACAATTGGTGTACATTTTAGTTTGATTTTAACCGCCAGCAACCAAACCGAACTATATGACATGAAGTAATGGGATATTACAGTTACGAGTTTTAGTCAGAAGTTTCAATTGACTCTCTTAACTGTGACTACTGGGCTTTTGACTACTGGGGAAAAGGCACCATGGTAACAGTGACATCAGGTAAGATTTGAACGGTTTAAATTTTACAGCAGGCTAAGTTTTGTACTGTGAAATGTCATGTTTAAGTCACTTCAAAAGTAAAGTGTTTTAATTCCACATGTAGTGTAAAAAGTTAAATAGCGATATTCTCAGTAGGACTTACTGGTTGATATTTATGGCCACTGTGTTTTGGGTCATTTAAATGGATTTTAAAACATTGGCTTGAATTAAATGTTTAGGAAGACTTTGCGATTGACATTAGCAGGCGTAGACTTTTCATACTAACAGTTAAGTAGATTCAACACTGTGCTACTACGAAGCTTTTGACTACTGGGGAAAAGGCACCATGGTAACGGTGTCATCAGGTAAGAATTGTTCGATTTAAAATTTACAACAGGCTACGTTTCATATTGTAAAATGTCATGTTTAGGTTACTTCAAAAGTAAAGTGGTTTAATATAGTGTGTAGTGTAAAAAGTCAAACAGCAATATTCTCAGTTGGACTTACTGGTTGATATTTATGGCCACTGTGTTTTGGGTCATTTAAATGGATTTTAAAACATTGGCTTGAATTAAAAGTTTAGGAAGACTTTGCGATTGACATTAGCAGGCGTAGACTTTTCATACTAACAGTTAAGTAGATTCAACACTGTGCTACTACGAAGCTTTTGACTACTGGGGAAAAGGCACCATGGTAACGGTGTCATCAGGTAAGAATTGTTCGATTTAAAATTTACAACAGGCTACGTTTCATATTGTAAAATGTCATGTTTAGGTTACTTCAAAAGTAAAGTGGTTTAATACAGTGTGTAGTGTAAAAAGTCAAACAGCAATACTCTCAGTTGGACTCATTGGTGAATATTTGTGGCTCGTGTATTCTGGGTCATTTAAGTGGGACTTATAATATAGTGGCTGTAATTAAATGTTGAGACAGAGATTTGCGGCTGATTAACGGAAGACGTAGACTTTTAATACGAACAGTTAAGTAGATTCAGCACTGTGCTACGGTGCTGCTTTCGACTACTGGGGAAAAGGCACCATGGTAACAGTGTCATCAGGTAAGAATTGTACCGATTTAAAATTTACAACAGGCGACGTTTCATATTGTAAAATGTAACGTTTAAGTCACTTCTGAAGTAAGGAGTTTAAATACAGTGTGTAGTGTAAAAAGTCAAAGTAATATTGTCAGGAGGACTCACTGGTGAATCTTTACTGTGGTCTGGTTCATATAAGTGGATTTTATAACAGTGTGTTTAATTAATTGTTAAGGTAAAGATTTTTCACTGCACACTGGAAGACGTAGACTTTTTATACTAACAGTTAAATAGATTCAACACTGTGCTACTACAAAGCTTTCGACTACTGGGGAAAAGGCACCATGGTAACAGTGTCATCAGGTAAGATTTGTACGATTTAAAATTTACAACAGGCGACGTTTCATATTGCAAAATGTAATCTTTAAGTTGTATTGTTAGTTCTCAGTGTGTCAAGTGTCACTTCAAAAGTTAAGTCTTTTAATACAGTGTGTAGTGTAAAAAGTCAAATAGCGATACTCTCAGTAGGACTTACTGGTGAATATTTATGTCTACTGTATTTTGGGTAATTTAAACAGATTTTATAACATTAATTAAATGTTGAGGAAGACTTTGCGCTCGACATTAGTAGATGTAGACTTTTCATACTAACAGCCTAGTAGATTCAGCACTGTGCGGCTGGGCTGCTTTTGACTACTGGGGAAAGGGTACAATGGTAACTGTTTCATCAGGTAAGAATATTCTTTAACGTCATATGTAATTGCCGATTTGACCAAAATAATATGTTTTTCTTAGATTAACTTAAACCTTCGATCCTTCAATCTAAAAAAAAGTACTAAATTACAAATCAATATTGTCAAAGATGTGCATTTACAGCAATTTACCGATATACATAGTTTTATAAAAAACACTACCACAAATAATACTATTGAGGGAGGTTAACCTTTGTGCAACAAACATCAAAATAAATGGCAGAGGGAAACATAAAACTGCTTGTCTGGAGTGGACTTGAATTTCCCTCAGTCAGTGTATTATTACTTTATGTGTTCTGTTACAGTAATGATCAATTCAATTGACTCCTCTCTACTTTGACAACTGCTTGGTAAATAATGTCTGTTGTGTTGAATTTTTTGATTGATTTTTTCTTTTGTGGTACTGTATTTACACATGTGTTTTTCTTTTTTTAGCCACTCCAAAATCACCAACTGTGTTTCCCCTGATGCAATGTGGCTCTGGGACTGGAAACACGGTCACTCTTGGCTGTTTTGCAACTGACTTCACACCCTCCTCACTGACCTATGCATGGACCAAAAATGGGGCTGCCTTGACAAACTCCATTCAGTACCCTCCAGTACAGACGGGCAACTTCTATACAGGAATCAGTCAAATCCAAGTGTCGAAACAGGACTGGGATGAAAGACAGTCTTTCCAATGTGCCGTGACACATGCAGGGGGAAATCCACCAGCCGTTATTCTCCAAAAGCCAAGTAAGACTTATGATGATTATATATTAATATCTTTTTAGTAGTTGTTTTGAAATCTGGTTTTATAATTATTCAAAAATGTGAATGTTTTCAAATGAAATGTATTAATTATATTAAAATGTACAACAAGTTGGGTAATGATAACCGATAATAATGTCATATTTAATTGTATATTAGTAGAATACAGGTTTAAACAGAATACCCTCAGTAAGAAAGGTTATCAATTTACAATCCTATAAACAATGTACTACAAGGCTTCTTCTTGTCACTATTTATGATAATGATAAAATAAACCTCACTTGTTTGACTAATAGAGAAAAATAATGATATTCATTTGGCATGATTAATGTGAAAATGCTTTATGCAAAAAAAGGACAAAATTATGACATAATAACAATAGTAATAACAATAATAATAATAATTATTATTATTATAATAATACATATAAAGGTTCATCTTGTGGGATTTTCTGAGAAGTGTTATTAGAAGCAGATTTACCACACATTTGTAAATGTATCCCGAGCTGCTGCTGACGTGTGAACTTAATGTAAAAGAAAGCAATATTAGGTCTAGCCATTCTGACACCGTTACACTTAATGTCTCATTTCAAGAGTATTAAAATACAACTATTACCAAATTAAATAGTGTCACATATCCTTGAATATATTCAGTTTTGCAGGGCTAGAAGGCAAACCAAAAAGTGAGGTGGAATAAGAAGGCTGAAGGCTTTCTCGTGTAAATTCGGCTGCTGACTCAGTGTATTTAATTCCTTACTAATATACTGTATGTCCTCCGCACCTGTCCAAGAACAGATTATTGCAATGTGTTCTGCTTCTTTCCTTCTATCTGCATACTCCTAGTTATGCAGATAGATGGAAACTGTATGTTGATCATTAACAATCAAGTTAAATCTGTGTTGCTTGCCCCGAGCAATCAATGTGCAGAAGCAAGCGTTAAAGATCAGCTGTTCAATTATGTCATTTCTTTTACTATGTTAATCTTATGTGAGAAGTATTTAATTTTTTAATTCAAGGAGCATAATCATTAGGCATATGTGTGAGTGCAAGTCACATGACATAAAGAAGTACAGAAAAGTCATAAACACAGTGATATTGTAGGTCTATAGTAAATGAAAATCACATGAGCACTGTAGCACATTGTTCACCTCTGCTTCTGCATATATATTTTCGTGTGTGTGTTTGTTTTTCAGAGGTGTATTATAAGTTGCCAACTCTCAGCGTGTTGGCCTCCTCTGATGAGGAAAACCAGGCTTCCTTCTCCTGCTTTGCCAAAGATTTTTCACCAAAAAGTTACCAATTCAAATGGCTGAAAAATGATGCAGACATCACCAACAAAATAGACGAGATCGTGACACCGTCTAAGGAAAGACAGCTGGAGAATGGAACGAAAGTGTACAGTGCAGCAAGTTTTCTCTTGGTAAAGTCCAGTGAGTGGACCCCGGATACTAAGTTTACATGTCTGTTTGAGGGGACTGGTGAAAACAACCCAGTATTCGTGAATTCATCCGTGACCCACAAGCCATGTGGATGTGAGAAAATTGTTCTTTAAAAATAGTTTGTAAAATTCAATTCCTATTGTTTTTTGGCCATTTCTGTTTAATATTATACGTTTATTCTTCACTCAACAGTTAGCGAATGTCCTGAGGCAGATGTGGAAATAACAATCAATGGCCCAATAATGGAGGACATGTTTTTAAACAGAAAAGGGAAGCTAGAGTGTCAAGCCCAGGAAAACAAGCCAACTATTACGGAGATGAAATTTGAAAACGAGGACGGAAAAGACCTACTTGGTACCGGAATGACCCAGGTTAAAGGAAATAAAAAAACATACAGCATTTCAATTGACATCTCATACGATGAATGGAGCCGGGGGATAAAGCGTACCTGCGTTGTTACACATTCAGAGAATATTGCCCCACTGAAGAAAGTCTATGAAAGGAGTTTTGGTAAGAAAACTATTCTTTGTCCACTAAAAGCCTTACTTCCTCTTGTCGTGCCTTCACATGCATTAATGAGTGTTATTGCTAAGTGTGTTTTGTAGCAGATATTTCCTTCAGAGCTGTTCTGTGTGTAGAAGGAGGCCTGATTGTTCTCTCATGCTTGCAGGAGGAGAACATCAGCGTCCTTCAGTGTTTATGATGCCTCCGGTAGAACATACTAGAAAAGAAACGGTGACCCTGACTTGCTTTGTGAAAGACTTCTCCCCTAAAGACGTTTACGTGTCTTGGCTTGTTGATGACGACGCTGCAGACTCAGACAAAACAGTTCAGACCACAAACCCAATAGAAAACAGGGGATCCTATTCTGCATATGGCCAGTTAACGGTCAGCCTCGAGCAATGGAAACAGAATGACAAGGTTTATAGCTGTGCAGTTTACCACGAGTCCGTGGCTAACACAACTAGAGCTATTGTCAGGTCCATTGGGTACAGAACACTTGGAAACACCAACCTGGTCAACCTCAACATGAACGTCCCTGATACGTGCAAGCCCCAGTAGATGTCATTTTGTGTCGCTGTGTCTTCTGCTGTTTGTTGTTTAAATGTTTGTTGCTTGTGATACGACATTGTGTTTGTCTTTTTAATGCAGATTGAAAATCAAAATAAAAAATGTTCTTTGCAACTCTGTTTTTGTATGTCACATGCACTTCATGTCCTCATTGGACCATTATTGTGAGCTACATGTTATTCGTGAGTGTACTGTCACAGTGCTGTCCTAATGCAACACAAGTCAGGTGTAGATATCAGCCTGGGTGAGCTTTAAAACAGTGACAGTATGTCAGACTTTCTCTAGAGTAATGCACCACCACACTAACTTTAGACAAAAATTAAATCATATTTGTTCATTTTAATTTGTATATGGTGCTTTAACAATGTTTGTGTGACTTGTCTTTGTGTATGTGTGTACTCTACTGGGTCTTGCGCCCCTCAACACAAGACAGATCGTTTAAAGTCCAATTCAATGGTCTCTTTGTCAAATGATGAATACATGAATCAACAAGCCAAGTCATGCATGCCACATCAGTAATGGGGTCTCTCCAGAGCAATTCAGGATCATTGTAGGAACAGCTTTTTTATATTTAACAACATAATCAACATTTATATATACATATATATGTATATATATATATATATATGTATATATATACATATATATATATATATATATATATATATATATATATATATATATATATATATATATACATATATATAATTTATATATTAATATAATATTTATTATATAATATTTTATTATATTATAATAATATGTATTATTTCATACATGGATTGACTGACTAACTAAATGATTTACTGATTAAATCCACCCTGGCCTGCAAGGTTGTATATGATTCATAGCTATATTATATTGCCAGACTAAAGGAAATTAATCGAATTCGGTTGTTCGTGAGTGTTCAAATCTACAGATTTCTGTCCCAAATACTAACTGATTAATTACTGTACACTACATCCAGGGTACGAGCTTGTAATTCACAGCCAGTGGAACGGTGCTATGGAGGCAGAGGAAGATAACATGGGAGACACAGCTGTCACCTTCATCCTTCTCTTCCTCATCACTCTGCTGTTCACCATTGGAACCACTGCTTTCAAGGTAATGATGAGTTTATATGTTGGAGTGATTCACAGAGCGCAGAGAAAGACAAAACTATTTTATGAATTCAAACAAAGTAGGGTTAGAGAGGGGTGAGGTGACAAATCAACTCTGGTATGCTTTAGTTATGTCTAGTTATGTCTTAACAAATATTTAACATTTTGAGTCTGAACAATAATCATATCAAATTGTATGGCTATGACTAAATTACATTTTATTTTGCTATTATTTTGTGTTTAATATAATCCCAAAATGTTGTTTTTTTTCTCACAAGTTGATTAATTTAAATTTAGCAAACTACAACAGGAGCATTTTATTTGTGCCATATATTGATACATTTATTTTACAATCATCAGAAGATTACATGCATGTTTCAGTGTCTCACTTGACAATGATAAGGTTAATCTCAATTTAAAAAGACCAGACCTCTGAAATCCAAAACAAATATTTTTCGTTCCAGTTTTATTTTCCAGGGATATTTTTTATGATGCAGCAATGCACTGCTTTAGCTGTAGAAATGTGATCATTTTGTTGCATATTACTAATTCACTTTTTAATGTTTTTTTCTGTCTTTTCAGATTAAATGAAACAAGGTGAACTTTCTGTAAAAGAAAAAGCATTTTTCACACATTTTTGCTTTAAAACTCATAGTATCATGTAAGTAATCGCAATTGTCTTTTTTCATTTTAATTACAAGAGCTTTGTATCTTTTTGAAAATAAATGTTGTAATGAAGATAACCACTTATGTTGCAACTCAAACTTCTTTCTCTTGTCCATTATTTTGAAATTGTTCACACTGTCTATAGTTTCACCTTCAAATTAACCCTTGTGCCCTCCTCGGGCATTTTTGTAAAATTTTCTCTTTTTTTTTTTATTTGGTGATCATTTTGGCTGTGTTACAGCTTATGGCATGAATTTTTGCAAGAACTTTTCTTTTTAGTAATTTTTTTGAAATCCAATGTCTTTTACTCTCACGTCTTTTATACTCTATTTTTGTATTTTGCACCCTCTGGACACCTTCATGGCAAAAATGTACACGCACAGAAAAACTGCTATAAAATCATCATACATCAATATTTTGTTCTACTTTTTTTTCATAAATCACTTAACCAACTCCCCACTTATTCAAAACTACCAAACATTCAATCATTTTCAGGATTTTAACGCTTTAAATGCCAGTTTAATTATTTGAATTTTTTCATTTTTTGTTACAAAAAAACACAAAAAATGAATTATTTTCCATAAAATAAATAGTAGGGAGATGGGGCTTTGTTGGTGATTAGAGTCTTGGCTATGTCAAAGATAACCAGCAAAATTGATTTGATTGCATTAGTATTTTTTATGTAGTGACAGATACTCCCTCTGGACACCTTTGTGGCCAAAAATGCCTCATTGACTGCCATTCAAACCACATTTTTTAATCTCACTGCCATTACAGTATAAAACCATGCATTATCTAATGTCAGCATTTTATTTTGAAAAAACGTTGTGATATTTGATATTTTTACTGTATTCCACCAGATTCAACCATTTTCTCATTGTAGGCCGAGGCATGAAATTCTTGTATTTTTGCCATTTATATTATGGAGCTGTGTGACTACCAGGGGGCCCCAAGAGTGATTTGTGTGTGTGTGTGTGTGTGTGTGTGTGTGTGTGTGTGTGTGTGTGTGCGTGCGCGCGCGTGCGCACGTGTGTGTGTGAGAGAGTGTGTTTGAATCTGTAAGCACACACTGATCATTTCAGGGGTGAAAAAATGGCATCTTTTGAGGGATGTGTTTCATGTGTCTTTGAAGAGGTGCTTGAGTAAAAACATGGCCTCTTGCCTTTGCTGTACTCAAAAACAAAGCAAAAACAACTGTTACTGTGTTTATGCACCTGGCTGCTTTCACGGCCGAAGATAAACATACAGCTTGGCAGAGGGGTCATTTCATTAGTGAGCAGAGAAGGAGAAAGACCTGCAGCCTTTATCTGCCAGCGAGCTGCAGGACTCATCTGAAGAAGACACAAGCTTCGAGGGGGAGTCTGACACGGAATGCTCACTGGAGTCCTCCACTTCTGTGAGTGTCTCTGACCCGTCCTCTGAAAGTGAAGAGGACACCGAGGCTCCTACCCATCCTAACAGTGAGTGCACAGAGAAGAATGGGCAAGTCTGGTCTCCACCTCATGCCGTGATGCTGTGCTACATTCAGGCACCCACCGGCATGATGCCAGGGCCCACGAGATATGCCATATCAAGAATCCACAGTCTGGTATCCTCTTTTGACCCTTTTCTTCACTCGTGACATGATCCAGCTGATTTTGCAAATGACAAAATGAGAAACCACCCACACCGCCATTGCCACTGCTGCCACCAGCTCGACCAGAAGGAGAGATGTGCACAGGCCTAAAAAAGAGGCCTTCTACCACCTGCACCAAGTGTAACAGGTGCATTTATAGAGAGCACCAGGTCACATGCTGCAGGACCTGCTGGTCTGCTGCTGGAAATGAACAACACACACACACATACACATGCACACACACACAAACACAAACACACACATACATACACACACACACACACACACACACACACATACACACACACACACATACATTGGTGTATGTGTGTGTGAATCTGGTGGAATACAGTAAAAATGTCAAATATCACTACTTTTCTTCAAAATGAAATGCTGACATTAGATAATGCATGGTTTTATAATGTAATGGCAGTGAGATTAAAAAATGTGGTTTGAATGGCAGTCAATGAGGCATTTTTGACCACGAGGGTGTCCAGAGGGTAGTAAATTTGAGGAGGGCACAAGGGTTAAATAACATTATACTCATTATGGTAAATCTTTATAATCTTGAAATACTTTCAAACCATTTTTAATGTTATTTTATTATATATCATGTATATGTTGCTGTTCATCACCTCCCAGCACCTGGAATCAACAGCCCATGTTGAACTCAATATGTAAATTCAAAGATTTTACAGTTGGTTAGTTGTCAAGTCTATTAATATTAGAGAACTAGAACTAAAACCTTAAGCAAAGTCATGAGAAGCCATGAGAACTTGTGTTTACTGATCCCTTTTTTGGGACCTGAGTGTTACTCAATGCTTCCGCTCGCTGCTCGCTCTGATCACTCTGGCCTGTCACGCTGCAACATCTGTGCAACAGACTTCTCCGTCCAACTCCACCAGAATCTGTTAAACCACAACTCTGCCATCTAGTCTAAATACAAAGACTTTACACTTAGCATTGAGACAACACAGCTGGTTAATTGACAGAATTGTGAAGGTAAGAGGTGAAAGCAACTCACATATATAAATCATTGACAAAGTTTAGAATGAATGCAAGTTAAAAACAAAATCTCTTCTCTATCTCAGTACCGCGGGTTGTCTCTCCAATCATCACATTACACCCTGTCTGGGAGGGAGAATTTCGGACCTCGCCAGTCAGACTCATCTGCACCCTAAGTGACTTCTTCCCAGAAAAACTGAGTGTGAATTGGCAACGGGACAACCAAACTCTTAACATTGGGCAAATCCAGAGGAAGCTGCAGAGTGTGGAGAGGACGGAGAAAACCTTCAGTCTGAGCAGTGAGATTGGGCCGAATATGAGAGAGTGGGAAGCTGGCTCAAGTTTTACTTGCAAGGCCACTCACAACAACAATGCATTTACAAAAACAATAAGTATTTGTCAAAGTGAGTATGTAGAGCTTCTGTCTCACAGCACAATATGAAAATTGTTAATATATTATGAATATTTTATTTATGTGTTTTTAATGTATGTATTTGTTTTTATAGTCCATACACACACCCATCCTTCCATTCATATTGAGATTCCCAGCTTCATGACAGTGGAAACAACTGAGGCTTGTAAAATGTAAAGCAGAACATCGCTGCCTGTCATCCACTGAGAAGTCCATACATTTTTCAGGTAAAAAAGAGCTAATGCTGTTCATTCATGATTATCTAATGACTCAAAAAACATAGTTTCTCCAAGTCTGTTCTTCAGTAACTCATCATTGAGTCATTGTTAGCTTTAGCTTGCACCGCTCGTTGCCGTCCTGCCAGTCGAGATGCGTCGATCCCTGATCACCGGCGTAACATGGAGCTTTCTCCTCCATGTTATGCCGCACTCGGGGATCGACGCATCTCGACTGGCAGGATGGCTACTGCTACTGCTAACGTGAGTTGTTCAAAAACCTTCTTTTTAGTAAACTCTGTGTACACAAACAATGTTCTCAATGCTCGTGTTCGTGTGTAGAGACCCTGGTGATACTACAAGCAAAGTTTCATGTTGTGTCGAGTCTTCTTAGTGTTTTAAAAATAGCGATTTTGATGCTACCATACAGCTGCCCTGAGCACACAATTGAAAATGATTTTGACCCGAAAACGAAACTACGGTAAATCTTAAAAGTAGCTTTTTCGTCGTAATTATGCTTTAAAACGAAGGTTTTACTGGGGTACGTTCACAAAAAAAGCCTAGTTTGCATTTTGGCGAGAGTTACACTTTAAAGGACTCAGATCGGGATTTTTCTCAGGTCTCAGTGTTTCTCAAAATCAGTAATGTGCGCACAAACGTAAAGAACAAAAAAAAACATATCACCTTCAGAACATTAGCTCTCAATTTTATTTTAATTTCCAAGACATATTCGTCACATGTGATTTGAGTGTTATTCCGGAAATTCCTTGCCATCTATTTAATTTCTAGCAACTACTTCCTCATTTATTCCTCATTCGTTCCTCAGTAACTACTCATGATTTTGTGTACCAAATTTTAAAGTGTTACTTTTTTTGCTCCTCGATCTTCCTAAATCAGATAAGATTAAAGTACCTTTTATGACTATTTTCCACAGCCGAAGTGACCCACAGCAAACCTTCAGCCACCCTGCTCCAGGGCTCCGGTGAACTCGTGTGCCTGGTCTCTGGCTTCAGCCCTGCACCCATAAACATCACTTGGCTTCTTGATCACAACCAAAAACTGTTGGACTACAACACTAGTGAACCCCACAGAGGCCCAAAAGGAAAGTTCAGTATCCAAAGCCACCTCCGTCTGACCCGAGTCAGCTGGTTGCCTGGAGCAGTCCTCACCTGCATTGTGACACATGCCAACACCACCCTGTCCCTGAATATAACTAAAGCAGGTGCTGGTGTGTTCATTGATCCATGTCGTTCTCGCACATTAAATATAAGGTAAACCACCTATTACCACATTTCTCATTTTTTCACAGACAACTTGGAGCACTGTGATTTCTTTGATGATATCACACAGGCTGATGTGAACCAAGACGTGGATGTGGAAAGCTGGTATATGGCTTTCACTTTCCTCCTGTTTTTCCTCATTGCCATCATCTATGCTGTCATTGCTACTATAAGTAAGCTAATAAAACAGCAGTAGTAGTTTTGGGATTTTAAAGTAATCTTCCAATAAAGTATTACTGCTATGGTTTTAATATCTCTGCTATGTTTAGTGTTGTCATTTCTCTAGAATATTAAGATTTTTTGTAAAACACAAACCTGTCTCCAGATCCTGACACATTCTCTTTGTTTTCTCCTTTCAGACTAAATGATGATGATCACAGGACAGGTCCCGTTTTATAATCCAAACGTGGCCTTGTTTGAAGGATTTTTGATGGCATATGGCCTTAGTACTTTTAAAGTGTAATAAGTTTTGTTTCTTTTTTAATATTTCTATTATTATTTTTGATATTATGAGATTCAAACGCCATTGTAACTCACAAATGCTCCTTCACTGTGCTCATTCTTCCATTTGAAAATAAAGATTGAAATATGGAAAAACAAAGTTTGTCATCATTTGCCTCATTGCTTACAATAAACAACTAGTTTATAGGATTACTGTCTTGATGTGGGGATTAAGGAAATGACTACATGTGCAAATTCACTGTAGGAGAAACATTCAGAATAGAGGTAAAGAGGTAAACCCAAAAACTTAAGATGCATATGCCGAGGTGTCATTAACACTGGGGACACTGAGGACATGTCCCCACTGCCTTTTGAAAGCATCATTAATTAAAATGAAAAATAAACTTTGCTCTCCATCAGCACCTACAGTTGAAAACTGGCTGCTGGACCTGATATAAACTACAGTTTGGCAACAGAATGCAACATGTGCAGGAAAGCTGTTCATTAGATATTAGATGTGATTAGCATTTAAAATCTGAACGTATTAGGCTAACAAGCTAGCTGGAGTCTAGCTAGCAAGAATAACCCATAAGGTTTGTAAACAATGTGTCTTACTCGCTGTATTTTTCAGTAAGCCTACATGATAAGATAATGACTTACAGTCCAGTGCAGTGTGCAGTTTTTCCTCCGTTTTTCCTCTTTCACACAGCAGTTTTGGTTGCTGTAAATTAGAGCACTTTAAAAAAAGAAAAAGTGTAGTTTGCAAGTGTGCTTTTCAGATTAATGATCCTGTGGCGACCCCTAGTGGATGAGATTGAAAGGGGTGGTATTAGAGTTTAATTGTGTGAAGTTTGTCACTTTTTTGTGTTGGATTTTAAGAGTGAATAAAAATTAAATTGTGTATGTTTTAAAAGTGTTTTTTTATGTGATATGTGATTTTTTCTATTTATTGAAATAAATATAGGCTACCTTCTGATCATGAATGAGTCATGAATGGTTAAACTTGACTCATCAACTCTTGTGAACTCTGTTTCTCTACATTAAAGTGTAGCACCTAAACAAGAAGTAGTTTAAGTTCAGGGTGCAATTTATTTATTTATTTTACAGAATTGTCTATTCTGGTCTCATACGATATCCCTAGTCTAAATTTGTATATAATGAGGACAGTTCAAAGAGTTTTTTCATCCGAGCCCTTATCAGTGCAAGGGCGTCACTTTGTGCTGAAGGGTGCACAAAGTGACACCCTTGCACTGATCCTGATACATGCAGAAAATAATAAATATATTATATAATATACTTTTTATATTTACCCTTTTATATATTTTTTAATCTATATTTTAAATCACATTACATTTTTTAAATAATGCATTATACAAAGAAATACTGAGACTAACAAATATTTTATATTAAGCATTAAAGACCTTAAAAGAATAACACAGGTAATATCACATGAGCCAAATACAGCAAAACAATGTACTTGCTGAAATTAAATTGCAACAACTACTGACCATTTCTACAAATGAAAATTATTTAATTGTAAATTATGTGTCATGTAAAATCACCAGAGGTCAGTTTCTCCATTTTTTAAAGGAGACTCTCAGATCTGGTGTTCACATTCATCTTAACACTTGAACCCAGTACTTTTTCTATCCACAACAAAATTCATGTGTTAACTTGATTTCACACATGTTGAATATTAAAGTTTGACTATAAAGTGTTAACCATCAGCAGTCCCCGAAGCTCCACCTGCCGGTGACAGTTCAACTCAGAGGACAGGAAGTAGATCTCAAGATGAACAGCAGGAAGCCTGAAGGAGTTGCTGTGCATTCTTCTGAGACTTTGATTAATGATGGATAAACATCTTATTCTGCGCTATAGAGCTTTTTCCGGGATTTTTGATAACACAAGGGCCTTTGATTATCCTCACTGAGCTGATGAACCCTGCACTGTCTCACATGATTAATGACCCCAGGTCAAGTATTCAGAATGATACAACACACATTGAGCACCACTGATGAATGACTGAATTTAAAGTTACATTTCATGATAAAGGAATTATGAAAAGATTCATATTCCTCCATAATACAAATCAAAGGCTGAGTAAGAACAGCTCACTCTTTTTATCACATATTTTATTTCCATAATATCTTGTTGGAAGGAACTTTAGGTTCTTTAGGTGGCATCCCCACCACCCCCAACCAGCATAAAGGATGTAAGTTTAACATTTATAAACAAAGTGAATTTACTTGAATCCCACATACTGTATGTTGTGTATGGAGATTAAAAAAAAATCTTTCTGTAAAAAGTTTTATTTATGTATGTGGAGAACATTATAATGAAAAAATGTTAAGTTTAAATTGCTGAGAAAATGTGGAGAGAATATTGACTTGTTGATATTTTGAAACATTAAAGTTATCTGTATCTGAAAATAAAGAAAAGTCTCAGCAGGAAAAAAAAACATTTGCTTTTGATTAGTTAAACTATTTTTGGTTTTTATTTTGTTTTATTTGGTCATGATAAAAGCAATATTACTCAAAACTATAAACCACAAAGCATGATGTTTTATTCAGAGTGTTTTTGTTCTGACAGAACCACACACCAATAAAGGTCAAATGTGTTGATCATGACAAACAGTAAGTTGCAAGCTTTCTAGTTTTCAGGCTGATGGATACAGTTTTTTGCATTTTGTCTCACAGGTTTCAGTTTCTGAGCAGCTGTTTTTCCTCTCGAGGCGCCAAGTTGTCTGTATTCAAACATGTGCAACCACTGAAACCATTAAATCTTATGCAAACCAGCAGCACAGACTCAAGTTTTCATACTATTTACATTCATTTTTCAACCACTGTGTCTTGTTTAATGATGCAGTAGTTTTGTCTCTCATTTATATTAGTTGGATGTCACCTGTCCATGGTTTCACTGCACAATGCAGATCAATAACAATGACTATATGCAATTGTTTGTATTGTTATCATAATTATGGCGGCCCATGGGCAGAATGCAGCCCTTTCCCTACCTCATTCCAGACCAGGGGTCTGCAACCTGCGGCTCTGGAGCCGCATGCGGTTCTTTTGCCCCTCTGCAGTGGCTCCATGTGGCTTTGACATTTTACATGGAAATTAATAATATATTTTTTTTATCATCATCGCTGTTTTAGGCCTACAGTGATTCTTACATTCTCTGACAGTAAAAATGTGCAGCCTACACACAGAATTGTATCTGTTCTAGCAAGTTGTGATTAATTGAATGATCCTGAGTTAATATCATTGTGTTTTATGCTCAAGCCTGAGGGTTGATTGTTGTATGTGGCTGAGGATAGTGGAAGGATTAACTCACACTGAAATGGACTAAAATAAATTTAAACTGTCCTGTGTTTTTTTTTTATGATTTATTTTATTTTTACTGTTTTTAAATCTAGCCTGCCAGTATGCTTTTTATTTATTATCATATGAGGCTACTTTTTATTTTGTACATTTTCACAAACACAGGGAGGACTTAAGTAGGTCTGCATATATAGTTCTGTATTGCTCCTCTATTTCTATTTATTGTAGGCTACTTATTTTGTTTCATAAATGCACCAAAACATGGCATCATTGAAATGGAAATGCAAAGTTCAAGTACCTTGAGTAGCCCACTGCAGAGTTGCTCCATCATGTGAAAATATAAATTAATGCTCATTTAGGCCTATTAATAATCTTGATAGACTAATTAAACTTTCTAGGTTACCTTCATTATAAGACACAAATATGTTTTGCAGCTCCAGACAGATTTTTTTGGGTGAGGGACGGGGGCAAAAATGACTCCTTAGATAATAACAGTTGCTGACCCCTGTTCCAGACCTTTGATAATTTTGTTAGTAGGCTTATTAGCCCATTAGTTAGTTACAGTCTGTCTGTTGCTAAGCACAGAAATATTCTTATTTTATTAAAAAGTTTAGGCTGTTTAAGCAGAGGGAATTACGACAATCAAACTAACAACCTAATTCTGAAATTTAAATCTGTTTTCTCCTGTATTTTTATATAAAATGTTTCTCTATCACTTGTGAAAAGTAATAAACAAAGCTGAGGAAAAATGAATAAAAAGCGCATTGTTTTAACACATTTAATTGCAGAGCTTTACTGGCCCCTCTAGCACCTCACCTCGCAAAAACACTGATTCCTTTTATGTGATTGGATCTTTACATTATTTGGTAAACTAATACGAAAAATCACCATAAATAAAAATCAGTTGTTAATCCCAATGCAGGAAACAGCAGCGACCACAGGTATATATCCTCGCTTTCAACTAAGAAGGATTTATGGTGGATATGTGTTGAATAAAACTGTCAGCGGGAACAGCAGACATGCATGTTCATCACCTCCCAGCACCTGGAATCAACAGCCCATGTTCAACTCAATATGTAAATTCAGAGATTTTACATATTGGAGCCTATTAATAATAGAGAACTAGAACTAAAACCTTAAGCAAAGTCATGAGAAGCCCTGTGAGCCCTGTGTGGTAACCTGTGTTAACTGATATGAGATATTTAAATTTGCACTCTGTTTCTCTTACTGGCATAACCACACCTCACACCTGGTGTCTGTGATGCACCGTTGCTCTTTGCATTGTTTCACTTCTGTATTCTGGTACTTTTTTGGGACCTGGATCTTACTCAGTGCTTCTGCTCACTGCTTGCTCTGATCACTCTGGCCTGTCATGCTGCAACATCTGTGCAACTTCTCCATCTGATACCAGCAGACACTAGAAAAGCACAACTCTGCCATCTAGCCTAAATACAAAGACACTGCATCTACTAATCTATATACACTTTCCCAGGTTTAATGAGTTAAGAAGTAAAATATGTATTTTTCTTCATTTTCTGTCAAGTTTTGTCTAAGGCACACCTGTCAGGTGGATAAAAGTAAAAAAGGCTCCCTAACACTAATGGATTTTAATGTTGTGCTCAGGTTTTGAGAGAAATAAGCCTCTTGTGTGCACAGAGAAAGTCTTCAATCTTTTACTTCAACTCAAATAGGATTAAAAACAACAGTGTTATGTGTATATTTATCAGTGCACTAATAGAATTGTTAATGTTAAGTTATAGCTTTTAGTTTTGTGGGCCCCAAGACTTTCAGACCCATGTCATCGCCCATATTAAAAAAATTCTGGTTGTGTCACTATCAGTGATTCATTAATTTATTCATTTCTTGACAAAATATGTAGCAGACCCATCAGTGAAGCGCCTCCTAGTCCCCAGTGACCACAGAGACTCTCATGATCTGAATGGGGCTTCAAGCCTCAAATTAAGTGGTTTCCTGAGTCTCAGCAAAGATATTCAAATGATGACATCAGCATGGGTGCAGATGAATGAGAGGCACTAATCAGTCAGCTTCATGTCCCTCAAACAAAGTAGAAAACAAGAAGGTCTTCATTTGTGAATTATCTGACAAATCTATTTATAACTAAAATTAACCATTAATCATTTCTTGTAAACAAACCCTCATATCCCTCGTTCATAAAGCTAAGGTCATGGCAAACAAATGACCTTTGTGTTTCTGGGTGTATGGTCCAATGCTCACTGTCTTATAGACATTGCAAGTCATCACCAGTGGATGAACATCACAGACATTTCAGTTACATGACGGAGCAAGACAAGGATGCCCATTTTCACCCTTCAATTAACTTTGATTTGCATTTAATATGTTTATATGAAAACTCTCACCAGATCCCTTTGTTTTCTCTTTTTAGACAACATGATGATGATGATCACAGAACAGACCCCTCTTTATGATCCAAATGTGGTTGTTGGAGGATTTTGGATGGCATATGGCTTATGTAGAGGACCGAACAAAGGAATATGGGAAGAAACTCACTTCTTTTGTAAAATTATGATGCTTTAATCATGACTCATTGTGTCTGTGGTGGAGTGCACTGAGACACACACAGATCCAATGACCTCTGACCTCAAGGAGGAAGGATGTCAGGACAGACAAGGAACAGACCAAGACAAGAAATCCAGCCACATCCTCTGCCATCAACGTGTCTACAGTCATAAATTCACCACACTCCTCCGGTTCATTTTTCTGGTTTCCCTCTGTTTCTCTCCTTTTATTCACCATAAATGTCTGAAATTTTCAGAACTGTCTGCTTAAATGTGTAAAATATATATACTGTATATATCTTCTTCAGAACATATGATCATTTTGATATTGTGAAATTATAACTCTGCTTTGAAAATTTGCTAATTTACAGGATACCACACAGCTATCAAGTTTTGGTAATAACTTTAACTGTCACTGTTTGTTTGTTTGTTTGTTTGTTTGTTTTATATACACTTAGCTTAATCTAATTGTTTTTACTCTTTTCCTTTCAGCCGCCCCCGTTATTTCAAAGCCATTCTTCCTTTTTCCTGCTTGAACACACGCACACACGCACACTCGCACACACACACACACACACACACGCTCACACAGGGTTGTTCCTGTGTCTCTCATGTCTCTCATTTGTTTTGTGCTGCATCACTAATAATGATAAGAATAATGTAGTGTTATTGATATTAACCATGATCGTTTATTGTTTCAGATGTGCTCCACTGTTACTGTTATTATATTTGTTACGCTGATGAATTCATATAATAAGCTGGCATGTTTGTAATGCATGTGTAAAAGTAAATGAGACAACAATAAATTAATGAATAAACACAATTCTTTGAGATTCAAATACCCCTGTTATAAATACATCCTTTATCACTGGACTCAGACTGCATTTAGGAAAATAAAGATTTAAATGAGAAAGAATACGTTTGTCATGACTTGAGTAATTTATTACCTTAAATCAAATGATTACACATACTAGTATATAAGAGTAATTATTCTCCAGGAATACGCGTAGTGCTACAGTATAGTGTCATAATACCCACTACAATGTATACCATCAGACTGTCCACAAGAGTGAGACAAAGCTCAACATGCAGCAGTGCTGATGTCTATCAGAAACACTAGTTGTGTTGACATTTGAAGATGCTGGCGGGTCTCAACTGGACTTATAAATGACATGATACAGAGGTACATTCACATGAAAACACACACAGGCTGTTTTTGTGTCTCTTCTACTTTCCATGTACACACATACACACACAGAGTCACTATAAATGTGTGCACACTCTGTCTTTGAGTCCGAGCTGCGTGTTTGAGTCTGCATTTGTGTACCTTGTGGGTTTAAAGGAATCCACATCTGGGAGGGATGACACTGAGACATCCAGGCTTACCATTGGCTACCTCAGGAGTAATCTGGCACTGCGTGCGCCCTGATTGGCTGGGGACCTTGTGGCAGACAGCCCAAATCTGTGACGCTGTTGCTGGGATGGAGTCACAGCATGCTGCTGCCAGTCTAAGTGCCAAGGGACCCGCAACAGGGAAGCCGGGCACCGTGCCCAGCAGACTGCCTGAGAGCGTCTCCCTGTCTAACACCCTCATACCCTCCCATATTCTTATGCCAAGGCCCCCTCCCTCTGGGTCCTTGCTTGACCCCTTCAGTGTGTCAATATAAACCAGGGACAAGCAACAACCCAACAGCTTCTCTCTCTACAACCACTGTGGAGGCACCACTGAGCAAGGTACTCAACCACAAACCGCCAGTGGCCAACTGTAGAAGGCTGTGACTGTACTGAGCAGCTCCCAGCGCTAATCGTGTTGAACTGAACTTGAAGTAGTGCAATGCAGAAAAAAGCAGACATGCTCAGTCAGCTTTACTTGGGAAATAGAGATTTATCTTATCGTAAAGACAGATTAATTTTATCTTAAAGGCATTAAGAGAGAAACTTACTGTTGTGCATCCAGACTTTTCTGGAGCATTTGCTTTTACATCATATCAGTTTAAATCGAAGCAAAATATGGAACGGGAAAAAGGTAAACAACAACATCTTGATCATCACTAAATGAATGTTTTCATTCTTATGACCATGAAAGTTTAATTACTGTAATTAGTGTCATGATAAGCATCATCCCAGTGCCGTCATAAAAGCACACACACTCACTCACATTCATTTTCTTTTATAGTCTGAGAAATGTAAGTCGGTGCGTCCTCTATCCTTCTTAATGTTACATTTACTTCCATGTTAAAAGGGCCATATATGTAGTTTTGGAGAAGAAATTCAAAATCAGAATTTTCATATTCACAGTAATGACGAGGTAAAAATACAAACTCAGAAATATTCATTTTTTTCTATAACTGAATAAACAAGCTGTTCTCAGAGGACAATAAGGTCCCCAGAACACTGTTTGAAGCTAGAAAGGTGTCAGGGTCCACCACATATAAACAAAGTAAAACAGTATGAAATTGTGGTGTCCTTAAAGGTCAGTTTGTTTATTCAGTTTATGCGGTCATGAAAACGTTATTTAATTTGTTTAAGCATAAACAACCGGCCAAGGAAGATCTTTCTATTCTGATTAAAATGCATTCCCCGAAACTGCACAGTGCAACTTTAAGTCTTGAAACACCATAGTGTAAAGGAAAAACCCATCGAGAAACCAATCCCACAGACTAACTATACAACCCATGTTAGACCACAATGTGAATACTTAAGATCTGCAAGTACACTGATGCTCTATTTATACTTCATAAGCTGCCATCAAACAAATGCGAACACATGTCAGGAGGTCCTCCAACCCACCAAATAAGCAAAGGAGAAGTGAGTGGTCCGGAACACAGGCATATTGAGAACATGTTGATACATGTACAGTCATATAACCAACATGACCCCAATAAAAGATGAAGTCTAATGATTCTTTAATGATAAGACATGTATATGTTGTATATGTATGTAGCGTATGAGCACCACTTACATGGTGTGTCTCAACAGAGAAAAGTGATTCCAAGTAAGACACAATTTCACAAACAACGTTTAGTTCATGCAATCGGTGCAAAGGACAGTCCCTTATCCTTCATAAATCATGATCAATATCTTAGATAAAGAGGTTTTGTGCTTTTCCACCACACAGGCAAACATGCAAACCATCACTTTTTAATTAGTGATCCACAACACAAGCTGAAAATTGCATCTGTAGTTTGACAAATAATATTGTTGTTCCCAAACTAAAAATGACAATGCACGTGCATTTTAGTTACAAACACATCCAGCAGGTGGCAACATTCTATTAACCATGTTGACCTATAATGTAATGTCACCAGTGGCTTTTTTCATGTTTTGACATGTCACAGAAATCACAGGTGTAAACAGTGAAGTTATTGACGGCTGAATTCCATTTAGCTGCTTGTTTTAAGGGTTTTTACAGTCCTGGTATTGAGCTCACTGACCGTTACTGGCTTACTGTGAAGATCATTAATAATCGTATTAATGATACCTGTGCTTTAACAGATATGACAAGTTAAACTGTCTGCTGTGAAAAAGGTAAACTACAGTGGCAAAGTTATTTTTAAGTTGGATTCTCTGCCAACAATCACTTCAAATCCAGTCTTCTCACTCAGTTTCACCCAGTGCTGATACATGTGTGCTAAAAATGAAAGACGATTAGATAAAAATAAATAAAAATGTAGTAAAAGCTTCAAATTCTGGCCAATAAATTCAGTAAATATTCTAACCTATCTCTGCTGTACTGCTTTGAAAACAGAAAGACATATACTGTATCTTACTACTTCTATCTATGAGGAAAAAGTGTAGAGGTATTGTTTATTTGCATTCTCACTGTCCTCTAGATGGTGGTACAAGCTCCCACAATAACTATCTCCAGGAAGACCCTTCAGTGCATTGCTCAGCAGCCACTTTAAAGGGAGGATAAGATGTTTATTTTTTATTGCACTCAATGTATTCTAAGAAAAACTGTCTTTATAAAAATGTCTATAATGGGGTGCGCTGTGTGATAGATAGCAGTGAGTTACTATAAATGTGTTTTGACCACAATACATGCCCTTGGATGCAGCTAAGAACACAGCAAACAAGTGTAATTTACTGAAGCATGTATAATACTATAACGACAACATAACTGGAAATGTTTGTGATGAGAGTATCTCTACGATCGCCACTGTTATTTGTGGGTGGGTGTATCGAGCAAATGTGTGACTGCACTTGTGAAAAAGAACACCAGAGTTGTGATGTCCTTTTGCTATGAATTTGCTGTAACTTCCTGCCTCAGCTTTTCTTGAGAACACATCACAGAAAATCTCAACTGATATTTTGCAGCTTTACTTTGCGGAAACCTGTTTGTCAAAGTACAGTTTCACGACCATCAAAGCATCTTTTCAGAGAACTTTTGTCACATAAACAAACCAAATTACTAGAATAAATGTTGGCATTGTACATTTCTGCATACCGTGGATATGTTTGGCCTTTCAGGGTTCAGCATTTTGTTTTAATTTTCAGTTTTATGCTTAAGGTCTGGATAGGTTTAGTCACAAAAACAGCTTGGTTAAGGTTGTGAGAAGATCATGTTTTGGAATAAAATACCTGCTTTTGTTGCCACAAACATGACTAAGAAATATCCCGTCTTTGTTTCCACAAAAACGGCACCAAAATGTCTGTTTGGTTGGTCTCTAACACTGGTCTCTCATCCACGTGTCACGCCACCACCATTTCCTCCTGCTCCTTATAAGGAAGGCTCATGATACGAATTGTAGAAAAGTTGACACCGTACGTCTGAAATGTACAAATTTAACATCCTTGGTTTGTGCCAACTTGTTATTCTATTAAATTCCAGTTTAGTTCTGAAGCCAGGTATGACATAATATACATTATAATCATTAAAAAACAGCCATTGTTATAATGTTATTAGTAACATCTGTGCTTGTCCTAGTTTGACAAGTCAAAATGTTGGTTAAAAAAAATAAAACCTGAAAAAGTAAGAAAGCTAATGTTCCTAAAGTTATCGTGCTTTTATCAGCTTATTTGAATGCTACAAGCTGACTGGAAATGTGGAAATAGAATAAAATGAGATGTGGTCAGTACTTGCCAAATCAAATCAGTGTGACTTGAATGGAGGGTGTCATTAGGTGACACTTCGGTTGCTGACTTGTGGGTTGGAAAATGTTATTTTCATATGTTAAATTAAAATGTTCATAATTTGGAGCGATAACAGCTGTGGATCAGAACATAGCTCCATATAGTCAAGCAAATCATCATGGATAAGTTAAATGGAATAGGTTTTCCATTACCTTTAGTGTGCTCATGAATTAGATTGTGCTGTACACAGTGAAATAAATACCCTGTGACATATTTTAGGGTATATTTTCTCTGTAAAATCCCAGTTAAGACTTAAGTGGTCACAGATGTGTCTCCAATATTTTGACCTCTCATCAAGTTTGTTTATTTGTCCGTCTACAACACAGGGTCTTCAACTAAATGCAAGTCCCTTGTGGAGTGTAGAGGATGAGTTCACCAGTGTCACAGCCTGAGGAAAGAAGCTGCTCTGTAGTCTGGTGGTAGGGCAGCGGATACTTCTGTATCTTTTGCCAGGTGGCAGCAGGGCGAGCAGACTGTGGCCGGGGTGGCTGCTGCCTTTTAGTATCTTTGGGGCTCAGACCAACCTCACCGATATCACTGATGCTGTGTAGATGGATACCAGCAGTGTTCTGGGCGGTTTTAATCACCAGCTGAAGAGCCTTCCTGTTTGTCATGTGTCACCCTTACCCCAGTCAGGATGCACTCTATTGCTGCTCTGTTAAAAGTTGAGAAGTTCTGTATAATATCATTGCAAGGACAAAACCAAAATAATCCAGTGAGGAAAGATTGCATTTTGATTTGGTCTTAAAAAACATTACCAGAGATACGCATGACAAAAAATGCACATGAACAGAACAGTAACCGTTTCCACTGGCAAATGTGGCACACTATTTTCCCATGACACACCAAAGTTGGGCTTCTGTTTCCTTCGCTTGCAAAGAAACTCACAGGTTGTTGTTTCTTTTTTCGCCTTACGTCCATATTTCCTGCTGTTGCTACAATGTTGATGCTTTTGTAAAGACATAAATGCATGACTGTCACTTTCACATGCACATTAATGCATATGCAGGCTTTGTCAGACAGTAGATTGCTATTGCTGGATACAGTACAGTGTGCCCGCATGGGGTTTGACCTATAGGAGGGCCCTAACATGTCTCAGCTGAACACAGGTATGATAGATGTCATTGCAGCCTGCACATAAGGTTTCACTTGTTTACAGCCAACACGGGCGCGGCTTTATCCCTACTTTATATGCGCGCGCCGAGTTCACTCAAGTTAAATAAGCACACACACACGCGCGCACACACACACGGCCTACTTTTCCCAATTCTATCGCTCATATGCAGGGAGAGGGAGTGAGACGAGAGAGAGAGAGAGAGTGAGTTTCTCTGTGCAGGCTGCTGCTGTTGCTGTGCCAATGCGCAAACAGCGCACGCCGTGGGATAGGTCTCCCCAAATTGAGGCTGCGCTCGGAACGATCATGCGATTGAATGACGAGCGCGTCATGCTTGTCTTCCTCCTCTGCTGCGCCGTGCGATCAGTGGCTCTGTGTTCCGCAATCCCCTGGGATACTGTACCGCCCTCGATGGCTCTGCTATCGGCGTTTAGCTCACACTGAATGGCCGCCCGGAGCGAGGCAAAGCGGGGAGAGAGAGCGCTGCTTCTCCTCCTTTGAACCGACGCTCTGCATCAACTTCCCAGCGAGGGGGTGAGTGTCTTCAGCCTGTCCGCCGATGTGCGGGGCGTCCTGGCCGGGGTCGTCTGAGGACCCGGCGGCGGCGGAGGGGGAGGGGGGAAGGCATGAGCGGAGGGGAGGGGGGGTCCGTGCCGGTGCCCTTACAGTTAGAGGAGTGGATCTGGGTTGATGGACGGTCCGGCCGACACGGGACAGTTACAGTTTGGGATAGGCTGAGAGGGGATGGGTCCGCGTTGGCACAGTCCTGAACTTTCTTTTGCGCCATCCAATCAAAACAAGGAAACGTAGTGGTGCTCGTAGTGAAACGGTTAATTTCATGTGACTCTTCTCTCATTTATGTGAATATTGGCAGTCAAGTTTTTTCTGTCTTTCTTTCTTTCTTTTTTTCTTCTTTTTTTCATTGGCACGGCAGCTCTTTGCGAGCGTCGCTCATAAAGAATTGTGCCTTGTTGTGCTCCCACCCCCCGCTCCGTGCCGCACTGGTTCCGTCTGGCTCGCCCTCAGCTGCTGCGTGTCCTGGGATGACCTGTTGATGTCGGTAGAATGGAGAATGGCAGGGGGAGCGATTTCCCCCATCACCAAAATATTTAAATAAGCAACATTTGGGCTTGACAACCGGCGTCGCAGCACAGCTACCTCGTCCGCACAGCCAGTAAGTGTCTTGTTTATCTTCTGAGCGTGCTACTATCGCGGAAATGCGTGACATTGTGCAGCTGGGGCTGAGTGTGCATGAGGTGGATGGTGCGCCGGGGCGAACCCAAAATATTTAACAGTAGCGTTAGCTTAGCCATTAGCCACCTCTAGAGGCCCGCTGCGGATGGGAGAGGGCATCAAACATTTCAGCGCTGCCGGCCACAGGAGGGGGAGAGGGGCGAATTGTGACCGCTTAGCCCGCCGAAGATGGCTCACATTAATGTACTTTGAGTAGCATTCGTCGGCACGTAAACAGTAACACACCGTCGCCCTCACCCGGGTATCACCGGGGCTGGCTGCCATCCTGTGTCGCCCCCCCTCCCTCCCGGCTCCGGTGCCAGCGCCAGCGCCAGCAGACAGGGGAGCACTCCCGGCGGGTAGACTGGCACACGGAGCGGTCACCCCGGTGAGTTAAAGAGCTCCTTATCTGCTTCCCATTATCCGGCATCCTTTTTCGTTTAAACACTTTCTGCACTCGCGGGGCAACGACTCAGTAATGCGGAGTTCAGAAGTTTAGAAGCTTTTTTGGTGTGTGTTTGTGTGAGTGCTGCTTCACATCCAGGGTGTCCCTGTTATATAAGAATCAGCACGAATCAGGCCTGTACATACTGTATGTCTTGTCTTGGTAAGAGCAGCGCAGGCATGCAGGCATGGGCACATGGGAACCAGGAAATGCCTATAGAGGGAATGCATTGTGTGCCAGCTGCACCAATGACTCCACAGTAATCACTCACATAGCTGTGTGAGTGCCCATGCTGTTTTTTTCAGTGTGGAACTGGAAAGTAGTCAGACAGTAAAGTGTCGAAATATGTTGACAGCTGCCCCATCATAACTTACCATAAGCCCCTTCCAATGCAGGCAAAACATTCTCAAGGCTTACTATGAAAAGTCTAAGGTCTTAAGTATGTTGTGAGTATGTTTTGACCTACTTTCCTCACCAGGCTGGTCTGTGTGAGATCTCAGCCACAGGGTGAGCTCGGGTTAATTTCACTCGTTCACATGGCTGTGCTCTATATATTTAATGGAATAAGGACCTGAGATGATCCCTCTCATCTCTGCAGGCCCCACTGCCCCTCCTTGGTGCATAAAGACACACATGAGCACACACACACACATAGACACACAGCCACATTCTCTCTCACTGTCAGGACAAACTGTGCAAACACACCCTGCTCTCAGCCCTGTGTTTGTGTGTCTTTATGTGCACGCATGTGTGCTTACTGCGGCTCGCCAAACTGTAAACAAGCAGTATTGTCTAATGTCTGTGTGTGAGTCAGTGTGCCTTTTGTGGGTTTGTTTGAGTTTGTGTGTGCGCATCTGTGTTTTAGTATGAGGGAGAGGGAGCTTGAGTGAGACAGAGACAAAGAGAGCATTTCTCTTTACCCTGGAGCTTGGCGAGGTCCCAAATGAAAGGCTTTGGATATGATGGGGCGGCTCACTCCAGCCCTCATCAGTCAGTCACACCAAAGTTGGTTGTATGGCTCTCACAGGGCGAGCTTCAGTCAGTTTGTTCTCACATTATCAGAGATTGCTGGCATCTATCTAGCTATGTGTGTGTGTGTGTTTGTGTGTTTGTGCAGCATGCATTCATGCAACACTTTTAAGTGGTAAAGCATCCGTGTGAAAAGTAGCTTTGCCCCAGCTATGCGTGCACACTGTTGTACGCTGCAGACCTACTCATTTGTGAATAAATGTAAGAAGACATATGACTTGTGTTCTGCATTGAGTTCAGGTTTATACTCAGTGAAAAAGCCACATGGGCTTATCAAGGCATCTGTTTTATTGTTTGCTGATGCTTAGGCAGTTATATAGTGGCTTTGAGTACAGAGGGCATATTGCATACTGCTTATACATGTGATGACCCAATACTGAAGAGTGATATAATGATCATAAACTTTGTTTGTATACATACCTTTCATACAAGAAATGCAACTCAGACATAAAAAAGAAATAGAATTAAAGGGCAGTTCAACCAATTTTGCACATTAAAGTGTGTTAACAGGTCACATACAACTGCACATGTGACAAAAGTAGTACAAAGCTTTTTGTGGCTCCAGAGGAAACTGCATGTAATCTGATAAACTGCCTTCGTTGATGCCACACAGTTGCTAAGTTGCATGGGGGTAATGTAGGCACCAGGTTAGGTTCTAGCATTGCACTCCTAAAGCACTGTTGGACAGTTTAAAAACAAATTATCCAAATCGATACAGCACCACCAGAGATATCCCCTTTTTATCCAATGCATTCTTCCTCCTTTTCCAAACCTGGTGCCTGCATTACCCACAATGCAACTGGGCTGCAGAGTGACATCACTCGAGGCAATTTATGAGTTTACATGCAGCTTCAAAAGGTTTTATACTACTTTTTCCACTCATGAAGTGGTTCTCCCCAAGACATGTAAACATTCTTTAATGTGTAAAGTTGGTGGAGTTACTATTTAACATAAAAACAGACTCAGCCAATTAATGTCAAATATGATGAAAAATCAAACCCACTTTATGATAATAGTAAAAATAAGATGGATGTGCTTAATAACAGGGAGAGAATGCCATAATGTAAAATAAGATGGAGAATAAGAGACACTTACTGCAACGATTACTCGATGAGTTGTCAAATTCTGAATTAATGGGCAACTAATTACATAATCATTATTTGGTTTCTCTGACTCTGGCTTTTCAGATTGGAATATTGTTTTGATTTCTTTACGCCTCTATGACAGTAAACTTAATATCTTTCAGTTGTGGACCAAACACGACATTTAAGACGTTATCTTTGGGAGACAACTGATCGACCAAACAACTGAGAGCGGGTCGTCCACTAATCAGGAGGTCGGCAGTTTGAACCCGGGATCACCTGGCCGCATGCCGAAGTATCCTTGGGCATCACATTGAACCCCAAATTGCTCCCGATAACTGTTCCATCGATGTGTGACTGACGTAGCATAGAAATATCTGGCAGCGTTTTTTCGATTGGAAGTGTTGTCGCAGGTCGGCATGGCAGCCTGTGTGAATGTGACAAGTGTCAGTGGACTAGAAAAGTGCTCTTTAAATGCCAAGTACATTTACTTGATAATAATAATGGTAAAAATATGATAAAAGCAAAGGATTTAAAAGAAGTGCTGCCGTCAATAAGTGCAAGACAAAGCGCAAACACGTTTCAGGCCTGTATGAGGAAAGTCATAGCTAGTTAAAGGCTAAAGTGAATAGTAAAGTAAAGTAGATTCCTCCCCACTCTGTTCTGTAGAGTAAGTTAATATATACACATTCTTAAACAAAGAAGAACATATGTGGCACATTATCTGCAGTGTCTTTACGTATCCTGCCACTGAACACGAAGCTGTCCTACAGACTCAAGCAATAAAGCCGCCTGCATTTCCACAGCAGAGGGGACTTTGGTACTCTTTAATATTTACAGGCATAATATAGGAATCTTGGAGAGAGGGTGCAGGGTAAGGGGGTATGTTTGTCTTTGACTGTTTAGAGAAGTGAATGGAAACATGCTATGTGGTGTTTGTTTAGGCCACACACACACACACACACACACACTGCACATAGAATAACAGAACATGACCCAGTTATCTAAGGACACCAGGATTTTATAGCTCATAGAAGGCAAGAAAATAAAAAAGGCTTTCACTGAGCCTGCTCCTGGCAATAACAACCACTGCAAGGCTGAAGTGACGTATAGGATTAATGCAGTGTAGATTATCCACGGAAGCTTCAACAAAACTTTGTTTCAAATATCAACGTCCTGTGTGAGCCTGCCAAAAGCCTTCCGTAGGACTGTGTGAAGAAATATTTGCGGCCTGTGTCAGTTAAATATGCCAAGGGAAATAATTCATACTCTGGACTACTTTTCTCTCGAATAGAGGCATTTCTCTGTGAAGGATTTGGCCCTAATAAAAAAACTAGACCTCCATTAGATTTAGTGTATGTTTGTCCCAGCGAAAGACTGTCAGCCATTTTCTTGTCCATTAGTGGACATTCCTCACCTGTTTTGTTTTTAGGTCTGCTTTTCTGTGAGCTTTTGGTCTTCTAACATAACCTTGTAACAGTAGACCTCCTCACAGAAACAGCACAGGATAAAGACCACAACCCTGCTCATATGACCAGGGATTCAGCAGTGTAAAGACAAGGTGATACATGAGTCACTATCTGGGTTAATCTACAGCTAATATATGAATCTCACATAGTCCTCCAGCTCATGGAGCTCCCAGAGGTCTGGGGACGAGCAAAAACAACAACAAAACAACTTTCTTTTTTGTTCCAAGCCCATTTTAAGGAGACGTGCTCATTTTCAAGTTCAAGTTTATATTTTATTTTATTTGGGATTACTACTAGAATAGGTTTACATGCTTTAATGCTCAAAAAACACATCTGTTTTCTCATACTGTACAGTGCTGTCCCCCTCCGTCTGAAACGCTCTATTTGAGCTCCTGTCTATTTAAGGTCCCTCCTACATGGATACCCAGTCTCCTCTGATTTGTCAGCTCACACATGCCTGAGCCAGCACCACTAAGAACAACAGAGCAGCTGTGCTTAATTAATTCTTATTTGCCAAACTAGCCACGAGGGATAAATTATGCAAATATGTGACATGGTGACTTAGTGTGAAGTCATAAAGTCATGGACTACTGGTGAGACTACTGACGAGGTGTTTCTGTGGGAGAGGGGAGCCCCCGTCGGTGTGGACAAAAAGGATTACTGGTCTCCTTTAAAGCAAATATCCAGTGTAAAATCAACACTACAATCAAGCCCCTGTTGAGGAATAATGTGTTCACAGGAAAGGTGCAAGCAGCAACAGTCTGATGCTTCCAATTGAAGTTGAACCGTGTTAACAACCTGCGTTTACATGACGATGGAGTGTCACTCTGTCACGTGTTGTAATTGTGTCATTCCTCTCTTTCCATCCAGACAAGACCCTTTGGTGGTGTGCGTAGGCGCACCATGGCCCAGACCCTCCAGATGGCGATCCCAAACTTTGGCAACAATGTTTTAGAGTGTCTGAACGAGCAGCGGCTGCAGGGCCTCTACTGCGACGTCTCCGTGGTGGTCAAGGGCCACGCCTTTAAGGTACTGACAAGACAAGTTGTTATAGTTTTCATAATGGAAATTACGCTTATATTGAAAGTCAAGGCTGGGGTGTAAACAGTTTGTCCTGTGGCTTCATGGCCATCATGATGCATGGAAGATTGAGTGCCAGCGTACTTCAAAATAAGTCTAACTATTGTAACAGAACAATTTGAATGATATTTAGCCTTAAACATATCTTTATATGAGTTTATGAGAATGTCTTCCGACCCTGTCTCCATATCAGTGAACACAGAGTAAATTCATTCACCAAAAGCCCATTGCTTAGAAGAGCTGACCTAAGATTCTTTGGTTTGATGTCAGCAGCAGTCTCACATTATATATTCAAAATCAGCACTACTCTCAAACGTTCTAATGGGACGCCCTCTTATCTGCTTTTGTCTCAGGCACATCGAGCCGTGCTGGCTGCCAGCAGTTCTTATTTCCGGGACCTTTTCAGCAGCAATAGTGGTGGTGGTAGCAGCAATGAGACGTGCCCAACCGTAGTGGAGCTCCCATCAGCTGTCCAGCCCCAGAGCTTCCAACAGATCTTGGCTTTCTGCTACACAGGCCGTCTCAGCATGACGGTGGGAGACCAGTTTCTTCTCATGTATACTGCCGGCTTCCTGCAGATCCAACAGATCATGGAAAAAGGCACGGAATTCTTCCTCAAGGTAAAAGCTGAAATAGTGTCAGTAGAAACATATTATCATATATTGTATTTGTGTTTGTGAAATAGGAAAAGGTGGTTTTGAGGTTTCCATGCGATGAGTGCAGTGGAAGAGGTCAAACTTACCAAAATTACTGTTAGGGTTTATCTGGTCGTATTAAAACCCAAACTACAATGTGTCTATATCAGTTGGAACAGCTCTAAAATATATGATGTGTTCAGATATTTTCAGAACCAATGGTTCTGGAGATATCTAAATCAGGACTAAGACTACAGGAGTTTTGGGCTAATTTATCACTGATTCACCCCTCCTGACAATCAGAAATCAGGTCTGGGTCATGGTAGGTACCAATGTTCTACACAGATTATCTGGTAATATGATGGTTTTACAGATTCAGGTTTAAACCTTCGAACTGCTCGGCCGAGTAATTGGGCAGCCCAATAATTTCAAACATGTTTAATCTTAAATTAACTGCATGACTTCGTAAGTACTTTCCCAGCGGGACCACGACAGCCAATGAGAGTGACATCCTTTGGCAGCGGACGGTGTTACCAAGCAACTAGGGATGCTAGATGATATCAGCATATGATTGATATCTGCCGATAAGATATTGGCCTTGACCTTTTGAGTAAATTGAGTAAAATGACAATTTAATTATGTGCACACATCTCAAACCATTGTCTCAGTACTTTTCTCATGTTACCCAGTGAAGGTGCAACCTGATTTTAAAATCAGTTGGGATTTTCAAACTTCTGTAGTCCAAACCCGGCCCAAGTGTTGGACTGAAAGACTGACCATCTTTCAGCCTAGCCACTAGCATGGCAACATACTAGAGACTTCACCTATATCTGTTGGTTAATCACTGTGTTTATGTATGCTGACCCAAAGTTGATGTATACATTCACTTTTAGGTCTCCTCCCCCAGCTGCGACTCCCAGGGCCTTCAAGCTGAGGAGGCCCCACCCTCTGAGCCCCAGAGCCCTGTAACGCAAACCAGTAACGGTGCAGCCCGGCCGACCTCCTGCATGACGCCGCTCTCTCTGGTATCACGAGTGAAGACAGAGCAGCCAGCAAGCCAGCCAGAGGCAGCCACTCCTTACTCAGTGGTCTGCACTCCTGTAGCCAAACGGCTGTGGGAGGGCGGCAGCAGCCGAGATGGAGGCGGAGCAGGTTCAGGGGGCGGAGGGGGGGCCAGGAAGGCTGCTCGTTATTCCCAAGAGGCGGTGCGGGGCAGTGCGATTCAGAGCCCCGGAGCCCTCGGACTGGCCATGGGTATGGGTGCCACCGCAACCAGCCTGGCGGGTATGGTGGCCAGTGGCGGGCTTACTGGCAACGTGGGCACCAACGGGAGCTCTGCAGCAGGTCTCGGCATGTCAGAGGGCGCCAGCCCCGGCACCCTGAGCACCTACGCTAGTGACTCACCCATCAGCTACCATGATGATGAAGAAGAGGAGGAGGGAACTGATGAAAGTGCTGAAGAGCAGTATAGGCAAATCTGCAATATGTATACTATGTACAGCATGCTCAACATGGGAGCTGCAGGTAACGGACATAGGACAGAAGGCATGTACCTGCAAGACATTTTTGCATTCTCTGTTGATATTTCCCATTTTATTTTTATGGATTTATTAATAATGTTTCTGGTTTTAGCATGCATTGTACTATGCACTATATTTTCTCTGTGTGGGGAAATGTCATTTTGTTCTAATCTTGCACTACTGTGTTTCTCCAGCTGCTGGCGAGCGTGTTGAGGCTCTCCCAGACCACACGGAGACACGGGGTCGGATGCGAGGCAGAGACCTGACATGTCTCCCCGCAGAACTCATCGCTCAGATAGGCAACCGCTGTCATCCCAAACTGTACGAGGAAGGAGACCCTGCTGAGAAACTAGAATTAGTCTCAGGTATGTTAGTATGTGTGGGCGTTTTGTTGTGCGTGTGTGCTCACAGAAACTCCTTACAAGCTCATTTGGAAGATATATTAATAATCTATATTCGAAACATAAAAACTTGAATAACAAAATAATCATGATCATAATAATCATCAGTATAATCATATTAGTTGATTCTAGGGGCAATGGCAGGAGTCTGTATACACATATTTCTAAGAGGCTGTCCTCAAATGACTGGGCTTGACATTGGCATGCAGATTATGTGGCAGTTAACCACATTTGACTCAGTGTGTTTATGACAAGGACATCCTGTGACAATGTCTGTGTTAACTTACAGGCCGAGTTACATACCTTCCAATATAGTGTGCGCGTGTGACTGAGAGACAGACAATAATGAAGAAGGAAAAAAATGAGGAGGGAGATAACATACACCAGTGTTGTAAGGGAGTTTAATAATAGAATAAAAAGAGAAAAAAAAAAATATATTGTGAATGTAAATAATACCTGTAATGAAAGTTGACACAGATGTAAATTTAACATAAAACCTGAAAAATAAAAACAAAACAGAAGAAGGAAGATGGCAAAGAAGTGAAAACCAAACTAAAGCACAGCCTCTTCACTCCACACCTACAGCTCCAATGTTTGAGATGAATCATCTTGTCACTGGGTAAACAAATCCTCCATTCCAGTAAATCTAGTATATGACAGGTCAAACATGCCATTAGGTGAGACAATAAATGAGTCAAGGAAACAGTCATGTTTGGTGGCTCATTCATCTCTACTGTATTCTTTGCAGGTACATCTGTGTATATATCGCGAGCCCAGCTAATGAACTGTCATGTGAGCGCGGGGACCAGACACAAGGTGCTGCTGAGGAGGCTGCTGGCTGCCTTCTTTGACAGGTTTGTTCCTTCTGTCTGCATGTCTGGGTCTATTTCTGCAAGTGTTTCATGTGACGTTAGCAGAAGCTTTGTTTGAATATAGAAATTAATGTATTTTTTTATCTGCCGGCATTAAAGCGGTACAGCAACTATTTTTGTTTTCTTCTGTTCTGTTTTCTCTGAATCTCTGTCTTATTTTGGTGCATCAGGAACACTCTGGCCAACAGCTGTGGAACAGGCATTCGCTCGTCCACCAACGACCCGAGCCGCAAGCCCCTGGACAACAGAGTTCTGCATGCGGTTAAATGTGAGCGAACATGTTTATCTGTTAGTGGGTGTTTGCCCACAAGCATGCAAACACACAATCACAATCACAAGATTGCTTGTGATGTTTGTGCAATCATTTTGTACATAAACATATTGTACACACATGTTGTGTCGCTGAAGTTAATGATTAACGATTGTAGTTATCAACAATCGCTTTTTGACCAAGCCAACATATCCATAATGTCATTTTGACCACCTGCAATTCATTTCTCACTAGTCAAAATGTTGATTCTTTATCACTAAATGTGGCGTTCCATCTCCCCCTTCCATTGTATTCACATCACAACGCCGCTGTTGTTCGAATCATCTGCTTCCTGAAGTGGTTGCCAAATTGTCGCACTAGCCAACGTTGCTAATGATGCTAACTCTAGCTAGCAAACGTTAATGTTACTAATGCTAGCTAGCTAATGTTAGGGCAGTGACCTGACAACATATCTAAAATTCTTAATTCACAATCATAATAATGTTTTTAAGGAAAAGAGATACTTTTCTGCAACTATTCACAAACTCTATTGTTTTTTTAATTATTTGTCTATATAAATATATTATCAGTATGTTCTTTAATCACAACTAACCAATTTAACCATTGACTTCTCAAACTCACCGTATAAGAATGAGTACCCTCTGTATTTCTCACTATTTGTAGTTCCAGCTCTCACTGGTCAAAATGTTAATTATTGCTAACAACAATTCATTTTCTACTCGTGGCAATGTTCATTGCAGTTATCTAAATTTTTCTGACTTTGCTGATGATAAAATAAATTCTAGAAAATTCAGCTCTGACTGACAGCTTGGAATTGTAAATAGTAGGAATGTAATGTCAGATGATTTGATTTCACACATCTGGGATTACAGTTCAGATATCTGGAATACACTTGTAAGTAAAGTGAAAATTAAATTTGTATCAGTAGCAATTATATTTTAGGTATCTACAATACAATTTATAACTAATCAGAATTTAACTTTAGATATCAAAAAAGTAATTTCCACTAGTCAAAATGTCATTGTTGATATCTTCAGTTACATATGTACTTATCCAAAATAAATCTGCTTATCTGTTGAATATTTATGGGGTAAACTTCCTATTTAAAGGTCGATCAATGGCTTCGTGGTACTTGATGTACAATCAGGCCCACATATTGGAAATGGTTTGTTGATATGTTGGACATATTGTTGATATCTGAAAAGAGATGTTACATTTCCACTAGTCACAACCCTTTTTCAACATGCGGAAATTCAATTGTAGATATGTGCAATCATTGTTTTTAGTAGTTAAAGAGGAATTAATGATATTTATAATTAAATTAAAGATATCTGTAAATCAGTTTAGTTGAAAATGTAATTTTTACACGAGAAAATGTATTTTTTAATATATTAAAATTGTTTTACAGTATATTAAATTATCATGTCAACTAGACAAAGTGACACTTTGACATGTGGAAATATCATTCCCACTAGTGAACACTAAATCACTAGTAGTCTGCCCTACTGATTTAATGTTAAAAGTGCTTGCTACTTATAATTAGCATTAGGTTATAACTCACAGTGACCACTAGATAGCAACATTTTACTGTGAAATTGAATGTCAGACCTTGATGAAATTACTGTAGTCTGGGTGTGTTTATATAAAAAAGGGAAAAGTTTTAAACAAATCATGTGTAAACACTGAAAGCTCAGATTTTTTTTTCTTTTTCTGGTGTCTTTGCTCCTCTGACAGTAAATCTTTGAGTTGTGGATATTTGAGCATGTCATCTTGGGCTTTGGAAAAACACTGATCAAGCATTTCCTGACATTTTATGGACCAGCTCATCCAAAAAAAAATTTACGATTAATCAGCAATGAAAATAATCGCTAGTCGCAGCCCTAATCAATACTGTAGGTGTTGTAGTGTGAGGAGGAGGAGCTTCGATACTTGAGACTGCTTAAATCCTCCTTAAACCTCGTACGTAGGTGAAGTTCTATGGGGAATAAAAACAGCATTTAATAAAGTACAGAATTAATGGGCACCATTACTCATTTAGTAATGTGCATTCCTCTTGTGTCTTGTGAACATTAAAAACATAATATTTCCCCTGACCACTGTTTTTGTAGTTCAGGTTCCTGTCTGCCTCATGACACTAATTCTTGTCTTGCAGCATAACAGTAAATCAGCCTAACTGTGCTGTCTTCCTTTTCTACACCAGTTTATTGCCAGAACTTTGCCACCAGCTTCAAAGAGAGCGAGATGAACGCCATCGCAGCCGACATGTGCACCAACGCCCGACGTGTGGTCCGCAAGAGCTGGATCCCCAAGCTGAAGCTACTGATGGCGGAGAGCGACGCCTACAGCGCTTTCCTTCCCGACGGAGTCAAGATGGAGGACGACACCCTGGGGGCGGATCCGGCCTTCGACCCCGCCTCTCTGGAGGCCACGGGCGGTGCTGGCATGGAGTCGGGCGGCTCTTCAGGTGAATCGCTACAGGGCGTGGGCGGGGACGGAGCAGCGTTATTTTGAACATTGTGTCCTGGGGGAAGGTTGAAATTTGGTGACACGCGTACCAGTATTCCCCAGTTCTGCTTGCCTCCTCACTCTTTGGCCCACGCTGATCTCTCACATCTGACTGTCTGTACTACACTGCTAGGGGCAACAGCTGCTGTTACCCTGATGTAACTAGGACATGAAAACTTCAATTTTTGCTTTATGACTGTACAATGGAGTTAGTGAGGAAAGGGAGAGAGTAAGAGGATGTTAAGTTTTCTCCTGCCTCTCCTTGTCTGTTTAAGGTGTGTAAGCGCATCCACTGTTGCATATTAAATACATTCCCTGAGATGCAGGTGGTGGGGGGAGCTGCCAGTGCAGCCTGAGGAGGAAGGGATGGCTGGTTGGACAGGCTAGGAGAAGAGGTGGCAAGTATATTGAATGTAAGTGTCAGGGTCATTTTTCTGACAACTTGTATTCCAGCCTCGGAAAAGGAACTAAATTTAAAAAGGATAACAAAATGAGTCAACACTACCTGTTCTTCCTCCCCTCGCACCTTCCTCTCATCACCCTGCAAGTATTCTTCGCCCCACGCCACCTTACTTGAGAGCCGAGAATCTCACCTGAGTATTTCACTGTGCAGTGTCTCAAAGAAGTATATCTCACCCTTCTGTTTTCTAGAGTTTTAGCATGTTTCTCCTCCATCTACAAACTGAAAAGTGATCCAGAGAGACGGAGAAAGCTTTTTACTGAGATGATTGTAAAGAAAATTTAAGGGCAACAGGTAATCAAAGATGGTCATATTTTTAGAGGATAAACTATATTTATACAAGTGCTCATGCCCAAATTGGTGTGAGCAAAGAGAGCGGGAGGGATTGTTTTAAAATCTCGATCTTCATGTTTTATTGAAAGAGGTCTTGTCAAATAAGGAAAAGTGCTATTTTTGCAGAAAAAAGGAGTATAATAAAGCAGTCGTATCATAGGACCCTTAGTCATTTATTTTTATCTTTATTTGACAGTGCGGAGTGATGGAATGAGCAGTTGAACTGCTAAATTTGAAGCATTTCATCTTCTGTCTTCACAAGCTTAAAATGAATAATAAGACTTGATTCAGCTGGCTTGACTGTTGTCTATGATAACCATTTCTTGTTAGGTTATGAACCTGCAACGCTTGCCTCCTTCGATAAAACATCAGCCCACGATTTTGAAGACGACTCGTAGAGATATAAAGGTTATATTGATCTGACAACTAGTTTTTTCTTTGTACTGAAATTATTGAAAAACTGCTGACATTATAGTGCGAAAGGAAATAATAATGGAATAATGGAACGTGCCTTTTAATTGAAATCATCGCAGAAGCCTGGTGGGTGCAGTGATGTCATGAGGAGGCAGGAACAGGTTTTATGGTACTATCCATGTGTGTGTGAAACTTTGGGTATGTAGTTTATCCATGTATCGAATGCACCACCTCTTTAATTTTGCACCTTCCATGAGAGGTAGAGTGGAGGTTTCTGCACCTTAATGAGAAGAACCAGTGGTTCATGCACCTTTTTTGAGAAAACGTTGTGTAGCAACTGAAACCCTGTAGGTGTAATTTGTCTTTTTTTTCCATGTCTGCCTGTTTTTCAAAGTGGCACAAACTCCTACTGTAAATAATAATCAAGAAGACTGTTAGGTTGAGTTTAATCCCAAGTGTTCTTCCTTTCTGTTTGCTGGATGCATCTGATTATGAAATGTCGACAACTGACCTTTTTTTTTTTTTTATGTGAAAGTTTCTGTTTGTCAGAAGTTTTGTGAACACACGTGGACCTGTAGATGACAGGTCAGTACAGGGGGTTCCTTATTCCTGTTGCAGGTGGTGTGAATGTGTTCTTAACCTGAAATGCTCTCACAGACGACTGATTTCTGAAAAGGTTCTATTTTTTCTGAAGACAAAGGAAGTATAAATGAGGAGTAAATGCTTCTTACTCAAGGCAGTTGAGTCAATCTTATTAGAAGCATGACAGATACAGCTCAACCTATTTTCATTATGGATTAAAATTATATAGATGAGTTTATGTAGATGGTTTGACCTGATGGTTTAGGAACAGAACAAAAAATGCAGTACCTTGTAAGTATTCCGTTATGGGTAATGACAACAAAACCTCAGTAAGCTTTGACTGTAGATGCCACACGAGCACCCCTCCCCCACTTACCTCACCAGTATCTTTGAAGACTGTTGTGCTTCCTGTCCATCATGCAGCTGGTGTCATGTTTCACCTCCAAGAGTTTATTCACATGTTTCAGAGAGAGGCAAGGCAGAAATTTAATTATGATATGTTTGTATTATTTGCGTTGTGGCTTTTAAGTGAGCTTAGTTTACACAAGTTCAACACAGCTCAAATTACCTTTTTTTTAATTATTATTATGACAGTACTAAAGTTAGCCTCTGCCAGGTGCATTTAAGTTACCATACTCCCACAGAAAACTTTTCATTTCAGATTTGAAAGGCTTTCAAAATAAATCCACACCAGATTTGTAGCTTTGTGTACAATAAAAGGACCAAGAGATATTCAATCTAGCAATGAAATTGAACTATATGAAAAATGTAGCTTCTCGTTTGGAGTGATGTCCACAAAGTCTGTCAATCTTCGTGCCTACAGGTATGACAGTTAGCCGGTAACACTTTATAATAACCATCATTAATTAAATGGTCAATTTATAGTTAGTTAAACATGTGTCAATAGTTGGTTTACTGTTTAAAACAATGAATTGCGTAATAAACCATTTATTAATTAATTGTAAAGGTATATAAACATCAGTTGCAACTTTATAATAGCCATCCAGATAATGTTTGTAGATTTATTAACCACTTACAAAGTATTGTAAACATCAGTTGCAATTGTACAATAAACAATTGCTTTATAAAGCATTTAACTGTTTAACAGTCAAATAACTATTAACTAAATATAACAAAGTAAAACGGTATGAAATTGTTGTCCTTTTAAAGTCAGTTTCTTTATTTAGTTTACTCAATCATGAAAACGAAGGAGTTTATTTAGTTTGTTGAGGCATAAAAAAAATCAGTCGATGAAGATCCTTTTCTTCTGATTAAAACTTCTTCCTAAAACTACATAGTACACCTTTAATTAACTATGATTTACATATATTTACCATGTATCAATGATGGCTACCATAAAGTGTTACGCATAACCAAATTACTGTTCAGGTGTTATTCACAGAGGTATTGGCGAAGCCAGAGTATAATTACCAAGTGCAGTCTTGTAAAAACAGTGAGTTTCCCATAGAAAACCAAAATATCAGACTTAAAAATGAAATTTAAAAAAATAATAAAGTAGCTTTAAAAGTGACGACAAGGCCTTAAATGAGTTTCTTGCAGGAACCATGTAACACAGTGAACTACTGAATGACTCCACTCTGACTCATTTAATGGAGCTGAAATATCACCAGTGAATCAGCATTGATTCTTTCACAACACAGAAAGTGTCCACACTGCACCATTAACCCAGTCAGAACATCCTGCTGTTGCACCTCATGAGCCCAGCCTGGAGACACAGGTTTAGGGCCTGTCTAGTCAAGTAACTGTGGTTACAGTATGTGTCAGGGGATTTACCTACAGTACGCTTTCAGGGCCAACTCTATGTTCAGAAAGTCCCTCACTCACAACCGTCTGGCACAGATCTTCATGTGCAGTAAGGCGTATGAGTGTGGTTGTGTTTTACTTTGTGTGCTTTGGAGAATAGAAAGCTTTAACGCTTTTTTTTTCTGAATTGTAATATCTGTACCTTTTCAACGTATGTGTTTACACCTCACAAAATATGTAGACCTACACACTTGAATGGATAAGGTGTGGCACCGCATGGGGAACCTTTTGTCACTAAACAGTACATATATAAATATGATTATACACATGTATAGATAAATACTGTATATTATATATAGACACACACATAGAGGTCAGATTGTTTGTTGTGCACTCGCAGCATGAGGTATAATATTTACCCAGAAACAGCGCTTCTTCACAACCCGTGCAGTAATTGGTCTGCCCCATGTCTTTGCCCCTGCTCCTTACCCTCTGTAACCCTGTAGCGCCAGTGGACATCCTGTACTGCTCATCCTATTCTTTCTGTGTTCCAAGTGCCAATAACTTTGTGAAAGCCCTGTAACTGTGACCCAACATTATCAAAGGTAATTGCACATTAACGACTGTAAAATAAATAAATACAAATCATAGAGAAAATGTCCAAATGGATTAAATAATGAATATCTTAATAAAAGATTTGTAACAATTTCTCTCTGACTCCTTTTTTACTGGTTATATTTTTTTTGTTTTCGCATTCTTGAATGTTCCTCTTCATGCACTCTTCAGTACTCACACCTGGAGGCCGCTGTGTATGACCAGTTTTTTTTTTTTTCATGCTTTATGAACATATCGCCCCACACCTTCCTTTTCTTCTGTAGTTTTGCTTTCATACTTGCTTTCTGTGTCATGAGGCCATGTTTCATATTCTACTCTGTAAGAAAATGACACAACTCAACTTTATACAAAGACTGTTAAAATAAGGCTTTCCTCAAAGGAAAGACCCTTTTATAAAATGATTAAGTATTGAATCAATGATTAATTTCCATCATTAACTTTAGCACTATGACAATTTTAATTATATCAAAAACAGGCTTGATCCATTTCTATCTAAGGTGGTTCAGATGAAAGAATCAAAAACAACTTCCTTTCAAATTGAGTATATGTAAGGCTACAAAACACACTTTTTTTCTGATGTAATTGTGACTAGACCAACGTCCCTGTATGAATTGAACCAGTGGCGCTCTCTTCCTTTTCTGTTCATGCATGACCTCCTTTAAAATATCTCTTTGTCTCACCAGCAGGCCACCATGGCCCAGAGCAGAACCAAGTTATCTTTTTAATTTCCCCTGTTAGTGCACCACCCAGTGTTGAAAGGATGAAAATACAGTATGACTCACTCAAAATCCACTATTTTGCCAACTCAGTCATCACATAACAATATATAATGCTATAACCAAGAAAGAGTGACTTTTAAACCTACATTAATCCATATTTTGATAATAAAATTAAACTAATTATCTCTGTGTGAAGTCAAGATAGTTGCTTATGATGTAACCTTTAAGCCTCTTTCAGGATGTTGTTTGAGCCCAACTGCTGAGAATTAAAACACACATAAACCAAACATACAGTATACACCATAAACAAATGGCTGTCAGGTAAATAAACAAAAAGCTGTTGACGAAATTCAAACATTTAATTGGTTAAATAACCAAAAATCTCTTCTTGGTGGATCAACATGACTCCAAAAACATGTAGCGATCTGTTTCTGTCTGCCTTTTTATAATGTTTTAATGTCCATTAATATCGGTTTAAGGTAGAAAATCTTTGAATGGAGTCCACTGCAGTCCAATGCAGTGGTTACATAATTCTCCAGATGTGGAGCACAGGCATCTCAGCAATTTGAAAAGCGGAAAGATTTTGCAATCCTAATGTTAGTGCCATCTGGGGAAGAAGAATTTAAGTTGGCTTTCCTCTGACAGAGGGGTGATCTACTGCCGGCATATGTGAAATGCAGAATATACATTACCTGATTCAGACTGGAGAAATAAAAAGCTCAAAAGATGGTTAAAAGTAATAGTGTCACGATGCCTCAGGGCGAATCAGTTCCATAATGCAACCACAGGAGGGCACTCTTCAATCTATTACTGGATGAAATCTTGTTACTGCACTGAAAAGGAAACCAAAATCAAGTCTCCCTCCACCTCTGTTGATGATTTGAAACTTACCACTCAACTGTGCGGAGTGGAAAACATCAGCAGGAGGAGGAAATGTTATTTCATTCATATCTTTTTTGGGATGTTATTGGTCACTGTGACAAAATCAGAATGTATCTTTAAAAGAGGCGACTGATCAACTAAAAAAAAGGTGATAATTTATTGTCATTGTCAACACGAGCATTTCATTTTACTTCCTTTCACATGGCTCCCACTGACTTCGATGCGTTCCTTCCACATCGACAAGTGCATTTTTTCAGACTATTACAGCATGTTTAAAAAAATGCAAACAGGCTTTCACCCTCTGCAGCCAATGTTTTTGTTGAACTGCAGCCACCCCAGACACAATCACCTGCATACCACAAATTCCTCTGGAGGTTCAGGGCAGCCTGGACAAAAGGCCTCTCTTTCTTTCTCTTTCTACAATAACTATCTGACACGCACTCTCAAACTGATGCTCGAGAGCAAAATGTATAGTTCTGTGCTGTCATATCGATGTGTAACTTTCAGTGTAGCCATATCTATGCAGCTTCTGCTGGTGATACATCCTGGAATGGATTCCATTGGCCATATATGGGCAGAGGGAAGCAGCGATGACGCAACCCTCGCTGCTGTTACTTTAAATGGCTTCAGGAAACAAGGGCTCCCACTGGCGTCATGGGTTTTCCTCTGCATGTGCCACAGGAGCAGGATGTGCTTAATATGGGCATCTGTCTGTTAACCTACACCTCCCCCTTCTCTTTTTTTCTTCAAAAGGAAGCAACACACTGGGGGGATGGGTGAGACAGGAGCTCAGAGACAGTACTGCCTTCTTCACTGTTCCAGATAACTAGAGCAGTGGCATGTATTCTCCCCTGGTGTGAGAAAGACTAAACACAGACAGAAATAACTTTCACAGATTAGACTTCTCCTGCTGCAGGGTTGACTCATCAAACACATACATTATGGTCGATTTAAAACGTGTTAATCATTCTGAAACGTGTCCTTAAACGTTTAGAGATGCCTGACATGTATTTTCACTATTTGAATTAGTTAAAAAGCAGGTCCTTAGCGTGCCTGATAAACATTATTTGCCTTGTCATACCGAGCCAAGAGTGTTCAATGCTCTTAAGACGGAATCGATGGTACTCTAACAACACAGTATGGCTTTGTTTGCATGCAACACAAATGACTTGCATGTGACTGGGCTGACTCCATTTAAAGCTGCACCAAGAGTCTGAACATAAAAATGCACACAGCTTGAACCCCATTCATTATTTTGGTTCATCGTTCATGGAGGTGGTGGGCTACATTAACAAATCTGAACGGCTAAATGCAAAACTGTGCCCCTGAGAAGTTGCACTGCACTGTCTGATTCGGCGTTGGATATTAAAGCAGCAGTCAAACACATTTACAAAAGTACAGCCAGGACCAGAGTGAGGATCTGTAGCCGATATCCGATGCAAGGACAGACAAATGCATGCCTGACCTAGCTTTGGAAAAGTACTGTGAGGTGGGAGGAACTGCTGGTCCAAAGTCCAGAGCTGTCAACATGTGGTAACCTGTTTATGTAACCTAAAAACTATAGAAATGACATTTACAGGCAGGTTGATGGTATTTTCTTGAGGGAGTTAGCTGATAAAATATAGCCAGATAAATCATAAAATGCCATAATACATGGCTCTTGGGTATGATAAAATAATGTAATAAAAATGTGCTTAAGAGATTGTCTGGGTCTCTGTGCAGCAATCCAGCAGCTCTTATTGAAGAATTAAATGACCACCACCAACTTCTTTTTCTTCTAATGTTATATATTGTGCAAATAAGACAGTTTTGGAGCTGTTGTGAGGTTAGATTTCAGTGCTTCCTCCTCTTCATTGTAGGATTGATGGTGAAAAAGCCTATTTCCCAAACTGTTATACACTTCATGTCCAGTAAATGTCATGTATCTCCAAATGTGGTGGTTTGTGATAAACTGAAGGATGACGTGTTTGATGGGTTGGAAAAATGTTCTCCTCTTTCTGAAGCTAAATTAAGGAAAAAGTTCACCCAAAAATGAAAATCCCAAATTGATTTGGAGAGACATTATTTACACCCACTATAAGCCAAACTCTTTACCGTAGCTGCCAAAGCTAAAAGCATCTGAAGTGGGTGCATGAACATGGCCGCGCGTCGTGGGTGTAAATAACATCTTTTCAAATCAAATTGGGATTGTGGGCCCTCAATTATGCCACGCTACCTGTATGGAGTCATTTTATGTTGGTTTCTACTATTGTTTAGGAGAATGCCCCAACGCTATGTGTTTGCCATGACGCTCAAGAAATGTTTTGAGGTGTTTGGACTACGCAACTTAACCTGACCTTCCATCAGCATGGGGCTGATTAGTTAGTGACTGAATTTTCATGAACTTTTCCTTTAAGTATTTAACCCCTGTTAATTGGATTAGCTGGAATAGCTGCTTTTTTTTTTAGAGTGATTCTACAAATATGATGATCCTGGACAATATGATGCATCTCCATAGATTAAACTACCCAACAGCATATAAAGTAGTTAAAGGTGCACTATGTAGTTTTGGGGAAGACATTTGATTCAAAAGAGAAAGATCTTCATTGACTGATTTATCTCATACCTAAACAAACTAAATAAACAAACTCTTTTTGTTTTCATGACTGAATAAACAGAATAAACAAACTGACCTTAAAGGACAACACAATTTCATACTGTTTTACCTTGTTTATATGTGGCGGACCCTGCCACCTTTCAAGCTTCAAACCGTGTTCTGGGGACCTTATTTTCCTCTGAGAACAGCTTGTTTATTCACTTATGGAAAAGATACATATTTCTGAGTTTGTATTATTACCTCATAAATATTGTAAATATTAAAATTCTGAGTTTGAATTTCTCCTCCAAAACTACACAGGGCCCCTTTAAATCAGCTCGACCTTAAACATATACAGCAAAAAAAATGCAGCATACACATTTATGCATTAATCCATAACATAATAATACGACAATAACAGGGAACATTTTACTGCAGAATAAGTGCTTTTACTTTTCATACTTATGGTAGACTTTGCTGATAATACCCTGATACGTGCAGTGGAGTATTTTCACATTGTGGTACTTGTACTTAGAGAATGTGAATACCTCATCCACCCCTGGTATGTGCACAGTTATGTCCCTGCTGATTGAAATAACCACAGCTGCCTCACCAGTTGTTGCAGGGCTGTTTCAGTTAGCAGACTGTGTATGAGGCCAGTGGGCGGGGCGCCTTCATATGACGTGTCTGAGCGAGTGACGTCAACGAGGTGATAAGTACTGGTCCTGCACCCCGGGCCGGACTGTGTTGTGTCTCTGTGTGAAGTCAGAGGGGACGGACTGAATCTACAAACCTTCTCACCCTCTGGTTGTTTGTCCGGGACTAGTTTCAAAACAAGCAGTGACATGGAGGTCAGCAACGAGGCCAAGAGGATCATGGTCGTGGCTTTGGGGAAACTGTACAGCTCTCGCACCCAGCGAGGGGGTCTCCGCCTCCACCGGAGCCTCCTCCTGACTCTGGTGATGAAATCCGCCCGGGACATGTACCATGCGGCCCAGTCGACGGCAGAAACACAGGACTGTGAACCACAAAACTCCACTGCCGAGAACACCACGGAGCCCGCCACCGGAGAGCCTCGGACTTTACCCCGAGAGGAGGCCGTGTGCTCCCCCTCGGAGCTGCTCACCGGCGCGGAGAACAAGGAGAACCAGTGCCCGAGCAGCCCGGCTCAACACTCGAGGAAAAGGCGGGGCAAAGCGGCCGCGGAGCCGGACTTTCTGCCGTGCAAGAAGGCAAAACTTGAGCAGGCGAGTTCCCCTCAACAGCTCATTGTGAGCGCCGTCTTGATAGACTATGTGAACTGCAGCAGTGAGCTGGGAGCACCCCCAGCCTCCATGCCTCTACACAGAGCCATTGCAGCGTGTTGAAACACTGCGCTGGTTAAAGGCGATAAACTTTTTCGACGCGGCCTGGGAGCCTGAACGCACCTCAAAGCCGCCCCCTTCAAGGGTGATTTGGGACTAAGACCCTGGACAGTGCTGTCCACAAGCCCCAAACACGACTCTGAACAAGCCGGGGCAGGTTTTTTTAGGAGTGTGTCGTAACCCCGATGACTTTTGGCCTACATGTTGGCTTCAGCTCAGGGACTGACTGACTCCAGCCGGCCAGAGGCGGAACTGAAGGAGTCGCTTCATGTGGATGAGCTGCTTTCACGAACATTTCACACAAGTTTGTTTGAGGAGATCGACTCAACAAAATATGACATTGTATGTTTGTGTGAGCGCTGACGGGAGATGAGAAGTGTTGTGATGAATTCAAGTGTAAAAACATCCAACGAATACAACTACCTCAGTATTTATTAAACACTTTTGTACTTCATCTGGAGTGGTGTGTGCTTTTTAACAAGGAGAGAGGAAAGCTGGGATGTAATTATGAGGGCTATGTGTGATGTCTTAGTCATGATACTGAAAAGAAACATGCCTTTTGATTTCATGAAAGTTGTTGTGAAATGGTGGGGGTGTGTGTGTGACAGGAAACTGGCTTGGGTGTGAAGAAGTTGTGCCTCCTTCCCCCACAACTTCACACCCCCACACACTGATTTGCAGAACAAAAGCAGGGACAATTCAGGAGATTGCAGTCTAAAGTGAGGGGGGGAGGCTGTAAAGCCATTGACTGGCCGTATACTGGGAACAATCAGGGTCCACAGGCTCTTCAGTTGTTTCACTTGTGGCCTCAATATTGTAATGACATTAGTCATTGGTTCAGGTCCAGTAGGCAGGGGGCAAAAGGTTAGGTTAAAAATTCAAAGTGTGGGTCATAACAGTGCAACAGAGTGAGACGGGAGTGAAGTTGAATCTTTAAATCCAGTAACTTCAAAACTCATTCAATCCACAGGTTAATTGATTGGCATTTTTAGAATGGGCTACGTGTAAAGACAATAAGAGCTTTTATTTGGTTTTATATCAAACTAGGCCGTGGAGGTGGTGCAGCAGGGACACACCAGTGTAGGACGGAGAGGAGGTGGTGGGGGTTGACCCAGGAAAACAGAGGAAGGAATGTGGGGGGAAGTGCCTGTGTGGGGCCCCAACTGTGCTGCTTATTCATCTGGCTGAAACCAGAGCACCCTGTCTGTGTACACACAGGACAGGGAGGGAGGGGAGGGTGACCGGAACCGTCTGGACATGCCTGTGAAAATACACATGCCACACACATTTTTACAAACGCGCACACTTGTTCGCCTTCTTGTGTGAGTGTATTGCGCTCACTCAAAACACTTTCATTCCTTTTTTAGTTTTGCTGTCTCTCACACACGCTCAGTGTGAGTGAATATGCTGACACATCCACGCCCTCTGCATGACTAAGTATATATTATATACTGTACATTTCAAACCTGCTATCACAGAAACCGAGCGAGAAAGAATTGTAATGCACATGAGGTGAAGCCACTCAGAGCAACTGCTGTCATTTTACATCGCCGTCCCCTCGTCAGCCCAATGGGTTTAATTTAATGGCGCACTAATGCATCTTTGTATACAAACGATGGGTCAAATATTTGAAAGGTGGTGCTCACAGTGACCGACTCACACAGAACTATACAAGGTTGATCATGGTGAATTTCCATCATCAAAACTTTAAAAAGCATGCAAGGGGAAGTGATTTCAGTGTGTTTTAGTGCCATTTTAAGACTTTTGAAGCATATTTTGATGGTTATTATGGTATTATGAATCACAGTTATTTTGGCTAGGATTATTTTTGACATGAAATTTTCATTTCGCCCATGCATACAGAGAATTATCATCCAATTCGACGGTGTGTCTCACAGGACTGCAGAGAGTTTTCTACAGCTTATTGGTTTTGCAGCCTTCAACTGTAATCTTTAGTGCAGTCTCACAACTGTCATCAACCCCTTTATCCAGTCACAACAGGCAGCTGTTTTTAGCAAACTCCATCTGCCCAGCGCCAAACGGCAGACAGACGAAGTTGGAGAACACAGTGGGGCATTTAGCATCTATGTGGAGTCACATTTCCATTTGGAGCGGGTCAAACAGAGCTAAAACATTCTCCAGCTGAACAGAAATACAACTCCAAGAGAATGATACCACTGCTGTCTGCGGGATGTGTAGTCAGCTGTATGTTTACTCATACAACCACTTTAAAGGGTGATAATATGCTCGTGTTGATTTTGAAGCTTGATCTACTGTCCTCAAGGTGCCCAAAAATATCCATCAAGTTTTGAACCCCATTAACACCATGAAGCAGATTTTTGTGTTGACCCTCGTTTTTTTGACTCAGGCATGTGGGGATACACTGATATGTTTTTTTTTCTGGGCTGATACTGATTATTGGTAATCAAACAGACAGGTAACTAAAACTTGTAATTGATTTCCAGTTAAAATGAAAATGTAAGTGTCAAAATTTTGAATAACCAGTGATGGAATGTAACTCAAAACAAATTCACTCAAGGAATGTACTTACAATTTTGAGATATCTGTACTTTAACTAAGTACAAGTAGCAAATGTTGTACTTTTAACTCCACTACATTTAGATTTAGAAGATTTTCCACATGTTCCAATAATCGGTCAATCATCTTGCTGCCAATGGTTCACACTATTCCACTGATTGACAGGCGGTGGCAATGCACATTCAAGCATTCATACACTGAGGTTTGGTGAGTAGCAAACACAAACGTTTTCCCGCCAATCCTCTGGAACCACAGAAAAGAAAGCAGCACTCCATATACGGTTGATAGCACCGCTGAACATGCAAACTGTCGCAGATGGCTTGAATGACCTGCCTGCCTCCTGTGTAGAAGCACGATAAAATGCAGAATTTAACTGCACCACAGCTGCTGGGATGGACAACAAGGTCAGCAACGCCTGTAATTCGTTACGAGTGTCGAATTAACTCCCGGTAGTCAAGGCTAATAGATTAATACGGGCTAAAGTAGTGTGTTTTCTTTTGGAAAAGTGTCACATGATGTTGTATTGTCGTGACTTATAAGACCCAATCAGAAAGGGGCTCTGCGTCATCACTTCCAAAAGTCACCTTTTATGGGTCCTAAAACGTTGGAGTGGTGTGGACACCAGGTGCAAACATACCAAAAGTTAGGCGTTTTAAACTGAAAACATATCAGTGTGGATGTCGCCTGAATTTAAACGTAACATTCGTTTGTTTGCATCCACAGGACACCCTCGAGCCAAAAATATGAGCCACACACACACACAACACACAACCTCACAGGTAAAAAGACTGAAGCAATAATGTGGACAAGAAATGAGGCAGCGCGGTGTGCATTCTCTCTGGATTTTATTCTTTAGGAAGAGTTCTGTTTGGAATTACAAAATGCACTGGTAGAAATAGCGGTGAGACAGGTTGAGAGTGCGACAGATAAGAGTGTGAAAGAGACAGAGTTAGAGAGAGAGAAAAAAGAGGGAGTGAGTGAGAGATCAAAGGTTCCACAGCCAGTTATAATGAGCACATCATCAGACTTGGCCAGCTCCTGCACCCCCTGACCCCCACAAAAAGTAGAAGGGAGAACACACCGTCTTCTGAACTGTACTTTCTTTTCTTTGTATATATATATTTTTTTCATTAAAAACAGTTCTTTTTTCGTGGTGTCCTGAACATGGTCGTGTTGTGCCTCAACCCCATGAAACAGAAGGAAACAAACGAGACTGACTCTCACCAAAGTCTCTTTTGTGTTTTTTATTCTTTAGACATTTTTTTTTGTTGTAATTTTTAACCTTTTTTGTTCTCAAAAATAGAAGGAAAAAAGGAAACGTTGCTTTTTAAAAACATCTATCTATTTATATATCTTTTTTAATTCCTCTGAATTCATTAATCTGCTTTTTCTTTTATGTCCTGAAGATGACTGTTAACCCACGGTGTGGCATGCACATAGCACATGCATTTCTGGAACTAGATATTTTTTCCTTTTTTTAAAATCTTTTGTACTTAAAAAAACTTTTTTTTTTTTCTCAGTAGCGGCTTTACATTGCTTTTTGAAGACTTTGTGTGGTTAATCAGCGTGTTAGTGGATTTCACTGCAGCATAGACACAAAGATGGATGGTGAATGTTTGGGGGACTTTGCATGTTTCATTCAGGGGGATACTGACATCACACACACACACACACGCAAACACACATATGCACGCACAAACACACAGTCGAAGATCGTTTTTATAATGATTTGACCGAAACATCTTAAGATCTCAAAAGGATTTCTGGAGACAAAGAATAAAAAGCAAAGCGAGCACAAAAACAAAACACCAAAACTGATCAGAAACGCACTCATCCATGTACATACACACAGCCAGGCAAAAACCCACTTACACACACACACACACACACACACACACACACACACACACACACACACACACACCACAACCAGGAGCTACATACCTAGTGTGCTTTCTGATTTTAAGTGTAGTGATGTGAAAAAATACTTGTCTGTGACATTCCACTGAGGTTGGAAAGACACTAATAGGCAGTTATTTTTCTTTTCTAGTTTTTTTTCGGTGCATTCTCTGGTCAACATGTGATAGGCCTCCAGGTAAAACGCAGGTCAAAGAAATAAAAATGATAACAATGTTGGGGCTGACAGTGGTGTGTGTTAACAAGTGTTAGTTTGAGGCACACAGAGAAACACACAGAAAGAAATCAAAGATATACAAGAGTGATACACACAGAACATAGATGTTTTCCAGGACCGTGACGAGGCCCAGTCATCTTTTCTCCAGCCCGTCTGAACTGTTGTGACCGTGCTGTTCAGTCGCCTGTGTTTACACAGACCAGGTGGTCTACAAGTGAGAGAATGAGCTACTCTTGGTGAACTGATGCTGTATAACAACTCTGAATCAGAAGTGAAGTAAAGGGAGAGGTACAAAAACTACAGGGACACTGTTAGTCATACAGCGCCACCAGAAGGTCACAAGTGGTGGTGGAACTCTGCTCTTTCTGCAGGAGAGGAGACTCGTCCGCTTAATGCAGAAACCTGGGTGGAACCGCTGTGTTTAACCAATATTGAATCAATCATATTTCAATCACAGTCACCCACCGTCTACATTCTTTAGCTTTGACTCATGTTTGCCCTCCTGCAGACTCATTCTCCCACAATGCAACTGTGGGCTAGAGCTCCACCTCAGGGTTGGAAAAATGATTAGCTGAGCTCAAACTCAAACAAACAGACAGAACATAATTTATAAACACCAGATATGGAGAATCTGTCTCATTATCACGATCATCATGATCATTAGAAGTTATTATATTAATCTGTTTATCCATTATTACACTCAAGAACAAAGAAAACAAAGATGAAGAGTTTCTCTCCTTTCTCCAGCTTTCTATTGGTCTCTTTCTCTCAGGTGTCTCTGTTTTAACCCCCAAACCCTGGAAGACTTTGAGATGTTACTGATTTGTCGAACGTATTCATTCACCAATATGGACACCGCATCTATCATATCTTTACCCTGCTTCCCAGTGTATCATTTAGGAATATCACCATAGTTACAAAAAGTTACTTCCACAGAAAAATATGTGCAATTCCAGTTGTATCAGTGGCAGGCATCTGGCACAGAACATACAGACAAGCAAGCAAAAAGTAATCATTTCTTCCTTTTAGATTAAGATACAGTAATTATCCAATCTCCCTATAGCCTTCTGTCACGTTAGTGTAAATGAAGGTACAGAGAGAGGAATGTCATACAGAGAAGAGAGAGAAAGAGAAACAGAAATCCATTTTTACTAAAAAAAGAGAGAAACCCTAAAGACCACAACAGAAATGACAGAGTAAAGTTTCCCCCCGCATACAGTAGATTCTCATTGTTGCTATTATTATCATTTTTTTTTTTTGTATCATTCATGCAGGACTCCACAGGGTGTACAACTCCGCAAGTCTAAAAAACGAAGCTGTGTGGGGTGCAACAGAAGATTCAAGCTTCAATGTTTTGAAGAAGTAGAAGAGGAGGAGGAGGAAGAAGAAGCAGGAATAGAAGAAGAAATACTGCAGAAAACAGTTATTGGTTTGCTTGTTTTTTTTTTGTTTCTGAAACCCAGCTCCACTTTTTTTTGTTTTTCTTCTCTCGTAGGTCTTATGTTGAGGTTGGTTAAATTGTTTGTTCCTGGGAGGAGGGTGTTCTCCGGGGATATGGGGTAAACATCCCCAGCACACCCATCCTGTCCTCTAGACTTTCACTGAGGGACTTGTCAACCCCGTGCAACAATCCCCAACTCTCCCACCCACTTAGCCATCTCACCTCATACAGGCGGAGGGCTCATTGTCAGTTTTGTTCTTATTTAAAAACACAGATGATAAAACTCATCAATATTCAACTGGTGGCTGGGAGGGTTGGATTTGATTCTTTTTGCAGCCAACTTAACTGAAGTTAGCTTCGAGAAGCAAAAGAAAAAAAAAAAACAGTGGTCGTTCTTTTGTCTCTGACTGTAAAGTGTCTTTTGTCGAGTCGCAACTCTTGACATCTTGTAAGTGGCTGTAGCTCATTGCCAGAGGCATAATTTAAGACACACAAAGACTAGTGTCCATCACCCCTCCTGCTTGCATCCTTAAAATCTGCAGTTTGAGGTTGGTCTTATTTGGCATCAAGAGATGAATGCAACAACAATGCAAGCAGAACATGGAGGTGGTTTGTTATCTCCCCGTACACCACTTGTTTCTCCAGATCCTGACTCAGCATTCTTGTTTCATCCCTTCATCCTGACACCCGTCCCTTCATCTAGCAGACTGTCTCTGGGACATGCCAAGCAGTGAAGGAGAGGAAAAAATTGAACAGACGAGAAAGAAAGAATCGCGGTTTCCCTTGGCAGTCAGTGCTCTAGTTCAGAGCTTCCTATCTTCATCTCTGGTCCATCTATCAATTCTTTTTCCTCCTTACGCCCCTCCCCCATCCCCAGAGGCTAGCACCAGTCGTCGTCCTCCGTCTCGCAGTAGGGTTCGTGCAGGCCCTTGCGAGGACCCCTAGGATGCCCAGCTGGAGGGGGTACCTTTTGAGGCCCAGTATGTGGGGGTCCATGGAGATGTGTGGAAGGTGATGAAGAGCGGTAGCCATTGGGTAGGCGGCGCTGGGCAGCAGGCTGCATCTGGCCCTGTATAGGCCCGGTCAGGGCGGTGGTGGGTGGGGGCGCATGGTGGGCAGTCCTAGGTGAGGTGCGACTGGGCTGTTGGTGAGGTGGTGGATGAGGGTGGGGGTTGTTTACAGGGTGTGGCTGGGGTGGGGGCAGGGGATGGGGGTTATGTGGCTGTGGTTGTGGAGGGGGCGGCAGTGGGTGGTTGACCAGGGCATGAGGGTGGGGGTTGCCACCCGGCATGGGGCTCTGCTCATAGGCAGGTGGTTCATGGTGGGGCTCATAGTTGTGGTACTCCTGGTTGTAGAAGCAGCCATCCCCTTCCATGGAGCCACCTCCTCCACCTATGTCTCCCCAGCGAGGCGGGGGATGATGACCCTGGCGGGGTGGGCCATGGTGGGCAAGTGGGAGGCCAGCGGGGGGAGGACCCTGACCTTGGGGAGGCTCAGGAGAAAAGTGGCGGGGGGCTGGGGCTGGGGGTCGGCCCTGTGGCCCCCCAGGTGGTGTGGGCATGGCCTTACGGACTACAGGGGAGTAGGTGACATGGGGCCGGGGTGTTGCGGGGGTCTGAGGCAACTGTCGACGGCCTCGACGTGGAGTACTGGTCCCCGAGGTTGAGGGGACAGGACTTCCGCTGACCGAACTACTGCCCTACACAAAAAGTGAAATAAAGCAAATAAAAAGAACGAACCACAAATTCAACGACAGAACATGTAGAATAAAGAAGAAGATGGGAAAGATAGAGTATAAAACAAATACAGAGGGAAAGAAAGAATGCAGGAGAGAGAGGCGGAAAGAAAGCAAGAGAGTCCAGATAGAAAAGCAAGAAAAGACAAGAACAAGAACCACAGCAACAATAAGAGTAAAAGCACCAGTCATAATGTACGTGGAGTGGAGGAGAGAAAGGCAGAAATGAAAGGCATCAAAAAGTAACAGAGCAGAGGATGTGGATAAAAAAGATGAGATTCCAAACAGCACCATACATAGAGAAGCAACATGTCACGCAGATGAGAGAAAAAAAAAAGACGACAGGAGAAAAGAAGGGTAAAGGGTTGATTTCCGGAGCAACAAATGTGGTACAGGGTAAATATGGTGACTAAACATACATAAAATGTGTTTGGTTTTAAATTATTGGGAGGGAGCCGTGTGACACATCGATCAGCCACAACATTAACAGGTGAAGTGAATGACATAGATCATTTCATTACAGTGCAATGTTCTGCTGGGAAACCTTGGGTCCTGGCATTCATATGTAGGCCACTTGACGTGCACAATCCAACCAAACACTGCAGCAGACTAAGTACACCCCTTCATGGCAATGGCACTCCACAATGGCCACTGCTATTGGAGTACCATTTCCAAGTCTGGGCCAGATCCAGCCCACCAGAGTAGAATAACTGTGGCCCAGATTTGGGGCTGCTCTGGTTTATTCGGTTTGCTCTTGGCTGACATCTGCTTGTAGCTCAGATACGGCAAACGGAAGCCGACTGTCCAAGTGCCGTTGAAACAATTTTGCTATCTGGGTTGCCATGAGGAGGTGTACTTCGAATGCAATGGTGTTTGGATGTGTGGTGCGTCTCTAGTGGCATCCATATGAATGCCAGGACCCAAGGTTTCCCAGAAGAACATTGGTTTGCAACAAGATGATCAATGTTATTCACCATACCTGTCAGTCCTTTGGATGTTTTGGCTGATCGGTGTATGTGTGCAACATATTTTTTTATAACATAAAGACAAAAATTCTTCCCCAATTTATCTTCCTTTGCAAAACCATTCAAGTGACAATATAAAACTTCACTGCATAAGGTTGAATGATGTGCATCACAGAAGTTTTTTCAGCAAAGGTAGATCAGAGATTCTTTTTGTTTCCTATTTTATTAGGAAGTCTAAAATGTAGTAGGTTAAGTGTTTGGAAAAGGATGCTATAAAAGGAAAGGCAGTGGGGGGGGACAGTCCAAAAACATTTAGGCAGGGCAGGTAGGGGGCAGCAGTCAGGTACTCAAATATACATTTAAATGCATATTTGTTTGTCGCTGGAACAGTGACTTGATAACAGTGACTTCATTAACAAACATTTACTTGTATTCGCATGATTATACCCACAGTAATGAATATGTTTGTGTGCATGTAGTCAAACATATACATATATGAATGTACATAAAGGGCTCATACTCTCGATGCCGTTTTCAACAAAACTCTGTGTTGTTAATGACAACAACACATCTTGGCCTCTAATTTGAGGGCAGTCTAAAATAGAAGCGTGGTCCTGTAATAACACAAGATGTTTCTTTGTCACTCTCTTTATTAAATCAAAACTTTCATGTCAACACTGAGTTAATGCTACTTTTCCCTGTCCTATTCAGAGGTTTTCAGAAGAGATCTGATTGACAGTCGGTGTTCACAGGTGGTAATTTGCTCATTCAATTAAACACATCAGAGGAACTTTTATTGCAAAACCACATCAGATGCCCACCACGGCATAATTGGGTGATTGTACCAGTTAATCAAACTAGAGGCCCATGTGTTATACTTTCAGCATAACAGTAAGCATGTGTTTATTTATCTGCATTTTGTACTAGAAAGCTCCAAACCTGGACGCACTACATGCACACAGGTACCCAGAAGCCCACCTGTCTGTGCGTCAAGCACTCCCGACCCTCGCTGGGCGATCTCGACCAGCGCCGGTCTCTTTCTCTCTCCCTCTCCCGGTCGTGATCCCTCTCCCGGTCGTGATCCCTCTCCCGGTCGTGATCCCTCTCCCGGTCATGATCCCTGTCACGGGAGTGCCTGTGTCCATATTCGCCCCCTCGCTCTGCTACATAGCGTTCCTTGTCCACGGAGCCATGGTGGTGGTGATGGTGGCGGTGGTGCTTACGGTCCTTGGACCGGCCGCGATCTCTGTCACGATCCTTGTCTTTGGATGTGAGGTCGCCTGACTGGGTGGTTGTGCTTAGGTCTGTGCCCAGGCCTGATGGTGGAGTTTATTGGAGATATTATTGACATTAAGTGAGGTGAAAACACTAAATATTGTAAATGCATTACGTAACAATATGACATCACGCTTCAACAACACTAAGAAGCAGAGATGGGACCAAGTCTTTGTTTTGCAAATCACAAATAAGACTCCTTAGAGTCCTTTGTTATAATGTATCTTCTACATTGTGCAACTGTGTTACTAATTAATCTGACAAACACTTTATTGCTTTCTGTACCTATGATTGGGTCTTGCCCACCTGTATCAGCCTCCGTGTAGCGACAGAGGGACCTCTCAGATGCTCGGTGGCCCCGGTCTTTTCGCCGGTGTCCATGTCTGGAAGATCTCCCCTCTTCAGGTATCACCCGATCCATGTTGTAGTCGTCTGGCCCTCCTTTGTCTCTGTGGCCGCGCCCAGACCGGCTGTGGCCCAGCGACGAGGCAGAGCGTTTCATGGGGCTGCTGTCATTGATGGTCTGAGAGAGAAAGAGATACCACCAAGAAGGCAGGGAGGGAGAAAAGAGAGAGATGCAGTCGATTCCTTTGATTGTTGTGTTGGTGTTTTCTGTGAGCTATTGGGTAAGAGGCACTGCGTATGTGTGTGTTTGTATGCATGTGTGAATGGGGTCATGTTTCTTGAACTCGAATGATGAAAGCCCACCCACCTGCCTCCAACATTCCCATCCCCAAAAAATCATACACCCCCACATTAGTAAAAATGTCCCAATCATGCTTCTTCAAAAATATACACACTGTATACAGTTAATAGGGCAGGGGTCGGCAAAAAGCAGCCCATGGGCCAAATGTGGCCCTCCAACACAATTGTTTGCTCCCTACAAAAATAATCAGCATTTTTCAAGTCCACTGTGGACAGACAGAACAATATACAGTATATATCCTGTATAAATAGAAAATCATCCCTCGTTTTGCACCAGGCTGCTAAACAGGTAAATGAACAGTTCCTGGTGTAGAAATGAAATCTAATGACATTGCCAGATAAATTTAACAGATGGCTACTAAAAACACTTTTTGAATTAACATATAATAACGTTGTTAAATAAAATACACGTTTATTTCATCACCATTAAATAATCATGGCAGGATTATATTCTTTACAAATCCTGTGTAAAACATAAATAAAACTGAATGTGATAATTTGCTAACTTTTCTTTTTATACTCGATAAAAAAACAGTGCAGAGAAAATTAAGTGAATGCTCAAAGCTTGGCTACTCCTAGCCAATGAGTGGACTGTAACGCCAACCCAACAGTGTTATGAATCTCTTATGTTTCCAATTCACACCATTGTCACGAGTCTTCACTACACCTGTCCTCGTCCCCCAATAAAAAGCATGGAGGAAAACTGCCGCAGGGCTGAAACTACATTGATTGCCGACCCCTGATACAGAGGACTTAAAAAAAAGATACATAAAAGGTAAAAAGAAATTAAATAAAAGAGATGATGGCAAACAGCCATGCCTTCCATGCTTCTGTAACTTGCTTTGTTAAAGGGGGATAGAAGGGTCAGTATGACTTGCAACCGTCCTCCATCCTCACCACCCATGAACCCCTGAACATGGCACATTCCAGGCTGCACAAAACTCCTCTATTTCTGCTCTGTTTCAGCGTGCTTTCTTCCAGCCATGCAGGTACATAGGGGTTGTCCTGAGTCCTCTACCCACATGAGAACTTCCACCTGCAGTGCTGAGGCCTCATGCTCTGAGGCGGGACAGCAGGACAGAGCCTATGGGGCCACGAGTTGCTGACCTGGACATGTTAACCGTATCAGGCTATTTCAGTGCTAGATCCTTTTTGGCAGCTGAGCGGGCCAGTTTCTTGTGTATTAGACAAATCAACTGACAAATGACAGATTGCCAGATTATCTGGCCTCAGAGGAGTAGCACTGAGAATCCTAACCACATATCCATTCACACGCACACATACCCATTATGCTCTCATTGTTAATCACACACACAGGCACACACACATAAACGCATTTCAACAAATTTCTTGCAGGGCTCAAGACTAACGATGTCCTGGGTGGCTACTCAGCGCAAGACCTATGAAAATCTGGCGTGGTGAAATCTGATAAGGCTCTGTAAACTCACTATTGATGGGGGATGCGCTATATTCTTTCCCCAATAATGCTAGGCTACCTTGTGAACAACAAATGCATGTTGAAATCGCATGAGGGGAGATATTTGGTTGTGTCGAGCTAACAGAACTAATGGAGCTAACAGCTAATGGAGCTAATATTGCTAATGGAGAAAATAAGGCAAATGGAGCTAACAGTTAACGGAGCTAATAGAGCTAGCGGCTAATGGAGCTAATAAAGCTAATAGAGATAATAAAATAAAGTAAATAAATAAAGGAAATTGAGCTAACAGCTAATAGTGCTCATGAAGCTTACAGCTAATAGACCTAATGGAGCAAATAGAGCTAATGGATCCAACAGCTAATGGAGCTAACAGCTAATGGAGCTAATAGCTACTGGGGCTAATATAGATAATGGAGCTAATAGAGCTGCATAAGCTAATAGAGCTTCTGCACAGAAGCTAATAGAGCTACAGAAGCTAACAGCAGGACTGAGTTTCTGTTCAGAACAACATGGCGTTGAACAGAGAGCTGCAGTTTAATTTGACAAGTTTCCAGTAAAATAAATGTACTAAAGTATTTCAACTCAGTTCAGTTTGGAGGTTGGTAAAAGTACTTTGAATGCTAATACTTCTAACTGACAACTATAGATGATAATAAAAAAATGAAAGACTAAATTACCAACATTTTGATTTTGGGACGGTTTACATTGAATTCGGGATGCTAAAATTGTTATTTGGGATGGTTCCAGGACGGTGGTGATAAAAGTTAGTCTGGAGCCCTGATTTCTTGCATGCAGGTGGGTAGGTTGGAATGGAGACTCAGACACGGACGGGAAAACATTGACAACATCATTATAGACGAGCACACAGGCATGAGGAAATGGAGCGACAAAGCACTAGCAGCAGCAGCAGCAGCTGAGAGAGAGAGAGAAAGAGAGACAGACAGAGAGGCCACGAGACAGTGTGGCAAGAGTGTTGAGAATGACAGGGGACGTGCAAGAGTTCAGCCCAATTCCAAACCCACTACGTTAGAGAAGTAGCTAAGGATGCTGGGATTTGTTTTGAAAGTTGGGCTAGGATATGATCTGGTCATCATGCCCAAAAAACAACAAAAAAAATTGTCCAAATAAGTTTAAAAGAAACCCCTGCCATGATAAGGACACGACATGGGGACATGACGGATAAGAAAAAAAATGTCAAGAGTGTGTGAGAGTGAAAGGGATAGAGAGAGAGAGAGAGAGACGAGACAGGGAAGACAGGGTACATACACTTAGGGTACTGCCACGTTGTTTCCCTCTCCTCCGCTGCTGTATGAGCACAGAGAAGACACACACAGAGCCACAAAATACACCAAAGGTGTGGTCACACACGGAGCAGAAAGGGAGAGAAGTAAGGGAGACATCAGGGATGGATTGATACACAGTGCAAGAGAAAAGGGGGTACAGAGGGGTACGGGTCAAAACCAAAGAGTGTCAGGTGGAGGATCAACCCAAAAAGAGATGAGGTGCCACAGTGGAGAGAGAGAGACAGAGAGAGAAGGAGGGACAGAGAAAGAGAGTCTGATTAGACACCGAAGCAGCAGTGAAGGTGGAAGAGAGACACTTACCACAGACACTGGGTGGTGTGCGCCAAAACAGGGTTATACAGTATAGACAAGTTCACCATGAAAATGCTCAATCAACGGCACCACGGTCACAACAGCAATGGCGACAATCGGCAAAATACACATACAAATGGATATGCATAGTCACACACACACACACACACACACACACATACACGCACACACACATTAACACACAGACAGACAGACAGTTACATTCAGACAACAGAGTGACAGAAACAGTGTGAGTTTCAGGGCACAGAGGACAGTGAGAGCACAGAAAAAAATGCAGAGCACACACACCCACGAACACACACATCAGTAACACACACACACACACACACACACACACACACACACACACACACACACACACACACACACACACACATCTGTAATACACAATTTTGTGCAGGTCCCAGTCCTGGTTGAAAAAAACCAAGCCCCCGAAATTCAAAAAGAATTCAGCATAGTCAAAAACCTCTGATAGGAAGGAAGACACAGTTTAGTACAAAAACAACAGCAAAAGATAAATAAATCTTGACAAAAGAAGAGGAAATAATGGAGGGCAGAGAAGTGTGTAATCTGTATGTATGTGTGCACATTTGTATTTATAAGTATGTTGTGTGCATATGACAACCAGAGCACTCACCGGGATATGAAACAATAGAAAATGGATGAGTGTGTTTTGGATGGAAACGGGAGGACCAACACGGTTAAAAACCTGCATGCAGGTGGAAGGATGAGAGGAAGAGCAGAAGACAACAGTAGAAGAAGAGAGGAGGAGCAGAAGGTCTGACCTTGCCTTGCTGTGGTCCTCTTGAATTCAAGATTGGAGGGTCAACATTTCAGCAAAACATTTCAATGTTTTCGCCAGAAATATTGTCATGATTGGATATCTTGTTTACTCGTCGTTCTTGGCTTACCTACGAAAATTTCTACCTTTACGAGTGGCGATATGCTTTTGCAAATGTGGCCTTCGTAAACGTCCATCTCCAACATGGATTTGAGTAACCACAGCAATACATCTTTGAGCAACAAGTCAGACCTTTGAGAATATGATCCTTTCGAACAAAAGGAGATGAGGAACAGAGAAAATGGGGGAAATAGAGAGAGAGTGGAAAAGGTGAGAATGCTGCTCACTTGGTTGTCGCCTGGGAGGCGGGGCATGGAAGCGGCCCTGCCATGGCCTTCCATTGGTGGAAAGTGCTCAGTATCCGAGTAACCATCCTGCCCCATCTCTCTCATCTCTACCGTCTGTAAACAGAGCAGGAGAGCAGGAGATGGTGTGACGGCTGCCATGAAAACTGACAGGGAGTAGGGGGATAGGTGGGAGAGTTTGTTATCCAAAGAAAGCAGAGAACTGAGGGTCTCAGAGAGGGAAAAGTAGTCAGTGGGAGAATTTGGTGAGTGTGTGTGTGAAGAGGGACTTTACCTTTCTTTCTTTATTGTTTTAGTTTTCGATGACTTGCGATGAATGAAAAACAAAGGAATCGGGTGTTTGGGTCTTAAGTGGATAAGATCGTGAATATACTCCAAATAAAATCTCATTTTGTGTCTGCAGTCAAAAATGGAGCTGCAAGCAAATGCAAAGACTCTTTGTTTAACGGCATCTGCGCCAAATGGAGGAGCTTGTGAGTCACAGCCGGACTGAATTTGAGGGGAAGCGCCATAACACACAAGCGATCAGATGATGTTGGCCAGGTGCAGGCACTGATACACTGTAGGCACTAAATTAAAAAAAATAATACATATTTTGTGAAATGGAGAAGTGGAGCTGAATTTGGCAGCTGGTGGCCTGGCCTTATCCCCCTTAGCTACTGTCATGAACATGAACGAGTCTGAATGTTTAAGACATTATGACAATGTCATTAAGTGTCATTGGGTCACATTTAATGCCGAGTTGACATTGTTTAACAGCCTTGACGTACCAAACTGACACCAAAGAACTAGCTGCAGTGAAGGCTGACTGTTACGTCGCCTCACGTCTCCTGTGCCTCAGACGAGATGCTCCCTGAGAGCCCTGACGATGCCTTACGGCCGACTGTCGGTCTGGTGGGCCTGAACATGACTTGTCATAAACATGTCACAGCAGGACTGATTATCAAACTTAAAGAAAGCGTTACGTTAAACTGTTATGTGTTGTTGGTTTTGTCACTGGCTGTCATGACACCATGAAAATGATGTCATGAATATTGTTCTCGACCTCAGCTACAATGGTACAAAGTGTCATTTAGTGTTTTACACTGTCAAATGCTTTTGTAACAGTGTTAAAAATAACCAGTGGATACAGCCAGACATGTCACCAGGACAGACAGCATCTGGCTCTGATGGAGACTAGCTGGATGACAAGGAATAACAGTACCAAAGTGGCTTTCTTGCTGGGTTTGGCTCAATAGGAGCGCTAGCTCCGCAGCTAACCAAACTGACTAGGTAAAGGCAGCTAGTTACAGTTAGCAGCAGTTTGCAGTTCGCTTACTTTAGCAACAAGTAAAACTCCATACATCACCTTGGTTCTTCCCTGTTGTCAAAATAGACAAAAGATTTAATGATATCTTAATGACAAGTCAGATTTGTACCACTTTACTTGACATTTTAATAACAAGTCCAAATAACGCAACTATGTTGAGGTCAAGAAAAATATACATAACACAGTTATACTGGTCTCATCCAAAGTCCAAACTAACCACATAAGGCCGTTTAATGTAGTGCTAGCACATAAAGCGAAATTGTTTCATTTGATCACTGGGCCTGCTATGACATGTTTATGGTTATGTTGTCTTGGTTAATTTCAGGTTGTCACAATTGCCTTCAAAGTGACAGGATGACACTTGGCGACAACAGTCATAAACATTCATGAAGTCTCATTATGTTCACGATACACCTATAATACCATGTCAGACTTATACACACCCCTTCAAATAAAGTGTTATCGCCACACCGAAGTTTAGGGTTTCAATTATTAGCTGAGATGGAGTGCCAGCTATTTCATCATGTAAATTTAAATTAATCTTATAAAGACAAGACAAACCAATAAATTAAATGAAATAATAACTAATAAATTACTGTATGTTACGCTAGAAAAGTGCCAAACCCCTCATAGCATGTGCTTGCAGCTTATTGACTCTGCACATACATTCTGGTCGTTTGTTTCCTGTAAAGGCATTTGCTGTCTAATATCACATGTTGTTGTTGATGATTGCATTTGCCTTGAATCTAACTAATGTGGGTTATCATTCAAAATAGTTTGAATGACGCCAACAGCCACTCTCTTCTATCCAACTACTGAGTTTAAACTTCTCCGGACCTCTGTTGAATTGATATGGAGAAGCGGCTATGTTACAGGGCTGACTGGTACGGAGACCTGTCAGGCCCTCCAGGAGGTCTACAAGCAGAGAGGTTTAACGGTATGAGGACAGAGACATGAACCACTCTGAAGACAAAGGCAAGATAGACTCTGAATGAAATGATGAGGGAAAAATTCAGTAAGATGAGAAGAGACAGGTTTGAGAGATGGAACTAATCAAAGGAAGGTTAACGCAACGTGTCAGTGCTGACTGAAGAACAGAGGCGCAGTAAGAGCGATCGCAGGAAGTAAAAATGAACTGCTGAGCAGAAATTATAAAGGCAACAAGGCAGTTAAGATTGGACTGTACATTTGTGCCAAGATGGCTGCAGATTATAAACAGTATCTAAGGAGAACGTTGGCTATTTTCAAGGTAGCACAAGTTTAAGAAAATATTGATGATACTGATTGGACTGCAGTGTTAAACATGAAACAAGAAGCAAGTCAAGCCCTGATCAACAATAGGTAGCTGTATTCTCTACTTCACCCTCAGTTATAATGAAGGGAACACAAACCTTTAGGGGTTATGAATAAGGGTGACACTGCTTTCCACGGAGATGGATTTGCAAGATCATAGTTCAGTTTACCATTTAAGTATCCTCAATGGTTCTTTGGGAGTTCACTTGGTAGCAATGACATGAAAGTAAAAAACAAATGCTGAATGGATCGAGCGTTTGTTCACACAAACTTGCTGTGCAGTCTGTTCAATGTGTGTTTGTGCTGTTAAGTGTGTGGTCCTCGGTGTGTGTGTGTTTGTGTGTGACCTCTCTACCTGAGAGTTGCTCATGCTTCCCAGGCCATCCTCAGGGTGTCCCTCAGGACTCCAGCTGCCGACCTTCTGCGACATCTCCTGAGCACGAGCCGTCACCCATGAATGGCTCTCTGGAATCCCACCCTCCACTGGCCTATCACACACACGCACAGTGTCACAGACACACCTTCCTTAACTGCTTTCGACAAACCCACCTCATGTAATGTAATGCCAACAACATCCAACTCACAGGCTGTTCTCAGTCGTCTCAGGTGGAGGGAGGGCATTTTTAAGTCCTGGATCCCCGTCCTGGGCGGGGGAAGGTGGCTCCATCGGCTGAAACAGTAATGGCGTTCGATTCTGTGTGAGATATACAACATGGCCGTCGCCAGCTATCAGGCAGACTGACAGGGAAATGGAGGGAAAACGGGCAGAGCAGGTACAGTGGGCATGTAGAGAGGGGGCTGTCGGCTGAAGCGAGGCGAGGCAAAAGAGGTAATGGAAGAGGAATAAATGGACTTAAGAGTGCATTGTGGGACCTGGAAACCCTGTCCAGGACTTTAACCATTAGGAGTGAGGATCAAAAAGGAATGATCAGCAATCATTATGGGTTTCATCTCAGGCTAGATCTAAATACTGTAGTATTGATACAAAAAAAAAAGCAAACAAAGCAAATGGGCCTTGTTCATAGGAAGGATAGAGGACATGGCAGATAAGCATTGCAACAATCCTGTGGAGGGGAACATACAGCAGGTGAGATACAGGATGCAGGACAAAGGCTACATTCATTTTCATTCATTTAGTAGATTAGTCACCTACTTTTTAAGAGTGCTACCTTAAAACCTTTCACAATTTTGTTCCCTCTTCCTTTATTCAAACCCAAACCTCCTGTCTATCTGTGCAAGCACGGAATACAATGTACCGGTAAAGTACAATATGTAAAACATACTTCAAACTTTCTGATTGCTGCACTAATGACATTTTTATTGGATCGTGAAAAACTGCTGCCCCAGTCGAGACAGGCAGCAGTCTACAATGCGGCAGGAGGACTGAGAGAGATGATGTAGAGTATGAAAGTATAGAACAATGGGAGTGTGGCCAGAGGAAGGAGGAGTTTCCCTGGTAGTGGTGCATGAGAAAGCAAAAAAATAAGGTGAAGGAGGTTCGCTGATGACACGTTTGACACGTGCACTGATAAATCAGCTTGATGAGTCTTCTCAGAAGCATGCACCTCTCCAAATGTTTATGGTCCAAGCTGGCTGCATAAACCCATTAGAGACCATTAAATTTCAGCTCTGATATCATCTTATGATCTCAATCACCAAGATGAAATACAGCAAAATTAAAAGCGTTCTCTCCTTTTAACGAGGGACGGCGTGCTGACTGGAGGGGTAGGTGCGGCAATATCATAATGCAAATCTAACAGTCCAAGGTTACAAGCATGAGTGAGGAGGTACGGTATCTTTACAAGCAGTCGACACGGGGAAAGAATCGGGCTCAGCACATCGAGCTGTCACATCATCATGATCGGGGGCTGTGACAACCAAACCCTGCAGTCTCTGGTGTCTAAACAGCTAAATGACTGCAACATGTTGGTGTAAATCATCTACTAATTCAGCATTTGAAATTTTGTGAAAAGCACACTTCTCCTCATGAGAAACGCTTGCATAACACAGATGTTACACATACTGTAAAGGCAAGAAGCACCAGACTTTGGCCACCAGGTGGCAGCAGTTTTTACTGTTGGAAAAGGAGCATTCATACAAGAGATAGGAGATTGCGTTTGTATGCTAGATTTCTGTGTTCACCCCCTCCATGCCCCTTTAGTTGACTGAATGAGGACCCTGGATCTAAACCAAGGTTGTCACAGCCCAGTCTTATATGAAAGGAACTACAGCCCTGCAGCCTTGATTTCAGTGCGTCAGTCTGCCTTTGACTTCAAAAGGGTCGGATGCAGGTAGAGCCGGGTGTTTTTTCTCCCTCAGACAGCAGTACCTGATCATCACGAAGAGCCTGCGAGCGCTTGATCTTGCTCTGCCGGTAGTACTCCATGATCATCATGGCAGCGTAGATTTTCCCCACCGTCAGGTCTGTCGCTGCTGAGAGAATGACAAGTTACCCTGCAAGATTAGACCCTTTGGAATGGACCCTGAGCGCGAGGAATGGTAGAAAGGGGTGAGGCATGCACACAAAGAGACAAACACATTTGGACTCTTACACAGACACAAACACAGAGCAAATAGTCTTTTCACAGACAGATTGATTTTTTTTTTTTTTTAAACTTATTTTAGTTTCACTCTATAAAGCATTTATATTTGTCACAGTTAAGTCTTGTAGTCAAAGCATCCCATTGTGGCGTAAATCAAACAAAAGTCAGTCGCTCCAGGAACCTGCAATCATGTGATCGCAGGACGCAGCACAAATTTAACCAAGCCATTAAAAAATAAAGGAAAAAAAGAAAAATCTGTGATATCTCTTTGAGACTTCTTTGGACGTGGTTACAAATAAATACATAACACATTTCCTAGCTCCAAGCTATTTTAAGAGTAACTTTCATGCATTTCACGACCTAAAACAACTTCATTATGCAACTAGTGCGTTAGCACCTGTGCATTAGTTCTCAGTTTGATAACACTCGAAAATATTCAGTATATTCTTTTGAGCCCAGCCAGCCATTTAGTGTATGTAGCTGACCGCCCCTGGAGTGAAAAGACGTCTATAGAGAGTTGATCTATAGTAGGCACCCTCTGATCTCAGGCACAGTGAGCAGGAGAAGTGTTGGGGTCTGGGACTTGTGGTGTGTCTATTCTGGTGAGTGCAGCTGAAAGAAAAGAGGAGTTTTGAGTGAGTGTGTGTGGTTGATTTGCATCTCTCATGCAGCCTATGCTTCGTCAGTGCCTCTGTTTGTTTTTCTTCATGTTCACATGTGATCACAGATATGTGGGTGAGGATATGTGGGGGATAAGGTGCCAGCTGTATCAGAGGGTGCAGCAGTGAGAGAGACTGGCTGAGAGAAGCGGACCTCGGGTGGCGTGAACAGAAACAACGTTGGAGCACTGGGCGGCACTGGGCGGCTGCGTCCGAGCCGCACTGCTGCGCCCGAACCCACGCTCTGCAACTTACACTTGTGCGGCGTCACCAGCAAATCAAGGGTCTTCTGGGAGAGGTTGGGCCAGATCGCCATCATCTCCTTCCTCAGCTCGGCGTCCATCTGGTGCTTGTCAACACCGCCTAGGCGGATTCAACGAACACACGCATGCACACACGTACACATGCATAGAAACATGGACATCCATGCCCAAGTACATTGGCACATTCAGACACATCAGCAAACACAGAAATTGGTATAAAAAAGTTTACTCACACACACACACACACACACAAACCATTCACACCCATTCAGATTAAAAGACAAAGGTAGGAGAGGACATACAAACATGAAAATGAAGACAAACAGAAGAAAGATCATGTTATTAGTGAGGTCATGATAATTAAAAACTGTACACAGGCAATTCAGTTTTAAGCTGAAGTGACAGAACCTCGACTCCACAGGATCTCAACCTTCAGCCTCACACGCTACGCACAGGATCTACCGCCACAGAAAGCACACTGCACTTAAGCTACAGAAGGGGAGGCGTCAGGAAGAGCTGAGGGTTCTGGGTTCAGCACAACTAGCAGACAGCGCTGCACTACGAGGGGGAAACAGGAAAAAGGAGAAGAACAAGTGTGAAAATCAGAGGAAAGGAAGTAAGAGGGATTCCAAACCTTCCGTACCCTTGGCGATCTTGATGTCCAGTGCCGTGCGGATCAGGGCCATGAGGGTGGAGTTGAAGTGGACCGTGTTGTCATCGGCCACGGGCAGATCCATACGGAGCAGTCTCTGCGGGAGAGCCAATCAGGGTGAACGGTGAGACAATTGGGAAGTCGGGCGGAGTGTATGTGGAACCTCCAGGTGACGAGGGGGGAGGGGCAGGAAGGGGAAAGGGAGGGGAGCGGGGAAAGGGAGGGGCTCAGGTAAAGGAGGTTGAAGGAGCTGTGCATAGCATCTGTAGCAGGCCCTGACTGTCTGCCTGTAACACATGACTCAGATTCAGCTACAGTGTCAGATTAGGCATAGTTGTCAAATTCACATGTAGGTATTTGCAGAGTTTAAACTATGTTGTAATGTGAAAGAACCTGTGAGTGCAAAGGTGTTAAATTAAGACCTATTTCTCAGATTCATCCCTCTACGTACAGTAAATATTCGTATATTTCATAACGGTAACGTTTTCTGTGTATAATCGCTGACGTCTAAAAGAGCTCACAGGTTGATTAAACTGGCGATCTTGAGCCTCCAATGAAGAAACAGGAGGACCAGCTGAGCAGCAGCTACTACTATCCAGAGCTCCCCCTAGGGGTTTGGAGGTTCACAGTGAAAACAACAGAGACCACACGATCAACCAATAAACCAAAAACAACCAAGGGACCTATAGAAGGAAGGGCAACACTTTGGTTTTCGTTTATTGGTTTGATCCTGTGCAGGTCTTGTTGGTTTATAATAGAAACAGACAACACGCAGACACACACCAACTCACGGATGACAGAGTGACGTTCGTGTGTGTTTGGTGACAGAAGACGGCGACATCCCAGACATGCAGCATATCATGCCTCCCCCCACATCCTGATTAAATGCCTCTGCTTTAATGCATCCATCAAAATGTTTTTTTTTTCATTTTTATTTTTTTATTTCTCCCCCCCCGAACCCTTCTTGCACATCCCACCCTCATGCGGCATGCAATGCACAGGCAATATGCCTCACAGGACAAGCAGCTGCGCAGCCTTACACAGAAAGCATCCTCTGTTGGCGACATTAAAATGAGTTTGTGAGTTGTTTTAACGTGGCTGTTACTGGACGGAATAAGAAAATTTGTAGGCGATGGGGCTTGGCTGAAATGATAGAGCGCCTAGCTCTATCGCTATTTATCTGATGTCTAATGTGTGAAAAATGGGCACAGACTTAGAGGGTTAATAGGTGAGAGAGAGCAGCATTCTGTGGAAAAAGAAGAAACAAAAGAAGGAATGGCCACCATGGAAGTGTTGTTTTGGTGCTCATGATTGTTGAGGAAATATGAGGTGAAAAGAAATGTTTCTTCTGCCAGAAAATAGACATGTAAGAGTTGAAAGGGAAAGCTTAAAGAGAAGAGATGAAAGAGAAATAAATCAATAGGTTAACAGGTTGTGAGTGGAGCGTGTAAAGAGAGAAAGTGACCGAAAATAGACAAACGAGAGACAAAACAATGCAAAGAAAACCAAAAGAAAGAAACATCACCACACGTAGTTGGCTGTGTCTGTAAGAAAGCGGTCCTGCCTGAAGGCTCTGCTGTCTCTCAGAGAAGGGACAGAGAAGATCGAAGGTAAAAGCGGTGGAGCTAGCTGGGTCATTGTTCTGTGGACTGGTTGGAAGGTCAAAGGTAAAGGTTTCTCTCATTGGCAAGGTGCTTGAGGAAAGTGGGAGGTGCGAGGTAAGGCATAAACACAGAGAGAGTGACCTTCTTATCAGGTGGCAGATTAAGATGTCAGGGAAGTTTTGCCCAAACCATGAATGTGAAGCATGTCAGGTTGTTCAGCAGGGGAGGGAGGGGGGGTTTATGGATCTATCTTTTAGTTCAGGGAGGAGGCTTTTAGGAAAAACGCTTGAGGGTAAAACCAAAAGGATGAGGAGAGAAAGAGAGCTTCTGAGGTAAGGTTGGGGTTTGAAATAAAAACATGATTAATTGAGAAAGAGGCAGAGCTAGAGGTGCAAAAGCCTGGGTCAAATGATATGTTTTAATCCACATAGGGAGCGATGTTATTTTTTTTTCTTATTCGTGTGATTATAAATAATCATAGATGGAGATTTCTCTATAACTTCATAACTTACATATGCTATCTTAACTAACTTTCAATGACTTTTTTTGACCGACAATCTGTTTGACACATTATAAACTGCACTCGTATTGAAGCCCCATCCATATGGAACCGTACATAGTGTAAAATTTGAGCCCAGGTCTGCTGCAGAAGGAGGAGGGAGTTGGAGAAAAGCGATGGTTAGCGATGGAGTGATCTCCTGTGCCTACAGGCTGTTTAGCCGGCTGCCCCCTGAGGCACACAGTGATCTGCCAATGATGTTTCATGACACTGTCACGTGAATCACACGAGGTGATACAGGAACACATGGTGACATAAAGGTCAATTTGTTGTTATCATTCCGCAAATTTCGATTCTGATAACAGTTTCTGTCGGATTAATTGCGTCTGTGCTGATTATATGACAGACGGGGGTCTGTGCACGGGGTTGGATGGTGGTGATAATCGGCCATGCAGAAGGCAGGTGAGGGAGTGTATATGTGCAGGGAGGGGAGCAATATGCAGAGATGAAGGGGGGGCTGGAAACAGAATAGAACTGCATTGACGACAGAACCAAAGGACAAAGAGAAGATTGGACTTGCAGATAGAAAAAGGCTGCTCGGGGGCTCGGAGCTGCTACATGAAGGGTAACGGAAAAAGAACTGCTTGAACCAAAGGCTCTCTGAGGAAAACACATCACTGACACAAGCCCTTCTGCTCTCTCTACCTTTGGAAATAACAGATAATATCGACGTGTAGGTTGATATGACTTCATTCTGTTGTGTTTTTTGTGTGCATACGTGTGTGTCTGCCCCATCCACAGGACGGAACGAGTAAGAGGACGTAAGTCTGGCGGACCTTCCAAGCCCTGCTGCACACGCATGTTTCTATGTAAGAGAGTGTGTTTAGCAGTGTCTACATGTGTGACATGTAATTTAATTGATATTTTTTAATGTTTTTTTGTACTTATTAGGGATGAGCCAGTACACCATTATCTGTATCTGCTCAACCAACTTAATTACCTGTATCCATATCTGTACTCGAAATGGGCTGAGCTTAAAACAGAAGTGGGGGGACTAACTGTGTTATTAAAGGAGACATATTATGCACATTTTCAGGTTCATAATTTTATTTTGGGTTACTACTAGACTAAGTTTACATGCTATAATGCTCAAATCAGTTTTCTCATACTGTCCAGTCTATAGCACTGTATTCCCCCTCTGTCTGAAATGCTCTGTTTTAGCTCCTGTCTCTTTAAGGCCCCACCTCCCGAGTACACAGTCTGCTCTGATTGGTCAGCTCACACACGCCTGAGCCCACAACAGCAGAGTAGCTGTTCTAAATAAATTCTTACGTGCCAAACTAGCTGCGAGGCTTTAATAATGCAAATGTGCGCTTGAAAGGAGAGAGGAGCTTCTGCTCTGTTCTGTTTTGTTCTGTTCTGATCTTTTACATGCACAAGAACCCATGAAACACTGAAGGAAAGGAAAAACACGAAAAAGCACAACAGGTCTCCTTTAAGCCTGACATATAGATCGATTGATCAGAAGTTGCTATATCTAAATTTAAAAATAAATTTAAAGACCAACCTCAGCGTTGAGCTTCAGATAAATGTTTTTGATCATGAGAGTAAGGAACCAGTTTAAACTATAAAGCATTTATATTTGTCACAGTTAAGTCTTGTAGTCAAACTATAAACTTGAAGGAATTAAATTCAGTCAGCTACCCTGCAAGGATTCATCACGAGTACGGATATTGACACATTTTACTTAGATGATACTCGAAAAGTGCAGTATTTGTACTGGATATTTGTTTCAGCTGAGTACTTGCTCAACCCTAGTACTTATGCACTTACTACCATCACTTTACTTGCAGTATAACATGACATTATTGGTTATAATGTGCATGGACTTTGTGTGCTTGTGTAAGTGAACGTACACGGCGCAAACGAGCTGAGAAGGTCCCTCTTTTCGTCCCCTCCTGTGGATACGCACCCCCGCCCTAACCCTTCACCCTAGTTGTCTTGCTACCTCCACCCACCAGTCCCACACCATCACACAACGCCACAACACCAACCAGCCCACCCCCACTTTTCCACGAAGAAGGAAGCAGAAACAGAACCAAAGAAACGACGACACTAAAGTTTACACCACGTTGAGCGCTTGGATCCCTGAACCCCCGAACCCTCCCACCCCGCCCCACTCGACACCCATAGGAGACTCGGGTGAAGATGTGGGGTCCTTTCTGACCTTGTAGGCCACCCGTGCTGGACACCTCTTCCCGAGGCCTAGTGGAGGACACATGTGCCTCAGCATGTCATACATTTCCCTGCAACTGATCCTGCCACTGCATCATCAGCCAGTGCCACCACCCCGTTAACAAAAGCACAAAAAAGGGAGGAGAGAGAGAAGAGCGGAGCAAAAAAAGCAGTCAGAGAGAGATTGAGAGGAAGATTGATTAGGGGAAAGAGTTGAAAAGAGAGAAGATGAAACAGAGATTGAAAAGAGAGAAAAGGGGAGATAGAAAAATAATAAAAAAAAGAGACCAAAACAACAGAAAGACAAGGTTATTGGGCGGATTTGGAGAGACTGTGGCCATGTGGCTTCTCTATGAACTAAAGCACTCTCTAACAGTTGTGTCAAAAAAGAGAGGGAGTAAATGACAGAAGGAGGGGAGACAACAGGAGGAAGATTAGGATTTGAATTTGAGATGTTCTTTTGTAATATCAGAAGACAATTCTGTGCAGGACATAGGTATAATATGTGTGTGTTTGTGTGTGTATGTATGAGATCTGTGTGTGCTTGCACGGGGGAACAAGGCAGAGCTTGACAGCAGGCACCAAGCTGCTCCTGCCTGGGCGAGGAGAGAGGAGAGGGAAGAGGAAGGGGTGTCAATGCAGTTTCTGTCTTTCCCCCAACCCCCAAAAACCAAGAACAATGCAACACTACAGTGGGCAACCGTAGCTTGCTACGTTATAGCCATGGCTCCACAGCAAGCAAAAGAAAAGAATATTCAGAAAAGAAAAAAACAAAAAATAACAAAAAAAGAGTTGTGTTAAATCGTCTTAATGTGGGTTTTTTTTTTTTTCCCCATTTCACTCAGTGCATTTCACATGCTTCTCTGGGTGTCTGCATTGTCCCGCACATTCTCTCAGCAGTTCAGAATGCAAGTCGATAATGGTGGAAAAGAAGTTGTAAAAAATTGAAATGAAAAATAAATAAAGACAAAATAAATAAATAAAGCGGCATTCACTCCATTCCTGGATGCTGTGGCTAGCAAAGTGAGAGATTGAGAGATTTCGTTTGAATGGAAGTCAAACCTTGCAGGCCACCCTATGGGGGCATTTCTTGCCTAAGCCGAGAGGCGGGTCGATAACTCGTAATAAACTGTACATGTCCTTATAATGAATGCGCCCGCTGCAAGAAGAATACAGGGGAGTTAAGAAACACACGCGTACACACGGGAAAAAAAACACACGCACGCACACACATCCAGAAAGAAGAGAGAACACTGGGAGGAAGAGCACAAGATTGACAAGTACACAGAAAATACTTTACAATATGTTCACTGTAAGTAACACACTCTGTAGACACACCTGAATGCACCTATACACACACACTCCTCACTGCGTGAATGTGGCCCTTTGTCTTTTTCTTACTGCCTTCCTCTCTACAGTCCAACCCCTGACTACATGTGTGTAATTAAGGAATTGAGTAGAAAAGCATGTGCTTGGTAAACAGCTTAATACCTAATAGCTACTTGTGGTGCGCAGACCCCCCTCCCTCTTAAGTATGTGTTCAATGTTCCCCGCTTGTCTTGCGCTTCCCGTGCAGCGGCGTCCGTGCCATAGTCGGCGACGTGGGGTTGAAAATAGCCTGTTAGTTTCAAGATCTGCTGCATATTGTGAAAACACACGACAATTTATACATTCTAAAAGTTATGTATTGATTTCTAAGGTGTACAAAGCATGGAGTTTATCCTTTTGTAGCCTGCAATCAACTATTTAAATCATCGTTTTCTTCCTTTACTTCCCTTTTCTTTCCCCACTTTCCCTGCTTCGATCAGTCTATGTGCAGTCTACAGGACAGCAAAGAGGGCAACACACAGGCACTGGAATACAGATACCATGGAACGTAGCATGTCTACAGCAGACATTTAGACTACAGAGTTGGACAGGGCAGGTTTTTTTTTTTTTTTTAGCAGTATGCAGATTCCAGGAGAGTAAAAAGGTTTGGGAGGGGATGGGAGGTATTTCAGGGCGGTTTTACAGAAAAGAGGAGGAAGGCGAGAAGGAGGGAGGAAGGGAGGGGTTGTACGGTTAAGAGAGATAACCAGATGCCTGATGAGGTTATACTCAGGTCCGTTACAGCCCCCTTGCAGCTCTTTGGCTAGAAGGTTCTGCTCTAACCTTTCATTTTTTTCTGTCTGTCTCTACATCATTTTAACACCTTTTGCTGATGTTTTACACAATTACCAAAAAAAAAAAAAAAAGTTGGTGCATTGCTCGGGCCTTGCTCTGTGTGAACAAGCATTAATAATAACATTCATAATAATAATCAGATTTTGAGTTACATTTCTGTGGGTTTACAACAAAAAGTGTGACACGTTTAAAGATATGACTTAATTTATATATTTGTCGAATGTGTCATAACTTGACTTCTAACTTGTTTCCACTTTGTCATTAGGTAATCATAAAAGCTGCATCATGTCAGTGTCAACGCCTGAATATTTAGCGTTGTGTTGTTAGTAGGTGCATACTGTGCACCTGAGTGCATGCATGTTGCCACTCACCAGGCGGCAGGATCATACTCGGCCCATATCCTGACATACTCATCCAGGTGGTGAGGTCCCAGTATGGATGAATCTCTGGTCAGGTACTCGAAGTTGTCCATGATGACGGCCACAAACAGGTTCAGCATCTACACACACACAAAAGTAAACATTGAAACATCTAATCCGACAAAGAAATCCATTAAAAAACTAGTTAAATAAATTCATTAGTTTAATGATAATGTTTTTATGGAAAAGCACAGGAGACATATTAGGTTGCCTGTCCAATGGTAATTTTGATATATAGTCTCATTTCACAGGAACAACAACGATATATTGTCCAGCTCTAATGTGTTCTATACTTTTATAACAGTAGCTACTGGATCATAAAGCAGGGACAGGTGAGGGTGCTGCGTTATGTGGCATGTACTCGCCAAGAATGAACAGAAGAAGATGAAGGAGACGAAGTAGAGGTAGGCGAACTGGCTGCCACACTCTGGGTCTGTGTTCCCTGACGCGGGGTCACACTCTTTTCCCCCCAGACACGCGAGCATGATCTCGTGCCACGCCTCGCCTGTTGCACTCCTGCAACACACAAGAGTATAGCCTCAGCTAAAACTAGAACAGCTTTCAGATGGTTATCAAAAATACTAGAAGGCTAGAAAATACGTGTTCGATCATAAACACCTGAAGAGAAGCATGAGAGCCTGTATGAAGGTCCTGAAGTTGTTGTGCACGTTGATGGCGCTGTCTCCGTCCTGCTCGATAATAATATTCCCAAACAGCTGTTGAATACAAACACATTGTTAACACTGGAAAGCAGACTGTAGTTGTTCACCAGATTCTGGCCTTCTTTGCCACTGAAGCATAGTTAATACTCTAAAAGCTTCCGCTGCACACACACACCGCTTCCATAATCATCCTCCTCCTCCCGTTATGCACAAAATCCTCATGACCATTCTCATCATCCTCTTCTCCTTCTCTACCTCCTCCTCCTCATCATCATTATCCTATAAAGCATATTTGATGTATCCCAAAAGCACTGTAGAGATTTTTAGGTTGAGGCTCTCACCCACCTGCATCCCAATGATGGCGTAAATGAAGAACAGCATGGCAATAAGGAGGCAGACATAAGGCAGTGCCTGAGGAGAGACACATTAAACGTTTGGTATTAAGTTTGATACGTACGAGTGCACGGTGCTTGGCGTAGGACACTGCACCGAGGCATCATATATACACTACTGTATATGTGTATTTCTGTCAAATCTACAACTATGAATACATGCGATTTCTGTGTGTGTTACGCTGTATGATTAGGTGTAAACCTTGAAGGACTGAACGAAGGTCCACAGCAAGATGCGGATGGTTTCTCCCTGCCTCAGCAGCTTGATGAGACGAGCTGCCCTGAACAGCCTCAGGAAACTTAGGTTGATGAAATTGTTCTACAGTACAGCCACAACATAACCGCAGAGAAAGGGAGACAGAAAGACAAAGAGAGACAGCGAGAGAGGGGGTGTAGGAAGGATTAAGATTGAAAGTCCGAGATGGAGAGGAGAGGATACAAAAGAGAAAAATGGGGAGGGGAGGGGAGAGGGATTTGGGGTTAGAATAAAGGGAAAGAGTAATTAGTTTTTTAGTGCAAAGTGTGCAAACAATTTTCCTTAGACAAACAAAACATAAAAAATGAGAGTAAAAAACAGTCAAACTGAGGGAGATTCAAACTCAAATAAAAGAATCAGGAGCCAAACAAGTCAAAGCAAACCAAACTCAGCAAGGCTCCGACAAGCTTTTCATAACCAGTAAGTTAGACGAAAACCAAACCAAACAACACAGGGGAGAGGAAGTCATCCAAATCTAACTAGTTTCATCCAATTGGGGTTACGTAGTAGTAATTGTGGTAGGAGTGGTGAGTAGTTCAAGTGCAGGGATGTCAGGACATTTCCTTGAAAAGACAACCAAATGCACTAATTCTCTCAAGGCAAAAATATGCAATATCTCAATATGGAGCAAGCCCACAGCATGCAGATGTGCACTTATACAAGGCAGACCAGGAAAAAAGCTAATGGCAGCTGATGTGCCATCCAAAAGGATTGGCTGCCAAAGTCATGTGACATTCTGTGGTGATGTCACAGCCCAATAACAGCAAGAGGGTGGTTGAAGGACAAACAAAGGTCATTAGGAGAATTTCTTTAAGGTTCGTTTACTTTCAGTCTCATCAACGTGATTACGTGCCTCGCAAACTTTGCGTTAAAGTTGAGCCCAGACATTTACCGTAGGTGGTAATCTAAATTGATTTTGAATAACACGGCTATTCATTTGCATTTGTTGTATTAAAAAAAATACAAATATATACAATACAATTTATGTCAACTTGGTAGTACGTCGTTCTTCAACCACATTGCACAGTAAAGAACGAAAGACTGAAGTTGAAGTGCAATTGAAGTGAGACTTGAAGTGCTCTAAAGGGACTGACAGCAGGCACATGCAGGTTCCATCCACAGTAGTGTGTGTGCGTCTGTGTGCGTCTGTGTGTGTGTGTGTGTGTGTGTGTGTGCGTGTGTGTATGTGTGCGAAAATAAAGCGTTCCTGCCAAAGACATGCAAGGGGCAGCATGCATCACTTGTTCTCTCTGCCAGGGGCAAAGCTTTGGATTCACTCTGCCGTTACTGGAAACACTCTCCCAGTCACTGTCATACGTGTGTGGGTGCGTATGTGTCTATGTGTGTGCATATAATGAAAGGCTAATCTCACTGGGTAGATACAGCGATCTATTCCAGTTCATACAATCCTACTCCTTTCAAAGTGAGCACCAGTCCTCTTGTAAAGCATCTACAGTATGACGTATAAATCAACAGTGAGTGGTAGAGAGAGGTTAGTAGACTTTGCAACAAATGAAAATTTCACAAATTTAGAGCTCAGTTGAGGGTTTTGGAGGTTGCAGGGGAGTCAAGCAAAACATGCACACTGAAGTTGAAACAGATGCAGTAAAATAAGATCTCCAAAAAATTACAAACCATCTACATGTGGATGTTGCAGACATATGGTTTATAGCGGCAAATTTTTGGATTTTTGGTTGGTTCGAAGAACAACCAGAGAGATTGACCAAGCCGGTTGTCATGGGTGGACACAGAGGATTCATAGTGCATTTTGATTGGATGGAATCGCAGGAAGTAGTAGTTGTTGGGGGGGAGAAGGGGGGCGGGACGAAGTAGATTACAGTAGATCATCGTTAAGTTTGTGGAAGATTTAAAGAAAGCATGTGAAAAGATAAAAACAAGAAAGAAATCAACAGTCAATACAGAGACAGGTTAGCACAGCAGCAGGTTTCTGTCTGTAGATATTTTTTTTTCACATCCATATAGCGGGGATACCAAGGATCAAGACAACAGGGGATTGTTGGAAAATGTATAGATCTAATAAATAAATAAACATGACTATATTAAGTCAACATTAAGACCAATCAGTCAGCAAAATATTTACCAGAATCTGGCTTTGAGAGGGCTTGAATCATTGGTATCCCGTCCTTACTCAGACAGAACTGGTAGGCAAAGTGTGGAGCTCACAGCATTTGATAATGGCTGTGCAGCACTTGAAATATGATATCACAAATACAAATTTGATATTCTTGGGTGCACATTTTCAAACTTGCTTTGGATCAAAGCTATCAAAGAGATTGAGACATCTCTTAAATAAAGTTTATGTATTTCATTCCTACCAGGTCTACCTGTAAATCTGCAGGAGTTCAACACTTAAGACTATTAAAGTGTGTTCATACAGAACATGAAGAAAATTTTCACCTTACGTTATTTTTGCTGGTTATTGGTTCTGAACTGTGGAGGACTAAAACTGCCAAAATCAAAAAATAAATAATAAATAAATGGCTCAATAAGTAAGTACATATGCCATTAAATGCACCAAAACAATACTAAAAATAAATGTAGGCATTAATTCATTAATTAATGTGACATCAGTTAATATTTGCTTCATTATGCATCTGAAATGGGAAAGTAAATTAATACAAAGGTAAATAAATACAGAAGTAATTGAAACAAAAAATATCAATTTATGTCACATTTTATGAATCAATTTATGCCAACGTTTGCTTTTACAACATTTTTGGTACATTTAATGGCATATTAATTTACCTGTTGAGCCACTTATTTATTTATTCATTTATTAATTTGGCAGTTTCAGTCCTCCATACCAAACAGCCAATGTATCAATTATTCACATGTTAGCACTAAGCTAGCAAACATGCTAGAAATAGATTTACAAAGCCGGGATAAGCATGAATATTTTGCTCCAGTTGAAATACTTCTTAAGTGTAACGTGACCACTTGCATCCTCACATTGACTTTGTATGAAATCACGCTGCATCTAAAATCTCCTCATGTTCTGTCTGAACGCACTTTTAGAATAATTTCTGAATACATTTTGATTTTTTTTTTTTTTTTAATGACACTCTCACCAGACATACACACTTACAGACTTGCACACATATCAACACTTTCATGGCCGTATGCTACTTCATTCTGATAAATAAAACCATTATTTTTTGACTGGTGGCTTTCAGGTGATAACCTCAGGCAGCCATACTGGAGGTCTACATAGCTTGAACAGATCATGATCATACTAAGCCAGATAATATGTGAATGTCATATTCTCACTTTCAGCTACAATGCTAAAAAAAGCTTTCATATATTTATTTTCTAGTCTAGTTGTTTTAACTGTTTGTGCGCAGTCAGGTGTCCAATGGACCTTCAAGACTTCAGCTTTAGTATTTAACAGATGTGTGATGCAACGCTCTACAAAGCCCTCTATAGGCCACCTGAGATGCAATCTGATAATTTGACTGGCTACTGGGGTTGCTTGCAGAAGCTGTGCACTGGCTGACTGCAGAGCATCAGCATGCTTCCTGCCTCGCTGTCCTGCTGTGGCTCAGCGCTGGCTAGCTGGAGTCTGGTCTCTCCTCGTCCCACCAACTGGGACAATTATATAAGACTTTCAAGAGATGTTCATGCACCACTGAGCAATGCAAGACTGAACAGTGGCCTCAAACTCATGCTCTCCCCTAACTCCTCATCTTGTCTACTGTATGGTTTTTAGACAATGTGACAGATGTACAAGCCCATAGGCACATGGTGAAGCTCACCTAACAAACAGTCATACAAACAAACACTTAAACACTGCTCATACAACATCATGTCTATCTGTTTACAGCTTCCTAAAACATGCACAGATCCTGATACTTACCCCAAGCTCAGTGACCAGGATGTCAGTAATGCTGCCCAGAACTGTCACACAGTCAAAAATATTCCAGGCATCTTTGAAATAATTCTGTGAACACAAGAAGGGAAGAAAGAGAACAGAGAGGGGCGTAGAGAGGACAGAGTGAGGACGAAGTGGAGATGGGGAAGGTGAGAGGATAATGAGACGGTACAATGTAGATGAGCACGGATGTGGCAGCGATGGAAAGGGAAAGGCATTAAACAATGGCGACAGAGGGAGACGTTTGCGTTGACGTGCCACATTAAAATAGCGAGATGGGGTAGGATTGAAGTGATATTAAAATTTAAAAAAGTGAAATGCAGACAGAGAATGAGAGGAACAGAGAGGAACAAAAAGCAAAGACAGAGAGAGAATAAAAGTCAGACAGAAAGAGAAAGGGAACAAGAGTGGGGAAAAAAAAGACATGTCAGTGTCGGACAGGAACAGGGAAGAAATTAGATGAGACAAATGGACCATCGGTGACGGCATGTTGGATGGATGCCAGTGGACAAGCTGGGGACAACTTGTACCGCATCAGAACACTACACCAGCCATCAAACATCACATACTATACATCACCGGACATCATAAACCAAACCAACATAGAGCCCTGACAGATTCTCATAAAGAGGGCATCGCATCCCTCTCCTGTGTGTAATTAATAAACTCCATCAGTGCATCCGCAGAAAGTATACCCACAGATATACAAAATTACAGATGTTGGATGGAATTTTTGCTTTTAAAGTAGAGAGACTCAAAGAGAGGCAGGGAGAGTGGAGCTGACGATCGAGGTCTGCTTCTATCGCTCTCCTACATATCCCCTGCAGCCAAACTGTGCATTAGACAAGTGGAGGGAAAGGAGGAGAGCAAGGGAGGTGGCTATTAAAATAAACCACCTTGATAAACACACACACACACAGACGTCTCTGAGGCCCAGGCTTTTTTATTTGTGTGTATGATTGTGCAAGTTTCAAATCCTATCCTGCCTAATCTCCACCTTCTCTGTAATCTTTGCCTCTCGCGTTGTGCCGCCTATCTGTCATTCACTTCTGCTCACGCTTCTAATTGCTGTATTACCGACCCCACTCTGTCCTATATCTCCTCCCAACATTCATCCTTAAATTATCTCCTGTATCCATTTATTCCTTGTCTGCCTCCCTCCCTCTGCCTTCCTCTGCGGCTCTGATGACTGCACACTTTGCTGCCGACTTCTGGAAGTTTCCTGTGTCTTGCATCTTTTTAAAAAACCTATAACAGCTCATTATTCCCCCACAGTTTCTTCTTCATAATATAGGCAGTAATGCAAGACAGACAATGTGTCCCAGAGTAACAAAACAGTGGATGGGGCTGCGGAGAGAAAACACACCACCACAGCATTAAACAGAGCGACATTTCATTTACTGAATTCATTGTTTACTGCGTCTTAGTCTCGTTTGGCGCGCTGTCTTGGTTATCAGGCATGAAGGCATATGGAGTCTCACCAAAAAACTCCCCTGTTTGCTATTGTGATGACAGAAAAACACAACAGCATCTCCTGGGCTGTAAGGTGAGGTGGATTTCAGGCAGGATGCAGTGGATCTGCACTGAATTTAAGGTGTGGTCACTTGTCGTTGTTTTGTTTTAAACATCTTTCAGGAGTGTTTGTCTCATTAGGTTCCCAGGCTTTGACTCTGCATTTTGTCTCCAACCCCTTGATTACTTTGGGAATTTCTCTTCACCTGGCGTGAGTAGCGCTGTTTTGTTCCATCCTCCACGCAGCTTCATATCCCACTGGGAGCGTTTCAGAGGCGGAGCACGCCTGCCTGATGTTGCTGACTTGCTCAGATTGTGTTTACGTCATCATTTCTCCTTGATTTTTGTGCTTCTACAATGGCTGTGTAGGCTACGTAGTTAAATTGTTTTGTTATTTGTCTATTTTTAGTTTGGATCCCGAGTCTGAACAGCCGTTTTGCTGTCTGGCTTCCTGCAGAATGACAGAGCTGCTTCTGGGACGCAGCTAAAATGTGCCGTGACGCAGCTGGTGGCCCACAAGCTATGGCGGTCGTATTGTGGTCGTATTGCGGTCGTATTGCGGCCTGAACGCGGCAGAGGCGGGCACGATGGAATCTGGGGGTAGAAGGCCATCTTTGCTGCGATGACATGGACAATATTTCCCCTGATTAGAAATTCAAACTTTACTCTTTGCAAGGATGCTACAAAATGTGATCCCATGAGTGTTTACATTTGCCAAAAACCGCTGTGAAGCTTCTAAAATGTCAGAAACGCGATAGCTTGTAGCATTAGCCAGTCTTGTAAATCCGGCATACGTCTTATTGACAAGAAATAACTACTTGAACACAGTTTTTATAGGCAGTAGCTGCAGCCTCTTAGGGCCATGCTATTAACAATCTACGTGGACACAGAGGTGCGATGTAATAATAACACATTTTCAGCACTTTATTCAAAGACACAGTAGAGCACACACACACACACACACACACACTCACCAGTGCTCCAAAGGCGATGATCTTGAGTACACACTCCATGGAGAAGAGGGAGGTAAACACTATGTTCAGGTTGGCTAACACATCTTCATAGGTTTTAGAAGCTCCGTCATACTATAAACAATCACACACACACACACACACACACACAGGCAGCGCACACATTCATACCAACAAAAGCAGTGTACAAACACCAGAGAAATTGATTGCCATACACACAAATGAGCGTGCATTGATGTGAACACACACACACACACGCGCACACACACACACGCACACACACACACGCACACACAGCGCCAGGGACAGAAAGGAGGTGCGTATGAAGACATATGAAAGGACACACAACTCATCCAATGGAGAGTCAGACATTAGAGAGATTTAGAGACGAAAATACAAAGAGAGAGAGACGTTAACTTCGGCAGTCAGTAGTTAATGTTGTTCTGTTCTGTTGATGTCTGTTTATGTTAAAACATGCACGGCTGTTTCGATGTCTGTAGCATGTAGACTTTTTACCTTCATCATCAGCACAACCGTGTTGAGCGCGATCATTGCCATGATAGTATACTCAAACGGCGGCGACACCACAAACTCCCACATTCGGTATTGGAAGCTCAGCTTGTTCTGAGGCATGTGGCGTGTCAGGGGCCTGGCGTTGATGGCAAAGTCTATACAGGCTCTCTGCAGAAAAGACACACAATTTGTTCTTATCTGCTCTGATCTTCCCTCCTCCCCTCTCACTAATCCACCCTCTTCCTGTTTTCCAGCCATCCTCTTAATCCCTCCTCACCTCGTTCTTTTCTAAACTGTAGTCCTCCATCATCTTGTCCCCTTGTTCCTGGAAGGTGATGATGATGAGAGCCACGAAGATGTTGACGAAGAAGAAGGGGAAGACCACGAAGTACACCACGTAAAAGATGGACATCTCCATCCGGTACCCCGGGCTCGGGCCCTGGTTCTCATAGGTCGCATCCACTGAATGCTTCAGCACCCTGCGGAGGAAGAGGAGTGAACGGGACGGTTATAAGTTGGGAGAAAGCTTGTGTGCTGAATGTGACTGCGCATGTTCAGGTATACTCACTGCGGCCACCCCTCTCCCGTGGACACAGTGAAGAGGGTGAGTAGGGCCCAAGCCACGTTGTCGTAGTGGAAATCGTACTTCTTCCACTCCCGCTTCTGCGCCTTCACTTCGTTATCACGTTCATACACCAGATACTCGCCCCTGAAGTCAAATATATCACATCATCAGCATAACTGTTGCCTTCAAAATTGAGTCACGTTGACTGTGTTCACAAGAAGACATCCTGTTGTGACGCCTTTGTTGATGTTTTCAGAAATGTTTGATGCGGATGGTGAATTAATATAGTGTTGTTTTTGCCTTATAGAGTTTTTCTACCCGCTCACTAGCTTGTTAAACTGAGACTGGGTCATTTAAGACTGGGCGTTCAAGAGGGTGACCAGATCATTTCCACCATTCTGGGGTATACTGTCTATAGTCGGGGTACTTCCTGACCTGCAGTCGCGCTCAAACTCTTTGGACTCATCAGTGCAGAAAAAGAAGCGCCCCTTGAAGAGCTGCACAGCCACCACGGCGAAGATGAACATGAAGAGTAAGTAGACGATGAGGATGTTCAGCACATTCTTCAGAGAGTTCACCACGCAGTCAAACACAGCCTGAGGACCAAGAAAGAGAACAACAGAGGGAAAGGGTTATTGTGTGAAAGAAATACGCTGGGTCGAAATTAATCGTGTGTTTTGGTCTTGAATGTGGCGTTGAGTGCAATTGCTGCAGTCTGGTAGCGGATGAAACAACTAGAAAACGTCCGAGACACAGTTTCGATGTTTTTTTCAGTGTGAATTGACGCAAAAATGAACAGCGAGGAGTGGCAGTTGATGCTAAACCTTTATTTTGATGTCATGTCTCCCATGCTTCTAGAAAACTAAAGGTAAATATAATCTGAGGTCACACATGTTCTACATAGACGTACCTTGAGTTTGGGAAGACGTTTAATAGTCTTCAGGGGTCGTAACACTCTCAGTACCCTCAGGGACTTGATAGTGCTGATGTCTTTTCCCTTGCTGCTCCCCCTGTATGTTTACATTCAGGCACACCGACACACAGAAACAGACACACACACACACGCGCGCATACAAATAGATAGAGTCAGCAGGTTCAGGTGGATACAACAGGCTTAGTCCTCTGGATTCCAAAATGGCAGTGATCAGCCATTTCTTGATGGGAGTTGTGTCCGAGTTAACTCAAAATGAGTAACTGCGTCTGGGTTAAAACACATAGCAACACATGCAGCGTTGCTATTTATTACGCTTTAGCCTTAGGTCTAAGTGTGAGGTTAGCATTGTAGCTACATGCTAGAGTTAGGTGGTATTGTACGACTACAGTACATGCTACGGGAACAACTGACGTCATTCCTGTCTGGCTGCTATATAGTAGCTACACTCGCTTCATACTTTGCAATGTATTTCAATGCTTTACAAAGACGGCTAAAGCCTCGGCTTGCACATGCCCAGCTAATGGTGAAATATTTTCATGCTGCATTGAAACCTTGCTTTCCATGCTGCAATATTTCCTCCTTTAAGCAGCAGTTTGAGTGATGGAGAACTCTAATCTACACAGAGGCATTTGCAGAGAGAGTTTAGTCGTGGTCTCAGCGAGACATAAACAACCCCGTATTTTTCTCTCAGCAGCTGACTGTAGGAAGCCTTGTTAGATTGGTTACATACAGTAAAGTGCTCTCCTCTTAACACAATGCTCGACATTTTATAGTTTCTCCGACTCCTTAAAAAACATAACTCACAATTTAGTCGTGTCACAATGTGTGTAAGAGTAGTAAAAACAGCCAAACTCTCTCTTCTGATGACTCAACCAGTGAATCTCTATCAACTCTAAACTACGACTAGGATAAGCTGGTTTCACGGCATTGTTCGAACAGCATGGAATCTTGTCTTGTAGGCCGTCATGGCAAAAGACAAAGATATTTTAGCGAGCATTTCCTGATTGAAATGCTGAGCCAAACCTCCTTCTTTTATCTTGTCGCTGTTGTGTTTCGGTGCATGTGTGGGGAAAAAAAATCTTTGTTGCAGTCGCACTGAACTCACTTCAAAGATAAAAACAGAAGATTAGAAACTACAAGTGAGCCTATGTACCAAACTACAGCAAATATCTAATGAGATTCTATATATAACAATACAGGAGTTAAGTGATGCTTAAAAGGCAAAGTGTTTACTTAAATAATGGTTAATTTCTCAATATCATGGGAAACTTTCTGGTAGTTTAACTCTCTTTCCTGATTCCTCTAAATTGAAGACATTAAGGTCAAAGGTCACTGACAGTGATCCTGAGGGGAGAAGGCATCTGTATGCACATCTGCCTTTGTCTTACAGCTGTTATACCAGATGGCAGACGGCTGGTGGTTGTGTGCGGGTAGACTTGGTGAGTACATGTGTGTATTGGTGTGTGCATGTGTGTGTGTGTGTGTGTGAACCTCTTCTAGGTTTTGTTTTGTTTTTTTTTCTTTTCAGTGCGCTTAGTTGTGTCTCTGCGTATTTGTTTAGTCACGTTTTCATCTGTCTTTGGTGGACATTTTCTGTAATTAACCTGTAATTAGCACAAAATGTCAGATGGCATCTATTTGATTCGGCTGAACACCTGAAGTTGAGGTTTAGTCGTGTTTCAGACAGAGCTGTTCCATGGTGAACAATGGCAGAGAAGGGGAAGAATAAGACAAGTACAGAAGTTCAACTGTGGTGACGGATGGATGATGAGGAAAGAGATGTGTGATCAGAAGAACAGGCGCTGAAGAGTGCAGAGGGAGAAAATGAGGAGGAAAAAGAGAGAGAACTTTACCCGCCGCCGCTGTTGGTGGTCCGAACGGAGAAATGAGAGAGGGGTGAGAGACAGCGAGACAAAGCGGGAGAGAGAGAGACAAAAAAAGACAAAAGGGTGGGAGAAAGACACCGAATGGGACACAGAGAGAAGAGGGATTTTTTCCGAGAGGAGAACATCCATATGAGAGACAGAGAGAGAAAAAGAGAGAACACAAGGCCTGCTTTTTATTAAATCAACCCTCCCGCCCATAGACTACTGTTACCAAGGCTAACACACGCACAAAAACGCATGTACACTTATAATCTAGACAAAAAGTGTGACTAGAACACGGCATTAAACTACTGCCTTCATCTCTGACATCTCAGTGATGGGGTTACGGGCGAGATGCTCCATCTGGGAGTGACTAATGATTGTTTATTAAATGAATTAAATCTCAAAGGTATATCTTTAAGCTAACCAAACTCGGTAAGATATCCTGCAGGTGTCTCTATGACAGGAGCCTGTCTGGACACAAAGCTCAATTCCGGCTGCAGGAATGTGCAGGTCCAGGGCAAAAGCGGTCCAAGACACCAGCAGCCCTCAGACCAGACTAATTGGATTAAAGGAGCGATAAACATCTCCAATGATGCTGCTGAGCCTTTCTGGAGTGCTTTGATTTCCACCAATTGAATCAAGGCACTATCTAGATGTGTGCGAGTCTGTTCTGACTGGTTCGGATCTCCACATCAGCCATTAGTGATGTTAACCCCTATCGTAGTTAAATCTGACTTAACTGGTTCAACTGGCTTAATTGATTGTTTTGTGAGGTCGTCTTTATGTTAACATACTGTATAAACCAGAATTGGCTCAGGTTTATTACACACTAACTTTCAACATTCATGTAAAAAATCGCTTTAAATATGTGAAGCAGCTGTGTTGTTTTTGTAAGCTCTTTGATATTTTTAAAATTTGTCTGTGATTACATGATTTTGTTAAGTACTTTTAATTCATTTTTAACATGTGTCCATCTATTCATTAGTCCATAGCTAACATTTCCCGGGGAGGTATAGACTTAGTCAGAGAGAGAGAGAGAGGACATACAGACACATATAAATATGTAACAAGGAGAGTTAAGAGGACACAGCGTTAAGGACAGAGACACATAGATATATACACACAACAAGAAACACAGACAGGTTCATGTGTACCACATCAGTTACAAATAGGAGGAAGAGTGTTAGTGGAAAAACACACATATAAAACGTAGAGAAAAGACCGGAGCAAAAGCCGGTCTTATAGATGGGGCACCACCACTAGAACCCTGGAGCACCTGCCAAGTTCATCTTTTCTTTATAGGAAAAGCAATTTCTCATCCTTAAGCTGGTCTGCAATCCATAACACTGTACTACTGTGCAAACTACTGGTTACGTTTTATTCATCATTTTTGCCTGATGGAGCGTTTGGACATGATTTCAGAGGATCGCAAAAACCGCAAACATTCATGACCGAAATACAGAATATATCATAAATGGTAAGCAGATATCTTTTTAAATGGTTAAAAGGCGAGTTTCGCAGAAAAAAAAAAAATCAGATTTCAAAATGCCAATTAAAGGGCAGTATGTCGTTCTGGAGAGGAAATTCAAACTTAATATTTACAATATTAATGAGCTAATGATACAAACTCAGACACATTTATCTTTTCCATAACTGAATAAACAAGCTGTTCTCAGAGGACAATAAGGTCCCCAGAACACTGTTTGAAGCTAGAAAAGGTGGCAGGTCCCGCCACATATAAACAAACTAAAACAGTATGACAGTTTGTTTATTCAGTTCATTCAGGCATGAAAACAAAGAGAGTTTGTTTATGTAGTTTGTTTTGGCATAAATAATTAAAATCTTTCTCTTCTGATTAAAATTTCTTCTCCAAAACTACATAGTGCACCTTTAATGTTGACATTTACAGCAAGCTACAGTTGTGCTAAGCTCACACTGTGTACTCATACTCATAATGCATTTATAGGATAAACAACATCCAATGGCCAGAATATCTTCACGTATCTGTCAGTTCTACTAGTTTAACCCCCACCTTTCCCACGCAGATGTAACCCACACAAAAGACCACAAAAACTAAATATTTACGGGACGTGTGTTTCCAGACTTGGTTGTTTCCTGAAAACACAGATTGGTATTTTAAAGTCATAAAAACAGTATCGTGCACAACCTTTCATTTCTGCAGCTGACCTGTGAGAGGATTTGTGTTGGAGGATACAGCATTACTATACTTAAGGTAAATGTTCATTTATTTGTCATTTTACAACACCAGGGTTGTAAAATGAAACTGAGTTTAGTCCTTTTATGCTACATAGCAGAAAAAAAGAGCTAATTCTTATGTCATTATTGTGCTGTATGCCCTCGAACTATAGCAAGACCACATTACATTTAGCACGCCTGCAGTTTCAAAGGTCTGCTTCTCTTCATATTCTCCCCACCCATGCAAAAGCATGACAGCAAATCCCAAAACTTAGAATTCATGCTTTGTACCCAGCATAGTGCTCATAAACTTACCCCTAACTTTACCCAGTTATGCACTGTATTGTATCCTCACAGTCATGCAGATCAAGTAGGGTTTAAAGTACCTGCGTTGACGTGGAGAAGGGTGTGGAGATTTTTGGGAGCCAGCACAGCACGGCGTGGTCTGGCTTTGCATGGGCTGTTAACTATAGAACGCCCTAGGCACTAAAGGGTTACAGGTGCAAAGGGTGGGCCTCACCTCTCACAGTGGGAAGAGGAGGTGGATAGGAAGGGAATGCTGGGATACTATTTTTTAACATGTTGGGGTATAAGCGGTTGGTGAAGGGGCTTAAAAATGGCAGGACTGTTTGGGGCAATGTTGAATGAGAGGCAGAGGAAATGGCCAACTTAGATGAGATTGGCCATTTAAAAGCACAGGTAGGAATAAGTTTAATGCAGGAGAATAGAGGTGAGTGAGAGAAAATGTGTAAGAGAGAATGAACGAACAGAAGAGAGAGGAAGAGAAAGAAAAGGTAGAGAGGGCTCGAATCGAGCCACAGGTGATTTAAGCAGAACAGGGGATGCTGTACTCCAAGGTGCCAGTGAGGCAGTAGACAGACAGGAGAGGAGGAGGAGCAACGTGTGGAAGAGAGGGGAGGACAGCGGGAGGCAGAAGGGAGACTTACGTGAAGGCGAAGGCCACCAGAGCACCACTAACCACTATAAAGTCAAGGATGTTCCACAAGTCCCGGAAATAAGAGCCCTGGTGCAAGACCAACCCCAGATCTACCATCTGCAGGAGAAAAGAGAAGAGGATGATGTGGTGGAAAAGAGATGACTGGCAATGAAAATTGTCAAGTCCTCATTTGGGCTTGGTTTCTCAACACTTCTGGAGGAAGTTGTTGATTCTTGCCTTACCTTTATCAGCATCTCAAATGTGAACACTCCTGTGAACACATAGTCGAAATAGCGTAGAACCTGCAGGGAAAGAAAGAGGAAATGATCTGCTTCTGCATCCAGCCAGTGCAAACAGTGACTAGATGGATGTGTACAGTGTCGACCAGTAATTCCACATTATGGTGCGATTTATTTTTTTATTTTTATCTTAATATTATATTCAAATAATGGTTCAATATCATTATATGATATTATTATTCAAATGGTATATTAAGCCATTCATTTAACAATTAAAAACTGAAAAAAGATTATATCAACTATCTAAGTACACATGGCTGAAGCAGTATGGAGGACCAAAATCAAAAACAAATAAAGAAATAAATGAGTAGATCAATAAATACATTTATATGCCATTAAAGGTGCAATAAGTAGGAATTTTAACTAAAATAATCAACAGAAGTTTGACATTATGTCAAAGAAGTGCTCCGAGCTCCCAGACTCAAGTCAGCTAATAGGATCGCTAGCTGCACTGCTAATTGGGCTAACCAGCTAATGACAGCTACAGTTATCAGCAGTGAGGAGTTTCTCTGGTGATATGCAGCCCCCTCTTTGTCTGCGGTACAAATTTTGGGAAGGTGGCCAATTCTTACATATTGCACCTGAAATGCACAAAAATAATATTAAATAATATAAAGATAATTTGATATTCCTGTTTTAGTTTGCCCATGCATTTATTTACCTTTGTATTAATTCTGCAATGTATTTACTTTCCCATTTAATTTTACATTTTATCTATTCATGTTTTTGTTTTTAAACTTCTTTATCTATTTATTTTCATTATTATTATTTTCCCTTTGCATTAACCATCTATTTATATCCCTAAATCTAGCCAGTTCTGTATTTTCTGTTAACATTTACTGATGCATTTCTGCTTCTTTCATGGGGTCAGCTTTTCGTCTATTAGATGATTGACATCAGAGTGCATGGATCCATGCCTTCCTCCCACACCAGTGGCACTCTGCCGTTGATGATGTCAACTATTCCTTTAAATCTTCCACCAACAAATGGTGAGGTAAAAAGCAACAGGCATGTTAAATAAAAACAAAAAGCATTGTAATATCATGTATACACAGAATATTTCATGCGACAAAAGCAATGGTGCATGAATGCATGTCGACGTTCTTACATTGTTGCGAGGGGATTCGGGCCAGACAGGGTCTTCGGCGGCCAGGGCAATACTGCTCATGGCGATGACCAGCAGGATACACATCTCGAAATAACGCAGAGTGCAGATGTAGTGACACGCCCGCCGAAACCTAGGAGCAAACAAAGACTTCTTTTTTTTCCTGTCATATAGTGTAGACGAGTGTGTGCATGCATGTGTAACCATCCCACTTACGGGTTGGTGGTGGACAGGATGAACATGGAGCTGAAGGGAGGCATGGGCCTGGGTCCTCCTTCACCTCCCTTCTCATCATCGTCATCGTCCTTATCCTCCTTCGCTGGCAGAGGCTCCGTGTTGGCATTCTTATTGACTGGATTAAAGAGGGAGCGAAAGATGGGGAGAAATTAAAGTTTGTTATTGAAGAAAACAGATAATAGAAGAAAAACAATGTATATTCATTCTTTCCTTACCCTGCAGTATGGCATTAGTGGATGGAAAAATTGGCATGTCTACAGCTGTGTAGTCAGGGTGGGGCAGCCTGATGACACTGTTGGCACGGTGATGTGCGATGCTCCCGTAGCTATCTAATGTGACCAAACTCCCGTGAGTGCCACTGTTAGCAAGATGGAGGGCAGATCCGTAGGCAGGGGCCGGAGTGTGGTTGGCAACTGGATTAGGGTGGATCTCGCTGGTAGAGCCAGAGACCAGTTTGGTATTCATGAGGTTGTCCATGTCCTCGCTGTACTGGCTGTCCTGCCTGGAGAGGGTCTTCTGGATGGGTCGTGTGGTAGAGAGGTTGGGGACACTGCAATCCCTAGAGAGAGGGAGTCAGAACAAGCGATTGGTGATAGGAAAAAGAATGTTGACATGTTTGATATTTTTTGGGATCAGAAGACATCAAAAGACAGAAAAATGTCTTGTTCATCGCTGAAATGAATTTTGCATTATTTCTACAGTCATGTGCAATGGACTTACTTCCTTCGGTGCTGGCACATCCTCTTCCCCTCGCCATCCGTTTGATTGCCATGGCGACTTCTTCTTGGCCTCCTCTCTCCGCCATCGCCAGCTCCCTCCTGCTCTCCCCCTTCTCCACCTCCGTCAACCCCTTTGCTCTTATGTCTCCCTGTCTTTCCAGCCCCTCCTCCGCCATCCTCGCCATCTTCTGCACATTTGCGTTGTGACCTGGGCTTCCTGTGCTCTGACTGGCCTCCGCCTCGGCTGCCACTTCGGGTGTGGTGATGGCGCCTGGACGGCCTCTCCTCCGAGCCCGGCCCGGGGATGACCGTGGCATCCAATCGGACGTGCGAGCTGTGGTGGTGGTGCTCTCCTTTGCGGCTCCGCCTGCTCTCTGTGGACTCGCCCCGCTCCATGGGAGGCCTGACTGGACCCGAGCCTCCTCCGCCACCACCACTTCCTACTTGGCCACCGGGTTCGTGTAGACGCGTTTGTCTGTGGAGCTCATCAGCCGGATGGTGCTGGCTATAGCAAAGGTCTGAATTGTTTGCGGTAGTCTTGTTGGTGTTGTTGTTGCGGTTCTCATGGGGGTCAACCACCAAGGGTCGATCCAGGTGGGTCTTCATGTCTGGACGGATGTGACGTGAATAGTTCACCTGCAAGGTAAAGACAGGACAGAAGGTATGGACAAGAAGAGGATATAACATTATAATTCTTTCTTGCTAGACAAAAACTGGCAACATTTCTCTCTAACATTTCTCAGGCAAGCAACATGCCAACATAAGTCATCATCATCATCATTATCGTCATCGCCATCACTTGTGTATACTGATAGCACAAGTCTAGAGGCCTTTGTTTGCCTTGTCCTTTACATTGTTGTGCTCCTCCCTCCCTGTCCTTGCCTTCCAGCGGTCGTCAGGGTCCAGCTCATTATAGAGGGCCTCGCGGCTGGACACCAGGGTCTGCCTCCTTAGCTCCTTGGTACGCTGTTCCCACACTGACTTATTGATCCCTTTATGGTTCTTCTGCTGCTCCTTACTGCAAAAGGAAGCAGGGTGGAGAGAGAGGGGAGGGTATTGACAGCATTAAATACCTGTTTAAAGATATGTACCGCTCTGCAAATGTACACACAAAGCCATGAGAATGAGGTGAAAACCAACACCAAAAATATAAATACATAAAATAGCCAGGACATAAAGACACACTGGGGGCCACAGACATTTAAAGGCTTATTTGGCTGGACCTATAGAACAAGGCAGCTCAACAAAACAAGGCTCTGGGTGTCTACACAGCTTGCCAAAGCACCGGGCAGCACAGCCCGAATTTGGTAAACCATGTGGGGACACAAAATGGAGGAAAGGTCAGAATTGGTTGTAATAATCTATAATTAACCTAGAAAAACTATCAAAAAAAGTATACACAATTTTATCAACAAGATTTGTGGAGGACAAAAAGCCAAAATGGCACCCCCAAAACCCCACCGTTTGAACAGAACAGATGGCAAAGTGACACCCAAAAACTGTCAGTGACCACCACCTTTCTTAAGGCCCTTTCAGACACAACGCAGCAATGGCACCACTGTGCTTTGAAACTCATTTTTTTCCCAATGGCTTGCATCGTACCCTGACAGCTTTTCACTGAATTTGAGCAAAGCGTGTGCACAGCTTGACGAGCTCACAACTTTGGGGCGTGGCAGGCTGTGACGAATACAGATGTTGCCAAAAGAAATGAGCCAGGCAGCCAGGCATGGAAGGGAAAATGGAGGAAAAGCTAATATTGTGTGTGTCTTGAATTATACAACACAAGTTTACGCTTCTATCAAGACCTCAGTAGGAATGCCCTATCTTGATATGCCAACCATGTAGGCATATCAGGCATGTTTTAACAGCTTGTAAGCAAGCAACATGTGTCGTGTATATGACAAAAAGAGCTAATGCTAGTGCATGCTTCTTGTTATAGGACAGATTCATCTTCGTTGCTGGCAACAACAGAAAGACATAGTCCCGCTAGAAGTTTTGAAAACTCCACCTATTTTGCTTTGTCATCTGCGGCCTCCCGATACAGTCAGTTGTATGCTGAGGCGACTGCAGCTCAAATCGCGTTGTGTCTGAAAGGGCCTTTACCCTCCAAAACTTCCACCAGTAATCAACTTTAACTCCCTTTTTCCTCCCAGGGCCAATAGTCAACCACAGGAAAGCAACAGCCGTACTGCGAGGTAACGGCAACAGAAAACAAACTCTTAAAAATAAGCCAACAGAAAGGCAAGTATGTACTTTATAAAAAAGTTTGAAACAAAAGGACAAGGAAAGGATGGTGTTCTAAAACACAAGAGAAAGCAAGGAATGGTTGTAAAGTCAATCAACAGAAGGGATTCAGAAATGAATAAACAAATAAATAAATACCAGTCCAGAAAGGGGTCGGTAGCGTTGTGACACTCACTGTGTACTTTGTTGCTGAGGAGGGAAACAGCTGGTGAGTGAGATGGCACGAAAGAACAGCAGGAGGATTTCATTCCAAAATGAGCTTTTACCTGTCCACCATTTAAAAAATCAGTCTACCCCAAAAAACTGTCAATCAATAAAACAGCCCGTGAAAACTGAATTACTATAAGAAGTAAAAAAAATGTTCCTGAAATGCAAAAACTGAGCAAAATTTCAAGGTTTTTACATTTCTATTTATTTTTTTTGCCAAAAAGATTCAGTATTTTGGAATGCAACCCTTCACACATACAAACACATGACACCAGACGTTCTCACACACTCACCTCTGCAGTTTGTTCCATCCGTGAATCTAAAACGATTTATTTATTTTTCTCTGTCTTCCTTTTAGCTATCTCACAAATTTCATCTTTCTTGCATCACTCACGTACCCTGCATTATTACTGCTGCTCGGTCCCGATCGTTCCTTGTATCTTTTACAATATGTTCCTCAACTCCTGGAGGTATCTCTGATGTTCCTATTTGTTTGTACAACATCTTTACTTTGAAATTTAAATCTTTCTGGCTATCTTTTTCCAGTAAATAACATTTTTGTTCCACAAATCATTTCCCTTCCCTCGTTGTCCACCAGTGTTTATATTTTGCCTTTCTCTGTCTTTACTATAAGTACCTCCTCTGTTCTATATAACATCCCTCTTAATGTTACACTGCATTACATTAAAAAAGGTATTGCCTCACTTTAGGTATTACCTCCAAAAAATTATGCTCCTGTGTTTATCATGCATGATGAGAACATTGAAAAATATTACACTAACTTGAATTACCACATCGCGGTTGTATGCCTCCATGCACCAGTCAAGTTGCTGTTCCTGAGCTGTGGCGATGAATATTGGCCAGAGCATTTTTATCGTAATAATCGTATTAATTCTTGAATTATGGCCAAAAATGTTCTGGTTATGGTGGACACTTTTACCAAATTTGATACATTTCCCTCAAGGCATTCTTGAGATATCGCGTTCACAAGAATGGACAGACAACCCAAAAACATAATACCTCTGGCCACGGCTGACGTAGCGGGGAAATAAAAAATGTGATGTACTCATAATGTTAGCCTGTGCTGATGATGATAAATCAGAGGCTTATCACATTTAAAAAAAAACTAATGAGAACGTGTTATGATTTGCTATCGAGCATGCTAAAGTTTAGCATTTAGCATAATTTCAACACCATCTTCACCTGCTGTGGTGCATTAGCACTGAAAACACAGTGGTAAAACTCCTTCGAGCCTTTTAGACTCACAACACTCAAGTGATTAAAGCCTTTTTTACTGAATCGTTACTGTATTCCTGCAATGTTTTGTTACTGTGTCTCAGTGCTAGTTAGTGTTCTGTAGCCTTACAACTGTTTTCCAAGGGTTTTATAGCTTTCACGGCAGCCTCCCTCCTGAACCTACTGTAGAATATCTTCTTAAAAGATTCTTCATGCACCACTGATGTCCCCAAGTTTAAAATCCCTGCTTGGAAAAACTATCTCCATTGGAATTTCAATGTCTTTCCTTTGAGGGATTTGGATTTACACTGATACAGTGGGAAGTAATGCACACTGCAGCCCGACTGCAACACGCTGTTTAGTTGAAGAAAAACAGTTAGCTAAGATTGACGATTGACTCTTCCCTACCCTGTCAAGATTTAATGTGCAAAAGGATCAAACATGTAGAGGCGTCGGACATTTGGATTACGCAAGTGTAGCTTTTCTATCAAAACCAAAACACGCTCTTTCTTTCTCCCTCTCACCACACACACACACACACACACACACATAAATACACAGATACATGTGCATTGTATTGAAAAAGAAACATTAAACCTGAAGAGGACTCTGAATAAAATGTACCGTTACACAGACGCACAAATGTTCACAGCACGATGAAGTACAGTACACACAGTAACGAGAAACTGTGATTCATGAAATGTTGAACATGTGATGAGCTCTAACTCTTGGGGATGTTTGTTCAATGCATCAATGTGCAATAATGTGTGTGCGTGCGTGTGTGTGTGTGTGTGTGTGTGTGATATGAAGTGGGCAGAGGCTGATGTATCAGAGCAGTAAAGGTCAGAACTGTGTGTACATGTGGTGTGTGTGGTATTTCTAAGAAGACCTGAGCCCCCCTGCTGTGCTTTTTTAGGACAGACCACAGTGTGGTATGTGTGTGCCAGTGTGTGTGTGTGTGTGTGTGTGTGTGTGTGTGTGTGTCTTTATATGAGTGAGAGTGTGTGAACTTTACCAGGAGTGAAAGGAAAGACCCCTGTGTATACAGAGAAAAGAGATCAAAGACTCTGACTCTCCTGACCGGAGGAGGGCTGGCCCAGATCAATCCAACAGTGGCCTGTGTGTCTGTGGTTGTGTGTGTGTGTGTGTGTGTGTGTTCTAGTATGCACAAAAGAGTGTGACAAAGAGAAAGGGAAATAAAAAGAAGAAGAGAGAGGGAGAAGAAGAAGCTGACAGAGAGGGAGAAAGAAGCAAGTAGACGCATATTTCAGTTGATCAGTTAAAAAAAAATCTGTGCAAGTGGACCTATGAATGTGAAATACTGGATGATGCTTTATTCTAAGCACGGCAATGCTTTAAATAAATCTAGTACTGATGAGAATATAAACAGTGTGGCTGGATGAGCATATTAAAGCTGTTTCACACCAGTGTGATGAGAAAATGTGGTGAAAATATACAGAAACTATGCATTATAATTCTTTTAAATAACATATAATAAACATATTGCTCTTTGCAATAACATCACTGTTGTCAGACTGATAAGTGATGTGTTGAGGGTCCAAACATAAGCAGACGACAGAGGGTTATTGACAGCTTTCCTCAATCCAAAAACTCTTTGTGTTCGCCAGGTTACTGAATATTGCATAAGGGCTCGACTCTTCGATTCTGAGTAAGTTTCTTTAAAGATACGTGTGAATGTTCCACCCTAAAATCCCTGCCACGTGTGAAAACGTTTTAAACGGATGCAAAAACCCGAGAGTGCGACAGTAATAGAGACAGGAACTCACGCTGCGATGGAGAGGTTGGCAGCAGACAGTGGGCTGACTTCAGCCACCTCCTTGGCTTTCTGCAGGGCAATCTTCTGACTGGCAGCCTCCTCTTCCTCCTGCTCATCCTGCAGAGAGGAAGGAAATCAAAAAGCAAGCGATGAATGAGGTGGGAAGGAAGGAATCCATTGAGCGGAGGATCGAGATACTGAGATTTCAAGTCAGATTGGACTGCAGCGTACCTTGGTCAGTTCCTGCGCATTGGCCAAATTGTCCACAGCGATGGCCAAGAACACATTCAGCAGTGTGTCTGAACCCGGAGTTAGAGGAAATCCAGCATGTGGGAGTTTGTTTGTACACATGTATGCAGCATGCACAGGCAGTAATTGAACAAAAAAAAGAACAATTACCACAATAGAATTCTTAAAATGGCACCTAATCCTTCTCCCAAATATTCTTCATTTCATAAGTTTGACTGTTAAACACAAGAGGTCTCCGCAACTGTGAATGTCTTGTATTCCAGCATGTGTCTTTTGTGCGCATGTGTGCATCTTTGCATTCCCACCATTAAAGGATACAGTTGCCAAAAAGCGTGAGTACAATGAAGAAGACAGAGAAGGCCATGCCCTTGTTGACTCCGCCCTGAGATTTGATGCCATCATACATCACCATGTTCCAGTCCTCGCCGGTCAGGATCTGGTGCACCAACACAGAATATTTCAAACGAGGCCTTGTTCATTCCAAATACATATAGCGATTTGTTGAATTATGCTTTTTACTAATGACATTTAAGATTCAAAAGTAGAGTTCTACATGTTTTATCACTTCCTCGTGCGCAAATCCTCTTTAGTCCTTTAGTCCTAATCCAGTCCCACCACTCTGCCTCCCTCCCTCCCTCCCTCCCTTCCTCCCCTTCACATCATATCCTCTCCTCACCTGGAACACTGTCATTATTGCTGCGGGGAAGGTATCGAAGTTGGTCGGAGGAGTGCCATTTTCAAAATTAAACCTAGCAGGGGAAAAGAGTCAAATGGGAGAGAGAGAGATGGGAGAGAGGAGTGTGAGGGCAAAAACACCAGTATCTCTTTCAAAAAAAAGGAATTAGCCAATCTGGCAATGAACAGAAACCAATCTCTTAGTAGAAAGTCAAAATGAGGACTATTAAAAAGGAGAGGAGGAGGCCGAGGTAAAGGAAAACAGCACTGACTGTCCTCCGAAGAGCTGCATGCCCAGCAGGGCAAAGACAACTATGAAGAGGAAGAGCAGGAAGAGCAAGCTGATGATGGACTTCATGGAGTTGAGCAGAGACACGACGAGGTTGCGCAGAGATGCCCAGTACCTGAAGAAAACAGACGGAAAGCATGTGTTTAATTGAGTGCAATATTATGATATTATGATAATATGAGGAATAATAATACTATAATACAGCAGACTCACTTGGTGACTTTGAAGATCCTCAATAACCTGAGAGCTCGCAGCACACTGATGCCAAACGATGTGCCCGGCTGGATGATGGACCACAGGACTTCAAATATGCTGCCACATATCACCTAATGCAGATACAAGCAGGTGGTTATTCATCACGATGAGCGGGTAATGTGCACACATCAGCAAAACATTAATGCATTTTCGTTTGCGTGTGTCTGCAAGGTCTAATAGGTGTGAAGTAAGTGTTTGCACCTGCTTGTGTGTGTGTGTGTGTGTGTTTATTTGAGCCTTTGTGCGGTGCTGTGGGACTCACAATGCAGTCGAAGCAGTTGAAGGAGGAGTTGAGGTAGGCCTGCCTGCCCAGGCCGTACATCTTTACCATCATTTCCGTCAAGAAAATCCCCAGGAAGATGAATTCGGCAAAATCTACACAGAGGGAAGAGGACAAGAGGAGAGGAGACAATTGATTCCTGTGTCCTTCAAGCCGTGTCTGTAAATTAAGCTTCCAACTATCCATCCATCCATGTCTGTAAGAAAGGGCAGATATTTTGCAATGTCTTTTATTAGAGCAAACTGTATTAAATGTATTACTATTCTTCTTTCGGTTTTGAGTGGAGAATAAAACATCGACCTAATCCAGAAACTTCGTTGTTAGTTGTATTTCCTGTTTTATTTTGGAGGCTCTCTCCTCATGTGTCATATTTTGCTTTTCACTTCCTGTCTTTTCCTTTTCCCGCCGTTTTACCCATATGCCTGTGTTTCACTTGTTAATAAGTCCCTGTGTATTTAAGCCTGTGTTGTTCCCATCTTCCTGTTCGGTTTGTCAGCACTTCCTCCCTGCATGTCCTCTGTGGTCCAGCTTTTGTTCACAGCGGCTCTCTGGTTCGTTCTTAAGGAGCATTCAGACCAAATGCGAGACGAATTATTCGCGCGTACACATCAAATACAAAGTCAAAGAAAAGACACGAAAAGATGCAAATTTGCGTCGTTGATTTCAGCTTTGTTAATAAAGGTCTCCTTTTGTTTTTTATCCTGCCTGCCTCTGTGTCTTGCATTTGGGTCCTTTTGTGTAAAACCTAACATTTCCCCCATGTGTCTGTAAAAAAGAGAGACGAGACTCTGTGCAAGTAAAGGACATTGTACATGTGGATGCGCTTGTGTTAACTGTTTGGGTCAGCTCTTTCATGGATTCAGTCACATTTACTTAAGAATTTGCTCACCCACACCCTTCCAGTAATCTGTGCTGAGAGTATTTGTGCCTTTGCGGAGAGATAATCTGTGCATGCTCGCACTAAGCATGCATGTATCCGCGTCCCTCCTACTCACTCAGAAAATCAGAGAGTGGCTCCGGCTGGTCGTAGTGCACTACTGCCACACACATTGTGTTGAGGCCCACCAGACACAGTACGGTCCAGTAGAAGGCCTGGGACTTAACAACGTGTCGGATTAAGAAGCGTAGCCGTCGCTCCCGGCGCTTGAAAGTCGATCCTTCGAGCTTGGAGCTCTTCAAGCTGGCACGGGCAAATGGTGACCCTGGAGGGATAAGCAAGTGACATTGTATATCATTAGCTTTACAGTGAGGTGAACAGTGCTTGTGTACATTGTGAACATTTAGGATCGTAATGTAAAAAATAGTGTACAAAGATATCTGCTTGGTTTATTTGTCACTTAAATACCATGAGAGGTACAAAACATAACAGGTGTGTAACTGATTCAGTTACCTTTACCGGCTTCTACATTACAGTGATGAACACATGAATGCATCAGTTATTATGATCCAATAATATAATATACATACATGAGTGTGAAATATGGCATTCTGCATACCGAGTACTTTTGTTACTTTAAGTATATTTTGATGCTGATACTTTTTTCCTTTGCATCAGTAAAAATGTAAATACATGATTTTCACTTGTAACAGAGTAGTACAGAGTACTTCTTCCACCCCTGCACACAGATGACAAATACTGCAGATGATATAGGTCCCAGTGCTTCCATGTCTTCTCATGGAATAAACGTATTGAATTGGAGTATGCCGTCACTTCCACTTAACTCTTTGTTACTGTAATTTACTGTACTGTAATTTTTTTTGTAATTCTACCCCACAAATCATTTAAAAAAGATATATATTTGTCATGTGAGGCAATTCATTTACCCAAACCTTGCATATCTGTCAAGACCAGCAGGGAAACTGATATTTAGTAGAAACATCTGGCTTGTTAAGATTTTCCAGTGATTTTAACAAGCATTTTCTGGCACTACAGGCAAATGGATAACTGGATAATTCAGTTTTAGTAGCATATAATCTGTGCTCTTCTGAGCAGATTGTGCTGTCCCAGTTAGATGATATAAACAACAATAATAATACCACTACATTGGAGATATTTTTTAATCTAAAGAGAAAACAGGGAGAACTGCCCTGCATGAGAAGTCTGTAGGTTAGAGAAAAGGAAGGTGGGGAGGGGGCAGGGGGAAAAGTAACATGAGGAGAGAAGAGTAGAGCAGTGAAGGACGGGGGAGGGAAGGAGAGGAGGGTCAGGTAATGCTGATATGCAAGATAAGATAGCATCTGTATGTTCCTGTGGTTTACCTTTGAGTGTGTGTGTGTGTGTGTGTGTGTAGTGAAAGAGAGAGTGCGTATCTTACCTACTGCCAGATCCCCCTCCCCTTCCTCTGGGTTTAGAAGCTCAGCTTTGCTCTTATGGTTCTTTGTGGCTCTCCTACGGGAGCCTGTAATTAAAAAAAAAAAAAAAAAAAAAAAGAGTCTTTAATCTGTAATACAACAACACTGATATGCTTGAGTATAATTTTTGAAATCACATCCACACATGCACAAACACAGAACAAAGAAAACAGCAAGTTCATACCATCATAATCATTTTCATTTTCATCGTCTGCCAAGATGACCTCTTCTTCAAAAAACAGACAAGCAGAAATGTTAATAGAGAATACAGCCACATTAAATTCATCCTTGATGACTTCCACATCATCTATCAATCTCATTATTACCATCAATTGTCGTTTCTCGTTTTAATTAAAACTGGAAACAAAGTGTTTGGCCTGCACCTGTGCTTTTTACTCAGTCCTCCCTCCTTTGTTTTTTAAAGCTTCCTTGTATTTATGTAGATTATCTTTTCAAGGAAGATCAAAGGTCTGTCCTTTCTATCTGCCCCTGTATCCGCTCCTTCCAACATCCAACATCCAACCCTCCATTCCTCTTATCTTCTCTACATCTTTCCTGCCCTCAGCAGACGGGTCAGAAACAGAAGACAAGAGGGAGAGAGAGAACTGAGGTCTTCTCTGTCCAAGCATCAAACGAGCGTCTTCAATCGTAGCGATGTAAATCAAGGCCGTGCAGAGTGCGCTGGCTACGATTCAAGTATGTTTTGTAACATTCTGAGGAGAATCATACCAATACTTCACCTCCCCAGCGGGTGAATTAGGTTTATTGAAACCTTCAGGACAAAATGTGTTCTATCATACATTCTGCAGGCATTTTCTTACAGTATGTTTTATGGTCATATGTCTCTTTGTGTGTAAAACATCAACCGCACATAAAATATATTATACAAACCAGCTTTGCAGATCCATTCCAGATAACCATTGAGCTCTCTTTCAATCTGCTGCTGTCTTCTGAGCTTCAGGAACTCACTCCTGTTCTCCACACGCTCTCTCTCTTTGGCAAACTCCCTGCAGGGACACACGGTAAATACATTCAATCAATTTTTAAAATCTGTTCAAGATTAAGAGATGGGAAAAAAAAAAATAGGAATAAATAACCTTCGCGCCATCTTTGTCAGAAGCACACACACACTTACCCTGACAACACACCCAGCACCAGGTTGAGCATGAAGAAGGAGCCGATGATGATGAGGGGGATGAAGTACATCCAGTTCCATGCACTCCCTGAGGCATCGTTGCTCTGTGAACACACGCACACACGCAGAGACATCAGACAGGGTAATCAATCTTTTGAATTTGATATAACAGAAGCACGACTTAACAGTGAGCACTGGGAGATTAGCCACGACTCATAATGACTGAGACATTCCTACATAGTGGGACGACTGTGCAGCTGCATGAAGCAGCTTCGACGGCATGTGTTTTGGTCCGTCTGTGCTGAAAGTTAAGGGATGTGTTCATGTCTGCCTCAGCACCTCCGCACTAAAGAAGATACCTTTATTCGGCGATAAGTCGTTCGAAAGAAAATCAGTTGCTAATTATTTTTTAAAAGTGATTAATCTTTTCAGTCATACTTCAAGTGAAAATGTCAAATATTTGCTGGCTCCGGCTTCGTAAATGTGAGGATCTGCTGCTTTTCTTTGTCATTTATGTAATGAATGAAGAGCCTTTGGGGTTTAATCGATTAATCTAAAAAATAATGGCAGATCAATCAGAAATGAAAGCGATCATTAGTCGCATCCCTAATCTATCTGTCTCCAGGTGCAGCCCACGTCGTATGCGTCTTAAACGCTCACTCTCAAAAGCTGGTCATTTAATTGAAGTAAACATCTGGAGGGAACAACATGTTTGACAAAATGGGTCCTGAACTCATCATTAAATGTCCAGACAATGTGGCCATTAAAGAAAAGAGGCCAGCACACTCAGAAGTGCTGTCCACTGCTGCCGGAAATATAAACAACAGCAGGGCTGACACGATTTTGCTTTAAGTCATCTCAATAAGTAAATGCATATCTGCCACTCTATTTAGCTGCTCAGCGCAGAGTAAATAATGTATTACAAATGCGTTGGTCTCTCCCTCTCCGTCTCTACCATCCTGCTGTCCAGACTCGCCTTCCATTTTCTTATTGTTCTCCCTCTCCTTTTGCATCTGTCTTTGAGACCCTTTCTCCTGCGTTACCTGTGCTTTTTTCATTCCTTTTGATGTTTGTTCATTGGCTCATTCTTTCCATCATTTCTACCTTCTCACCTTCCCTCCTCCTTTCCTTTTTCTGTGCAATCTTTCCATTCCTCCTCACTGTAACAGATCAGCCTGGATGCTAATTCTTCATTTTACCCTTTCCCACCTCCAGACCCCCTCTTCTTGACGCTCTCTTCCTCACAGCCTCCCTGTCTAACGTCCCCCTGTCTCCTCCTTCCTCCATCTTTCCTCCTTCCTGCATGTAAGCTGGTATTGCCGCCGTGTACCCGATGTACCGCAGACCCTTTTTTCTACCATTAAACTTTTATCGCTCCCCTCCCCGGCAGCTGCAAGAATAACTTGGGCTGAACAGGCCCTTTTAAATATAGAGCAGCACCGGGAAGGAGGGACATAGGGAGAGAGACACAGAGTGAGAGGGAAGGGGAGGAAGGAAAGGAGGAGAACAAGATGAGGAAGAAAGACAAAAAAAAAGAAGGAATACAGAGAGAAAATGAGAGAAATGAGACGGACGGAGAGGGAGGGGAGATGGGGAAAGAGACGACTACAGTAACACTCAAAGACCCTCATCTACCTCTGGTCTCCTAGCAACCGTTGCCACTGACAGCAGGGAACTATTGAGTCTTGGTCATGAGTAATGACACTGTTCAAGACCTGCAGACGCACAGTGTGCACAGGTGAAAATCCCTGAATGTTTTCACACTTGAGTTTTCGTATCTTATGAGAGAAAATCATCTGAGATGGTTTGGCTGTGCAGCCTCAGACATTCATCAGACATTGTGTGCCAGTATTAGCCACACAAAATGACCACCAATTGCGACAATGATGTAAATACTATATAATGTCCCTAAAAACCAGGTCCACAAGGCAAACAAACTGCTACAGTATGATTTCCACTCTGAATCTAATTAATTTGCTAAGGTGTTTGTCTGCTGGTGCATCCCATCCATAACAAGGTCTGATGGGTTTTGCATTCTGGGTTATCATCCTCTTCACTTGAATGAGCCCTTCTATTCTCGTCTAAACCTCCTGGCAGAGAGGCCTGCAGTAACTGGTTCCTTTAATGCATGACAGTAATTATAATATATATATGTACATATATATATATATATATATATATATATAGAGAGAGAGAGAGAGAGAGAGAGAGATAGATATATATATACATATATATATATATACATATATATATATACATATATGTCCAAGTGGTGTTGCCGTACCCCAGTGGTAGCCTTGTAGTTCGAAACCTGCATCTTTCCTTTTCGATCATAAGTAACAAAATATGCCTACTTTTTAATACAGACTGTTTTTTGACTCTGTCAATAGCCATAGCAATGCAGTTTCTAGGTCAAATTCTTATGGTTGTTTGTTTTGTTCTGGACAGTAGCCACGCTGCTAGCGGTAGCCATGTTGCTACTACTGCAATGGCGAACAAGCAACAATTTAAAAAATGTGTCTGTTTTCCCTTTAAGAACAGCAGACAGCGGTCACCCCCGCTGCTACAGCCTCGCTTCGTTGTTTTTCATTCCAACTTGACTACATGCATAGCTTTACTTATACACATGCCCTGTTTCATAAGACCGTCCATGAGTGTGTAAATTATGTTCCATACACTGTTTAGCAGTACGTACCCAGTAGAGCAGTTCAGTCCAGCCCTCCATGGTGATACACTGGAAGACGGTGAGAATAGCAAACAGGATGTTGTCAAACTGGGTGATGCCATAGTTTGGTCCCAGCCAGTACTGTCGACACATGGTGCCATCTGGACACAGCCGTGACGGAAGCTCCGTCCCACATGGAACCTCTTCCCGGATCTCACCTGAATATGGATGAAAGTGGGGGGGTGTTTGGGAACAAAAGGTAAGGCAAATATGTTGTTTGTTTTGTTAGAATTAAGGGTGCTATCCATTGGCTCAAAAGATTACTTTGCCCTTTACTCTCTATTTATAATCTCGACTCCATATGGGGGAAATATTCAGATTATAAGTATTGCAAACAATCTAACACCTAAAATGTTACTTCAGTGAATTTAAGTCGCATTTCTAATTTTGGCCCAGGCTTCACTGTGGAAAGACAGTACACTCAAAAGTGCACTTTTGGTAGACACACATGCACGTTCATACATATCCACAATACACATCCGTCTACCTGTATGATTGTCAAAGCAGGTCGTGTGGAATTTGCCCATGTAGAACTCCAGGCCAATGATGGCGAACATGAGGATGGCGAAGAAAAGAAGCAGGCCAATTTGCAGCAGAGGGATCATGGCCTTCATGATGGATTTGAGCACCACCTGTAAGCCTGGAGGACAGTGTTCACAGTGTTAAGATTTATACAGTTATTGTAATCCATCAGCAATGTTTATTTCAATGCATTTTCAACAATCGTATTCAGCAGTTTGCAGTTATAGCCGAACCCTCTGATTACACCATCAACCATTTTGCTGCACCCGCTGCAAATTAGTGTATGTTTCCATCCACATGCAATTTTTGGAGGTTGGTTTGTTGAGACAAGCAGTAGGTGGCACCAATTTTCCAGTCGGGCAGAATAATGGCAGTTCAAAAGAAGAGGACGCCATTTAAAGAGGGTTAGTTGGGTTAGTTGGTGAAAAAACATTGTGGGAGACACAATGACATTTCTGTTTGTTTTCTGTATTAACGTGACATAGGTCTCTTCGGCAGAGGTGAAGCCTCAGTTCCTCAGAGGGAACAGCTGATCAGTCGCGTGAGTTAAATGTTCCCTACGTTAGAACATACTGATAAAGGTGTTTCGATCTCCCATTGAGTGCGTTAACGCTTTTTCGATCCTTGCCATTTCCATCAACCTTTTCTAATGCGATGCGTCCAAGTGTGCATAAAAATATGTGGACGGAAACGCCCCACAGTTATGTAAAATAAACCACACCCGCCCAAGGCTCATTCTTAGTGTTTTCTAACCAAAATAAAGGGTCTCAATGGCAACATTTTTTAGTAAGTTTTAAGTTAATCTGAAAAATTGTTCTGTGGAAAACAATCCCACTTTTTAAATGTATATCACATACTGGAATGGAAGCTTTACAGGAAGCTTAGTGACTTTTATGATGAGTAAGCCTTGGTTTGCCTGTTCAGCCCTGTAGTGGCTTCTAAGCTATTAATAACTCTGCAGTGGTGCTGGAACACTACTGCCACTATAACATTTAAAAAAAAAAAAAAAAAAGGAGCAGAGAGTGCATAGAAGAACCACTTTTGTTGGAACACTTTGGGTGCATTATGCAGAACAACACAAAAGCTGCATAAAACCTTGACACAAAATGTTTCTCTGTGCTATTTTCATCCTCCGATAAAATTGAATACTGTTTAAAAACACTTTATTTAAAATTTCATTTTCTCAATGAACAAAGAAGATGTTTGGGATGAAAGGAAGTTGTCAGTGTGAGTTCACATGAAGAGTTTTGACTTACTGGGAATGCCGGACACCAGTTTGAGGGGCCTCAATACTCTTACAGCCCTGAGGGTTCGCAAGTCGAAATCTGAACCCACAGTGGACAGGATCCTAAAGGGAATGAGACAAATCCACAGAAGTGTGCACAGGCGATCAATATTTAAGCAAGTCAAGCTTGTCACTGTCAGTCAGCCTCTCCCTGTTTTCCTCTTTCTCTCACAAACACACGCACACTTTAACACAAACCCATGCCAGGTCATTACAAGCAACTGGGTGAGCACTGTATGTAAATCCTGTAAAAGCTGGTCTGATCAATAGAGACTGACAAGTGCAGTCGGACAGAGAAGTGTATCGAGACGAGAAAAGGATGGGCTGGAGGGAGAGTGTTTTGTATCGGGATGACAGAGGGACTATAAAATGAAAAAACGGAGGGATGGAGTGATGGGGAGGAGAGAGAAGATGGGAGGACGAGGAGGGAGGGCAGAAGAGAGAGAGAAGGTTAGAGGGAGGGAGTGCTGGCAGATGGCGAGAATCAGAGATGCTGACTTGCGTATTTCTGCTTTATTTCCGCCTATTTTTATTCTCAGTACGTTTGAAATGTTTTGTCTTCAAAAAATGGCCAGACTGCAGAGTGAATGTGTTTTGGTGTCTGTTACAGCACCTGCATCACCACTCATCATCTAAATAGAGACTTGTAAACAGCGTGTGTGTGTGTGTGTGTGTGTGTGTGTGTGTGTGTGTGTGTGTATGCGTGCGTGCATGAGAGGGTTAAGATGTTCCCTTGTGCTGCCAGACTTCCAGTCAGTCCCTTCGTCTGACGCACACTGTGAATCATCCTCCTGCTATCTCTCTTCCCCCTCTCTCTCTTTTTCGGTCTCTCTGACACATTTCCACTCTCCTCCGTTCCACTAAGAGGCCCGGTGACACAGCAGAGCCTTAATCACAGGTTTGAAGTCAGCCTGCTTTGCTTGGAAAAACCCTCAAAATTGACAGGAAGGGAAAAGTAACACCGACCCAGGATCTATGGGTGAAGGTATGCTCAGCTGTGGCTGTGAATGCTGTATTGCATTACCAGGAAGCCCCCCTGTGGTAGGTCCTCCATCACGAGTGTAGCCCAGGGTCCTTGTAATGACATTGCGTGATATCAAATGCCTCATCAGAGGCTGACTTGTAAACGATAGGTTTCTGGCTTGGTCACGAGGCAACACTGTACTCCAGCTGTGTGTTTGGCAGAAACATAATGGCAGAAGTGCCCTTGAGCAACTCACTGAATCCAATTCCTGACACGTGAAAAGAAAAACAAATCATTCAGATGTATCACTGAAAGTGATAAACACCCAATCACCGTGACGTCGCACTTAAAACAACAGTCACTTCCAGGTGGCCAAGCAGGTAAATTAGATCGGCAAGCTAATGTGAAAGTGTTCAGATGTTAAAGAATCAAACATTCAGGTACATTTTAGATGGATGAGATGTATACATTTTGAAATGACATCACGACAGAAAGAAAATTAAGTTGTATGTAAGGACTTGATGCGGGGATTTTCTAGCTGGAACATTTTGTAAACAGACATGTGATTGGTTCTATTTAAATTAGACTAGGCTACAAAGCTTTAATATTGGCCGCTATTACTTCACTGCTAGTGTACTGTATCAGGTTCGGTGTAGTTGAAGGTTTAATCAAACATGTATAGCCTATACTGAAGCCAATGCAATGTCATTATTTTCATCCAAGTTGTTTATGCTGACAGTCCCAGTTGTTTACTTACATATATTAATAGTATAAATATGTAATATATAAAGGCATTTTTAGAATTTTTTTCATAAAAAACCTCCCATGAGTGTGTGTTTTGACACAGAATCAAGATGAAGACACATACTGTACATTCATTGACAGATACATTCAGCTGTGTCTTGCAGAGGCATATGTTTTCATGTAAATATCTTATATCTACTATTCCCTGATGACCATTAAGGGATTTACATAATGACAGGTTTTTAGTCTCATTCGCTTTTCTGTCATTTATTCTTGAACGTGAATGACATTGGATTGTTTTGACACAATGTTGTGTTGTATTATAAATATGATAGCGCTGAGAACACCGCTTCACAGAGAAGTCAGGGTGCAGACTCATCTCACAAACCCACAAAGCAGCTAAAGGAGTTATTGTTATGCTCAAGGATACATGAGCCTAGAATATGCTCGGCAACATAGAACAAAGGTGACATAGAGAGAGAAGAAGGTGAAGTAGGAAAGAAAATGGGGATGAAAGAAATTATTATTATTACTTTTATTTTCATGATTAAACATTTGGTCTATAAAATATCAAGAAGTTGTGAAAGATGCTCATCACAATTTCCCAGAGCTCAAAATTACATGTTAAATGTAAATACACTCTTCATTTACCATCATAAATGACAAAAAAAGGTGTCTGTGTTCTCTCAATCAGCTAATTATTGGACCACAGCCTTTTGATTATCATGTTCAAATTGTCGGGACATACAGTGAAGCTTGAAGAATAATATTTAGGAGCAGGTTATGCTGCTGATAGTTGGATAAAAGGAATAACCCCATTTCTACCTGGAAATACAGAGCAGGTATTGTGTACAGACATGAACAAACACAAACACAAGTGTTTTCATATACACACGAGTCTGTGTTGTGTATCTGGTGTGCATCCTTTGGCTGCTGTTGCACATTATTCAATGTAATCTATTTCTGTGACATGACTGTGAATATAGCGCTAACACTGATGATGAAGATGATGATGATAACATAGACGATGCTGTCAACGATGATGATGGTAACATGATGACATTTCACTTTCTGAACAGCATCTGCCGTCACGAACGGTGTCAGGCCGATGAAGCAGTTCCTCATTCACACCGTCTCCACGGTTACTGGGCCCTCTCTCATTCATAAGTGTTTCCATGGCAACAGGGACCTTGGCTCATTGATAAAATCTCGGTATCACCTTGGCAACAGGGCCAAGGGAGGAGCCTGATTGATTGTTTTTTTTTTCCTCCTCTCGTCTCTCTTTAATGTAAATGTACGCACAAAACACACATGTACGAACGTACAAAAAGAGACATGGATGACAAAAGCACACACACACACAGACACAAACATCTGCACGGCAAATGGGCGCTGGGTGGAGATCAAACGTATTGAGAGGGAATAATTTTATTCACGTATGCACACTGGAAAGTAGGTCATTGGGAATAACCAATGGAAAACATTGTCAGGGACAGAGATGCTGCCTACAGTACATCTTATTCACTTCAACTAAATACGCACACACAGGTGAACACATACAACCTGCACTGCATGCAGAGGAACACAAATGATCGAGCAACATCGCTGTTACACAATCTCCCTATTGACCCCTTCCCATGGGATACCAACACATTACACAAACAAAATCCCCCCCCACACACACTTCCACCACCGTCCGTCTGCCTTCCTGCTGACTTCAGCTAAATCTGCCTAATTATCTCTGTCCACATCACTGACCAAATCGCTTCATCTCTTCCCCAAACTCCGAACTTATCTCTCCTCGTCTCCTTGCTTTCCTCTATTACCATGATTCAACTCTTTCATATTTCATTTATCTGCATAATTATATTATACCCAGCAAAGGTGTAAATGGGATTATTAATATCCCATTATCCCTTCATACGACATCCCATGTAACACCATGTCACGTCAAAACAGGTGAAGACGCACGTTGCTTCATATGAAAAGTCCATACAGCAGGATTCTAGACGAGGACAGAACTGAAGGAAGTACCTCTAGACTGTCCCACACAGTATTTAATTATGTGCTGAGAGTTGTAATCATTTTTCACAGTATCCTCAAACACATTTTAAACTAGGAGACATGCTATTTCAAGAGAGCACGACTTCACAATCCTTCTAAAATGACAAAGGAGAGGAAAGGAGATCATTTTTAGGTAGAGATAAGTTATTATTCTTACTGTAATAGATTTAGCAAATTTCAATCTCAGCAGATTACAAGGTCACTGAAAGGCTTCCTTCCTTCACTTCCCTGTGCTATTCATATCTAATCAAAGGAACCTCAACAAGGAGGAGGAACGGAGCGAATATGCGAGCCAAGAATGGCTGTAAACTAAGGGTAATTGGACTAATAATCAATAGCGGACATAAAAAACAACTAGCTTATTCCCAGGGCCAAATCACTCAGGCAATTTACTCCAAGAGATAGGTCAACACACACACTTGGGCACAGGAACAAGGGTGCACACAAATCCTCTGACATCCAACGAGGTTGTAGAGTGAACAGCTAATCTATTCAGACATGTTAAGTGCCATTTGTGTCTTCGTCTTTGTATGTGTTGCGCAAGAAAGTGCATCAGGATTGAGCAGGAAATGGAAAGGAATGTTTGAAGTGGAAATGCACGGCTGTGTGTGTGTATGTGTGTACGTGTGTGTGTGTGCGTGCTCGTGCATTTGTCAGTGTGTCAGCAAAGGTTTCGGCCAGAGGTGGGTAGAAAGGCCAAGTAGCCTTTCATCTTCAAAGAGCTGCACTGCTAAAAAACACAACCCCCATTCATAGAGAGCACAACAAAGAATGAGTGTGCTGTGTGTGTCTGTGTGTGTGTGTGTGTGTGTGTGTGTGTGTGTGTGTGTGTGTGTGTGAGTGTAAAATGCATTGACTTCAGTCAGTGTACATAATGTATCATGGGAATATACAGTATGTGCGTTGTAAGTGCTGCAGCAGAGTGTCTGTACATCCCGCTGCAGCTTCCGGCTTTATTGAGAAAGGTAACAACACAGCTGGCTGACGGAGAGATGAAGACTGAAGGGTGTGATCTGGGACTGTTGTTTACATCATGAAACAAATACATTGTTTACTTGGAAAAAAAATATTTGATTAATGCTTTAGCACTTCATCATTTTCTCCGTCCATTTCCTCTTTCCTGTTTTCCAGTTTCTCTTTGGATCCTTCTGCTTTTCTTCCTCATTTACAAGGAAAGGACTGATTATTGGCTGATATTTAGCATTTTTGCAATCATCGGAATCAAGGCTTTTTTTGTCCGATTGCCGATAAATATAATATATTGCCGATAACATAGTTACTTATAGTTATCAGTCTTCTTGACTAGTGTTCATATGTTGGATCAACACCCAGCAATGCTTGTGCCTATAGGAGGCACTGATGATTTCGCTGCTGTGTCATGCTTGCTCGGAGGGTTTCACTGTCAAAAAGTAAAGATTTCCTATTATAAAGCACAGAGGGAGGGGGATTATGTGAGACCAGGCATTTAGTGGAAGTTTTAAGGACAGCCTGGCTTCCGTCTGCTCTCTGCATCTCACTACTTCCTGCTGTCTCGCTGACACCCATCTTCTTACTTCTCTTCTCTCTTACAGTCACTCTGTTGTGGCATGGTGAGATGAGCTTGGCTTCATGATTGCTCTTATTAAAGCATAAGGACATACTGCCAGAATCCCTCGGTATGTGTGTGTGTTGTGTGTGTTAGTGTGTGTGTGTGTGAGAGAGAGAGAGAGAGAGAGAGAGAGGAAGAGAGTGGGCCAATCACTAGTTTCTCTGGTGCTTTGTCAGCAAAGATGTGCAGGGTTTATGTAACCAATGAAGCTCTCCAAATCACCACATGCACACACAAACATGCGATGACCTCAACATATTAATCCGTGCCAGCACTCCCACACAGTCATTTCATTAGACACAGTAGCCTATAGTAACACAGTCTCACAATGTGACTTATCAAGTGTGTGGATGACACAGTAAAAACAGCATCGCTGCTGTCAAAATGCAGTGATTTACTCCCATGCTTCACACTGTTTCAATAGACAGAATCACTCTAATGTGAAATTTGCGAAGTAGCAATGAGAGCATGTTGAGAGAATTTGAAACAGGAATCAATAGCCGATTCTTAAGATGAGTTAAAACCTTAACCTTACTTTGTGCTTCAGCTAACTGAGGGTGTTCTCACAGGCGTCCTATACAGATTCTCCTCTTGACCAGTGCAAACACATTCATCTAAATCATATTACTCTATACAACTCAAAGCAATGGATGGATGGATGGATGGATGGATGGATACCTCACTTTCCCATCAGAAGGTGGAGGAAACAGCGGTGGTGTTATTTCGGCCAACAAGACTGCCAAATGGCTGACGTTCGAGTCAAGGCAGTGGATATTTTGAAGCACACCTGGGGATATTTCCAGCCTTCTTGTGGTGACCAAAACCAGCTATTTTTCAGACCAGAGGTCAGACCATCTCCATCCGTTATCGCAGCGACCAAAAGAAGTAAGCCAAACCACAATGTTTTCCTAACATCCCTATTTTTTTAGCACTTCCCTTGGAATCAACAGCTACGCATACTCTTAAAGGGGGCCCTTTTCTGCTGTTAAGTGTCCAAACCACAATTGGAGGCCTATTTCATGTTTGAGTTATTGTGCTGCTAAACCCTTTTGGAGAGGGGATTCATTCCCATTTTTTAGTCTTCACCTTTCCGTCTCCTCCCAAACGTTCCCATTGTCTCTCTGTCTCTACTTAGCTTCCTCTCTTCATACCTTCTATCCAAGGTCTCTTCCCTCTGTGCCCTCCCCCCAGCCACCGCCACCACCCCCCGTCTGTCTCTGTGTATGTTGTAGTGACATTTGTTCACTACCCAGGCTGCTGGCTGCCTGCAGTTCTGCTCTGTGATCTGCCTGCTGCCTTACCCAGAATGGGGCCATTCATTAGGGCAAAGGAGCAGGGAAAGGATACTCACAAACACACACACACTAAACCACATGACAAACCACTTCAGTCAGTCCAGGGAAAACCACATCTGATTCTGACCCTGCCCTTTTCATAAGCGAGCGTTCATGCAGGTTCACCGTGCGCTCGGCTCGCGTCTCTTTTGCTTGCCACTCACCCTGTGAGCACCACCACAAAGTCCATGACGTTCCATCCATTCCTCAGGTAGGAGTTCTTGTGGAAGGCGAAACCAAGTGCCAGGATCTTTATTCCAGACTCAAAACAGAAGATCCCGATGAAGTACGGCTCCGTATCATCCTGAGGAGAGAGGGAGAGAGCATGGATGTGAGGGGGAAAGAAAGGGAGAAAGGAAGAGATGGAGGATAAAGAATATTTTCATAAATATGTGTCAACTTGGAAGAGGATTCGAGTGCATCTACTTTTTATTAGCCATAGCATTAGCATATTTCCTGCGTTTTAAAAATGTTCCAATGGTGTCTGTAATGTGTTTGTTTCTAATGTGTCTAATGTGATGCTGTTTCCAGGTGAAGAAATCCTTGTTTTAACAGCCTCTTTTAGCGAAGTGGCTGCATGAATCGCCACTGAAGTGAAATCAATAAGAAGTCAGAGCTGTCACCTGGAGTGAATCATGTTTACATACGGCTCACGCACTCACACAGTGTATCATGGCGGTTGAACTTACCAGACGCTCAGACAGCGGCGTCTTGTCCCCATCAGGCAAATGTTGTTCCAGAGCCAGGACGATGCAGTTGGCAATGATGGTAGCTAGAATCATCCACTCAAATGGAGTGAGGAGGGGCAGTCAAGGAAGAAACACTTGAAACAGTTTCAATCCTAAATTAAATACAACATTTAAAGAATGCAACTTGACATGATACGTACTTTCTTGTATCTGAAGTGGCTAATCCAAATGTGCATTTAGCCACCTGAGGTTAGGAGGGGAGTAGTGGACACACAAACATAATTTATTGGGCTATAAACTCCACATGACTTTACATGCCATGACATGAAAATAAAATAAAAAAAGAGATCAACTCAACTCAAACTCACCTACAAACATTTTGATCACGTATTTAAACTACCTGTCATACTGTACAGCACACACACAGTCATCAGGTACAGACATTCACATCAGGTGAGTATCACTCTCAGTAATCAATAAATGATCCATATATATATCGCAATATCCTTAAGATGACACAAAAAAACGTGTTTTATTTTATTCATAATAATATATGATTCAACTCAGAACATCTCTCTAAAATGTTTTAGCTAAATTCAAAGCCCCTATTATGCCTCCAACATCACACAATGTGCCTTACCTTTATAACTCATAAACAAGAGAGACTACACTTGAAATGTATTCATCTTTAGTTGCATTTGGTCCTTGGTTAAGACCTTAAAGGTCCACAAATCCACTGCTCCTGTCTTTACATGTTTGTGTGCTATATTTATATAATTTCCATTTTATTTTTGTAATTTAAAATAGCCCTCTACAAGGGTTTTAATTCAGTTTGCACAAATTCATTAGTGTCAACGATCTCATATACAGTTTATTCCAGTATGCTTCTATATATGCTTTGAAAAAGATGACAGAGCTGCAATATAGTCATTACTACTATGTACCAGTTATAAATGGATTAGTATTCCCTGAGAGCTAAGTGATTGTTAATTCCTGTCCTGTACTATTGGCCATCCTTTATCGTTAACTTTAATTTATTTATTCAACTTTTGTTATCCTCATTTCTCACTGTATTTCTGTTACTGTGTAGTACACTGAGAGCAATGTAAACCGGAGTCAAATTCCTTGTATGTGAGCACACACTTGGCCAATAAAGCCAATTTTGAATCTGGTTCTTCTGATGATTCTTAAATTAGCAGGTTAAAGGTGCACTATGTAGTTTTGGGGCCACCTTTCTAGCTTCAAACGGTGTTCTGGGTACCTTATTTTCCACTGAGAAGAGCTTGTTTATACACTTATGGAAAAGATAAATATTTCTGATTTGTATTATTGCCTCGTTAATATTTTGAGTTTGATTTTTTTTCTCCGAAACTACACAGTGCCTATTTAATACTTATGTGGGAGTGCAAATCAGACCGGACTTTGATTGCAGACATGAGAGAAATCTTAAAGTCGCATGAACAGACAGACAGATTCAGTTTAAGCGTCAGTTATTTTGTCTTGCGCTGGAAAAATAAAAACACGTTTGCTGCTTCAAATAACAGTTTTATCAACCTTACAAGGACTTTCAGTCGTTCAAAAAAATACAAGTACCTAATTGAGACGCAAATATATGCAGCAATGTACCAAAAAAAAAAAAATCTAATCAGAATATTTACTCCTTGGAGAGTTTCCAGCATGTTTTCCTTAGTGACTGCATTTACAAGAATCTGTCAGTGGAAACCAATTCTACCACGTGCCACGGTGGCATGACATGAAAAGCATCCAAAGATGTTGAAAATAAATATGATATGATATCAAATAAAAGGAAAATCTACACTGAGGATTAAAGGCGGCAACCAAGTTTTCTAATCAGTCCCATTCCCTTGGTAATTTTTTACCAATTTTAATTTTTTAAAATGTTTTTGTTTACTTAGGGGGCTGTATGACCACGCTATGCACACATCCTGAATGCAGCGAGTGCAAGAGAGTCAGATGGACAGCAGGCCTATAGCTCAAATGGACCGCCGTCTGGCTTCTCACCGTCTTTGCCGCCTATTTACACAAATACACACACACATACTCACACACACAGACCCACAAGCCGTCATTATGAGTCGGTTAAATATGCTCCGCTAAGTGTATGTTCTGGTAACACACCACCCACACAGACAAACAAAACAAACACACACACACAAACAGTCACGGGCTGCATTAAAGTGTTAGTGTGCGGTAGCGTGCCCGGAGACCGAGTGAGATTCATTGTGACATCACCGTTTGGCTCTATGTACATAACGTCTGAGGGCCGGTTCAGTGACGGAGAGAAAGAGAAAGAAAGGGGGGGTATCTCATTGTACATCTAATTGTGTTTGTCACAATCTCTCTGTCTACTCCCTAACACACACACACACACACACACACAAACACAAACACAAACACATACACACTCTGGTGGTGTCTTCTTAAATCAATCCCTCTGTCTCGTTAAGGTCACAAGATGAATAGTTACATTTAAAAGAGAAGAGAAGAGAGCGAGCGGAGGGAGTGAATGACTGAGAGAGTGCAAATGTGAGAAGGAGATGAGCGAGAGGAAGAGGGGAAGTGATAGAGGAGGGAAAGGACGGAACAGGAAGCTGAGAGTAAGGGGAAAAAGAAGAGTGTGATGTAAGAATACGTTTGTTTTTTAGGTTTTTTGTCTTTTGTCTTTCTCTATTCTATTCTATTCTATTCTATTCTATTCTATTCTATTCTATTCTCTCTCCTCTTCTTCACCTTTTTCCTACTTGCTTGCTTCCATTGGGAGCAGACATTCCCATGATAGATGGGAGGAGGGGAAAAATTGAAGAAAGGAAGAGGAGGCTATTTATGGAAACATACATCATATGTGTGCAAGTGTGAAGCGTGTCTATTGCGTGTGTGTGCCTGTGTGTACGTGTGTGGACCTTAGTGTGCACCTGTATGTTTGTTTCCTGCAGTCACAATCAGGGGGAGCTGCTCTGGCCTGGTCCGAGCTCACAATGTGTCGTGTGTGTGTGTGTGTGTTTGTGATCACGTGCATCTGTTTGACCTCTCTTACCGGGCACACATTACTACAACACCCAGGGCACCGTTCAATTAGCCTCCCTGCCCCCCCAGCAGAGTGTGTGTGGATAAATGTGAGTGTGTGCACATATACATGCATGTGTGGGTGTGTGTGTGTTGGGTTGTAAGAGGGCGGGGTGTCGTTGAAAAAAGGGAAAGAGAGAGACTGATATAGAAACACAGGGACGAAGGGACAAATGTGTGTTTCTAAGACACTCCCTGCAGACACACGTACGTAAAGCTGCAACGATTAATCGACTGCTTGTCAACTGTTAAATTAATCACCAACTATTTCAGGGTTTCCGCAAGTGTATTGCATGCCAGGCTGTCCGCTGGGCCTTCGCATTGCTGAACTGTTTATTAATGTATTTTAAAGATCTTTTTAAACTAAAATGTGTTATAGAAGAAGCAAACTCTGTTAAAGGTGCACTATGTAGTTTTGGGGAAGAAATTCTAATAAGAGGAGAAAAACCTTCTGCCAAACTGTTTTTGTTTTCATGACTGAATAGACTGAATAAACAAACTGACCTTAAAGGACAACGCAATTTCATACTGTTTTACTTTGTTTATATGTGGCGGACCCTGACACCTTTCTAGCTTCAAACAGTGTTCTGGGGACCTTATTTTCCTCTGAGAACAGCTTGTTTATTCACTTATGGACAAAAAATGTTTCTGAGTTTGTTTTATAACCTCATTAATATTGTAAATATCCAAATTCTGAGTCGGAATTTCTTCTCCAAAACTACAAAGTTCCCCTTTGAGGAACAACTCAGTGTGTAGGTTGTGTGCCTAATTGTGAGTGTGAGGTTGAGAGAAAGAGAAAAAAATTTAAATAAAAAAAAAGAGCGTCTGACTGAAATGTTGTTTGCTGTTTTAGCTCCTGTCTCTTTAAGGCCCCCACTCCTGAATACCCAGTCTCCTCTGATTGGTCAGCTCACACACGCCTGAGCCAGCACGGCTAACAACAACAGAGCAGCTGTGCTGAATCAATTCTTACATGTTAAACTAGCTGCTAGACATAAATTATGCAAATGTGTGACTCTGACGTAGTGTGATGTCACAAAGTCACAGAATTAAAGGTGGGACTACTGATGAGGCGTCTCTACTGTGACAGCAGACTATTTTGGATCGTGGACAAAACAAGATTTGAAGACGTCACCCTGGTCTTTAGGAAACACTGACCGTAGACCAAACAACTGATCGATCAATCTAGAAAATAATTGATAGATTGATAGTTGGAGAGTTGGTTGCATCCCTAATACATACACTTACGTCCAAATTCAGAATATGAATAAATGACTCACACTCTGCCATAAACTTCTCAATAATGAATCTCCTCTTCCTCCTTCCTCACTGCCTATAAATAGCGATATGACAGAGTTAAAAGCAGAGGAAGAATCGGGGGGTTAGAGAGAGAGAGAGAGACGAGGATGCGATGCTCTCTCACCGCTCTCCCGCCCTTCATCTTTCTAATGTTTTCTTTGTCCTCAGTCTCTCTCTCTCTCTTCTGCCTCCCCTGTGTTTCTCACTCTACCAGTGGTTCTGCATATGCTTGCTTTTTATTATCTGTCTAGGTGTGTGTGTGTGTGTGTGTGTGTGTGTGTATACACTGTAATGGGGACAGTAGTAGGTCGTAGACGGCGATGTCTGGCCAAGAAAAGGCAGGCGAGGCCCCCAAAGTACACCGCTGGAGCCAAATGACGCACGCACACACACACACATGCACGCACTTCTGCTGGCCTTTTCTTAACCTTGTCCATCAGTGCTCCATCCAGTCCTCATGTCCTCTTCCATCCCACCTTCTTAAAGCCCCGGCCTGTTTCTCACTGATATATTTCTGCGCTGTTAAGCCTTCCTCTCTCCGTCCTTTCCTCCCATACCTCTCTGGTATCACCGTCCCCTCCTCTATCTCACTCTCATTTTTTTCCCCCCTATTTTTCCTCCTCTCCGCTCTTTTCCCCGCCTGCTCCTCCGCTTTCTCGCATCTCTCCTCAGTCCACCTTTCTCTCGCTGAGTCCGCCCCATCAATCATCCTCTATCTCTATCACGCCATCTCCATTCAATAGCGAATGAGATGCCGCATCAGCAAACGCACGAGGACACCGACAGCAAGAGACGAGAGTATGAGAGGGGATGAAAAAAAAAAAAAGGAGTTGGAGAGAGAGAGAGAGAGAGAGAGAGAGAGAGAAAGAGAAAAAGAAAGAAAGAAAGAAAGAAAGAAAGAAAGAAAGAAAGAAAGAAAGAAACTGTCCTGTGGGCACAGACATGATTGAAAAGCGTGAGTGGTGAGGAATAAAGGAAAGAAAGCAAACAACAGCGAGGAAGAGAGAAGGGCAGAGACGAAGAGCATAGGAGCGCTGAGTGAGGGAGAGAGCGAGAGAATGACAGAGGGGTGTGAGAGTATTGCGGTATTTTCTTCTCCTGAGCGTTGTGTATGTATGCTCTGCCGAAAGTAGGTTAGTGGCAGAACACACACACACACACACACATATGTAAAGGGAGGGGGGAATAAAAGGAAGAGAGTGGGCGGAAGACGATACATCATACTGTCACATACAGTATGTATGAGTGTATATACGTGTGAAACTGACACACAGCACTGTATAAAACACTGCAGCCCTCACACGCTTCCATATATTGACACACTTCATACATAGCTGCGCCACCGCATGAGCATATGTGCATGTATTTTTAAGATCTCACACATGTCTCGCAGTTGGGAGTCTTTAAATCTGCTTTTAGGCATGAGCAGACACACGGTTTGCAACAGAACGGCCCTGTCAAAATGTCCGCCCCTGCCTCTCTACACCCCCTCCCTGAACCTGCCATATTGCAAATTCAAGCACACATATTCATACATGTACTGCGCACACATGGACCAACACTAGACTTCACTTGACTAAACTGCACTTGTCTGCCAATGGAGTCCAGACCAGCTGCTACCCTTTGGGAAGGTGCCAGCCTCCCTATTAAAAAAAAACAAACAAGCATGATAGTGTGGGCCTCCTCTGACACTTACTATCTGCTCAGTTTATTTATTCTTATTTGTTTACTGTGATACATTCACTGGGAATATTTGCGAAGGGATAAAAGGCAAAATAATAGTGCAAATTTTCCATCGTCCATTTTTTATAACGTTATCTTCAGAGTGACAAGTGGAGCTGCAACTATTGACTATCAACTGAGAGAAAACTGCAAACTATTTTTATAACAGATGAATCGTTTCAGTAATTTTTTAAGCAAAAATGACAAAATATTGCTGGTTCCAACTCCTTAAATTTAAGGATTTGTTGCTTTACTTTGTCATTTATGACATTAAGTAAGGAGTCATTGGCCATCACAGATATGTGGGTATATACGTTATAATATATTTTGTGTACGTTGTCTGATATGTGCCGATATGAAATCTTTTTTTTCCCAGGACATAATGCGGTAAAAGTCTGCTTTAGGCAATTTCTTTAATCAATAGTCGGTTTCCTTAACAATCGGTTTATCATTAATTAATCATTAAGCACTTTTTTTTCCCATTAGAAAACTGACATGATCTATGATCCACGCAAAATCAGAGTAGGCTGACGCCAAGTTACTTGATTGCTAAACTTAATAACACAAAATAATGACAACTGGGCCAACAAAATCCAACCTGCAGTACATTGATGCTATTAAATGGCTAAAATGCAGCAATATCAGTTTTTTTTTAATGAAAAATGACTTGTTCTTTAAATAAAACAAATACTTTTTGATGTATTTGAACTCGTGTGATTGTCAATAATTACATTTTTTAATGGGTTAAATTCTTAACGACGTTTAATCTTTTTATGATTAATCATTAACATCCCTATCACAGACATATGGGCGATGCTGTATACGTTGTCTGATGTGCCAATATGAAACCTTTTTTTCCCCTTTTTTTTGTTTGTAATTATTAAATTCACAGTGAAGTTTACTGTTTCAGTGAGCTGATGTGAATTTGGAAAATCAGCCAGTAGATAAATATCTGAATTATTTTACTCCCTAGTAATGGTATCAGCATCACCCCCCAAAATGGAGTATCAGTCAGACTCTAAACAATTATGTATGAATGCACTTTGCTTGTGCTGCATGTTGGTGTTATGTGTTGCTTTAAAGGACAAAAAGAAAAAGAAAACGGTTATAAAAGTGAAACTCATAACTTCCCTGTCAGCTGTTTTATATGCCTCATTCCCTCTCTCTCTCTGTCCTGTTACATTATGCAGCAGAGCACTGGCCGAACAGCTCAGATGATTACTTCATTTGCTTGTCACTTTTCCCTCAGAAGCGCTGATTTGATAAAATGAATGGGATTAAGCACTGTGGTTGAAACCTATCTAATTATTCTGATAATCAGCAGCCATAGAAGATAAGCGACATGGTTGAAACGCTTCACTTTACTCCCGCATTATGTATTTTAAATGGGATCCTACGAATCACAGTCAAAGTGTCTCTTTGCATATTGAAATATTGCCTTGCTTTTTCGCATTAAACAACATTGCCACGTGTAAAATAGGAATGCTATGAATTGTTTTAATTTCAAAATCAAATCAAGCTCCAGCCAGTGATCCTAAAAAATCTAAAACAGTCTTGAAATTACTGAGTGATTCTATTTTTAAGCCAAGAGAAAATATCCTAAATACTCCATGTGGTGTTTACGTTCTTGGCAGTAATTATAGGACATTTTCACATATATTCTATCTTAAGAACGCTCCTTTGGCAGTGGGGTATTGGGAATATTCCTCCAAAAACACAAACAGATGATTCTTAGCCAAAGCCAAGACAGAACCTGTGGTCGAAAAACGCTGTCTGACATGACACCCGAACCAAAAACACGTCCATGCCTCTCAGTGCTCCGAAACATTTACTGATTCTACATTTATCCCACTTTGGCACCATGTTTGACCGCGTTGCCAAACAAATGGGAGTGCCCGAAGGCCAGTTTAGCCCTGCTTGGCCTCTCTCAGTCTGATTTAGCATCAATCAGACTGTGTATCATCCTTACAGACGCCCACTTCTCCTGCCTGTTTATTCCATACGGCATATGTTGAGTCTCTATCTCACCCCTGCCACTGCCTCACCCTCACCACCCACATATAGCCGAGTTGACACTTTGCACAAGATGCTGACGGTGGTGTGTGTGTGTGGAATATCAGTGTAGCGTGTGACTGTGTTTTTTTTTTTCTTTTCACATTAGCTGTATCTTCAGGGAGGCAGTGCAGGTGTGTTTGTATGAACGTGCGTTTGTACACGTCAAAGAACCTGCTGATTTAACTGTGTGCCAGCTTTTCACTGCCAATGTGTGTATACTGTATGTAAGTGTGTTTGTGTGTGTGAGTGCGTGCCAGCACACCCCGCAGGTAGAGTGCAGGTTTCCAGCAGAGTTTGTCTAGTAACAGCCGCAGCACATGACTAAAGAACACGGCCACGAAAAAAATCAATCCATCACAAACTCTCTCTCCTCTCTCTTTTTATTTTTCTCTCTGTCCACGTAGTCCGAATCCCCAAAATAGCTCTGCTCCACGTCACTGCAACCCCTCCACACATGCACACCAGCACGCACGCATTCTCAAAGACACACACTTTACACAAACACACACACACACACACACACACACACACACTCTTCCAAACTAGCCTGCGACTGAAACTGAATAATTCAACAGAGCCAGAACGCACAGCTAAGAGAAAGGAGAATGAGAGAAATGCAGAGGGAAAGGAGAGGGAGGAACAAAGGCAACAGCAAAAGAGATAAATATGATCTTCGATTCAACGTGCATGTAAGTGCGTACAGTTAACGTGGATCAAAGTACGCACTACGTCAGATTCCAACAGTTCAGAAATCCAGGATGTTTATCTACATAAGTAAACTAGAGCTGCAACAATTAGTCGATTAATCGATAAGTCAATGGAGACAAACCAACAATTGTTTCCGTCAATTTTTTAAAATGTCAAAAATTTGCTGGTTCCAGCTTCGTGAACGACCAAACAGTTAAAGCTGCTGTAAGCGTTGTCGTCGTTTCATCTTACAATCCCCTCCCCCCCTCTTTACATCACCACATGAATGTGCAGCGGTAATCGCTAATAAGACATAGCAGCAAACTGGAAGATTAGGACCGCCTCTTTATAGAGTTCTCTGTCCAGGTTGGATGCATTAGAGACATGGGTTACTGACCAAACACTCTATAAGTGATTATATAGATAGATATATAGTGATTACTGTTGGAGTGTAGAGCCATTTAAACATTATTTTAATACAAATATATCACTTACAGCAGTTTTAGTAGTGAAAATAATCAGCATATTTATCGATAATGAAAATATCAGTGGTTGCAGCACTTACATGTCAGATCTTATTATAGGTTGTAAATATTAATCGACCATTAAAGACACCTAAATTGGTTCATGGCACCGTAACAATTGCCTGCCTCTTTTTCTGTACTTTTAGGGGCTGGGTGGTATGGCCTTAAAATAATATCACAATTCACATTACATAACACAATATATCATAGATTTTAAAACCAGGAAAAGACAACAATGGTGACATATCACAATATAACAGTTATAAACTTGTCCAAATGATTTAAGATATGTATGATTAAGACGACTAAATCAACTGTAAAACATATGCACATGTGGTGTGACAGAGGCGGCAGCAGCTATTGATACCCATATTTCTATTGAAATTTATGCCCTAGCTGCTACACAGCAGCATGTTTCCATATTGATTTTGCTTCCATTTCTCAATTGCCATATATGTTACAAGGGCACCCATCTGCAGTATATCAAAAAACAGCGAGCACGGTGCATTTATCAGATTTGAGGGGATCAATGTACAATCTGGGAAAAGTGTAGCTTGTCATTTTCTGCTGTTGTTGGCGAGACATTCCTCCCCAGCACTTTTACATGTGTTAAAACCTGAGACATAAAAACATCAGTTTTTTTTGTAAAACGAAGTGACACAACACTAATAAACTAAGGGTTTTGTCTTAAAGGAAACATATTATACTTGTAATATTTTGTTAAAAAGAAAAAAAAATGTAGATGCTTATATTCAGCTCATCTGTGGAGCTCTTCACATTGTGTAACACAGTACACTTGTTATTACTTTCTGTGCCATTTTGAAATGCTGATAATAAAATATAAATTCAGCCTGCAAACAGGAAGAAGGACAGAGACAGAGACAGAGAGAAAGGGGAAATGTAGATTCCTAACTACCTCCAATGACCTCAGTGTTCCTCCACCTCTGTGTAAGAACACTGTGGGAGGACAGACAGATATATTTCAGCACACACACACACTCACGTGGACACATACACCACCCCAGACAAGGTAAAACAACAATGCTCTCCTGCCCATGATCATTATCACAATGATGAGATGTTGTCCTTCCCTTTTAACCCTTTTAAATACTCCCTTTATTTTGAAAATATTTTTCTAGAGACAACAGGACAGATGAAAAACACATACAGCACATAATGAGAAAAATAAAATGGATTTGTGAAAGTGTGAAGAAAAACAATCTAAATAGATTAGGCTTTCTTATTAGCTTGGTTTTGCTTCTAGTTCCATGTGTGTGTGTGTGTGTGTGTGTGTGTGTGTGTGTGTGTGTGTGTGTGTGTGTGTGTGTGTGTGTGTGTGTGTGTGTGTGTGTGTGTCGAGTTTGCCTGTAGGGACTCAGGATACAGATCAACTCACACATTTATTACCAGACAGTCAAAGGTATGAGGTAGGCAGATTGAGCCCAGAGGGTGCACACACACGCACACATACACACACACACACACACACACGCACTGAGCAGGAATCATAGCACATATGCAGACAAACACACTCCCCATTCACTTCTTATTGCCAACAATTATGAGCAAACTAAACAAGACTTGCAGCTGTCAGGATGTTCTGCAAAATATCCCCACAACTTCAAACAAACGCTTTGAATTTGCATCACAAAAGGCGAAAGCGGCCAATTAGAGGACAAGACGCGGCGGAGGAGAGCGAGCAGAGCAGCAGTGGCGGGGAGGAGAGAGAGTGAGGAAGAGAAAAGAAAGAGAGTGATGGATAGGATTTGAGTGAAAGAGAAAAAGTACAGGTAGTGAAACGTGAGAGGAGACGACAAAACTTCACTTCCTATCAATCAGAGGGGGAGTGAAAAAGAGAGAGGGAGGGGAGGGAAAGGGCAGGGGAGAAAAAAGGACAAGGGAAAAAATAAAACAGTGTGTTTGTGTTTGGGTGGGGTGGGGTGGTGTAAGACAAATCTGTAAAGTCAAATTTTGGGAGGTCGCCTCCTATTTTTAAACAAGAAACTAGCCTTCACATGGTGAACCATCACATTTTACAGTGAAGACTTGGTTGAGATCAGGGCTCTGATTCAGGGTTAGGGATGTGGCTGTTATGGTTAGGTAAGTCTCTAAGGAATTATTGTATGTTTTTGTCTAAGTGTAAGGGATGTTGCTAATGACTAATATCACTGACGATTAAGCAAGAGATGTTCTGATACCGTTTAGCTGTATACTACTATCCCTGTATGGATGCTATGTTAGGGATTGAGCCCAACCGGTACTTGACTTGGCGCTGATGCCAATACCAATATCGGGAAGAAAAAAAGGCTGATATCGATATATAAGCCGATGATCCCTCAAATGTGGTTATCAAGCACTTCTGACAAAGATATCAAACAGAGACAGGCTATTTAACAATAAACTTTATGGTCTAAAATTGCATCAGCACAACAAAACTTACTGAACTTACAGGGAATTTAATAATTATAATTTATCCCAAACATCTTTTTCTGCATTATGATCTCTAAAAAATGTGCTTCATGTTAGCACACATCAGACAACATGAACGCCAGCACTGATATATCTGTGAGAGGCCAATAACGGCTAACCGATATATATCAGCTGGGCTCTAGTTATGGATGTTCTTGAAGTTACACAATTCATTTGCTGTTTATGGACGTTGGCCACTTGTGCGGAAAAAAATCTGTTAACTTGCACGCTGGTGTACAGGATGCTGCTGGGAAGTAGTACGGTGACGTTTCTAAATAAGAAGTTATGTGGTATGGGATCAGGTTGAGGGTAGCTATGAGGGTAGCAACATTTAATCGACTAGTCGGCTAATCCGGCTGCAGTGTAGTTGGCAGTGTTTGTCTCTCCACCGCTTTGTGTTAAATGATTTATATGCAGACGGGCAGTTTGATTCTCTCTCTCTCTCCTTCTCTCTCCATTGTTTCTCATTAGTCTCTCACCCTCTATAATGTCTCTGCCTTACTGACTCCCCCCTCCTTTCTCCGCTTTCTCTGTCATTCAATAGTCCATCTCTCTGTTCTGTATCTCTCGTCCAGCTGCATATCAGAGGCAGGGCAGATGCAGCTTTTTACCTCATCACTCTCACTCTTCACTTTCCTTTCGTCCTCCACGCTAGAAAAGTTCATGTTATCCCACAAAGCACATGAGCACACAAACACACACAGCTACCTTTTATTATACTGCATTTAACCCCATAAAGACATCTTTTAAAAAAAGAAAAAAAAGGTTTTGACGCTTACTCATTTTCCCCCTCTGTTAGCATTGCGGCAACACAGACAGTAATGTAAATGACTACACACACGCACACACACACACACACACACACACACACACACACACACACACACACACACACATATATATAGATGCTCCATGATAATGCTGTAAACTTCCTTAACAAAACAAAACATCTCAACGTCAGACTGGAGACCACAAGGGGAAAGAGGGTTGAGAGAACTCTTTTCAAGCAGCTCCTGTTATTTTTAGGCTGCCCTGATGCAAAAGATCAAGATTCGTGGATGTGACCAGATTGAGGAGAGACAGAGAAATGCCATAGAAGTGGAGTGTGTACTGCAGAAAGGCAGCATAGAAATGACCGTGAAAGACTTGTAAACAAATGAATAAGCACATTAAAACACACAAATCCTGTCCACACACGCACACACACACTGAGCTGATGTAAAGTCTGTGTAGTTATCAGCTGACAGTTGCAAGCTGGAGAAAGGCCAATAAATAATTTAGATTCTGCAGTGAACGTAGATCACTGACTCTCCACATCCACCCAAAAACACCCAGGTCCCTCTCTCTCCCTCTCTCTCTATCTCTATCTCTCCCTCTCTCTGTTCCTGGGAGTGTTTCACTTTCTCCCTGACTGTCCCTCCTAATCACTTATACGTATTGTACCCTGTTATATGTTGCAAAGGCGGTGAAACATGACTATTCTCCATGGTAGCCTGGTCAGGCACACTAACAAAGGGAGAGTACCAGCCTGAGTGCTTATGGCATGCAGTATTCAGCATGTTTTTTGTTTTGTTTTTTGCCTGATTGCAGATGAAATGCATTCATTTAAAAATGCGCTCTGATGCAGCGGCCTCTGTCTGTACTCACCACGCTCTGGTCTCACTCAATATCCCGCCCACAAAAATCTGATTGCTTACATGTCACAAATCTGAATCTGAACTAATGAGCAACTAAAGCTTCAAAATAAATGTTGTAGAGTAAAAAGTATAACATTTTCCTTGAGTAATTTCTTATTGAGTAATGTTGACACTAAGCATTTATTTATATGGGTTCCAATTTTGGTTATCGTCTCCTTGATTGCTAATAATCTGTGTAGTATCGGCCCTGAAAAAGCCAAGTCAGTCGATTCCTAAAAAAAATCCTACAGACACACACACACACACAAAGATCTGACAATATGTCATTGTACTCCCCAAAACAATCTGATGACACAACCACAAAGTAACACATCCAACATCAAACCAACCTGCACTCGTCTGCAACCATTGGTACAACACAGTTACCACTCTTTGGTTTGATGATAGCATGGGTATGTGGTTAAGGCAATGGCAAATTTTAGGGCTGAGCAAACTGATTAATCGACTGATCGTTGAAGCTCTGGCACATTTGCAAAAAACAATTCTACGATCTGGAGGCAAGTTTGTTTTAATTTCATCCACAAACATCCTGTCCACATACACGAGGGAGGGTGACCGCTCAGTGAAGCAACTGAGCGAAGAAGAGATTGAACCCTCTAGTCTTGAATGGTCATTTGATATCTCATTGATTCTGGATCATATTCAATCAGAAGTCAAAGTAGGAGATTAGGCCACAACTACTCCTGAGCACACACAACGCTAACAACACAAAACCTACTGCACGCACAGTATATGCACAAACTAACTGATTGAATGCTCAGAACATTTTGTAACACCTTTCACATCCGATCATTATAAAAGGGTGGTTAATTTATAAAACACATTCCTTGTATTATATTTCATATTGAGCTCATTGTTGCTATAGATAGCTAGAACAAATATCGAATACCTCTCCATTTACAACAGTGGGGGAAAACACACTTAGGCGTACGCTGATGACGCAGCCAACACCATATGGTGTGTGTGTGTCGTGATTGTGTGCATGTGTTTGTTTGTGTTTATGTAGATTCTCGTGGGTGCTAAAATTAGTGTCCTGCAGAGGTGCACATCATGGACGAAGCTGACACTTAATACATCGCAGGGTTACATGGTTTACACTAACTCCAGTGTATGACACCTGATATGCATTCGACAAGGTCAAATGGGCATTTAGGGTGAAAGGTCAGCTGGACTGCTGGTGGGGGTTTCATTTCTAAGGTCCTATAGGATGACCCTTTTAGTTTCAACTTTCCCCCAACATGTAACATGATGTGTTAGTTATGAGCACATTACAAGGACGACAGCACAATCACTTTTTATGTTATGAACTATAATACATGGCCTGTGCTGTTAGGGTTGCAGCGATATAAACGTTTCAAGGTATACAGTGATATTAAAACTGACAGTTATCATACAGTGTTTATGTACTGTGGTGAATTCTAACATATTACAGTTCTTCAAACAATATATTTCAAGGGATAAGGGTGTTGGAATTGCCCAGTCTACGGTTCACAAAGGTGGAAGTGGAAGACTTCTTCTTATATGATTATAAACCATCATTCTGTGTAGGTTGTATGCTTTGTAATGCTTTAAAAATGATCTACTTGCCACTGAAGATTACTGAATTGATGAAAATGCATCATGATTATCAAAGTTTATTTGTCAATAGTATGGAAAGAAAACTGTCAAAATTTAAAAAGACGTTTTAATTGTATATTTCTGTAAATGTAATAAATTGTGTTGAAGTACCAGTGGAAGTATTCATTCTTAACAAAAATGAAATTCTAGTTTTGTTTGTATCTTGACACTATGTCTAAACGTTACTGTTTACCAAACTCAGTTGGAAAGATAAATACGGATAATAATTGTATTTAACGAGGCGCTATTTGTCTACCACTTGTTTCAAAAAAGAAAACGGCGCAGTAGCAGGCCTGAACTCTGTAATGCTAATTCTAATTAAACAACCAAATATCTGTCTGCTCTATCTAAATGTGGATGTGAGAGAATAGTTATTTATATGGTGCTCCCATGGGTCCAGAGTCAGTTCACAACTAAATAAAGCTGCGGGTCATAATTCTGCTGAATAGTGAATCCACTGAGACTCATACATCTGGTGAATCAAAAAGGTGTTTCAGTCTCCATTCAGGGAAACATCAGTTGATTAAATCCGGCAAATCAACATGGATTACGTAACGCTTATGCTGCAGGTTCGAATGAATCAGTTACATTTGCTCTATATTTTGAAGAACTGTGAATCAGATTTACTTTAATACTGACCATGAAACATTCAATGAAGGACAAGTGTTAGATAAGAAAATCATCTTGGTTTGACTTCCTTAATGTTCAGCATTTGCCAGTATGAGCCCGATATTCATGTTTTCCAACATGTTATAAACTATAAAGCAGGAATTTCTATTAATTTAATTTATGATCATACAGTACAGATACAGTGGCCGCAGTTGTAAAGAGAAGCAAGTTTGTGGCCAGAGGGTTGCGGGTTCAATCCCTCAGACCGGCAGGATTTATCTGAGGCAGTGAGGTAGGGGCCTAGAGCAAGCTCCAGTGGAGCAGCAGATCAGACTGTAGTTGTACTGGGCAGTTTCCAGGTGTGAATGTAACTGCGTGAATGTGATCAGGGCATTCCTGACATGCTGTCAGTGAACCCTCCCCGAATAAATAAAGGTGATTCTATAGGGGGGATTGCTAGTGTGTTGAGAAAGAGTCGGAGCATGGAAAAAGAATGGAGATCCAAATCCACATATCACATATCTACAAAACATTACACGACAGAGGTAAAATGACCTCTTTTTTTAAACCCAAATGGCCGCTCTCCCCATTCAGGCTCACCGTCAGTGAGGATATCCTCGTGGAAATTGCTGGGTGCCACTCTGAGGGTTACTCGCTGGCAGTCTTGTACTGTATGATATAAACTACTTTAACACAGTGCAATGGACAGTCACTCCAATACCAAATTTCTATCATTCATTTGGACCAGTTTCTGCAAACCACTGATACGCTCACATTTATACGTGTCGTAAGCCTACATACCATATTGACATTTCGAGCCATATCATGTTCACATCACATGTTTATGACCTATCATATCTGTGAGTTCAGGGGAAGGAGGTGGAGTTTACAGATGAGAAGGCTGCCTAGCCAGTGGCTGCAATTCCAGACTGTGTTTCAACATTTGTAAGCGTGACACCAGTCAATATTTAAGTTTGAGACAATTAATGTCCGTGTTTGTGTCTGACGAACCCTCTGGACATCTCCAGTCATGTCTGTGGCGACAAAAAGGAGTATTTTATGCCAAAACATTATTTTTTCCTAACTCTAGACAGGAGGTTTTTGTTCCTAGTCCTAACCAGACCTTACGCACATCACTGTCACAAGATAAAATTGACAATTGAACCTAAAGAAATGTTAAGTTTCAACATAAGCTATCCGTGTTTGGCAGAAACATTTATTCTGGTGATTGGGTTGCATATTTCAGTTTTGTTCAGTTTTGTTTTGTTTGGATCGAACTGATGAGACACTGAACATCCTGACACACAGTGGTGCAGTGACGTCTGGAGTTACCTGAGATGACCTTATGATTGATACTGTCTCTACATAACCTCTTGCAGAGTGAGGACTTCCTCAGGGGACTCAAGCTTTAGGTCATTTAGTCAGACCAAATCCATTCAACAGACAGTTGAACATGATTCAGGCCAAAATAACTAAATCCTTACCAATAAATGGGTGGTTAAATATCTTATTATTAAAGGTGCACTATGTAGTTTTGGGGAACACATTTTAATCAGAAGAGAAAGGTCTTTGTTGACTTATTTTCTATGCCTAAACAAACTAAATAAATTTGTTTTCATGACTGAATAAACTGAATAAACAAACTGACCTTAAAGGACAACACAATTTCATACTGTTTTACTTTGTTTATATTTGGCGGACCCTGCCACCTTTCTAGCTTCAAACAGTGTTCTGTGAGAAGAGCTTGTTTATTCAGTTATGAATAAAATATTTCTGAGTTTGTATTTTTACCTCATTTTTATCATGAATATAAAAATTCTGAGTTTGAATTCTTCTCCAGAACTACACAGTGCCCCTTTAATGAGACATTTGCTTTAAAGAGTTGCTGGAGATGCAGTGGGTTTTGTCTTTGAGACATCGATCGAAGGAGGTTATAAAAATCTCAAAATAGCATTTCATTATGAAATCCATTTTGTTCCTTCTTACAGCCTCAGCTTGGTTAGTTTTCCCCACATTAAGCCACACAATAATATCACCTCCACCTCAAACTTACTCAAGGTTGCCCACAATAAACCAAGTAATACAGAGCACTGACAGTATACCGTGAATGTACTCCCTGGGGAGAGGGGTAAAAATGTTGTAAGTACACCTGACAATAGATTACAATCCAATAAACACCAAAACCACAAAGCACAGAAATTACCAATAAATTGAATCAACACCCTGACACAGCCTCAACAAAGTATTGAACATTGTAAACTTCACAAAGGTGGGAGTTATTGCAGCGCTATTGTGTTGGATCACATAAGATTATACTTGTGTTTGCGTTATTGTATCGAACACCTTTACACTAGTGTGGGACTGTGCATCAGATAGATGATGCAAATATCAGTGATAGATAGATAGATAGATAGATAGATAGATAGATAGATAGATAGATAGATAGATAGATAGATAGATAGATAGATAGATAGATAGATAGATAGATTAGACACATTACCCACATTGCAACATAGCCACTGAGTGACATCACTGGAGCCATTTTTTCAGATTACATGCAGCTTCCTCTGGAGCCAACAAAGGCTTTGTGCTACTTTTTCAAATATGTAGACCTGTAAACATGCTTTAATTTCTAAAATTGGCGGAGTTACCCTTTAACTAATAAAGTTGGACACCTAAAGCTATCTAAAGATTACTTCAACCTCATGTCGTAGCCCCACCTTATTCTTTGGGCTTCCTTGCCTTGACATTCGCCACGCTGCCAAAAATACTGATGGAACAAAAAAGAAGAAAATAAAATATATCATGTGTAATGAGGACAAAAAATGCATAATGTACTTTATTTAAATATGTTTAAAGCGCTCTGGGACCAGCTATATGACAGTTTGTGCAACGAGGCATCGGCCTTTTTTCACAGCAGACTACTTTTCATATCGGGGAAAAGAACAGGTGTTACTAATAACACTAAGGGTGGCTCCGTGTTATTCGTGTGTCCCAGTGAGCCATCAGTGTGACAATGAGCCAGCATGCACATTATCAAGACCCTGAAGCAGCTAAGTGGAATTGTGTGCTTTTCCTACTGTGACATGTCACAATGTCTTCTGTATAAAAAAATATAAATAAGTCTAATGCAAATTGCATTTAAAAGGAAAGTCATTTGGTGAACTTTAACTGAAAAAGGTCTCTCTTTAGCCAGTTTAAACAGTATTTTTTTCTAAGGCAAGTACAAGGAAAACCGCAGGTACCAGTGCATTTTCTCATTATATCTCCATTTTGTTAAGAGGACAGTAGGGCTTGGTTTTACATTTCTTTTCCTATCAGAATGTAAACTCAAGGCGTCTGCATTTTTATCAGAATGGACACTTTTTATGTGAGGTTGACACCCAAGCAAGGAACAAATGACACCCAAGTTCCAAAACATTCAGTTCAAAAGTGAGGAATCCACCTTTAGAAAATGTTGTACGGATGACTTTTCAGTCTGGATAAATGCACTGCTTCATGAGAGAGTGTAGAGATATCAAAATGCATTCACATTTGGCAAATTGCGAAATGCGTTAAAATCGCGTTTCGGGAATCAAATCTGTCAACATACAACATCAGATTTCCTGCACACACACACACACACACACACACACACACACACACACACACACACAAGCACACACACGTCTCTCTCACTAACAAACATGTCTGTCATTGAGATGGTGAATAGACATGATTCAGAAGCACTATAAGTAGCTCCTGCATTTCACTGGAGCAGCCCAATTAGTGTGTGTAGTTATGTCACGGCTCAAGCATCAGCATGGATCAATACAATCATTACTCCAATTTCCCCTCTTGTCATTAACACCCGCACAGAAACTTACTTCCACATCTGCATGCATTCACACAGACGTGTGCAAATCCTGCGAAATGGGAAATACTCCAACCGCTCGCCATTTCTCCCCTGGAATGGCGCAATATGTGCTGGTTTTGATGAAAGATGGAAATGCAGGGAAATTAAACGCTGTCACACTTTAGTGGTTGTGGTGCACACACACACACACACACACACACAGCTTGAAATGGTGGCACATTCATTCAGTGACACCTGCATCTTGTGTGATTAACAGCAGGCTCAAAATGGGGAAAAATTAAATACTGTCAATGCACAAGTTAATAGCCTACTATACTCTCAGTTACATACCTGCTCTCTCTCTCTCTCTCTCACACACACACACACACACACACACACACACACACACACACACACACACACACACCATATCTAGAAAGACACCTGCATCGGGCTGATATGAGCTCCTGTGTGTGCATCACTGCAAGGACACACACACACACACACACACACACACAAATTGTAGCTGCTTATTTTCATCTTTCTCTTGGTCTCCCCCACCTTCCCTCCCCTCCCCCTCTCCTCCTCTCCATCTCTCTCTTCTGTTTCTCTAGCGAGGCCTCTACTGCACATGCTGACATCAGCAACCAGCAGCGCCCCCTAGACACCCCCCTCAACCACTACCACCACCAACACACACCAACACACACACCTTACACAGGAATCGTATATCAAGCAAGTCCCACGCGACTGTGACATGAAATGACTAACAAATGTGACTGATGGTGATCAACAGTCTCATAAAAAGGGGGGCGCTGGCTCGTGCCCCCTCCTCTTAATTAACTATAAATTACATGTCCAGCATTTTCTGTCACCCCCGTAGCCTACCTCACATGGGCCTGCTGATGGATCCGCTGGTTACACCTTTGTCATGGGGGCTTTAACTCATGGAAACATTCAGGCGGACATATGAGTGCACATTAGGCCTACCTGATCCTCGGGCCAGGCCTACAGCAGCACCTTTTACTCACTGCACATTGCCAGGTAAAGGATATGGCCATTCGGTGATCTTTTTGGCGTATTTTCTGACGAAGTTATCCTCACTGAAAATGAACAGCGAGCGGTTGACAGTGAAGCAGTTCTGGCGCACGGGGATGGGGTTATAGAGAGCCATAGTCCGGGCTCTCTGCGCCATAGACTGCTTGTACATTCTCTGGGCCCCGGGCCCTCCAGGTGGACCGTGGCCATGCCCGTGGCCGTGTCCATGCCCGTGGCCGTGACCGTGTCCGTGTCCGTGGGGTCCTCCTTGCCTGCTACCACCGCGGCCGCCCGGGCCCCCTCCGCCGGGCCCCCCGCCGTACCTGGCCGGCACCTCATCTCCGAACCGCGCCATTCTCTGGACACCGAAAGCCAATCTTCACGAAGCAGCAGCGGAGAAGGAGACCAATGCTCAGCTGTGCATCCACACAACATTACATCCCATCTGGATCAGAACGTCTCATATGCACAACGGGTTGTCTTGTGAGCTTTTGCTGAGCACCTGCAGCCGGCGAGCAGTTCTCTGCTGGTTTCAGCAGACGAGGACGCCCATGTACCGTCTCTTCTCTGTGCGTCTCTGCCAACGGCCAATTGTGGGTGTGAGGAAATTAAATGTGTGGTCGGTTGGCTGACTGGTTACACTGTAAGGTAGTGCTGTGGGGTGTCTCAGTCTCAGTCGGTTCTGATGTCCGTGTAAAGCAGGCTTCGCCCCCAACATGAAATCATGGGGAGACTGTGGCGAGTCAACATGAATGTTTCATGTTCTCCATGGTTCATGCCTGTATCAGAGCGCACCACAGCGTCCTGCACCTCTCTGGAACATTTATGTCTTTACTCTCATGACAGCATGTAATGACAATCTCAGCGCCTCTTATATCACACAGGCCTCGGATAATAAATCAGATTGTCGAAAATAAATCCGAAAATAATGATCAGTAGTATAGCTACGGCTGTCAGCGGCGTTCAACTTGGCATGTTGGAAACGGTCGCGCTTCCGAAGACTTAAAAGGCATTGGGAAGAGAAAAGCTACGATTATTTATTTATTTTCGAAACATCCGCAATGTTTGGCACAGTGTGTGGCAATAATGTGACTCCCGCCACCTCACAGCTGTTTTACCAGAGCGCTCCGACAAGCCTTGAGACCGGGAAAATGGTGACATTTGTTAGTAACGCATCTTATTTCAAGAGTTCACAATCTCGAGTAGAAAGGAGAGAGAAAAAATACCGTTTTCCCCTGAAGCGTCGGTGTCATTGTTGTCGAGCGCTGTGGTATGGAACAATTTTTCTCAAACGAATCCGATCGCATCCTCCCTCGTTGAAACCATCATCCTCTCTCCGTCACCTGCGCGACCATCCAGAAGCTGAGCAAGGGGACACACGGACGGCGTCGTCAAAGACAAGGGTATGACGGCCGCTTCTCCGCCGTCTTACACCCTCTCATGATCTTGCTCTGGCTGTTCGAGGTGCAGCAGTGCCGAGAAAGTCCCTCACCATCCCCGCCCCGAAAAAGTCTACCTCCGTCCGCACTGATGAGCCCGAATGTCCTGGCAGAGCGTCCTTTCTCTCTCTCTCAGTGGAGTATGGTAGAGCTCTCCTCACGGCCTCCTCTCTCTTCGTCCAGCGGCCCCAAGGGGAGGAGGAGAGGGACGGACGGACGGACGGATGGATAGATGGATCGGTGAATGGAAGGAGACACACATAAAAAAAAAATTTAAAAAGGGAGGGGACCGGCTGTTTCTGTGGAATTCAGGCCGGAGTCTTTCCTGTAAACTAAATAAATCGCACCGCGCGCGAAATCGTCGCCTTTCAGTTTGTGTGAACAAGAGCGCGCGGCTGCTCGCTTCTGCAGCCGCAGCACATGACGCACGCAGCTCGTCCAACTTCTAGACGTATGTCACGGACAGAGGGATCGTGTAGCGCCTGTTTATTATTAGGCGCTTCAGTCGGACCTCTCAACTCCCAATCAGTTTCAGATAATGCCCTAAACAGCCTGTTGGCTCAGAGGGTGAGGTGACACCTGACTACTGCGCCTCTCATTTCCTTTCATCTTTGTATGCGTTTCATAAAGACCCCGTAAGCATGCTTATTATAGCCAGATGCGCGCGCGCGCGCGTGTGTGTATGTGTGTATGTGGTGGAGAGGCGGGGTGTTGGCATCATGCAGCTCGTGCAAAGATACAGCTGCAACCCAAACTGACAATGACGGCGCGCACGGGCGCGTGAGAAGAGACACGCGCGTCAAGAGTGTGCGCGCGCGAGTCTGTGAGTGTTTGTTAGGGAAGGTGGAGGGGGGGAGGCTATTCTTAGCAACAGACATTTGGAAATTAATGGACGAAGAGAGCTCTCCTACTCCTCTCCTCCTCTCCCCTCCTCCTCTCCTCTCCTCTCCTCTCCTCTCCTCTCCTCTCCTCTCCTCCTCTCCCCTCCTCCTCTCCCCTCCTCTCCTCTCCTCTCCTCTCCTCCAACTAAAAAACACCGGTGCCTGTTCACGGTGCGACCATATGTTTTGCGCAAAGATTGTCAGTGGCGTCACACAGAGCAAACAAGGGCAAGGTGGATAGACAATAAGGACTGCAGTCTTGTTTTCTTCTGATAATAAATCTGAACAACACACTAATTCTGGATGTTGTCATTTTGTGAGTGAAACATCAATCTGTGAAACCATTTTCTCCAATCAGGCAGTTCCTGAATATCGATAGTGTTTCCATCTTTGATAATCTTATCGGATTTTCTGCCAGAGCGGAGAAAGATGGCAAAGAGTGGTATCATATTCAATGAATGTCATGAGTCACTCACAACTACACCGGAAGAGGAGAGGAAGGCTGCAGGCCAAAACATCACAGGGCAACATTCTCTTAATCTATTATGTGACCTAATTGATTGACTCCAGAAATAGGCGCCTCTGTGAATGGGAAATGATCGTCCATACACGCATTTAAGGGTGACCGCGAGAGTTAATTCACCTCTCCGAGAGGCTGAGTCAGGAGAGGAACCTTGTGCGTGAGAGCGCCGATCGATACCGGCACGACCTTAAGCGTCTATCCGATATGTCATAAAGGGATCGTTTTGCTTTGTGTCCACTCGGGCAAGGATTCAGGCCGTGAGAGCGAGACTGACCCCACAGCAAGGGCATGCAAAAACACACATTGTATAGATAGATAGATAGATGGATAGATGGATAGATAGATAGATAGATAGATAGATAGATAGATAGATAGATAGATAGATAGATAGATAGATAGATAGATAGATCAGAGACATCAGAGAAATATGCAGCGTGCCATTCGGCTAGGTACCAGTTAAAGATGATGGACATAACATTAAGATCAGTTTGTTTATTCAGTCATGAAAACAAAGAGAGTTTGTTTATTATCAGTCAATGAAGATCTTTCTCTTCTGATTACAATGTACCTCCCAAAACTACAAAGTGCACCTTTAAGATTTAATGTAATTGACAATTCAGGACCATGGACAGCGCCACAAAATCAGAAATAATGCCCTTGGCTGTGTCCCAAATTACTATCTACCCACTACATAGTGGACTATATGGTGAGTTCGCCATTTTGTAGCGCTGTCCGAATGTATAGAGAGATTTATTATACCATATATCTGCATAGTTGACTCAAAATATCCCACAATGCATCGTGAAAAGTAGTGTACAACTGATGGTCGCTCACCAAGCATTATATACCATCATGCATTGCGCTGGAGGGGAAAAAAATTACCTAAGCAGTGTTTTTTTCATTTGACCAATAAGCTCAATATATAGAACTAGCTAGGTAGTAAGCAGGTGATTTCAGACACAACCCTGCTGTCATGGACAATTCAGGACCAAAGACAGTGGTGAAATTTACAGCTTTTGAGACCAAGAACACACAAATGTGCAACTCTCGGCCCGGAATGTGTGTGTGTGTTTGCGTGTGTGTGTGTCCGTGCACCTGCAGTTGGTTTGTCAGCAGGATTACACAAAAACTACAGAACTAATTTCCTCGAAACTTGGATGGAGGATGGGTCTCGGCCCAGAATAGACCCCATTAACTTTTGGTGTGGCTCCAGGAATTTTCTTCTCACTTCCGTCAACCTTTTCAAGATAGAGCATTTTAAAACATTTTTGTTTATTTCTCAGGGAACAATGCATGGATCTTGATGGAAAAAAACCCAGTAATATTTAGGTCTGAGTTAGTACAAACGGGGACTGTTGGGCCTTGGTGGAGGTAGGCACTCTGCCGGGTACTGTTCTAGTTTATCGCTGTTTTACATTTGAACGATGTTGCACTTGCTACAATGGGTGCACGTCTCATCGCAGCTGTTTAAAGAAATAAATCTTCAAACGAAAAGCAATTCATGATGCAGTGCATGGCCATTTATTTCATTCTTGATTAAAAAAAAAAACATATATTCCAATTTTGCAGGCTGTTATACTGTATCTGTGTATGAGTGTGTTCACAAATGTGTGTGTTTACACTTGGGTGTAATGATCTGTGAAATTATCTATTGCCCTTCAGAGCTGGAGCCTTTGAGGAGCAGCAGCCTTCTGTCCAAACCTGTTATTCCACACAGCCAGCACACGAAGCACTGAAGACCAACAGCTCCACGGCCACCCATGCATAAAACACTGTTACCTCACAAGAACGCATACAATGTCTCTAAAGTAGAGACAGAGACACATGATAAACTTGGTCTATTTATATCATGTTTGACTGAGAAAATGAATGCAACATGATCGGCTATCTTTGGTCCGGGGCACTGTCTTTGTGAGGTAGCCTGCACTTGATGAGGACTGAAACCACACCACGGGATGTTTTCTTTAAGACGAGTATGTACGCATAATAAATGACCCATTCTTGATTAAACAAGTTCAAAATGGGTTCAGGTTGATGATGGGTAAGTAGTTGGATTGAACAAGATGTTCAATCTCTTATATCTGCGGCCATGACCAGGGTTGGGTCAGGTTACTGGATACAAATTACATGGCAATGTTTGTAATGAGTAACGTAATCCATTGGATCACAAAAAATGTAATCTAATCTGAATACTTTTAGATTACTTTTGGATTACTTCAAAGTCCAATTTGAAAAATATCGTACTTTATATTAGAAAGATAGTGCGAACCACAAAAAATTGAGTTCCAAAACTATACATTTGTTCTCTATTCAACATTTATAGTTGGTCAATCTGATTCTGCTTATTTACTGCCACAAACTACAGTGTGGATCCTACAACACGTGGGATGCTGTTTCTTTTGCAAGAGCAGCACTTGCTCAAAATGTTCATCTTCCACTTTCAATGTGAATAAAAAGGTATGAATATTCCATCATTAAAGAAAAAAAAATATTAGTAGAGTCACCGTTAACAAAACTGGCAACCTGAGAGGAGTAACTTACTTTTATATACTGTGGAACATATTCAGCATATTTACATCACGCCATTTAAAAAGGTTTCCTAATTTTAAATGCTTTAAAGACGTAATCAAAAATGTAATCTATCAATGTAATTGTAATCCAATTACTGATTTTCTAATTTTCTGATTCTGAATCCATAACGTTCCATGTCTGTACGCTCGACCATCTGTTACTGTCCTCTTCATATTTTCAACAAAACTTCTATGACAATATTCACACTTTTCAACAGAATGTACAGGATGGAGATTATGGGCCTATTTCAGAAATAATAAGTGATTACCTTCCAGTAATGTTTTACATTCTGTTGGATGCCGAAAGCTGCGGGGAAACAATGGAAATGACAATCACAACTTTGAAAAATAAATAATGATTCAGCACAACCTACAATAGGGGATGCTCAAATGAACTAAGATACCAGCACTGAGAATTATTTGCATTTACGTCCTGTAAGCATTACTTTTAAAGTATGTTTAGACTTGGATATGCCTATATTTTGTAAATTAAATCCCACCTTTAGAGTCAAAAGACTCTGGATTGTTCTCTGTTGTTTTTTTCCTTCTCCGTCAGATGTTCAAATAGTGGGTAGCTGTGAGGCTGGTGCTCTGAGGCGAGGGCCTAAAAAGGAGTGTCGTGACTCAATGATTCATAAGGCTGAATAATTCAATGGCTGAATGCATGTAGAGCACTCCGCCCCTGCTGAACTCGGTCCTGCACAGACCCGATGCAGACTTCATGTAAACCTCTGCAAGAGTGGTCCGCATCAAACACAACAAACTGTGGTTAATAAAAAAACACAAGATAATGAAATATTACTCTGCGTGTCAGAAAAAGCTATCTCGCCATTGTCATAACACACATGTTTACATAACCAGAGTGAAAGTAAGGTAGGTGAAGTTTCAAGTCCAGCCATAGGAAATTGGGTCAGATGCTGTATTCAGTTTAGTTTGGTTTAACATAGCAAAGAGGAAGTGTAACACATGGTTTAAGGCAAACACACTACACCAAAACTGAAACATTAGGGGATAATATGATCATGAAGTGACTGAATAGAGCACATATATAAATCACATGTATAACGGACAGAGCCACACATGGAGGGTGCAGAGCATGTGGGAAGCCGTACTTTCATACTCACTCATCAGCAATCAAGGAAAAAGACCTGACAAGCAACTCTGGTGGAAGAGGAGGTGAGGGCGGTCATGAGCTGAACCGACCATGCTGTGTGTACGTATGTTAGCATCAAGAAACAAAGACTCTGCACTGATTGTATGAGCATCAGGATTTAATTAAACCACCAAAAGTAAAAGTACTCATTGTGCAGCCTCATGACCCATTTCAGAATAATGTGTTAAATTATATCATTGTTTATATCATTGTATATCGTTGTAAAAAGTATTCAAATCATACTTGAGTAAAGATATCGTGTCAAAATATTACTTTAGCAAAAGTGAAAGTCACCCATACAAATAGTACTTAAGTAAAATTTTAAAAGTATCTGATATGACATATACTGTGTAAGTGTTGTAGGGGTTGACAGAGTATGGACCTGGCCGGTTATAAGATCCGGTATTCTATTCTATTTCTGATTATCGGAGTCAGTGGTTCTGATTATTATCTGATTATCAGTTTAAAACAAGTAATCAAATAAATGTAGTAGAGTAAAAAGTAGTATATAAATATTTGCCTCTAAATGTAGCAGAGTGGATAAAGTAGCAAATAATGTAAACTTAAGAAAAGTAAAGCTATTTAAGAGCGTTCCTTGAGTAAAGTTACTTATCATTTTTTTCTGACTTTTGATGACGTGAAACCACTGAAATACTTTTTTCCTGCACACTGATGCTAACATGTATGTTTATTTTTTTAATGAATGAATAAACATAAGATCATTGAAATAAAGTTTTAGATCTTTATATTGTGAAAATATATGTTAAACCTTATTTAATGTACCCCACCAGTGCTCAGGTATTTGCGTCCTCTGCAATAACAGTGCTACAATAGCAAGATCTCAGTCCTACTTTGTTCATTTTTCATGATTTCTATTAAGTATTTTATTCTTTTATGCATAAAGATCTTTAAGATTATCTTATGATATCCTGTCTTCTTGGTGCTTATCATCGTGGGGTAATGGCAGACAGGTTCCATGCATGCACCCTCCAAACTGACCATTGCCAAGAATTTTTCTGGCTATTTTCAGTTTAATTGCATGATTCAACAGACGGCATAATGATGCCTCCAGGACAGGCTGACTGATGATGATGCAGCGAATCGTAGAAGCTTTAAATGAGAGCACCAACTGGGAATTAGAATGTGAACCCAAAACACTCATCATGGCTGGATGAATGCAATGCTGGGGGCAGCAACATGGCATCCAACAATAAAATGGGCATCACATTGGTTGTGTGTGTGTTGGAGGAGGAGGAGGAGGAGGAGGAGGAGGAGGACGGAGGGGGGGTGAGTTAGTTTTATTGTGGATGCTCACTGACCGAGACCAACAGTCGGCTCACAGAAGGAGCACTAATAATCCTTGTGTATGTATGCAGTGGATGTGTTCGGATGTGCATGTTAGCTTCGTGCTCACATGTATCAAAAGTATAATGTGTCTACGTGTGTGTGATTTAGTGGACAGACCAATGTGTGGCTCACAAAAATACACCCACATTTCCTGTTGAAATAAGCACAATGCATTTTTAAACATCTAGAATAAGTAGCACAGCTGGTCCTGTGACTGAAACCTCTGTTTTAAACGTCACAGATTCCTATGAAGGTAAAAGAGATGGCTCATTTTCTTTGTCTACCGCTGGTTTATTAACAGAGTGTTTGCCTGTAAACAAAGCAAAAGAGGGAGCAGAGGAGAGAGGGTGGTAACCTGTCCTTAAAATATAGGCCAATGTCTTTTTTTCTCTTTTTTTCTGAGGGAATCTCTGGTGGGGATGAAGTCACCATTTTATCTGCTCTCAGAACTCTCTTCTTTCTTTTTTTCCATTCTGTTTTTATTCTGTTTCAAATCTTCGAATATTTTAAAGGAGTTCCTATCTCACCTTTCGCTATGTGGGCCCATATGGTACACAGAAAATACAGAATAAGCTATTTCTTCTGTATTTAATTCTGCATCTATTCTGTTTGTCTTCTATCATTTTAAAAAAAAGTTTCTGTGTAGATTTCTTTTCCTAGATTTTTTTATACACTGGTCAATTTAGAGATTTGGGGCTATTTGCTTCAATAACATGTCTTCTCTCAGACTACTGAAAAGAAATTAGAGCCTGACTGATATTCAGTTTTTTAGGGCTGATCAATACCAATACAAGGAAGTAAAAAATTCCAATATCGATTTACCGACTGATAGCAATGATCCCTAAAATGTGTCTATCAGACAATTGTGACTAAAGTTTCGAACTGAGGCAGGACATTTATAGTGTAACAATAAACTTTATGGTCTAAAATGTGCACTGAAAAAGTAAACTTAAATAGGAAATGAATAATTCTAAATCACCATAGCATATTGTTCTGCTTCATTACTTCTACAAAATAAAGTTTTCATACCGTCGCATATACAACATATACGCAGATACTGACATATCTGTCATTTATACAAATTACTGCATATTTAATTAGACTCAATAGTCTAATTTGCATATTTAGATAAAACATCAGAAAAATTGTAGTACAAAAAAAAATAATTGTTTTTATAAGTAAATTAACAGGGGAAGTTCCGTGGTGAAAAGCTAAATAATTTACTCTAGTCACCTGCAGTGTTCGCCCTGAATTACCATCTATCTACCATTCCTTTCTGTCTGTACCTTTCTGGACTGATCAGGACAGAAGCTGTCACTCAAGTGTGTTAGATAGTGAACAAATAGGGTATTAAAATAATGAAAGTATTTATCTTAAAAAGAAAATTCAGGTACATTGTTTAATGGCTACAAGATCTTCGTGAGAGCGTTTTGTCCACACTTGGCAGTGAATGAATTAGAAACACCACTTTCTCTTTGAATGTTTTACTTTGAAAGTGTTCACCAGATGTTGGCACAGCCGGTGCGGACAATGGACCTGCGTGCACTTACAATCATGAGTGTTCACTGCCCTCCAGTGGTCAAAGCGGGGAACTGCACACGTCTGCAACACGCCTCCTGCCTCTGTGCGTTCATATCCCAAAGCTGTGAGAGGAAAGAGAGCAGAGGGGATGTTTACACTCGGTCAGCTTCTTTTGTAGCTGAGCATGGAAGACTGGATATAAAGACAATATACAAACACTGTTTGCAAGCTGTTTGCCAATAACCTCATAGAATTTAAATGTACTGATAGCAATTCAAATGTGTCCCCGCTGTCCATCATTGTGTGCTCGTCCAGCCTTCACAGTCATGGATCATTATCATGTGATATGAACAACAATAGACAATGAGTAAGTCTACATGTCATTCTAGACTTATTTAAAGCGTTTTACCGCTGGAAGACTACGTCCCCCAGCATGCACCGCGCTTTCAACATGGCGCCCCACACTACCGCTTGATTTGTGTCGACGAGACCACAGCGCGGCTGAAGGTGAACAGCAGTGCGCAGCGAGCTTTGGCTGTCGGTGTCGCAGCCGGGAGGATGAGGCCGCAGCTGGCGGTGCTGACGCGAGTCCGCAGAGCGGCTCTGTGCTCCGGTCACACGCGCCGCCTGAGCTCCTGCGCCGGCAGCGGCCTGCTGCTCCGGCGGGGCGACGCTCCGATCGTCGGGTCGAGCCCGGAGCTCGTGCAGAGACTCGGCTCTAAGGTGGAGGTGAGGACGGCCTTCATCAGTGAGGAGGAGGAGAGGGCTCTGCTGCGAGAGCTGGAGCCGGGCCTGAAGAAGAAACGCTACGAGTTTGACCACTGGGACGATGTAAGTCACGTTCAGACGCGCGTGGTAGAACAAACAGGTAGTTCGAGGACTGCCGCACCAGTTTGCAGGCTTGTCCACCTGCAGCCCCCTACACATGGATTTAATTCACTTTTGTCGGTACAATGTGTTTCCCTGTTTTAATGTAAACCCCCTTTTAAGAGTGTCCTAGTCCTATGTAAGTGCATTTACTCAAGAAGTGTACTAAAGGTGCAGTATGTAACAGTTGGCCACCTGTCACATCCACGCTCCAAAGAAATTGGGGCAGCATAGAGCTGAAGTCACGCCCCTTCCTGTGGACCCCATGGGACCTTATTTCAGAACAACTTTGTACGGGGGTGAACGGAGAAAGATAAATAATCTTTTGATCCCGCTTGAATTGTGCCATGAAACACACATATGATGTCTGTCAGTTGAAAAAAATACATCTTCAAGTCAATGAACTCTAAACAGTTTGTCGTAATTAAAAGTAATATACCATCTAGTTTTGTGTTAAACCGCTCGGTGAACTACATCGTCCCGCTCAACACACGTCAACAACACCAACATGGCTGCCAAGTAGGCGCAGAAGAAGGTGCTAAAAAAGGTGAATATCACAATAAATCTGGTCATATTGACAACTGCAGTTATCTGAAAGGAGAGTTGGTCAGTTCTGCTAATACACAGGAGCAGCTCTACAAGGTCTAAGTTACAAGTTTTGGTGACTGTTCAACAAGACAATGTCACTAACGCGACTGTTGGGTCTTTGAAAGTACGTATTTTCAGTCTTATATTTCATTAGTTTTATTTATTTATTTTTTTTATTGTTGATAAAGTTTACAAAACACACATACATACATATGTGTATGTGTGTGTGTATATATATATATATATATATATATATATATATATATACACTGTTGTGGACCAAGTACACCCCTCATCACAACACTACCCGATGGCAGTGGCCCCCCAGCAGGACAATGTGCCCTGATTCGGGAAGAAGAATGGCGGCAGGTGTTTGCAGCAGCTCGGCAGGTACTGCTGCCACACCTCTCCGAAAACAAACTGGGAGACCGCCTGATCATTACACTTAAAATCTGTGCGATCATGTTTTAACTGAAACCGAGGACTCGTCACACCTGATTGTCTTGGCCCTGTGCCTGTTGGTTCTCATGGTAACAAATGAATGTGGGGAAACTGGTCTGCTGCTTGTGAAAGCTTTTCTCTGCCCGTCACCTCCCCGGGAAACCTTGTTGGACCACTTGATTTGTGGAGTCAGTACATCCTATTAAGTCCATGTCTTGACAGGTCAGAGCTGTTTTGGCTGCACAAGGGGAACTTTCACAATATTAGGCAGGTGGTCATAATGTTATGCCTGATCGGTGTGCACTTAAAATTCCTGTGCAATGGTTTTCACTGGATCAAGGTGTCAAACAGTAAAAACAAAGTATTTCTGAACATCATCTCACAAAATGATGCCATATTGGGAAACAGAGCCACACACTCATGACAAAAGAATCATTCACGAAGGCAGCGTGTCAGAATAATGGCCTTTAAATAGAAAGATAGTGTAAAAAGATAGCGTACTAATGTATTTGAGTGAGAGTGAATTTATTGGTGCCGTGTTCGCTTCCCCACATTCAGGCTATTCACGGGTACCGTGAGACTGAGCGTGTGAGCTGGGGGGCGGCGTGTGAGGAGGTCCTGCATCGTGTCCGATCTGTAGCGTTTCCTGAGGGCAGTCCACTCCTCGGGCCTGTGCACATTCTGGATCTGGACAAGACTGGCTACATCAAGCCTCATATTGACAGTGTCAAGGTAGGTTTCCCTCTTTTTTTTTTTTTTTTTTTCAATCAACAACAATCACTAATGTCAGGTTCTCACATGGACAATATCCTCAGCACTGTAACCCTCTGGAAAAGCCTCTTTTGTGGACTGTGCTGTTATCCCAGTTGTGCTCTTCCTGTAATTCTTCCTGTCCACTATCTGATTTTTCAGTTCTGTGGTAGCACCATTGCTGGATTGAGTCTTCTGTCAGATAGCATCATGCGGTTGGTAAAAGAGGGTGCCACTGACGAATGGCTGGACCTGCTGCTGCCCCGACACTCCCTCTACATACTGAGGTTCAGTATATACTGTACTAGAAAAAAAATATGTATTTGAGTGCTTTACTTCACAACTGTAACTTAAAACAGTGCAGTCATGTTGTTCCATCCTGTCCTCTTCACAGGGACGAGGCCAGATATAACTTCACGCACGAGATCCTGAAAGATGAGGAGTCCGTGTTCAACGGAAAGAAAGTGCCTCGGCTGCGTCGTATCTCCGTCATCTGTCGCAACCTTCCGAGCTGACACCCACACTAACCTTTTTATGGTTAATGTGTTGTCACCACATGCATCAGTGATGAAGTGTCCAGGACATTCATTGCTGTTGCAACAATCTACACTGAGTGTATTATGAAATATTGATTGGGAGGTCAGGTCATACCTGTCACAGTCAAGGATACTGAATTGATCTGTTTGTCTCAAATGTATTACAGTGTTCATATTTTCATTACAGGGATTGTAATCAACCGCTTGAGTCCATTATTATGGGACTTCACTCATCTGGGCATCTTTTTAAGTTTTGCTAGTAAGCAGCACAGAGCCCACACACCAAAAAGGCCACATTTTAGACTTAGTTTTTACCCTTGGCCTAGACATTTCAAATGTGTCTTTACAGGACGTCCATCTGAGTGATCATTGTCTTGTTTTGTTTGATGCACTTCAGCCCTGAGCCTAAGCCCTTAGAAGTTAGGTCTCAGAGGCGTGTTATCTCTGCTAATACTGCAGACAGTTTTTCTGTTATGTTTGACCCTCTTTTGTTCATGGATTGCCTCGATGTGGACAATTTTATTCACTGTTTTACCAATCATTGTGTCAAAATTCTGGATTAGGTGGCACCTGTTAAATCAAACTTGTCAATACGGAAAAAAGTGTGCCCTTGGACAAATGAAGATACCCTGAGTCTGAAGAGACTATGTCGAAAGACTGAACGTCTGTGGAAATCCACTAACCTTGAGGTGCACAGACTTTATCTCAGGGATCTTGTGTCCTCATACAATGAGATGGTGGAAAATGCCAGATCTGACTATATTCGTCAACTGGTAACAGTAAAAAAGAAAAACCCCAAAGTGTTGTTTGACACGATCAGTTCTCTTGTATGTCCTGCTGCGCCAGTTACCCCTGTTTTTTGTGAAGCTGACAGCAATGCATTGTTGAGATTTTTTACTGACAAAATTAAGATGATCAAGGAGAAAATCCCTCCCCTTTTGTGTGGAACCCCTGCTGTCATTGAGCCTGTCTCCAGCTTGTGGTCCTCATTTAAGTCTGTGACTCTTGCTGATATCTCGGCACTGGTGACCAAGATGAAACCCTCCTCTTGCTCATCGGACGTCCTTCCGTGTAGGCTCTTTGTGAAAGTGTTTGATGTAATTGGCCCCTGGGTTACCAAAATGGTTAACCTCTCTCTTTCTACAGGTGTGTTTCCCAGTACATTTAAGCATGCCATAGTGGAGCCTTTACTTAAGAAGACAGGCTTAGACCCGACTGTCCTCAGTAATTTCAGGCCTATTTCAAAGCTACCACTCTTGTCTAAGATCCTAGAGAAGGTGGTCTCTGAACAGCTGTCATTATTCCTGGATCAAAGTAACATCCATGAGACGTTTCAGTCTGGTTTCCGCAAACATCACTCTATGGAGAGAGCCTTGCTAAAAGTGTCCAGTGACATTATGATGTATTTGCTGATGATATCCAGCTTTACTGCTCTTTCAAGCCAACTGAGCTCCAGAGGCTAAATTCCTTAGTTCATTGCTTGGTGGAGATAAAACAATGGCTAAGTGATAACACCTTGCAGCTAAATGTGGACAAAACAGAAACACTGGTTATTGCCCCTGATGACTCCATCCCAGGGATTTACCAGTACTTGGGTGACTTGGGCCAGTCTGTTAAACCGAGCCTAAGAAACCTGGGTGTTGTGTTTGACAAAGACATGTCATTAGTGCAACACTGCAAACAGCTGACCAAAAATTGCTTGTTTTCAACTGAGGAAAATCTCCAAACTCAGGAAAATGGTGTCACAAAATGATTTGGAGCTGATCATTCATGCTTTTGTGTCTTCGCGTCTCGCCTGCAGTTAGTGCAAAACTCTGCAGCGAGAATTCTGACCCGCTCTAATAGGAGGACTCACATAACCCCTATTCTTAAAGCTCTTCATTGGCTGCCAGTTTCCTCTAGGATCAATTTTAAAAGCTTACTTACTTACTTACAGCAAGTTTCTACCACAACCTTCCACAACAACTACGCCATCTTGGCTGTAGTTTGAAAGTCGTTTCAGTTACCTGTCACTTCTGGAGAGGATGTCAGTTTAAATGAATCATTTTTGTGTGTCCTTCTAATTCTGGATAATACAGAGACTCTGTCTAAATAAGATTAAAGTGAACTGCAGTGAAGTCTGTTGATGGTTTAAACTTGTGAATGTTGCTAAGCTCAGATCAGTTGTAGTGTGACCGCACTTTCAGAAGATTAATACATTAAGCTATGTTGAGAGTTAGAAAAGCAACTTCATCACAGAGAAAGAATTTGTTTAAAAAATAAAAAATAAAATGTGAGAATCAAATCAGCAAATGAAGACTGTCTTCGAGTAGTTTTCTAAACCACTTCTCAAGAAGGGAAACAAGAAATATCTAATCCTATTTAATGATAAATCCAAGTTTGAGATTTATGGCAGGGAGACAAGGAGACAAACAGGAAAGAGAATAATTGCACAGTGTTTCAAACCCACAGTGAAACATGGTGGTGGTATTCAAATCTGGGGCTGTTTTGCCTCCTCTGGAGTTGGACACCTGCACAGAACTGACTCCACCTTCACCAAGGAGAAGCAACACTCCATTCTTCAGAGACATGCTACACTCCCCGGTTCGCATCTTTGTAGAGAGGGATTCATACTGCAGCAGGATAATGAGCCCAAACACACCTCAAAGCTTTGCATGAACTACTTGAAGACCAAAGAAGACTAAGGAGTCCTGACTGTCTTGGACTTTCCTCCACAGTCACGTGACCTCAACCTCATTGGACATTTATGGGGCACGCCATGTGACACCACATGTAGCTGTCAAATCATGCTCGGATAACATGAAACATCAGGTTTTGCACAAACTTGCGGAGCCCATGTCAGCTTGAGCGCATGCTTACCTGACATCAAATGGTAAGATGTCCTGAAATGCACTGACTTCGCACTGAAACTGTTAAGCTGACATTATCATTTGTAAAGGAAAAAAACAAAAGGATTACATTTGAAATAGAAGTATTTCGACTAGTAGTCTGACTGTTTGACCCACATGTATTTGTAAATTTACCTTTATGAAATTTGGTCTGAAATACATGACTCAGCATGTTGTGTGAGTGTGCGGTAGGCTACATGCAGTATGTGATGTAAGAATGTAAAGTACTAATTTATCATGTGAATTAAAACATTTCTTTTATTCTGTTTATCTACCTGATATATTAAAACTGAAAAATCCTCATCCTCATCAAGTGCGATATGTATGTTTTACTTTAAACCATTCAAAAATTAACTAAAATTATCAATAGAAATGTTAAGAAATAACAGTTTTGATGTTGTTTCAAACACAACTGTGTATTTTGGTGCAGAGATATCCCCTGAAGTAAGCATGCTAACCAGCTAGCCCTTAGCCACTTTTTACCTCATGAGGTGATAGTGCTATGGTCATATATGTTTTCTTTACTAAAGTAGATTTTTATCATTTTTATTATTTCTCAAGGTACTGCAAAGGTGATAAACAATATTTTTTTATCAAGAGATAGTACTTGTATAGCCCAAGAAAGTATCACAAATGCGCAGAAAGTAGTTTTGAATGCCTTTTACTGAAGGCACTTCCAATAGTAGTCAAATGTGAACAACAGAAACCAACAAGGCAATCTGAGAGGGCAACCACGACCACTACAGGAAAACAAGCAGCCGCTTCACCCACTTGTCCCAGACCTCTCTTATGGCAGCTAGTGCGCTGTCACACGTCTCGCAGGTCTTGACTCACAGTTATCAAACTGTATCATTCTTGAGAAAGTGTGAAAGATTTTCAGTGGCTTCCACTCTCTGCATCCCAGAGACTAGATGTGGCCTCACCTCGTGACCTGTAAACTCCTGCTAAGATTAGCAACCCTATGTAGGCATGCAGGTCTATCTCATCCATGCTTTTCCAGCTGTCTCCATATTTTTGAAAGCCAATCACATGAAAACAACAGGATTTCCAGAGAGGAGACTTCAAAATTGTCAACATACAGTTACACTGAAACACGAGTGACATATAGGCTGGGTGGACATAAACATTATAGCAAGACGAAAGAACGTAAAAGACGTAACAAGACTGAAACAGACAGAGGGAGAATTAAATGGTGAGGAAAGTATAGTGGCAAAGGCAGCGACATGGGTGACGTGACATGACGTTCAGCAGCAATGGCTGGCAGAAATGTCCTTCAAAGGGATGCTTTTCACTTTATTACACTTTGAGTACATTTCACTTTTACCGGTCTTTTTTTCCCCCAAAAGTATCTATACTTCTACTCGAGTAAAGAATCTGATACAAATATTAATCTTGATATTTTCGATGGGATATTTTTGACATTTCAACTGTCTACTGTTTCTACTGCATTAATCACCTTCCCTCTCTGAAAAACATTATGTAGAAACTTACTTTAGTATCCACTAATCCACTGTTCCTGAATGAATGCCCTAATTGTGCAACCTTTTGAATACGTGCACCAACTTGTTGAATGACAAAGAATGACAGACTGGTCCTGCAGCATTCTGATGTCTGTGATGACAGACACAGACATACATAAATAACCAACCATTGATGTTCACCTTCACTTCAGCCCTGTAACACAAAGGTAAGGAACAGGAATGCATTAGAAATGTGATTTTACCTCTCTAGTCCTAATTTGTGGCAATATTATATATTAGAGCACATGTATTTATGTTTATTCAATTGATGTATTCATGGTAATGCAATGAAATCATACTTTTTTTAATCATGAAACCTTTTTTCTGTGTAGTTTTCACCATCACAAATAGTGAAGATGGAGTCGGACACCAAAGCGGGGCCAATGCGTGTGCTGGTGACTGGTGGATCTGGGATGGTGGGCAAAGCCATTGAGCATGTGGTGATGAAGGAAGGTCTGAAACTGGAGGGAGAGGAATGGATCTTCCTGGCTTCCAAGGACGCTGATCTTCGGTAATTAAGTTGCTTCAGTTTTATTTTTCTACCCGAGGCTGCCTGCAAACAAATGACATTAATGTAATTGATGCATGGTGGTGGAAAGTAACTACGTAGCTACATTTACTCAAGTGTTGCACTTGATTGCAGATGTGAGGTATATTTTTAAAGGAGTATTTCCAGTTTCTGTTACTTTCTACTTCTACTCCACTACAGTTCAGAGGCAAAGATTGTGCTTTTTACTCCCCTACATTTATTTGATAACTAAAGTTACTTTGCAGATTCAGATAATAATACAAAATCATTTAAACAAATAAAAAATGAAGTAATATTATGGATAAGATAAAATGGCTAAAATTCACTAGCTTACCAGCAGTATATGTAGAAAGAAATGCCATATTAATTTACATATAATTTGCATATTAATACAGATATTACTATTATTCAATGATATAATATGCACATGGGATTTTGTGGTTGAACTGAAAGTGTTTCATGGGCTCAGCTTGGTGTGTTTGTCCTCATCTTACTATTAATTCTGAACAATTTTGGTGCCGTTCCTGGTGTGCATTCTTTAACCGGTTCATCTTGTGAAAGTCGTTTTTATCAGCTGCCAATTGCAGTGCAGAGCTTATAAGTAAAATTAATTTGCAGTATGCTGACCCCAATATTTACAACACTTATGTAGTGATGTGAAGTGAGAAAGCACAATTAAGCTTTTGGTGCTAGAGCGAAGCATAATCCATATATATATATATATATATATATATATATATATATATATATATATATATATATATATATATATATAATGGTCTTTTTTTTTAATTCCAGCTCAGAAATTTACAATATCCACCAGACCTGGCGTTGTGGCTGGTTAACTGGCTCATCCTAAATGATCAAGAGAACATATCATTTCTAAACATTATTTTTTAATTAGTAAAATTCTCATGAACAATTAAAGACTAAAATAAATGCTTCCTTTTCTGAAAAAGAAAAAGACATTCATTAGGCTACTATCATGTATGATGTTCGGAACAATCACAACAGGTTTTTTTGTTGTCGTGTAGCTCAGCATGTCAACATTCCTGTCTGACCTGCTGGTCTTGTGGTTGCTGTGAAATCAGTCATGCTTTTCATGCGGTTGTCTCAACAGTTTCTGTTTAAACAAGCTATTGAATTAACGGCACAGTTCACCGCCCCTTCTCTCTCTAACTCAATGCTAGGTCACCCAGCAGTAGATCTCTCTTTCTCACTCTCCCTCTCTCTGCAATCAACTCAAACAAATTATTATTCAGTCGTTCAGTCAAATGAATGGATTTATAATATATAATATAAGGTGTCGCGGGTAAATAAAAATCACTCTCAGCATTGAAAAGGTTTTTAGGAAACAAGTTAAAGAGTGTCAACCAATAATTTCTGTTTCAGTGAGACTGAGAAACATCCTGGCACTGTGCCTGACATCTACCTTCATATGCTGAATAATGGACATTTCCTTTTAGGAAGACACTGGTCTACAAACATGACCCACGGAAGGGTTTCGTGAATACTTGTCAAAGCTTAGGTGTCTTTGAGGATAAAATGTTTGAATACTGAACCTTACTAAAATGTGTCATTATGAATGGCAGTTTGGCAACATCGGGGTGGTGTTAGAGAATCCGTGGCTACGCCCTTGTTAATAGCCTCAGGCATGTAATGTGTTAGCTTTGAGTCTGCTCCACTGTTGTAGGGATTAACAACCTTGCTCAGAGGAACCTAAGAAGTTGAAAAGAGTGCTACTGAGTTACAGAGATCTTTTTCTAACCTGTATGTTTTTCCAATCTCTATCCAACTTTAAACAAATGTGAACAGAGATCTCGGGCAGACCAAAGCTGTGTTCGAGAAGCACCGTCCGACTCATGTCATCCACCTTGCTGCAAAAGTTGGGGGACTCTATGAACACATGAGGGACAACCTGCTCTTTCTGGTGAGACAATGCTGGCATACCGTACATGAATGATCTACTACCACAGCTGTCTAAAATGCAAACTGTAAACTTGTGCATGTGTGAAAATATCTACGTTGTTTTTTAACTGCAATGGCCAGTCAGTGAGAGTTTAACATCTTCACAGAACGACAACCTCAGAATCAACGACAATGTACTGCAAACAGCCCATAACATGGGCGTCACCAAGGTTGTGTCTTGCCTGTCCAGTTGCATCTTCCCTGACAAAATCACATACCCCATTGATGAGACCATGGTAAGCTTTTGATTGAACCTGAATGCTCTTTCTTCTGGCAACACTCTGCCTATAAACTAATCAGTTAGGATTAATTCTCAATTCTGGTTTCTCTCAGTGACATTAATCATCAGTGTGCGATGTGAACAGAGCCATTGGCCATTGGTTTATCTTTACTTTAATTGTATTGCATATCTCTGTCATAGATACACAATGGATTACCTCACGACTCCAACTTTGGATACTCCCATGCTAAAAGGCTGATTGATATTCAGAACAGGTAAGCAGATGTGCAGTGTAAACAACAACAATACTTTTTTTTTTTTTTATCAAATCAAAGGATTGGGCACCAGAACTACTTGATTAGGTTTAGGCATCAAAACTACTTGGTCAGGTCTTGGCACCTCAACTAGGCTTTGATGCCCAAACTTCAAAGTTTGGGCTCCAAAACTACATGGTTAGGTTTAGGCAACAAAACTACATGGTTAGGTCTTGGGACCTCGACTAGGCTTTGATGCCAAAACTTCAAAGTTTGGGCACCAAAACTACTTGTCTAGGTTTAGACATCAAAATTACAAGGTAAAGTTAATGGTAATATTATGATGGTTTGGGTGCATATAGTATTGTTGGCTACAGACACCTGGGTGCTAATGGCATCCGCCTAAAGAAAAACGGGTACTAGGAAGTTTCCAGTTAAAGATGACATTTAATGCTGTTTGTTTACTGTTGGAGGCAGGAAATCGAACGTGGGTCATCTGTCGACTATGACGGCCACACATTTCATCCACTCAGCGGGTACAAAAAGTGTACATTGGCATTATTCAGTATGTTTGTGTCTATGTTGACAGGGGATACTTCGAGCAGTATGGTCATCGTTACACAGCGGTCATCCCGACCAATGTGTTTGGTCCCCATGACAACTTCAACATAGACAAAGCCCATGTGATGTCAGCGCTCATCAGCAAGACATACAAAGCCAAAAGTGAGTAAATAAGACTCACTAATCCATCTTGATACGTACAAGCTGTGAGCAGTGAATAACACATAGGAACTCATGTCTCTCTTACAGTGGAAGGAACTCCTGTGACTGTATGTGGCACTGGAGCTGCAAGAAGACTGTTCACCCTTTCTTGGGTATGATATCTATGAGCTTTAACCTGTCATGTGCGTTTACTGTATAGTATGTGGTTTAAGAATGTTAAGTATATGTTAGTGGAAAGGTATGAAGCAAATGTATCTCTGACTGTACTACGAATAAATAGGTATGATTACATTATTACATGTCAACTAAGAAAGCCTACTAGGTCTCATGATCTGTGTTTATTATCAGGACTTGGGCCGTCTGATTGTTTGGGTCCTGAGAGAATATGATGAAATTGAACCAATTATCCTCTCTGGTGAGTATAGTGCTGTGATCACCCCTCAGCCAGCATTACTATGCCCTTCTGTAGATCTTTGTGATTGTGTGATACACCAAAGAAAATGGGGAAGTTGTTGCTTCAAAACACAGAGATGCGAGACAGTCACTACATGTGCAGTTAACTCATTCACTGTTCATTTCTTTTCAGTGGGTGAAGAGGACGAGATCTCCATCAAAGACGCTGTGGAAATGATCGCAGAGGCTCTGGACTTCAAAGGCGAAATAAAGGTATCCTTTCAATATCCCCCAGTGATCCTATGACCCTGTTGTTAGTTCTAATTAAACTATGCTGTATGTAGCCTATTTAGCTCAAAACCCACATAGTTAATATCAGGTCTCTCCTTGACCCATAACATCAGTATGACACCACCCTGTCGGACGGCCAGCTGAGGAAGACAACGAGCATTGCCAAGCTAAGACGCTACCTTCCAGACTTCACCTTTACGCCAGTTAAAGAAGGTCAGAGTCCCCTGTACTGTGCATCTTAATGATACTGCTGTTGCTTTAGCATGAAATTACTTAAATGTATCTAGTCGTGCTGCATATATGGTAGCACAGAGGCAGCAGAACAAATCCATGAGGCTAATATCCAAACAAGTTCTAACATGTTGTGTTTATGATAATTTACAAATTTAATTCTGCACTGTAAGTAATGGCTTTTTCGCAATCATCATGAAATAACAAAAAACTGAGGTGCAAGTTAGTTATGTGCTACTCTAAATACAAATGAGAGCTTTAAATACATATTTGCCTGCACACTGCACCTGCTGAAGGTGACACGTTTTTGTTTTTTCTCTCCATCTAGGTATAAAGATGACCTGTGATTGGTTTGTGGCTAACTACAACAGTGCCCGGACATGAAGAGACCAAACGCTGAGCTACCAAACTACCTTTTGGTTCTGGTGTCAAGCAGATTTATATCACAATTCAATATTGGTCTATTAATCAATACTGTAACACTCTCTAGTAATATATTTTAATCTCTGGGAGGAATTTCACATCAAGGTATTAATACAGGGGTCATTGTACCCTAACTTTTCTTAAATATCTCATGAAACTGTTAAATGATTTGGAAAGAGTCTGATATTGAACCTGTATTACATACATGTATAACTTTTCTACATCTATTCTCTATCTTTATTATTTGTATTACAATTTCAGATTCACATTTACTAGTTTTTGTATAATTGTTAAAAAAAACAACATTTCAGAATGTCCATATGTATGAGAAATCATGTTTTGCCATACCATGAAAATAAAAATGTAAATGACAGATGGGGTACAAACAGAAAAGCCTTATGTAGCAGCATCACACCAAGTGTGTAATTCTTCAGAGAATTAGCAACTCTCAAAACTTCAACAAGGACAAGTTCCCCGACAGCACTCCCTTTTCTCTTGATGGCAATCAGGAGTGGTACCAAACATGATCAGAGTCGATAATAACGAAAGATAACAAGAGACAAAAGCTGAGCCCCTCCCTAAATAAATATAAATAAATAAATAATAAATATAATCAGATAATGAAGGGGGCTGACCCAATTAACAATGCAAACAATATCTTACTAAAATGACCAGGGTGCCACACATAGTTGTCTTTGTTCACCAGCCTCGACTGCTATCGTCTTCACCTTTTGTGAGTCTGTGTGTACGTCATCATAGAAAACTTCTGTCCTATAGAGGCCTGTTGTTGAGGGAATTACCATAGTAACGGTCTGTGGACAGATTTTATCATTACAATAACATCTCAACAGTTCAACATGCAGTCACGAAACTTTACAGGCGTGTACTTGAGATCAAAGTTAAAGCAGAGTTCCAAAATCGGTGTAATCCAAAATAATGTAGTAAAAAAACACTGTGAATGGCAGATGAGGGACAAACAATAAAGGCTTACACAGCAGCAGATTTAACATTTTATTATTAAGGTTTCTATCTAAGAAAAACAAGTCAAAGAATGTTTTTATTTCATCAAATTCTTGCAACCATACAGAGATTGAGCTGCTTGTCACACAGTATTGAAAAGGTTTTCTGACTCAAGATGCTTCACAAAACACTTGATGATAACTGCCCCTTTTCAACCTCTGATCCTGTGGCATGTCAGAACATAACCTCGACACAAAACCTCTCTTCCAGGGGTCAGGGTTTTCTGGAAATAAACAAAACAAAATTCTCCACCCCTTGCCTCCATCAGTTATTCGGTGAGGTAGAAGTGCATTTTGTCATTCACGTTTTTGCGCTCCGGATTGAGGCGCTTCAGGATCTGTGCCAGCACGTTGACCGTCTGCTCACTGCTTAAACCAGTGCGCTTGGTCTGGAACTTCTTCAGCAGATCTTTGGTGGTCATTGGTTTACGGATCAGGTACCGCCGGACCGCTTCCTCTGTTAGCTGCACATCACTGTGGAGCAGATGGATAGAAACGTTCTTAACCTGCTCACAAACACATCTGCTCACTATTTCTTTTTGGGCTTAAATTAATTTGTACTTTTGATGATATTTATGATACACTTTTGTAGTTTCAGTTCTCTAGTTTTGAGTTCTCAAAGTTATTTCAGTATAAATAAATAACCTCATATATGAAGAGTGGTAATGATGTACCTTGAGCTAGGAGTGGATTTGCCTGATGGGGGTTGCGGCGTACTCTTCCCAGAGGGAGCAGGGCTCTGAGAGGGGTCCATCTTCAGCCTTTTAGCAGCTGGTGAGTCAGTAGCAGGACCCTGAGTCTGTCTCTTACCTGTGCGGAGAGATGGAATGGAGCAACAGGTTTCAGTTGGCAACGTTCAACAGGTTCCTTCAATACATCTGTCATGTGTCTTGTTTTATTTATCATTTTGCAGAGGTATGTGCATTTGAGTTTTATGACCACAAACCTTGCTCTAGTTTACTGGCAGCAGCACGGAGTGTATTGGAAGTCGCGGCGGAGTCTATGGATGGTGTCCCGGGGCGACTGCCAGTCCTGGAGCTGCCAGCAGAGCCACGCCCGCCTCCACGTTTAGGAGGCGTGCGCTTCTTCTGAGAGACAGAATTAAAGAGAGAGATATTTGATGAGAACAAAGAAAAACAGAACTATTCACACATTCACTGCCAAAGTATAATAGCTGCTAAAACTCAACAGTAGTCACTGCTGGTGAAAAGAATTTGCTGCATCATTTTATCAGAATTATGACAAAGCCACATTATTGACTCAAGAACAGCTTAAACATGCACAAATATCAATTCATTCAGCCACGCAATCACAATAATCACCATGAACAGAGCGGAGGCCGTCTCTCCCTCGATATCACTGTCGTCTGAGCTGTCTGACTCGCCGCTGCTGTCTGTGACACAAAAATCCACACAATTCAAACTAAACATGAACAGACACAAGTGTCTGTGAGTTTCAGTTAAGCTTTAACCTTTTCAAGATTTAATTAATTATTTTTTTTAACATTAAAAACGGATTTTTGGATATATCATCTTATTAATATTCAGTCTTTGCAGGCATGTATTATATGTGGTTCTGTGCTGAAGTGTGTTCATGTAGGAATACGGTTAATAGAGTGAGTTACATTTTGCCAACAAGTAAGTGAAAGTGTAAAGCATAAAGACAGTATTAGGTTTAGAATGTGGTCTTAACACAGAACAACTTGACTTATTTTGACAAAAGGAAATTAAAAGATGGATTAATGAAATAAGATAAAATGTTTATAACAAAAAGGAGTATTTAATGACTTATTGACTACCTTTTTTCTTCTTCTTTTCCATCTGGACCGGGGTTTTCTTTCCCTCCTCCTCTTCTTCCTCCTCTTTTGCCTCTTCTTCATTCTGCTTCTCCTCCTCGCTCTCCTCCTCGCTTTCAGATGCCTCATCAATCCCTATGAAAGGACAGATTCAGTCATTCATTCAGTTGAGACAATAAGTCAAAAACATTGAGATGCACTGAAATAGATGTCTGCTAGTAATGTCATTCAACACAGCCAAGTTATTAATAGCCCAGTGATCATGCTCTACATTTTATTACAGGCATTATATCTTTATGATTCGTTTAAAACCATCAGTGTCTCTTCTTTATTTAGTAAAAGATCAGTAATGTTCAACAGCCTGACCTTTTGGGTGCTCCTCTGCTTTACTGGGTTTTCCTTTTTCTGGCTCTTCGTCTGAACTGTTTTTTGAAAACAAAATTAAGTATAGTAGAGTTATAGAAGGAAAAAAAAAACAAAAACAAAACATACATTGTCCTTCCATGAAGTGCAAATGTTTTAGTGCAACAATGCAATGGATCTGACCTGCTTTCATCTGACATGTAATCCACCTCTAGACCCTCATAATCGCCGTCGTCACTGTCCTCCAAGGCCTCCTCATTGCTCTTTCTCTTCTTTTTCTTTCCTTTTCCTTTCCCCGTGTCTTTCTTCGCCTTTGTCTTGCTCTCTCCATCTGTCCAATAAAGAGAGGAGTGGAAGAAAAAGAAAATCACATGATGACATGATGTGGCCGTTAACTTACGAGTTTATGATGTCACGATTCAGGAGCAGCTGTTTAACCATGCTCGTCTTACCATCCCCCATACTGCTGTCACTGTCGTCGCTGCTCATCTCCAGGTCGTCTTCCAGGTCGTGAATGCGCAGGTCGCCCCCTCTCCCACCTGCCTTCTTTTTCTTCTTCCCCGACTTGTCGGCCTCATCCTCGTCATCCTCACCGCGCTCCTGCTCCCGGAAACGTCTCTGAAGCATGATGCTGAAGTGATTCACCACTTTGTTTCTTCTGTAGAAGAGAGAGGGGTGTGTGATATTAAATCTTTGACACAACCAAGGTCTCTTTTACCAACTGCTAGTCCTAGTTAGGTTCTGTAATAGCTAAATTCATATTTAAAGATAGGATCTTTTCCCCAGATTGCAGTTAGGAGACGTCTCTGCACTTGTTCTGTAAACTAAATACTTATATATTTTTTTCTTCTTCACAATGAACAACCATTCATCCCTGTTCCTCCCCTTCCTCCCCTACCTCACCTGCCCCACTCCTCCTCCGCCTCTTCGGCAGTGAGAGTTCGGTGCTTGGCCAGTGGTGTGAAGTTGTACCAGCCGTGGACAGGGAAAGCTTCAAAAGCTCCATCAGGACACTGTGTAAAGATGTAGTAGGACGCATTTTCTGTAACACCGCCCTTCTTTTGACCTTTGAACCTGAGACAAACATAAACACAGAGGGAGAGAGTTGCTGCTGAGAACACATTCAGTATGTCCCTTCATGCCCACATATACAGCTTCATGGAGATACTATGACTATTATTTCTTTAGTTTAAAAAATGTATGTGACTATTGTGACTTTTTTTTTTTACTCATACCTTTCCTACCTGAAGTCCTCTACATATTTTAAGTAACTTACTGAGACATTTGTGTGGATAACAACGTCTATACAAAAACATGTCAGTTTCAGTCACATCATTAGTATGAATGGGTTTTCTTTGGATGTAGACAGGTTAAAAAAATGATATGTTGGGGTCTTTTTCCCACCTCTTGCCGGCCTTGCCGTTGACCTTAAGAATCCAGGGCTGGTCCTCCACTTTGAACTCACGTGTCACAATACCAAACTTCTTCCGCCGTGCTTCCTCACGCTGCTTTTTGCCAAACTCACTGCCAGCCGCACCTTCCTGCGACTCTTCCTCCCCGTATATCCGCCGAGCACTCATGTCCCTTTCCATACGAGCCTGGGAAGGGACAGGGAGGGAGATGTTGGAGAAATGTAAAACTGAAGGATGGCTTCATGCTTCAGATTTTATGTTTTCTCTGATTTCTTCTTTTGTAACCACACTGCTTGTCATTTCTCTCTCAGTATGAGAGTGGTGGGTGCAGTTCAAACCATCTGTCATGTGTAGACACACTGACAAGAAGCCCACCTGTGTCCAGGTTGAGCAGTTGACTCTGTCTCCTGCATTGAAAGCCATGATGTTATACTTCTTGCTGGTGTTTCTATGGGACGGACAGAAATACAAACAAAAAGCCATTAACTTCATCTGCTTATTCCTAGTCAGGGTCACAGGAACAGCTGCCAGATCATAAACTAACTTACTGCAGATAAACAACTACATTCACAGGAACACTTACATCATGACCTCCATAAATCAATGTCCATTTATAAAGGTGGATGTCAAGCTGTGATACTCACTTGGGGACTCGCACAGTGTATTCCGTAGCTGAGGAACTGCTGCTCCCCTGCAAGACAGACAGATTCAGATGATTTTGTTTAATGGACGCTGTTTTCCCCTATCTGTAATGTAGTTTAAAGGCTACACAGTACCAAACAGAGTACACCATGTTGTCTTTATCACAGCACTGAGGGTCTACATGTGAAGGGTACAAACTTACACCTACATCACAGATAGCTTTTCATACGTTTACACGCACAAGACCAGACCCCTTTAATAAAACTACGATTTTGTTTGGTGGCGAGAGTGAAGTAGAGTGAATACTTACCAGTGACGTCATGGCTGGTCTTCTCTCTAGATTTTCTCACCACATCAACAATTGATTCTGACCAGTTGTGTATACTGTTAAAACAAATTTAAAGAAGAGTTGCGTTTATGAAAAAGCAGGCATTAAACTAATAACAATTAAACAGACGCAACGTAAACCTTGATAATGTCTTTCAAAGAGCGGTATTTTGTCAAAAGATTCCTGTACCGTTATTGTTAGCACCTGATGCTAACGTAAACAGCAGCAGCCGTTTTAGCTGCAGGCTGTAGCTAGTGCTAACCGCTGCTAGGACAGCCCTGCTTCAAGCTCAAGTGACGTTTATGTGAAATTAAGGTACAAAACAAGTTGTGAATACACACAGAAGTAAACAGAATTGAGGATATTTAACAGAAAATGTCTTCAATGATTAACCCGGTGCGCGCACTGCTACCGTATTTGTTCCGTTAGTTTAAATAGTCGACGGGAAACTTGGACGAGAAATAATGGTTCCTACCAGCCTGCTCCAACCTTCCTTCTATGGTTTAGCTGGTTTAGCCGATGGCACTGTATTCTTGTTCTTACGGAAGCCCTAAAGTACGGAAGCCCTAAAGGGCCATGCACTCATACATTTTATTTCCTCTGTTTTCCCGTGATAACAAGATAATTTCATTTGTTTTCTCGAGATCTCGAGTTATTATCTCGAAATAACAACTGCCGTTTTCCCGAGATAACGGGATAATTTTCTCGAGATCTCGAGATAACGAAACTTGTTTTCCCGAGATAACGATATAATTAATTTGAGATCTTGAGCTGTTGTAACATTCATTCATCCCTTCATCAAAAACTAATTTAGTATAGAAAGCATAAACGCACAAAACAAATGGAGGAATAGACTTACCTACAGTAGTGTTCAAGAAACCCATCGTTCAGCATGCCATGCCACTTGTGTGTGATGGAAATCTCAGGCCTATCATATCACAGTCATTATCTCGAGATCTCGAATTAATTATATCGTTATCTCAGGAAAACAAAGTTTCATTATCTTGAGATCTCGAGAAAATGATCCTGTTATCTCAGGAAAATGGCAGTTGTTATTTCGAGATAAGAACTCGAGATCTCGAGAAAACAAATGAAATTAACTCGTTATCACGGGAAAACGGAGGAAATAAAATTTATAAAATCATGGCCTGACACAGGCTGAAATAGCATTATGCCTTGCTATTACAGATAATATACACATTAGTGTGCGTAATCTAAAAAGACGGTTAGCAAGGCTTCAGCTATATCGGTGGCGCAATCTAAGTGAGCCTGATGTCGTCATTAACTACATAGCTGACCAGCTATGTAGTTAATGAGGAGATCTCGAATTAATTATATCGTTATCTCGGGAAAACAAAGTTTCGTTATCTCGAGATCTCGAGAAAATTATCTCGTTATCTCGGGAAAACGGCAGTTGTTATTTCGAGATAATAACTCGAGATCTCGAGAAAACAAATAAAATGAACTCGTTATCACGGGAAAACGGAGGAAATAAAATGTATGAATGCATGGCCCTTTAGGGCTCCCGTACTTTAGGACTTCCGTATCTGCTTCTTCTTCTTCTTCTTCTTCTTCTTCTTCTTCTTCTTTTGGTGTTTTATGGCGGTTGGCAAACAACTTTTAGGTGTGCATTACCGCCACCTTCTGAACTGGAGTGTGGATCAGAATGGAATACTACAACTACTGGTAGAGGATCAAAATAAATAAATAAATAAAACAAAAAAACATAATAATAATCATAATAAATAAATAAGGAAAATAATAATAATAATAATAATACCTTTATTCTTTTAAATGGGCACTTTGTTGGCCCTGCTCTCACGCTAAAATGCAATAATTGTGACTACTATAGAGTAATGAGAATGTCTGTTCCATAATAATTACCTCTAACTCTCACCAGTGTTTGTTATGCTATTATGTCTACCTTGACACTGATCTAAGCGGAGGTGAGTAGGAATATGATTGACATTGAGCAGATATGAGTAAAGAGAGGGTAAACAAGCTCTTCACATTTCTTAATAGTCATTAAAAAATACTGATTTCTATTCCCCAACTAGGGTGACCAGATCCCCATAAACCAAATGTGGGATAAATAGTACGTGTCTGTGGGACAGTGTAGGACACGTTGTCAGGGGGCACCAAAGTAATAATAATAATAATAATATTTTAAAAATAAAATAATCATCACAATAATATAGTGGAGTCCTCAGGGTTGCTACGTTTTTCTATTGTTTATGTGAAGACAAAAAAACCCTCATTTTTGAAGACTTTGCCAAAATGAGAAAAGTATCTATTTCAACATTAGAGACCGTCTCAGCAGCAATCAAGTATTATTATTATTATTATTATTATTATTATTATTATTATTATTATTGGACTTTTTTTGCTTTCTCCCACTCTATCCTGACCTTGAAATAAGGCTAAACCATGAATTCCTTGAAGTGAATAAGAGCACAAGTCTTGCTCTATTAGACCCGTTGTCGACTGTGACCACTGGAGGGCAGGGAAGACCCATGATTCTAAATACACAACATCTGTGGAGGTGGAAAACATCTGGTATTCATTTCAGGCCTGATTACAGTAATGTGTTACATGGTGCAGAGGTACTTAGCTCTCAGAGTATACATCTCTGTGTTATTGTAATTTCTGTGTTTTGAAACAAGTCAAGAAAGACCTCTCGATAAGTTTACATTACAATGAACAGCCCCTTGTTTGTTTTTAACAGATTCTCCTCTCTGTTTTTAGTAATATCCTGTGGTATGTGATATCATTTTGCTGCTTATTTAATTAATCAACCCATTATGAATATAAATGACACAATTACATGAGGATAGCCGCTGTTTATCTTCTAGAAAATTACTTGTTTTGAAGAAATTATCTCACACATTGTGCTTCAGCCATGATCTTAGTGCAGTATTTACACCGGATGTTGAAAACCAAGCATGCAAGCTATTTGAAGTCTGACACTCATTTTACATCAAACCTGTTGGCTGTAAATTCTTACTTCAGAGGCGCCGTCTGTATTTTCCATTTGTATTCTGTAGGGATTTGTAAGTCATTTACATACTGTCTTGGAGGCACTGCCATGTTACAGTTTTACAAGACAAATTGTCCTGGCAGGTGAAGCACGCACCCTCTCTCCTGAGGTGTTTCACTCATTAACTAAAACAGATGGTGCACTTGGTTCCTCAAATTACATATGTTTTACCTTGTATTTTTCTGCAAACCATGGCACATTGAAACATGACAACTGTTTAGTCCATGTATAACATATTTACATACACCCACAGAGGAATAGTGACTTTGACAGCAAAGGAGCAAGCAAAGGACTTTTCAAACCAATTTTTATGCCTTACATTCTTTGTTATAACCAAAATTTAAAAAAAAAGAGTATCTACACCACGACCAGTAATCTGAAGTACGGTATGTCCAAGAATTCCTCAACCTCACATTAAACATTTGAAGCTAAAAAAAAACATTCAATGTCATGTTGTGTGCAGGGATATTTAATATCATACTCCTCATTTTACAAACAGTTTAAAGTATACAAGTATAAATGCATCACTTGATAAATTGATAAACCCCCCTTGTAATGATCACAAAGCAAAACACATGCATTAATCCCACAGCAGCAACAAATCATATTCATAATCAAATCAGAGTGAGTGCGCTGGCGGAGAGTCAGGCAGTCTGGCAGGAGTGCAGATGATGATCCTGAGACACAGGGAAACAAATGTTTGAAATATATCAAACACACGGGGCACCACAGTAGCTCAGTTGGTAGAGTTGCTGCATGTCTCTCTCTCATCCCATTTCCTGTCATATCTTTAGCTGTCCTATCGGATAAAGCCATAGAAAATACTCAATAAAAAAAAGAAGAAATATATCACAAAGATAAGAACTAAGGTGACTAATATTGTGTGTAAACATTACTGAAGCAAAATTCAGTTCTTCGTATTTCCTCTTGATTAGGACATTTTGGTTTCCTAACAGGAAAGGTGTGTAGGCCTTGTGTTGTTGAGCTGGAAAATAGGAAACAGATGTCTTATCATTATTATGCTTGGTTCTGTGTAAGAATGGCATATATGTCTACTAAACTCAGTTTCTTTGCAAATAAACTCATTCAATTGCACAGGATGCAGACTCAGCAATTTTGACAAAAAGACACATTTTCTACAACATAAATTGTGAGAGCTCAAAACCAAACGGGCTTAAACAACAAACTGGCGATGAGTGGCTGAATGACCAGGGTTGAAGTACTGCAAGGATGATGAGCTGATAGATGGATGTTTATAAATATATTTATATAATATATTGCCCAGCCCTTTATTTCACATGCACAGAATTTGCTTTGGACTGTTGGTTCATAACAACAGACATATTCTAAAAAAAGGGTAAGGGAAAAGCTTTTGTTTTCATTTTCTCAGATTCATAATAAACAACAAAAGCACATCATAATTTTTAGAAATTATATGTATTATGTATTATAATGTATTATAATCATAATACATCATATATATTTTAAAGATAAAGCATCTTGATCATGTTTTTACAGTTTTGTTTTGTACACAAACACTTTTGAGAATACATCTGAAGTGTATGGGCTGTCGTCCTCAAAAGGTGTCGGCGTGTAGTATGTTGATAAAAGAAATTCTTCGGAGGCAAGGCTGGGTAAATATGACAGAGCAATCTTTATTGAAACAGATCTCAAGCCAGCGTCCGAACCAGAGTGTGCACTCCCTGGTATTCTCAAATCTCGGCAAAGTGATGCCCAAAATGCTTTGCCCTCTGCTCTATCAGAACTCCTCTCTGACCCTCAGTCTTAGGAGATCCACCAAAATTCACCCCCGTTCTCTGGTGTGCAGGTCCTTTTTAAAGTTCATTTGCTCATGCCTGCCTGTTTCCCCTTATTGTTTACTTTTGGGGCACTGAGAGCCCTTCTCTCCTGTGGGAAAGAATAGGTCTGCATAACACCTCTAGAGAATATCTCTCAAGGGAATATGTATACGTGAATGTGTGTGCGTGACTATATTGATGTTATCTAAAGTTGACCTGCTAGTCTCTCTATACTTAGATGAAAATGTATACATCGAATCAATCTTGAACCTCTGAACTGGTCAGTCCTAAGTGTGGGCCTCTTCCTTTAGCTATTCTCTGACGCACACTACAGGACTAATATGTTGTTCTCCTGGACATGAGACCTCTACCTTGTCCCCTTCCCACATTTACTTAAAGGGAAGCATCTGGTCCTGTCCCATCCTGTCCTGCCACTCAGAGCTCAGGAGGTATAAGAAACATTCAGACACTACACATCCCAATGCACAATGACATAATGCACATTGGACAATTGGCCCAAAGGTACAACAACAACAACAACAACAACAACAACAACAACAGCAACAACAATAGCCATTATTAGTATTATTGTTATTTTAAAATAATAATAATAGTAATAATAACAACAATAATAATAACAATAACAGTACATTTTATTTAAAATGCGCCTTTCATGACACTCAAGGTCACTTTACATCATAAAAATTTAGCGTCAAACAATTAAGACTAAAATACACAATAAGCAGCAATGCAGTAATAAAACATACAATAAACAACAAAGCATCATGTATGAAACATCAGTCCATGACCTCGAGTAAGAGGCCTGGTTCAGTCGGTGTGGTTATAGTGAGTAGGCTAGTTTAAACAGATGTGTCCTGACAGCAGTTTTGAAATAAATAATGAAGTCCAGCTTTTGGATGTGAGGGGAAGGGAGCTCCATAGTTATCATCACTTTTGTTCTCATTGTAAACAACATGTTTAAATTCTATTTTGTAAAGCTCTGCAGCTTGTCTTTCTATGTATGTTTGTGCCCCTCAATCAATACTGCAGCATGCTGTTCTTAATAATCTTGGGTAGAATGTCGTTCGCGGTGATCCTCACAGAACGGAGCAGATGGTGAATTTTCTAGACTTTTGGAAATGTTTAGCAGGGTGCCACTCAGAGCTCTGTTCCTTCCTCATGTCTTGTGAGTCGGTGAATTTGCTTTATAATTTGCATTGGTGTCAAACCTTGTAAAAACTGTTTTTGGATGATATGCAAATTTCTAAAATGCACATATATGCTCAAACAGTGACCATTGGTGTTTTGTGGACTGGGACGTGTCATGATGAACTGCTGTGCCTTTTCACTTCTCCTGGGTGAGTTGTTTCATGTTTGTTGATAATGTGGGAAAATAAATTATTAGGCCTACATCAAATTAAGCAAGAGAACAGTGTGTAATTTAAGGCAACAGAATTATTTAAATATCTGCATCTGGATTCGGACACTTTGGATACATGTGCCAAATACATACATACATACATATTATTTTGTACAGAAGGTTGTGACAGATGCCAGTATAAATCAGGCTTCAACATGCCTTTTAGTTGTACTTTAAAGGGGCACTGTGTAGTTTTGTAGAAGAAATTCAAACTCAGATTTTTAATATTCACAATATTAAGGAAATAAAACAAACTCAGATTTTTTTTCCATAACTGAATAAACAAGCTGTTCTCAGAGGAAAATAAGGTTCCCAGAACACTGTTTGAAGCTAGAAAGGTGGCAGGGTCCGCCAAATATAAACAAAGTAAAACAGTATGAAATTGCGTTGTTCTTTAAGGTCAGCTTGTTTATTAAGCTGACATTTACATGACATCCTGTTTTAGATTATGTGAAGACGTTGAAAGAAATCATTAAAATTGGGTTGCAATGCAAATTTAATGTGTGCATTATCTTAAATCAGTCGTATAGTTTGTTTTGTTTTTCAAAACACTGACAGCTATACCTGGAAACAATAACTCTTCTTTGCGCTTTAAAGGTTCACTCTTCATCCTCGGCCATTGTGCTTTTCCTCCTGGTAAGGATGATGCTCACTTGTAAACATCAGATACAGTTTCTGCTTGAAGGTGAAATATCTGTCATCTTTGTTCATTTTTATTATTGACATACAGTGTTTGCTGTTCCACGCAGGCTCCTGTGATGGATACAAAAACATAACCGAACCATGGCGCAACTTTTTATTTAAATCATCTTCCTTTCCTGGCTACCCGAAGGGTGATGCATATCTTGTTAACAAGTGGTGGCGCTTCACAGGGATTGGTGGAGACATAATTACTACAGGCTGCTATGGAGGTCCTATTGGTGGTACCCGATACCCCATGCGTGTTCCATTTTCATATCCAACAACTGAATCTGAAACTGCAACAACAGGAACTGCATATGGTGATGTTGGACACTGCGGTGCTTATGGTATTACAATGAGTGTGGCCTTGTGTCCTGGGGGATTCTACATATACAAACCATCGAGCCACCCGTACAGCAGTATGGGTTATGTAACCTGTAAGGAATAAGTACTCATTGACAACTTTTTTTTTGTACTTTAGTGTAATTATGTCACACTCATTGATGTGCTGCCAAAAAGATCTTCGTTTATCTTTCCAACATGAATATCCTTGGTGTGTTTGTTTCTCTGTGTGTGTGTGTGTTTTGGTTTTTTTTGTAGATCATTCTGTGTGTAACTCAGACTCCTGCGGACCACTTGCTCAGTGTTCAGGCACCGGAGGCTGTACCTGTGTTTCTGGGTATGAAATCCCCCCCACACACTTACCCGAAGCAGATTCATACGGTTGTGTTGGTAAGTATATTTATCACGTCTTAAATCGAGTGATTTTTTTATGACACATTAATTATCTTAATTATCTCATTTTTCGCTGGAAGTTCATTAAGATGCATCATGCACACTAGTTGTCTGTATTTTGTGAGCATGCTATTTGTTAGAAACTTTGATTTTTGAGTCTCATTCCCTACTCGCCAAAAACTGATGCTTTGGGATTGTAATAATAATTGGTAATAACACAAACTCATGAATATATATTTTTTTGCTATAACTGAATAAACAAACAAGGTGCACACTGTTTGAAGCCAAAAAGGTGGCGGGGTCCACCAAATCTAAACAAAGTAAAACAGTATGAAACTGTGTTGTCCTTTAAGGTCAGTTTGTTTATTCAGTCACAAACAAGAAGGGAGTTGGATTATTTAGTTTGTTTAGGCAAGAAAAAAATCAGTCATTGAATACTTGTTTCTTCTCGTTAAAATTTCTTGCTGAAAACTACATAGTGCACCTTTAAAGTATGCAGTCATTATGTATCTTATTTAAAGTCCTGTCCGTTATATATCTTGGCAGACATAGATGAGTGTCAGAGGACTTCAGGGATTTGTGGTTCTTACTCCAAATGTAATAACACTATTGGAGCTTACTTCTGTACCTGTTTGGATGGTTTCAACGCAACAGATCCAGCGTTACCACCTGGAACATCAAACGTGTGCAAAGGTACCATTTGAAAGAAAATGATGTCTCTCTCTGATGCAGTTACATTAAATGTATACATGTTGTGAACGGTTGATATGAGTCAGTTGTCAATTTCTCACTACAGATAATGATGAGTGTCTTGACAACGTGTGTGGTGATCATGGGACCTGCACCAACAACCCAGGAAGTTACATGTGTGATTGTCATACAGGCTACCAGAATGTACCGGACGCAACCCCTGTTTGCCAGGGTCTGTAAACTATTCAGTACTAAACTAGACTAGACTAGACTATATGTGGAGCATCAACATGCACCACACCGTTAACAGATACACATTATAAGGGTCACTTAATTTGCTCAGCCATGTAGGTTACAGATAAATTTAGGCTTTGAAAGTATTCAAGTACTCAAAACTTACCGCTACTGTATGGCTTGTGAGTAACTATTTTATTAGTTGTAATCGCTGCCTAACTTGTTTTTATTTGTTGACTGCAGCAGACTGTACTTCATATTGAATGTTTTCTTTTAATTGCCCTTCTGTGTGAAGCACCAAAGTTATCATTATTATTATTATTATTAAATCTGAGGACATTTGATATGTCGGTGTTGGATGCCATGCCAATATAACAAGGTTTTTGATCTTTTAAAAAAGGATATCCACTTTTAACTTAGATTGTGGACAAACAACCTCAGGAACATCTTTCAGTTGTTTAGAAAAAAAGAAAGAGTTATGGGTTTGCTTGGAAAAGCGAGTTGCAATTTGGCTATTTGTTTAAGTCGAAGTTTGAATTTGACAGTATATTATCTACCAGCCAAATGTGATTTGGGCCAATGTTCAGTTCAATGAGACTCACTTACAGTAACTGTCCCATTTTCAGATATCGATGAGTGCTTCAACTCGACTATCTGCGGTCCTGATTCTGTTTGCACCAACACACCTGGAGCTCACACCTGTGCATGTGAAACGGGTTACCAACCAACTGAACCAGCCGAAGAACCCAGCGAGACCAACATCTGTATTGGTATTTGAGTGGATGTTTCTTCAGATGAAAGATGTTTTCTGGCATCTTGAAGCAGATGGAAAGCTGCAAATTCAATGGTCTACAACAGATGTCAAGAGTCAGACACAAAGCTGTCTGGTTTATTGTTTCATTTGTGTATCTTGCTTTTGACAGATGTTGATGAGTGTTTCGAAGATGCTACTGTCTGTGGTCCTAATGCCAACTGCACAAACTCAATTGGATCTTACATTTGCACCTGCTTTCCTGGTTTCCGGCTGAACAAACCAGATGTGATCGCCAGCGTTTCTAACCCATGTACAGGTGTGTGAACATGTTCACTACTAGTGTGTCTTTTGATTTTATCATCGTATATCTTACTGTTGTGTGTTTTCTCTCTTTACAGATATAGATGAGTGCAGTGAGACGCCTGGTATATGTGGTAGGCAAACTGTGTGTACAAATGTACCTGGGACCTTCTATTGTTCTTGTCCTGATGGATTCTACCCTTCAACTGGAATCGTGTGGACGTTAGGGGTCTCATTTTGTCAGAGTGAGCACAGTCAATTTACAGTTAATCAAAAAATATAAAACTGTAGAAAGATAAAATGATACATTCATATACAATTTTTTCTAAATTGCTGACAGGTCTCCAAGAGATACTAGATGAAATCAAACCCCCAGAGGTATGCCCAGATAGATTTTTTAATTGAAAGGTTAAGAACTTTAAAGAATGTTTAGCATAATAATGTCCAAACCATATTAGCGCGTACCAAGCCTGCTCCATGATAACAAAATAATGTCTCACTATTATGAAATGGAAACATGATCATTTTTTACATTGTACCTTTCTCTGAAAACATAGATGTTAAATCATCAGCTTACAGTGTAGTATAATAAACACATACTAAACAAACACTTTTATTGCAGGGTCAGACAAAAGAGAGAACTTTCCTTGTCAACATGGATCAACAACTTCAGAACAACACAATCATCTTACCAGAAGCGGTGTGTGGAAAACCATAGCTTGTGACAAATAATTCTGTATTTTATATCAGTGAGTGCATAACTGATTGCTATTCATTGCTAATGTGATTAATTTAAAGCTTGTAAAAATATATTAAAACCTTGACAACAATCGACAAACCAAATTCTCAAAAAAAAAGAAAAAAAAAGGTGTCTGTGGGTGCATCTACTGAGGACACTGCAATTATGTTCTTCCTAATGTAACTCTTCCCTCTGTCCTTGGTGTCTTGCAGACAGTGGCAAACAGCTTTTCTGCATCTATGGTACTTAACATCCAACAAATTTAGAGCTTTATATAATATGTTTGTATTTTTGACTACCTGTTTATTTAATCTTGACAATGACTTAAATTCTTAAAGGAAGTGTCAGGTGTTGGACCCCGCGCCAGGTCAGTTAAGGTGAGTAGTGAAGGGGACGCAGAGACCGGCAGTGTGATTCTGGGCCTCTCAGACCGTCTGGTTGCTGCGATGGTGCCAGCGACTCAGAACCAAACCAAAAGAGCAGTGCAATCTCCAACAGTTGGTAAGAGAAGTTGCCCTTTGTTAAGATTAGATGGGCTACATTTGAGTTCTCCGGGAATATAAACGTGCTGTATTGTTCATCCATGTGCAAGATTTGAGCCTACAGGTCATTGGCCCAGGGACTCATGATAACAACAGTGCCCATCTTTCTGCTCAAGGACAGACCATGGAAATCAACTTGCAGGCTCTAGCCAGCGCCAACAATGGTGAGAGAGACTTTATTGGAAAAAACGACTGTGATCAACATTTATACACTGATCAGCCATTACATTAAATCACTGAAAGGCGAAGTGAATAACAAAGATCATCTGGTCACCATCAAATGTTCCTCCAGAGAAACCTTGGGTCCTGGCATTCATGTGGATGCCGCTTTGGTCAAGAATCTATGGGATGTCTCTGAACAATTTTGATCCATGGAGGCCCATCGTGGATCAGACTCTGCATGGACACAGGACCTCTGGGGTCGTCCTGTGGTGTCTGACATGTAGGTGTTGGCAGCAAATCTTTTGCATTTTGCAGGCTGCAAGGTGGGGCCTCCATGGATTGAACTTGTTCAAGCGTGTCCCAAAGATGCTCAACTGGATTGGGAGCAGGGCAATTTGGAGGCCAGGTCAATGCCTTGAGCTCTTTGTCACATTGCCCAGGCAATTCCTGAGCAGTTTTTCCAGTGTAGCAGGGTGCATTGTCCTGTAGGGGGGACCACTGCCATCAGGGACCGCCGTTGCCATGGAGGGTGTACTTGGTCTGCATCAAAGTTTGAGTGGGTGCTTTGTGTCAAGTGGCATCAACATGAATGCTAGGACCCGAAGGTGTCCCAGCAGAACATTGCATTGTTACGAGATGATCCTTTTTATTCACTTCACTTGTCAGTGGTTTTAATAATCAGGCTGATTGGTGGAGATATTTGTTCATGTATCATATGGACACTCCCAGGTTCCGCAACAGCTGCCTTTCTGACACTAAATGGGATGGAGAGTCTCCTTAGTCATCAATACTTTCAAACAGAAAACAAGACAGAGATGTACTCGGATGTCTTTACTGCGATCTTACCGTCAATAAACAACACCAACCTGACTGAGCCTGTCAACTTTACCATCCAACATAAAAAGGTACAACATCAACCAAAATCTCTACATTGTACATATATCCAGAAAGACTTTTTATCTGTCTGATCTCTGTTTTTCTCGCTGTCTCAGAAAGTACCCGAATCTGGAATAGTGACGTGTGTCTACTGGGAAGACAAAAGCAAGAACAAAGATGAGGGAGGAAATGAGGGAGAGACGATGCGTTGGTCAGTAGAGGGCTGCTGGGTTGCATATTCTGATGAAAACTACACAGTGTGCAGCTGCTCTCACCTTTCTACCTTTGCCCTCATCATGCAGATTGGGGAGGTATATAACATTTTTATGGTCTGGGACACAAGTCTTTTTAAAATGATAAGGGTCGTAGGTAAGGTAGGGCTGATCAGGATCTAACAGTATACATGTTGTTTTCCTTCTTCTCAGCCACCACCAGAGGTTCCATTCCTGGAGTGGCTAAACCGAATGTGTGTGATTGTTGGACTGTTCTTCTTTGGTTTGGCCATCTTCACCTTCCTTCTGTGTAGCTGGAACCCCAAGATCAACAACACGGCCCGTCTCCACATGTGCCTCAGCCTTGCTTTATCTCATCTACTGCTGCTGTGGAATGACAGATATCTTGAAGATGAGGTAGAGCAGGACTAACATGTAGATTGTGTTTTTGCATTCAAAACACTTTGCAGACCCTCACGCAAGTAATAAAGGTGCAACAAGCATAATATGGCCACCTGTCGTAGGTAGCTCCAAACAAATGGGGGGCAGCATATCACCAGAGTTATCCACAACTGCTGCTCACTATTTTCTGCTGCAGCTATACTTTGCTGTAGATAGTTGCTGTTAGCTAGTTAGCTCAGTTAGCCATGCAGCTAGTGGCCCACTACCTGACTGGAGTTGGCCTGGAACGTGACATCGCATCACAGGGGGAGTCAACACGGGCAATAGGGCTCAGCAGCCTGTGAGACAGACTGAAGACAGTTTGATCACAGGGGATACAGTATGGAGGCGAATTACAGCAGCTTTGCTGTGAAGGCAGAGGCTTTAAAGGGCAGAGGAGCATACATTGATGTCTTTGACATTACATTAAAACATTTATTTCTTGACTTTCTGTTTTTAATGTTGTTTTAAACTAAAATCCTGGCCATACCTTACATGCAGCACCTTTAATAGTGACCCAACTGATGCTTACCATTCTTTTCTTGGGGTGTTTCCAAAGTTACTTTATTGCTTTAAAGATACTTCTTGTGTGTCTCCACAGCTGGCCTGCACTGTCATGGCAGGCCTTCTCCACTTCTTAGTTGTTGCAAGTTTTGTGTGGATGCTGCTAGAGGCGCTACAGCTCCACCTGTTGGTCCGAAGGCTCTCCAAGGTGCAGGTGATCCAAAGAGATGGCCTCCCCAGGCCACTCCTCTACGTGATTGGCTACGGTGTTCCATTTGTGATTGTGGGAATTTCTGCACTGGTATATTCTGATGGATATGGTGCGACTGAGGCAGAGGCGTGAGTAGGACAAACAGTTATACATGTACTAATTCATACTCTCCTGTTTGTCTGATGGGCATCTTGGTTGAAAGGATTGTTTGTTTGATTCTGTTGCAGGTGCTGGCTCTCTACAAAGCGGCATTTCAACTGGGCTTTAACAGGCCCTGTGATTGTTATCCTTGGAGTGAGTACATTGGATATTAGCAATCATGTGTCAACTATTTAAATGGAAATATAATCAGCTCAGCCTTGTGTCAGCCTTCTCTAACTTTTACTACCAGGAAGTATAATCTTGTCAGCTGTGAATAAATGTCTTTAGAGAGTTGCAGTTATGACATTTTTTGGAGAAAGTTGTAGGATGCAAAGTTACAAGATTTTGCCATCAAGCAAGATTTTGTAAGCATGCATGTGTTGACACGATCAAGGGCAACGTTGGAAGATTTGTTCCTTTCAGGTTTAACCTCAACTCATATCAAAGATAATCTTGTGGAGATGCATTACTTTCTATCTTTTACATCCATTACAAGCACCTATTTCCACTAGCACTTGCTAAAAGGACTAGGTTTTTTTTGCATTTGACAACCCTAGTATTGTTTAGTCATTGTTCACAACATTTTTCTTTACAAGTAGCTATTGTTGAAGATTTGAGTGAAGGTCTTCAGTGTATTTTTTTCTTCATTTTTTTGGCAATGTGTTCATATAATCTCAGCTCAGCCCCTGTGTCTTTTTTCTTTAAGTTTAATTGGATTTTGTTCTGTGCTACTCTATGGAGTCTAAGACCCACCCTGGCTAACATGAGGAGTGATATTTCTCAATCAAAAGATACCAGGTATGAATCAGGAGTGTTCAAGATCATCTGCATAGAAATTAACAATTTGAAATATCTGGATGTGGATTGTTTGACTTATTACAAAGAACAGTTATACACTCTTAAGATAAAAATTCTTGCTTTTTACAGGTTGATTTTGTTCAAGATTGTAGCCCAGTTTGTCATCCTGGGCTGTACCTGGATTCTGGGCCTGTACCAGTCGAATCTCTTCTTTCAGGTCCTGTTTATAATTCTTAACTCCCAGCAGGGCACCTTCCTCTTCATCGTCCACTGTCTGCTCAACAAGGAGGTAGACTCTAATATCTGATACATTTTTAATTCATAAAGCACTACTACTTACAAATATCACCAATAGAATCACCCTTCTTTCTTCTCGGTAGCATTAACACATAACTCTAAATGAGTTGTCATTTATTGTATCTTCTAGGTTAGAGAGGAATACATAAAATGGCTGACTTGTTCTTTCAATAAGCACAGAGAAGGAGGATCTGTGGTGAGTTTTGATCATAAAACAACTACGCATGATACCCGATACTGTGTTAGAACTCATCCTGGGTGATCCTAGTTGTGTCTGCATATATGCATCTATGTTGTATACAAGACCCTACTCAAAAAGTATTGTGTATCACTGATCTGTGGGTAGTTTTCTTTCAAATGTCTTTGAAATTACCATGTGTCTTACATGTGAATTTAACCCCTTTTTTTAGCGATATATAAAAAGAATATGAAAATGTATTTTAACAGAGAGATGCGCCATCAGTCTCTGAGGACTTGGATAAGGCTGAAGACCGGACAGGCTAATGGGGATGAAATGAGAATGACTAAAGACAAACAGAAGACTGGGAGGAGAAATTGTCCACTTTGAACCATTAGTCATTACATATTAATATTTTATTGTGACAACAATGACAACATTGTTGTTGTTGTTGTTGTTGTGGTTGGGGGTTGGGTGGTCATCAAATGTATATGTATATGTCTGTGTCTACTTCAGCTGTCATTCATTGTTTCATTTTCTGGTATGGATGAAGTTCGCTTGGAGTCCAATGAAAAAAAAAACCTGAAACAAACAATAAGTAATCATTATCGCAATTATGTTCCATGTTCAATGCAGTTTTGTTCCTTTTAGTCATGTACGCCACTTGTTTCCTTGTCTAGAAATTTCAACTACAGAAGTATGCATGTAATGCTGTTTTTCTATTACATCTGCCAGCCTGGCTCTACTCAGTTTGACTTGGCGCAGCAGCCTGGGGCAGCTGGGGATTTGCATTTCCATCTACCTGCTTAAAGGTGTGACTTAAAACATTGACGCGCTTGTCTCAATCCCTAAGTACTGTCGAAGAATCACCGCTAACAAAGTGGCTCCGCTAATTCAATTACAAACAGGTTTCATTTACTATAACGTCTTCACAATGAAAGCCCCCTGTTATTTAGTTATTTAAAGCTTTCATTATGAAGCAGCATTACAGGTAACATTGTGTTTTTACCAGCAGTAACTAAACATGACTCCCACATCTGATAGCAAACACACCGAGACAGTAAAACACAGCAAATGTCTGAAAGCACAAACAGGATACGAGAAACTAAAGATATTCAGTAAAAAGCCACAAAAGTACTGAGAGCTGAACGAGCTGACTTTGAAAAACGTCTTTCTCTCAGGTTTCCTGCACAGACATGAGTTGAGTATTGATTTTAGGGGGAGTTCTGTGCTTGTTATGGGTTGGCTGCAGCCACGAGACATCACCGCGGCCCGCTTGGAGGTGGGCGGCCACGGAATAGGTCCATCACCGAGGTGGCTCGGCTCAACTCCGCACAGTAAAACTGATAATGGAAAAGCAAATCAGTGTGGTTCGATTTGACTTGGTGTAGCTAAAAGTGCTAGTGGAAAAACTGTGTGGGTAGCTCTATTTTAATGTAGACATACCATGATCTGGTGAGCAGTCTCAAAGTTTCAAGTCAGAGATTGCAGGAGAGTATACAAAACATAATCATGTGGGTATTTACTGTAAATCAGTCCCTACTTTCCATTAAAGTGGTTTTAGCATGGCATATACACACAGTATGAAAGAATGAACTCATCTGTAAATTTTGTGTGCTTTGTCTATTGTGAGTTTGTGAGTCCTCAATAAACTTCTGTTGCCTGTAGTTTTTTCGGTCGTTTATTGAAAGGTACCCCCTGTTTTGACACTCACATTCTGACAGATTTTATGAGTTTGAAAGATAGAAGTTCACAGTGGTTTAGAATAACCTGAAAACGAAAGCAGAAAACCAAGGAAGGAAACGAGTCTACAAAAACACAGTCTCAACCAGGCAGTGTCACTGTCCAGAGCCACATAAGTAAGGGTAAGCAGTTTCTCTATCGTCTCTCCTCAGATATAATAGTAAAATATGCTGTTGTGATGAAGCCAGAATGTCATTTGTTTATTTTGTTTCACATATTTTATTTATTTGCTTAGATTTTGTATCTGTCTTTTTATGTTTACTTTATTATGTACTGCAGAGCTGAGCCTCTGTTATTCTTTTGACTACTTATTGAACTAGAAAGTGAACTCTGACTTGCCTCTAATTTACATGCAGTATGCCCGGATATAAATTTGACATACTTAATATTTTGTATTCCTGTTTTGATGGATTTTGCTGATAATATTTATGTGTGTGAGTAGGGTTTTGATAGCAGAACTTGTACTTTAAATGGAATACTTTTATATCTGTGTTTTGGTACTTTTACTGAAAGGTAAAGGATCTGAACATCTCTGTCAGTACTGGAGTAAATTCATGCACATTTACATGTAAATGTCTCACTTTACAGCTATGGGGGGAGGTAAGTCCTGACCTGTCACACTTTCACTTTCAAGATGTTCCAAATACTGTAAAAAATAAGAAACTTATAAATTAATGCATGATGTTGGTGAAGTTGATTGAAATACATCTTTGTCTTACTGTATGTTAACATCTCTAATTTGGTCTTCAGCACTTTTCAGTCAGCCATGGAGGACTATGCCAAAGTGAGTAAACATAAAGTCAATGTGGTGCCAATGTGCATATTGTGCATTTAATAATCAAATGAATGCAGCATTTTATTCTAAGAATTGTTCTTCAACATACAGGAACAACAAGGAAAATCTCGATTTTGTAAAATCTTACAAACCTCGAAGCAATAAAGTCAAACATCTCAGGATTCTGCTTCATGGACCCGTTGGTGCTGGCAAGTCCAGCTTCATCAACTCTGTTGAAAGTGTTTTACAAGGCAGAGTTACCGGTCGAGCTCCGACAGATGCAACCTCTGGGAGCAGCTTCACCGAACAAGTATGAATAACATTTGATTGTGGTGATTCTGAGAAATTCATTAAGAATTTCATGCAGTTTCTTATGTATGTACACCTATTATGTCAGTTAACCTTTAGACCTCTCGGTCTGGCACAGTGGAAACAAAGGTTATACTGACATTAGTTATAACTGTTATAATAAATATTAGAGATATGCTTCACCCACAAAATCATAGTTATACTGACATGCACAAACCATTCCAGTACATGGAATAATGAAATTCACAGCACAAGTATATTTTCTGTAATTTAAGGCTGATTTTGGAAGGAAACAGTCAAAAAGTTTCTGTCTCTTGGTTATAAGGCCGAGGCACCAAGAAATGCTTGATAACACTCTCTGATGGGGGAGGGAGCTTTCAGATACAGTCCTGTGGGTTTTATTTCTTGCACAGTCACATCGCACAGTCACATCCTGTGACATACTCTGCAAGCATGAAGAGGTCTAGTTTAGCAGATCTAATTCACATCACTTATTTCAATCTTGCAAATTAGACTGTTCCTCAAAATGATTCCTTTAATTAATTGTGTATTTTGTGTTTTAAGTAAAAAGATAACATGTGAGAAACAAACAATTTCTAGTTTGCTGAATTGATGTTAGTATAGAAAATGTATGTAATTCTGTTGCTTTAATAATTAGATATTTATTTGGGATTTGATAAACTCTTCGAATAATTGCACCTTCTGCTTTACAGTACAAAACTTACAAAATCCACAAAGATCAAGAGACATTTTTAATGACACCATGGGCTTTGAGAAATTGACTGACAATGGAGTTCATATGGAAGACCTCAAACTGGCTCTGAAGGGACATGTGAGAGAAGATTACCAGGTACAATCCTCTGAACTCTGACATTATTTAAAGGGGCCCTGTGGTGTTTTCTTGATAACAAACAAAATTTGGATGCACATTCAGCGTTGCACACCAAAAACTTTGTGTGTATTCTTGAGGAACAAATTAACAAATGTAATACATGTATTCGCTTCCTCATAAAACACTCAATTTTTCATAAAATTTAAACACTGCATTGTTAAGTCCTGCATCAAGCAGTCTTCTTTCCTGCGTTTCCTTTAAATGCTGTTTAAAAAATGACAAATAAGTCTACCTTGAACCTTGTTTGGTGCATTACCATTGACAGGAATGTGTTTTGTGTCACCCATGTGCATGTTTGCATCAATGTGTGCATGAGACAAACAAAACAGGGTCCACTCATAAAAAAAAGTTATCCCCTTTTTTTTTTCATAAAAAGCATTGATTGACTGTATTTTATTGTTTTCTAGTTCAAGCCTGGGGACCACATGCCAGCAGGTGATCCATTTTACAACCAATCTCCCACTCTGAATGACGGGGTTCATGTCCTGGTTTCTGTCATTCCTGCTGGCTCAGTATCTTTGCTAAGCGACGAAGTTGTGAAGAAGATGAGAGAAGTCAGACTAGCAGCCAGTGGAATGGGTAAGAGGAGACATCACAGTTGCTATACTCTGTGTAGAGTAATGATGACATCTTGGTCTTTATGATTTAAAATACCAGCAAAACAAATGGCTAAAATACTGATCAGGTTTCTGTATTGGCAGGGATTCCCCAAGTGACTATTCTCACCAAAGTTGATGAGGCCTGTCCTGAAGTGAAAAAAGACATCAACAATGTGTATAAGAGCAAGTACCTGAGGAAACAGGTAAGTTTCTATTGGTGATATCTTGGAATGCAATTTAAGTTAAATTTTCAGTATTCGATCACGAAAATCTCCTTTGGTCGCCACTTTGCAATTACTGTTCAACTGAAATTCTGTTTTGTTAAAACTTAGGTTGTCAAATTCAGTGAGATGCTGGGACTTCCACTGAACTGCATCTTTCTTGTGAAGAACTATGAAACATTAAGCAGCATGAATGAAGGCATTAGTGCACTGATATTGTGTGCACTAAGACATATGATCAACTATGGAGAAGACTTCCTCAACAACCTGTAGACCTACAAACTGCTGAGGCAAAACTTGCATGATTAAGGCAAGAAAAAAATTAATTTGAAAAGTTATCTGAATTCTTCTTCATAGTGATTTCTATTATTGTGTAATTCATATCAGGGTTGTCACAATATCAGACTTTCACTACACGATTATCATGGCCAAACAAATTCACAATAACAATATTATCACAATATCAATGTGTCTTATTGCTTGTTATTTTACTTTGATGACCAGGATGTGCCTAAAGGATTCCTGTTTGTATGGAAAATCAAAGTGTGCAAGACTGAATACATACAACGCTGTGAAATCAATGATCTAATGAATTATTACACAATATGTACAATTATACAGCCACGGATCTGTGAATTATTCCAACAGACCTTAGTACTCTAGCCTATTCAGTTTATTATTAAAAATGCTATTTCATTATACTCTTTTTCGCAATCGCATACTTTATTGAAGGTATCTCATTTTGAATTCTAGTATTTTATTTCAAAATGTTTTTTTTCTTAAGTCTGTTTTCATTTCACAATGTTATTATTCCCCAGTGACTGTTTTATTTCCTTAATCCACTCCTCATCACAAATGATTTGTTTGCAATTATAGACAACAGGTCAGTGCCAGTGATGCAAAATAAGTGTGTGCCCATGTCAGCTGGAATGTAAACAGTTGAGATACATTGTTTAAATTCAATTGACAAAACAAGTTGAAAAAAAATGAAAAAGTACAAATACAGATGACCAGATGTGCTTTGTGAGACTTTTGTTTGACTGAAGCAAAAAACATAAAGAGTAAGGAAGTTAAAGGCCACATATTTATGACTGCTTTGAAGTTGGGCATTTGAACATGCAGTTTTTTTCTCATTAGTTATGTAAGCCTCTTGTTTCATCCTCTACGAACTACAACTGCAGAAGTATGCTCAGACTGTATATGTTCTGTAATATGTGCAGCATCAATGAGTGTATGAACTTCCCTTTCGTTATGCAACCCTGTGATGTATAATGACCAATAAATTACCTTTTCCCTTGAATGCTGACATGCCAACTATTGTGTTTCCAACTTTCTTGCCACAGACAAGTAAAGGCATCTACTGGTCCCTGTGACCTCACAACTACATGATTTGAAGCTCGGATCAAGGCTCTGTATTGTAAAAATAATTATGTTTTAAAATTGTATTAAGTTATAATTTAAAGTTCTCTATTTGGACTTTTTTGATAATAGCTAAAACTATCTTCCATACATAGAATGATCTGAGTGCTCTGAAACTGGAACTGTGAATTTCTGAACAACAGTGTCTGATTGAATGTATTTTAAAGCTCAAAACTCTCAATCATCAACCCAAGTTTGTATAGTTAATGACATAACACACCCGAGGTGAATGAGGAAATGAGATATTAACTAGAAGCTCAGCAATCCGTGCATTCCCCCGCTTATATTTAGGTGAAGCACCTGAGCTAGATCTTGGGACAGATTTCTCGTGTTCCTGCTCGCCCACGCAGAAGACTTGTAGCACTTGTGACAAAGAGCATCATCAGCATCTGCTTTAATTAAGTTTAACCAGACCTTTGAGCGAACTATCATCAGAGCAGGTCTCTTTACAAAAAGAATATCTCACACACAGAACTTGTACATATAGATGCACTGTGCACACTAACTCTAACCCTCTGACCACACTAACGTCCTCAAATGTTATTATCATTATTCTATTGCAGGCGCAGTCCTGAGCTACAGCTGCAGATGTGAAACTGCGCAGTCAGCATCATATATATTCTGTAATCTGCGTAGCATGAAGGAGTTTATGAGCTTCCCTTACGTTATACAACCCAGTATTGTGCAATGATGAACGAAATACCTTGTACCTTGCACCTTGAATGATGTCATGCTGCTATTGTGTGAGTCTCCAACTTTCTTGCCACAGACAAGTAAAGGCAGCTTTACTGATCCCTTTGACCTCACAACTACATGATTTAAAGCTCGGATCATGGTAAAGGAAACACTGGAGCAACATTTGATGGCAGGGCCTGTACGATCTGATTCAGTTAGACAGGAATTGACAGCAGTGATTACAGAACAGGATGTCTTTAGACCAGGTAACAGCATCCCCAGGTGGTGTATGTGTAAGGGTTGGGTCAACCTGTTAAACTTTATATTCCAGACAACGATGCAGATGGACAGGCTATCCAGATGGGCCACCACAACAAGACTGAAGTGGGAGACGTGCAGATGGAAATACATGGCTATACACCTGCACGTCCCTATTTTCCATTAATGTTAGTGATAACAAAGGAGGAGCTAAAATGGAAGACGCTGACGACGAGGACCATCCGGCTGTACTTTGTACTTGGGAGTGAACTCTCTACAGTGGGGGCCCTACAGTGTGTAAAGCATCTGGGTCAAAGGACTCAGATTTGGATTGGATGGAAGCCTGTCCAGAGTTCAAAACAGATAGAAGACACATGAAAAGGAGAAATTTCTGTCCAGATATGACGAGTTTGTAAGACAGAAGTTACACAAAAGGCAAAGAAAATGTGATCATTTTTACCCACTTCAGCCACAGGTGCTCATATTAACCACACAGATTTGGCCGCGGTTAAATAGATCCTTTTTATGCGCGGTGGGAGATGCTTCATGGTTGCTTGGCAGCAATCATTGTCCATCATCAGAAAACAGCCACTTTCATCTGAGATGGATTTATCATAAGAGATTATGGAGTTTGAAATGTAGCTGTCAAAATGACCGCGGTTCTAGTAGTGATGGAATTCTGGTACTTCAAGTGTTAAGTCACGTGGTCTGCAATAACTTGAAAGTGAAAGCAGAAAGCAAAGGCAAGAAGCGAGTCTATAAAAGTCACATTCTCAACTCTGTCCCAACACGGCAGTGTCACACTGACCAGAGCCACATACATAAAGGTAAGCACTTTCTATTATGTCTCTCAGATAAAATGGCAAGATATGGGGTACACAAGCTATGATGTCATGTTACCAAAATCACATGCAGCTCAAATGTCCAATCATAGATTAGTGTACAGCAATCTTCAAACTGGAGGCACTCGAAGTGAGGGTCACCAAAGGGTCAGTGACATAGTGTTTAGGCAAACTTCATTTTCAGGGTAAAACATTTCTATCCTATCTGCATTTTGTGTTTTGCTCTGATTAGGACACATTCTGAGGGTTTGTGAAACGTGCTGGGTGTGGGTTTAATGTTTTGGCTTCATATTGGTACAAAATGTCCTTTGTTTATTTTGCTTCAAACATTTGATGTATTTGGTTAGATTTGATGTCTGTCCTCTTCTGTTTACTTTATGATGCACTGCAGAGCTGAGCCTCTTTTATTCTTTTGATGACTTATTGAAGTTGAAACTGAACACTGACTTGACTTTTATGATGATAGAACTGATACTTTTAATGGAATACCTTTACGTCTGTGTATTGGTGCTTTTAAAGGATCTGAACATCTCTGGCAGTACTGGGGTACATTCATGCACATTTACATGTAATTGTCTCTCTTTACAGCTATGGGGGGAGGTAAGTCCTGACCTGTCTCACTTTCACTTTCAAGATGTTCCAAATATTGAAAACATGTTTCCAGTTTCTTCACAGAAACTAATGCATGATGTTGGTGAAGTTGATTAAAATACATCTTTGTCTTACTGCATGTAATTTGCCCTTCAGCATTCAGTCAGCCATGGAGGACTATGCCATAGTGAGTAAACATAAAGTCAATGTGGTGCCAATGTGCATATTGAGCATTTAATAATCAAAAATAACAGTATTTTAATCGGAATCTTTTTTCTTTAATAAACAGTACAAATCAGGAAAATCTTGATTTTATGAATACTTACAAACCTCATAACTATGAAGCCACCCATCTCAGGATTCTGCTTCATGGACCCGTTGGTGCTGGCAAGTCCAGCTTCATCAACTCTGTTGACAGTGTTTTACAAGGCAGAGTTACCAGTCAAGCTCAGACAGATGCAACATTTGGGAGCAGCTTCACCAGTCAGGTAAGAATAACTGTTGATTGTGATTCCTAGCAATTCATTAAGAAGTTCTCTCGGTTTTAAACATTAATGGTAGTGGGTAAAATAGCATCAAGATATAATTTCAATTCTTATTATAGTTGTAGTTCATTAATCCTATTGCTAGCCATAACACAATTTCTGTACGTGTGTATAATGTCAGTTAATCTTCAGACCTCTTGGTCTGGCACAGTGGAAACAAAGGTTAAACTGACATTAGTTACAGCATGATAAATATTAGAGATATGCCGCACCCACAGAATCATAGTAATACTGACATACAGAATCCATTCCAACATATGAAATATGTGAAGAGAGAAATCTTTAGTCAGCAGGGCGAAGTGTCTCATGCACCTCACTCATACCATACTTGCAAATAAGTGTTTCTCAAAACTATTCCTTTGATTATTTGTGTATTTAATGAATATTAGTATAATGAATGTATTTATTTTTGTTGCTTAAAGAGCTGCATATTTATCTTGGATGTGATAAAATTCTGCAAATAACTGAGAATTCTTCCTTACAGTACAATACTTTCATATTCCGCAAAGACAAAAAGGGCATTTACTCTTTCGTTTTCAATGACATCATGGGCTTGGAGCTAAAAGATAACACTGGAGTTCATGTGGAAGACCTCAAACTGGCTCTGATGGGACATGTGAGAGAAGGTTACCAGGTACAATCCTCTGAACTCTGACATTGTTTAAAGCAGCCCTGTGGTGTTTTCTTGTTAACAAACAAAAGTTATATTTACATTCCACCTTACTCACCAAAAGCTTTGTGTGAATTCTTGAGGTTTAACAAATGAGATAAATGTATTTCCTTCCTCATAAAAACTTCTAATACTGCATTGTTAATATCTAGGCTCAGTCCTGCAGCAAGCTGTCTTCTTCTTTCCTGCATTTCTGGTGCATTACCGCCACCTGTAGATCAGTGAAATAGAGTGAAAACATTGGCAGGCATGCACATGTGCATCCTTGTGCTCACTAGACAAACAAACCGGGGTCCCACTCACTTCTTCATAGCACTACAAAAACTCCACAGGGTACCTTTAAGTTATAAACATTATTTGACTGTATTTTATTGTTTTCTACAGTTCAATCCTATATACCAAATGCAGAAGGGTGATCCATTTTACAACCCATATCCCACTCTGAATGACAGAGTTCACGTCCTGGTTTCTGTCATTCCTGCTGGCTCAGTACCTCTGCTAACTGAGGAAGCTGTGAAGAAGATGAGAGAAGTCAGACTAGCAGCCAGTGAAATGAGTAAGAGCAGACATTACAATGGTTATGCTCTGTGTGGAGTAATTGTGCCATATTTGGTTTTTATAAACAAAATACCAGTAAAACAAATGTTTAAAATACTGATCAGGTTTCTGTATCGGCAGGGATTCCCCAAATGGCTATTATCACCAAAGCTGATGAAGCCTGTCCTCAGGCGAAACAAGACATCAACAATGTGTATAAGAGCAAGTACCTGAAGGAACAGGTAAGTTTCTATTGGTCATATTTTAAAAGGGTTTTCAGATTTGTAATCTTGAAATACAATTTAAGTTAAATTTTCAGTATTCGATCATGAAAATCTCCTTTGGTCGCCACTTTGCAATTACTGTTCAACGGAAATTCTGTTTCTTTAAAACTTAGATCGACAAATTCAGTGAGATGCTGGGACTTCCACTGAACTGCATCTTTGCTGTGAAGAACTACGAAACAGAAATCAGCACGGATGAAGGCACTGATGCACTGATACTGTGTGCACTGAGACAGATGATCAACTATGGAGAAGACTTCCTCAACAATCGACTAACTGCCCAGGAATGTTTTCCATTATTATGACATGAAAGAAAATAATCTGAATTGTAATTTATGGTGATTTCTATTATTGTGTAATTCATATTCACTATATAATGTGATTCTTCACTCTGTCCTTTTTAATTGAGTTAGACATTTTGTCAAAATGTGTCTTATTGCTTGTTATTTTAGTTTGATGACCAGGATGTGACAAATGATTCCTGTTTGTATGGAAAATCAAAGTGTGCAAGACTGAATACATACGACACTGTGAAATCAATGATCATATGAATTATAACACAATATGTACAATTATACAGCCACGGATCTGTGAATTATTGCAACAGACTGTAATACTGTAGCCTTTTTGTACAATTACATACTTTATTTAAGGTGAATTATTGTCACTTCCACCATTTTATTTCAAAATTAATGTTTTCCAAAGTCTGTTTTTATTTCACAATGTTGTTATTCCCCAGTAAGTTATATTTCCTAAATCCACCTCTGATCGCTAATTATCTGATTGCCATTATAGCCATTACAAAATAAAAAAGTAGAGAGATATACAGAACAGATGTGAGGAAGTTGAAACTTTATATACACAGATATAGCCCACATTTTTTTAGACTTCTGGTTACACATACTGCACCTGTTGTTCCAACAGCAGTTTCAGTGTTATGCTTTTTCATTACTTAGTTGTGCTAGAGTACCGCTGTTTGGTTAAAACCATGAGATTTGTCATTAGTTTCCCTTTATTAAATAGTTTCTAGTTGTTAGACTATGTTGCAATAACCTGCAGTACAAACTCTTTAAAATGATTCAGGCGGGCCTTCTCCTGCACTTTTCTATATGTTCAAACAATCTTGTGGTTTTTCAAATACTATGTGATTAAGTGGTAACACCTTTCAAGAAAACAGTTTAAGTGGCCCCTTAAACAAATACAAATAATTATGGGAGTAAATTCTTGTCCGTCCATCAGAGGGCGCTGTAGAGTGCGATCAGAGGTGCCGGTGTATCAGTGGCTCTCAACCTTTTTTGGGCTGTCCCCTATTAAATCAAATGTAGGCTTACTGTGTTTGACTGTTATTTATGATGATTATTATGATTATTACTCTCGCTATTATTTTTACTATATATCATATTAAATGTATTTCTTCTTATTATATTATTGTATTTATGTGTGTGTTTATTTTCTTATTATGTTATTATTATTCTGTGTCATATTATTAGAAAGCATTAAAAAGTGTGTCATTGACTGCCATATAATAATAATTTCATTTTATTGGACAGGAGTGAGTTGAGTTGTTGTTACATTAACAAGTTAAATCATAGATTGCTGTTTTATTGATTTTACTCATTATCATGACAGCTGGGTCCGTGTATGGTCCGTGTATTGACTCGTTTTTTTGTTTTTTGTTTGCCAGATTAAATAGAATAATTGAATGATCAGATGCTACACGGTCCGTTATAATATAAAGTTCTCTATTTTCTCTATTTTTTGATAATGGCTAAAACTTTCTTCCATACATAGAATGATCTGAGCGCTCTGAATTTCTGAACAAAAATTTCTGACTGAATTCATGAACGCACCCATATTTTAAAGCTCAAAACTCTCAATCATCAACCCAAGTTTGTATAGTTAATGACATAACACACCCGAGGTGAATGAGGAAGTGAGAGATGAACTACTAGCTCAGCAATCCGTGCATTCCTCCTCCGCGTGTATTCAACTGAAGCACCTTAGCTAGATCTTGGGACAGATTTCTCGTGTTTATGCATGCAGAAGACCAGTTTAACCAGACTTTTGAGCCAACTATCATCAGAGCAGGTCTCTTTACGAAAAGAATATCTCACACACAGAACTTGTACATATAGATGCACTGTGCACACTAAGTGCAGTCAGCATCATATATATTCTGTAATCTGCGTAGCATGAAGGAGTTTATGAGCTTCCCTTACGTTATACAACCCAGTATTGTGCAATGATAAACGAATTACCTTGTACCTTGCACATTTAATGATGTCATGCTAACTATTATGTGAGTCTCCAACTTTCTTGCCACAGACAAGTAAAGGCAGCTTTACTGATCCCTTTGACCTCACAACTACATGAATTAAAGCTCGGATCATGGTAAAGGAAACACTGGAGCAACATTTGATGGCAGGGCCTGTACGATCTGATTCAGTTAGACAGGAATTGACAGCAGTGATTACAGAACAGGATGTCTTTAGACCAGGTGACAGCATCCCCGGGTGGTGTATGTGTAAGGGTTGGGTCAACCTGTTAAACTTTATATTCCAGACAACGATGCAGATGGACAGGCTATCCAGATGGGCCACCACAACAAGACTGAAGTGGGAGACATGCAGATGGAAATACATGGCTATATACCTGCAGGCCTCTGAGGACAACTACACTTCCCTATTTGCCATTAACGTTAGTGATAACAAAGGAGAAGCTAAAATGGAAGACGCTGACGAGGACCATCCCGCTGTACTTTGTACTTGGGAGTGAACTCTCTACAGTGGGGGCCCTACAGTGTGTAAAGCATCTGGTTCAAAGGACTCAGACTTGGATTGGATGGAAGCCTGTCCAGAGTTCAAAACAGATGGAAGACACATGAAAAGAAGAAATTTCTGTCCAGATATGACGAGTTTGTAAGACAGAAGTTACACAAAAGGCAAAGAAAATGTGATCATTTTTACCCACTTCAGCCACAGGTGCTCATATTAACCACACAGATTTGGCCGCGGTTAAATATTTATGCGCGGTGGGAGATGCTTCATAGTTGCTTGGCAGCAATCATTGTCCATCATCAGAAAACAGCCACTTTCACCTGAGATGGATTTATCATAAGAGATTATGGAGTTTGAAATGTAACTGTCAAAATGACCGCGGTTCTAGTAGTGATTGAATTCTGGTACTTCAAGGTTTAAGTCACGTGGTCTGCAATAACTTGAAAGTGAAAGCAGAAAGCAAAGGCAAGAAGCGAGTCTATAAAAGTCACATTCTCAACTCTGTCCCAACACGGCAGTGTCACACTGACCAGAGCCACATACCTAAAGGTAAGCACTTTCTATTATGTCTCTCAGATAAAGTTGCAAGATATGGGGTACACAAGCTATGATGTCATGTTACCAAAATCACATGACATCTCAAACGTCCAATCATAGATTAGTGTACAGCAATCTTCAAACTGGAGGCACTCGAAGTGAGGGTCACCAAAGGGTCAGTGACATAGTGTTGAGGCAAACTTCATTTTCAGGGTAAAACATTTCTATCCTATCTGCATTTTGTGTTTTGCTCTGATTAGGACACATTCTGAGGGTTTGTGAAACGTGCTGGGTGTGGGTTTAATGTTTTGGCTTCATATTGGTACAAAATGTCCTTTGTTTATTTTGCTTCAAACATTTGATGTATTTGGTTAGATTTGATATCTGTCCTCTTCTGTTTACTTTATGATGCACTGCAGAGCTGAGCCTCTTTTATTCTTTTGACGACTTCTTGAAGTTGAAACTGAACACTGACTTGACTTTTATGATGATAGAACTGATACTTTTAATGGAATACCTTTACGTCTGTGTATTGGTGCTTTTAAAGGATCTGAACATCTCTGGCAGTACTGGGGTACATTCATGCACATTTACATGTAATTGTCTCACTTTACAGCTATGGGGGGAGGTAAGTCCTGACCTGTCACACTTTCACTTTCAAGATGTTCCAAATATTGAAAACATGTTTCCAGTTTCTTCACAGAAACTAATGCATGATGTTGGTGAAGTTGATTAAAATACATCTTTGTCTTACTGCATGTAATTTGTCCTTCAGCATTCAGTCAGCCATGGAGGACTATGCCATAGTGAGTAAACATAAAGTCAATGTGGTGCCAATGTGCACAATTGTGCATTTAATAATCAAAAATAACAGTATTTTAATCTGAATCTTTTTTCTTTAATAAACAGTACAAATCAGGAAAATCTTGATTTTATGGATACTTACAAACCTGATAACTATGAAGCCACCCATCTCAGGATTCTGCTTCATGGACCCGTTGGTGCTGGCAAGTCCAGCTTCATCAACTCTGTTGACAGTGTTTTTAAAGGCAGACTTACCAGTCAAGCTCCGACAGATGCAACATCTGGGAGCAGCTTCACCATGCGGGTAAGATGTTGATTGTGGTTACAATTGGCTTAAAACTGCATAAAAATTTAAATGCAGTTTTAAACCTATTGTAACCACAATGGCAGTGGGTAAAATAGCTTCTCGGATTACTGACCATATTATTGCATTTCTTATGATATGCAATAATATTGTATTCGTTAATCCAGTTGCTAGCTGTAACATTATGTACGTATGTATTATGTCAATTAATCTTCAGAGCTGGCACAGTGGAAACAAAGGTTAAACTGACATTAGTCATAACTGTTGTAATAAATATTAGAGATATGCTTCTCCCCACAGAACCATAGTACTATACATGCACAAACCATTCCAACATATGAACTAATGATTTCACAACACAAGTATATTTTCTGTAATTTCTGGAAGGAAACAGTCAAAAATTTTCTGTCTCTTGCTTATAAGACCGAGGCACCAAGAAATGCTTGATAACACTCTCTGATGGGGGAGGGAGCTTTCAGATACAGTCCTGCGTGTTTTATCTCTGACGTGTAACATGTACATCTTGTGACATACCCTCTAAGCATGAAGAGAGATCTTTAGCCAGCAAGACCAAGCAGGTCTAATTCACTCCAAATTTCATTCTTGCAAAAAAGTGTATTTCCCAAAACTATTCCTTTAACTAATTATGCGTTTTTTAGTAAGAAGACAACATGTGAGGATAAACATTTTCTCAAGGCAGGTTTTCTTGCTGATTAAATTGTAGTATCGTTAATGTAGAAGTTTGTTTTCCTTTATGAACTGCATATTTTTCTGGGATTTGATAAAGCTATGCAAGTAATTTCACCTTCTGCTTTACAGTACAAAACGTACAAAATCCGCAAAGACAAAGGGAGCATTTACTCTTTCGTTTTCAACGACCTCATGGGCTTGGAGGATAGAGCTAACACTGGAGTTCATATGGAAGACCTCAAACTGGCTCTGATGGGACATGTGAGAGAAGGTTACCAGGTACAATCCTCTGAACTCTGACATTATTATCATATTGAAACTTTAAAAGGGCCCTGTGGAGTTTTCCATTTAGCCGGACTCACCAAATGCTTTGTGTGTATTCTTGTATACCTAATGAATTTTGCATTGTTAACATCCATGTTTAGTCCTGCAGCAAGCAGCCTTCTTCTTTCCTGTGTTTCTGGTGCATTACCATTGACAGGAATGTGTATCATGTGTATGTTTGCATCATTGTGTGCACGAGACAAACAAAAAAGGGTCCAAACTTCTCCATAGCACTTGAGAAAACTCCACAGGGTACCTTTAAGTAATCTATTTTATTTATTTATTTCAAATTTTGCATCTAACACATTTTCACTTTAAACCCATTGTTCGAAAAAAACAAACAAACATTATTTGACTGAATTTTATTGTTTTCTACAGTTCGATCCTAAAAGCCGAATGCAGAAGGGCGATCAATTTTACAACCCATCTCCCACTCTGAATGACAGAGTTCACGTCCTGGTTTCTGTCATTCCTGCTGACAGAGTATCTTTGTTAAGTCAGGACGTTGTGAAGAAGATGAGAGATGTCAGACTTGCAGCCAGTGAAATGGGTAAGAAGAGCAGACACCACAGTTGTTTTAGTTTTTGCAGACTAATGGTACTGATCAGGTTTCTGTATTGGCAGGGGTTCCCCAGATGACTATTCTCACCAAAGTTGATGAAGCCTGTCCTCAGGCGAAAAAAGACATCAACAATGTGTATAAGAGCAAGTACCTGAAGGAACAGGTAAGTTTCTATTGGTCATATTTTAAAAGGGTTTTCAGATTTGTAATCTTGAAATGGAATTTAAGTTAAATGTTCAGGATTTGATCATGAAAATCTCCTTTGGTCGCCACTTTGCAATTACTGTTCAACTGAAATTCTGTTTCTTTATAACTTAGATCGACAAATTCAGCGAGATGCTGGGACTTCCACTGAACTGCATCTTTCCTGTGAAGAACTATGAAACAGATATCAGCACGAATGAAGGCATTGATGCGCTGATACTGTGTGCACTGAGACAGATGATCACCTATGGAGAAGACTTCCTCAACAACCTACAAACTGCTGATGATTTGTAGATTGAGAATGTTGTGTTATGTCGGGAGATGTCCTCTGGGTGGCAGCATAGCCTAGGCCAAATGTGGTTTATTCATTAGTTCAGAGACACTAGAGCCACAGGTGGTATGTAGTTGACTGTGCCATGTTCCTGTCATGTTATGAGAAGTGCTCCAATAAACCCACCTCAACTTACCTCCAGTGTCCGTCCATTCTTCCCTAATATCATAAAGATATTACATACATATGATTATGACATGAAAAAAAAAGAATCTGACTTGTAATTTATGGTGATTTCTATCATTGTGTAATTCATATTCACTATATAATGTGATTCTTCACTCTGTCCTTTTTAACTGAGTCAGATATTTGGTCAAAATGTGTCTCATTGCTTGTTATTTTACTTTGATGACCAGGATGTGACAAAAGGATTCCTGTTTGTATGGCAAATAGTTGTTATTCCCCAGTGACTGTTTTATTTCCTAACTCCACCTCTCATCGTTAATTTTCCGATTGCTATTATAGCCATTACAAAATTAAGAAGTAGTAAGATACACAGAACAGATATTCTTATTGAGAATTTTGAAGTTTGACTTAAGTTAAAAAAAAAAGGAAGTATGAGGAAGTGGAGATTTTATATCTTTTTCATAGCCTACATACTTTTTGCTGTTCCAACAGCAGTTTTAGTGTTATGCTCTTTAATCGCTTCTTTGTGCTACAGTACCGCTGTTTAGGTGACAGCAATAATTTAAAAAATCATGAAATTTGTCATTAAGTTTCCTGTATTGAATTATTTCTAGTCCATACAGTAGACTATATTGTCACAACCTACAATACAATCACTTGGAAGTGAACCAGGCGGGCCTTCTCCTGCACTTTTTCTGTATTTTCAAACAATCGTTTGGTTTTTCCAGATAACGTGATGAAGTGGAAATACAGTAACGCCTTTCAATAAAACAACAAAACTCAACTGAGGCGTGAAGTGGCCCAAATAAACAGGTGAAATAATTGTGGGAGTAAATTCTTGTCTGTCCATCAGAGGGCGCTGTAGAGTGCGATCAGAGGTGCCGGTGTATCAGTGGCTCTCAACCTTTTTTGGGCTGTCCCCTATTAAATCAAATGTAGGCTTATTGTGTTTGACTATTATTTATGATTATTACTCTCGCCATCATTTTTACTATATATCGTATCAAATGTATTTCTTCTTATTATATTATTGTATTTATTTGTTTGTTTATTTTTCTATTATATTATTATTTTTCTGTGTCATATCATTAGAAAGCATTAAAAAGCGTGTCATTGACTGCCACATTATAATAATTTGATTTTATTGGACAGGAATGAGTTGAGTTGTTGTTACATTAAAAAGTTAAATCATAGATTACTTTTTAATTGATTTTACTCATTATCATAACAGGTGTAACCTAGAAAATATGTTTTTCTGAGATCTACTGATTATTTCCCCTAATTTGATAAAAGAAATTCATTTATTCCACATTTTGAGCTTCACATTTCATGTTTTTCCTCGTCTTATTTCCATTGCTATTTACAATTGCATCAATACAAATCCTTTCAGTTTGAGGATTTCCACTTCAGCTTTTGTATTTAACATTTCACTTCTTTCATGTACTCACCTCAGCATACAGATTCAGATTATCATTTTCCATTTTAAATTGGCTTCTTCAATTCAGTATTTTGTTTTAAAGCTTGGGTAAGTAATTCTGTTCAAAATCATTTTCTGTCATATTTGTATAACATTTCTTAACATCCTGACAGCATTCAAAATATTAAATGATTTGAGAAAAAAAACAAAATAAATCCATTGTCTCTGGCAGCCACAGGGCTGTAAAACTTCATCCAGTCAATTTAACCGGCCCACAATTTTGTATGGACAGACTACCTGTCAATCAATCTGCCCTTACCTGACCACCCTCCCCACCCTCTGCTGACTCCGCCCATCACTCATTCCGCGTGACAGGTGTAGTGCCGAGAAGAGACTGCTTGCCGAAAAACGACTGCCCCCGACGGGAACGCGCATCAGTTCAGAGGAAGTGGGCGTAGGTCTACTACGGGTCAGCTGGCAGACGTAGCACCGAGAGAAATGTATTTTTTACTGTGCAGTCCTGTAGCCCAAGTGAAGAGGCTACGGAAAAAGAATGGCGCAGATAAAAAAGTAACCTGACGATTTACACTTACTTCATTACATTTACTTAAGTAACTTTTTGGATAACTTGTACTTTTATGAGCATAATTATGAATACAATAATGCAGTATATATAGAACTGTATTCTAACTGTAACGGATTGCTTTACATTCTGCATAACATTCTCTGTGTTTGCCAGGTGCATGTACAGTGAATTTGGTCAATATCACTCCTTGCAATCCAGAGTTACAGGGTGCAGTCACTTTTTGGCAGGCTCTGCCGAAAAGTGACTGCACCCTGTAACTCTGGATTGGGAGGGGTTACATTCTCTGTCTTTTCAGCATTAATAGTAGAGGAAACCAGGTGCATGTACAGTGAATTTGGTCAATATCACTCCTTGCAATAAGGACTTACAGGGTGCAGTCACTTTTTGGCAGGCCCTGCCGAGAAGTGACTGCACCCTGTAACTCTGGATTGGGAGGGGTTACATTCACTGTCTTTTCAGCATTAATAGTAGAGGAAACCAGGTGCATGTACAGTGAATTTGGTCAATATCACTCCTTGCAATCCAGAGTTACAGGGTGCAGTCACTTTTTGGCAGGCCCTGCCGAAAAGTGACTGCACCCTGTAACTCTGGATTGGGAGGGGTTACATTCTCTGTCTTTTCAGCATTAATAGTAGAGGAAACCAGGTGCATGTACAGTGAATTTGGTCAATATCACTCCTTGCAATCCAGAGTTACAGGGTGCAGTCACTTTTTGGCAGGCCCTGCCGAAAAGCATGTACAGTGAATTTGGTCAATATCACTCCTTGCAATCCAGAGTTACAGGGTGCAGTCACTTTTTGGCAGGCTCTGCCGAAAAGTGACTGCACCTTGTAACTCTGGATTGGGAGGGGTTACATTCTCTGTCTTTTCAGCATTAATAGTAGAGGAAACCAGGTGCATGTACAGTGAATTTGGTCAATATCACTCCTTGCAATCCAGAGTTACAGGGTGCAGTCACTTTTTGGCAGGCCCTGCCGAAAAGCATGTACAGTGAATTTGGTCAATATCACTCCTTGCAATCCAGAGTTACAGGGTGCAGTCACTTTTTGGCAGGCTCTGCCGAAAAGTGACTGCACCTTGTAACTCTGGATTGGGAGGGGTTACATTCTCTGTCTTTTCAGCATTAATAGTAGAGAAAACCAGGTGCATGTACAGTGAATTTGGTCAATATCACTCCTTGCAATTAGGACTTACAGGGTGCAGTCACTTTTCGGCAGGCCCTGCCGAAAAATGACTGCACCCTGTAACTCTGGATTGGGAGGGGTTACATTCTCTGTCTTTTCAGCATTAATAGTAGAGGAATCCAGGTGCATGTACAGTGAATTTGGTCAATATCACTCCTTGCAATCCAGAGTTACAGGGTGCAGTCACTTTTTGGCAGGCTCTGCCGAAAGGTGACTGCACCCTGTAACTCTGGATTGGGAGGGGTTACATTCTCTGTCTTTTCAGCATTAATAGTAGAGGAAACCAGGTGCAGGTACAGTGAATTTGGTCAATATCACTCCTTGCAATCCAGAGTTACAGGGTGCAGTCACTTTTTGGCAGGCCCTGCCGAAAAGTGACTGCACCCTGTAACTCTGGATTGGGAGGGGTTACATTCTCTGTCTTTTCAGCATTAATAGTAGAGGAAACCAGGTGCATGTACAGTGAATTTGGTCAATATCACTCCTTGCAATAAGGACTTACAGGGTGCAGTCACTTTTTGGCAGGCCCTGCCGAAAAGTGACTGCACCCTGTAACTCTGGATTGGGAGGGGTTACATTCTCTGTCTTTTCAGCATTAATAGTAGAGGAAACCAGGTGCATGTACAGTGAATTTGGTCAATATCACTCCTTGCAATAAGGACTTACAGGGTGCAGTCACTTTTTGGCAGGCCCTGCCGAAAAGTGACTGCACCCTGTAACTCTGGATTGGGAGGGGTTACATTCTCTGTCTTTTCAGCATTAATAGTAGAGGAAACCAGGTGCATGTACAGTGAATTTGGTCAATATCACTCCTTGCAATCCAGAGTTACAGGGTGCAGTCACTTTTTGGCAGGCCCTGCCGAAAAGCATGTACAGTGAATTTGGTCAATATCACTCCTTGCAATCCAGAGTTACAGGGTGCAGTCACTTTTTGGCAGGCTCTGCCGAAAAGTGACTGCACCTTGTAACTCTGGATTGGGAGGGGTTACATTCTCTGTCTTTTCAGCATTAATAGTAGAGGAAACCAGGTGCATGTACAGTGAATTTGGTCAATATCACTCCTTGCAATTAGGACTTACAGGGTGCAGTCACTTTTCGGCAGGCCCTGCCGAAAAATGACTGCACCCTGTAACTCTGGATTGGGAGGGGTTACATTCTCTGTCTTTTCAGCATTAATAGTAGAGGAATCCAGGTGCATGTACAGTGAATTTGGTCAATACCACTCCTTGCAATCCAGAGTTACAGGGTGCAGTCACTTTTTGGCAGGCCCTGCCGAAAAGTGACTGCACCCTGTAACTCTGGATTCGGAGGGGTTACATTCTCTGTCTTTTCAGCATTAATAGTAGAGGAAACCAGGTGCATGTACAGTGAATTTGGTCAATATCACTCCTTGCAATAAGGACTTACAGGGTGCAGTCACTTTTTGGCAGGCTCTGCCGAAAAGTGACTGCACCCTGTAACTCTGGATTGGGAGGGGTTACATTCTCTGTCTTTTCAGCATTAATAGTAGAGGAAACCAGGTGCATGTACAGTGAATTTGGTCAATATCACTCCTTGCAATCCAGAGTTACAGGGTGCAGTCACTTTTTGGCAGGCCCTGCCGAAAAGTGACTGCACCCTGTAACTCTGGATTGGGAGGGGTTACATTCTCTGTCTTTTCAGCATTAATAGTAGAGGAAACCAGGTGCATGTACAGTGAATTTGGTCAATATCACTCCTTGCAATCCAGAGTTACAGGGTGCAGTCACTTTTTGGCAGGCCCTGCTGAAAAGTGACTGCACCCTGTAACTCTGGATTGGGAGGGGTTACATTCTCTGTCTTTTCAGCATTAATAGGAGAGGAAACCAGGTGCATGTACAGTGAATTTGGTCAATATCACTCCTTGCAATCCAGAGTTACAGGGTGCAGTCACTTTTTGGCAGGCCCTGCCGAAAAGTGACTGCACCCTGTAACTCTGGATTGGGAGGGGTTACATTCTCTGTCTTTTCAGCATTAGTAGTAGAGGAAACCAGGTGCATGTACAGTGAATTTGGTCAATATCACTCCTTGCAATCCAGAGTTACAGGGTGCAGTCACTTTTTGGCAGGCTCTGCCGAAAAGTGACTGCACCCTGTAACTCTGGATTGGGAGGGGTTACATTCTCTGTCTTTTCAGCATTAATAGTAGAGGAAACCAGGTGCATGTACAGTGAATTTGGTCAATACCACTCCTTGCAATCCAGAGTTACAGGGTGCAGTCACTTTTTGGCAGGCCCTGCCGAAAAGTGACTGCACCCTGTAACTCTGGATTGGGAGGGATTACATTCTCTGTCTTTTCAGCATTAATAGTAGAGGAAACCAGGTGCATGTACAGTGAATTTGGTCAATATCACTCCTTGCAATCCAGAGTTACAGGGTGCAGTCACTTTTTGGCAGGCCCTGCCGAAAAGCATGTACAGTGAATTTGGTCAATATCACTCCTTGCAATCCAGAGTTACAGGGTGCAGTCACTTTTTGGCAGGCTCTGCCGAAAAGTGACTGCACCTTGTAACTCTGGATTGGGAGGGGTTACATTCTCTGTCTTTTCAGCATTAATAGTAGAGAAAACCAGGTGCATGTACAGTGAATTTGGTCAATATCACTCCTTGCAATTAGGACTTACAGGGTGCAGTCACTTTTCGGCAGGCCCTGCCGAAAAATGACTGCACCCTGTAACTCTGGATTGGGAGGGGTTACATTCTCTGTCTTTTCAGCATTAATAGTAGAGGAAACCAGGTGCATGTACAGTGAATTTGGTCAATATCACTCCTTGCAATCCAGAGTTACAGGGTGCAGTCACTTTTTGGCAGGCTCTGCCGAAAAGTGACTGCACCCTGTAACTCTGGATTGGGAGGGGTTACATTCTCTGTCTTTTCAGCATTAATAGTAGAGGAAACCAGGTGCATGTACAGTGAATTTGGTCAATATCACTCCTTGCAATAAGGACTTACAGGGTGCAGTCACTTTTTGGCAGGCCCTGCCGAGAAGTGACTGCACCCTGTAACTCTGGATTGGGAGGGGTTACATTCACTGTCTTTTCAGCATTAATAGTAGAGGAAACCAGGTGCATGTACAGTGAATTTGGTCAATATCACTCCTTGCAATCCAGAGTTACAGGGTGCAGTCACTTTTTGGCAGGCCCTGCCGAAAAGTGACTGCACCCTGTAACTCTGGATTGGGAGGGGTTACATTCTCTGTCTTTTCAGCATTAATAGTAGAGGAAACCAGGTGCATGTACAGTGAATTTGGTCAATATCACTCCTTGCAATCCAGAGTTACAGGGTGCAGTCACTTTTTGGCAGGCCCTGCCGAAAAGCATGTACAGTGAATTTGGTCAATATCACTCCTTGCAATCCAGAGTTACAGGGTGCAGTCACTTTTTGGCAGGCTCTGCCGAAAAGTGACTGCACCTTGTAACTCTGGATTGGGAGGGGTTACATTCTCTGTCTTTTCAGCATTAATAGTAGAGGAAACCAGGTGCATGTACAGTGAATTTGGTCAATATCACTCCTTGCAATCCAGAGTTACAGGGTGCAGTCACTTTTTGGCAGGCCCTGCCGAAAAGCATGTACAGTGAATTTGGTCAATATCACTCCTTGCAATCCAGAGTTACAGGGTGCAGTCACTTTTTGGCAGGCTCTGCCGAAAAGTGACTGCACCTTGTAACTCTGGATTGGGAGGGGTTACATTCTCTGTCTTTTCAGCATTAATAGTAGAGAAAACCAGGTGCATGTACAGTGAATTTGGTCAATATCACTCCTTGCAATTAGGACTTACAGGGTGCAGTCACTTTTCGGCAGGCCCTGCCGAAAAATGACTGCACCCTGTAACTCTGGATTGGGAGGGGTTACATTCTCTGTCTTTTCAGCATTAATAGTAGAGGAATCCAGGTGCATGTACAGTGAATTTGGTCAATATCACTCCTTGCAATCTAGAGTTACAGGGTGCAGTCACTTTTTGGCAGGCTCTGCCGAAAGGTGACTGCACCCTGTAACTCTGGATTGGGAGGGGTTACATTCTCTGTCTTTTCAGCATTAATAGTAGAGGAAACCAGGTGCAGGTACAGTGAATTTGGTCAATATCACTCCTTGCAATCCAGAGTTACAGGGTGCAGTCACTTTTTGGCAGGCCCTGCCGAAAAGTGACTGCACCCTGTAACTCTGGATTGGGAGGGGTTACATTCTCTGTCTTTTCAGCATTAATAGTAGAGGAAACCAGGTGCATGTACAGTGAATTTGGTCAATATCACTCCTTGCAATAAGGACTTACAGGGTGCAGTCACTTTTTGGCAGGCCCTGCCGAAAAGTGACTGCACCCTGTAACTCTGGATTGGGAGGGGTTACATTCTCTGTCTTTTCAGCATTAATAGTAGAGGAAACCAGGTGCATGTACAGTGAATTTGGTCAATATCACTCCTTGCAATAAGGACTTACAGGGTGCAGTCACTTTTTGGCAGGCCCTGCCGAAAAGTGACTGCACCCTGTAACTCTGGATTGGGAGGGGTTACATTCTCTGTCTTTTCAGCATTAATAGTAGAGGAAACCAGGTGCATGTACAGTGAATTTGGTCAATATCACTCCTTGCAATCCAGAGTTACAGGGTGCAGTCACTTTTTGGCAGGCCCTGCCGAAAAGCATGTACAGTGAATTTGGTCAATATCACTCCTTGCAATCCAGAGTTACAGGGTGCAGTCACTTTTTGGCAGGCTCTGCCGAAAAGTGACTGCACCTTGTAACTCTGGATTGGGAGGGGTTACATTCTCTGTCTTTTCAGCATTAATAGTAGAGGAAACCAGGTGCATGTACAGTGAATTTGGTCAATATCACTCCTTGCAATTAGGACTTACAGGGTGCAGTCACTTTTCGGCAGGCCCTGCCTGCACCCTGTAACTCTGGATTGGGAGGGGTTACATTCTCTGTCTTTTCAGCATTAATAGTAGAGGAATCCAGGTGCATGTACAGTGAATTTGGTCAATACCACTCCTTGCAATCCAGAGTTACAGGGTGCAGTCACTTTTTGGCAGGCCCTGCCGAAAAGTGACTGCACCCTGTAACTCTGGATTCGGAGGGGTTACATTCTCTGTCTTTTCAGCATTAATAGTAGAGGAAACCAGGTGCATGTACAGTGAATTTGGTCAATATCACTCCTTGCAATAAGGACTTACAGGGTGCAGTCACTTTTTGGCAGGCTCTGCCGAAAAGTGACTGCACCCTGTAACTCTGGATTGGGAGGGGTTACATTCTCTGTCTTTTCAGCATTAATAGTAGAGGAAACCAGGTGCATGTACAGTGAATTTGGTCAATATCACTCCTTGCAATCCAGAGTTACAGGGTGCAGTCACTTTTTGGCAGGCCCTGCCGAAAAGTGACTGCACCCTGTAACTCTGGATTGGGAGGGGTTACATTCTCTGTCTTTTCAGCATTAATAGTAGAGGAAACCAGGTGCATGTACAGTGAATTTGGTCAATATCACTCCTTGCAATCCAGAGTTACAGGGTGCAGTCACTTTTTGGCAGGCCCTGCTGAAAAGTGACTGCACCCTGTAACTCTGGATTGGGAGGGGTTACATTCTCTGTCTTTTCAGCATTAATAGGAGAGGAAACCAGGTGCATGTACAGTGAATTTGGTCAATATCACTCCTTGCAATCCAGAGTTACAGGGTGCAGTCACTTTTTGGCAGGCCCTGCCGAAAAGTGACTGCACCCTGTAACTCTGGATTGGGAGGGGTTACATTCTCTGTCTTTTCAGCATTAGTAGTAGAGGAAACCAGGTGCATGTACAGTGAATTTGGTCAATATCACTCCTTGCAATCCAGAGTTACAGGGTGCAGTCACTTTTTGGCAGGCTCTGCCGAAAAGTGACTGCACCCTGTAACTCTGGATTGGGAGGGGTTACATTCTCTGTCTTTTCAGCATTAATAGTAGAGGAAACCAGGTGCATGTACAGTGAATTTGGTCAATACCACTCCTTGCAATCCAGAGTTACAGGGTGCAGTCACTTTTTGGCAGGCCCTGCCGAAAAGTGACTGCACCCTGTAACTCTGGATTGGGAGGGATTACATTCTCTGTCTTTTCAGCATTAATAGTAGAGGAAACCAGGTGCATGTACAGTGAATTTGGTCAATATCACTCCTTGCAATCCAGAGTTACAGGGTGCAGTCACTTTTTGGCAGGCCCTGCCGAAAAGCATGTACAGTGAATTTGGTCAATATCACTCCTTGCAGTCCAGAGTTACAGGGTGCAGTCACTTTTTGGCAGGCTCTGCCGAAAAGTGACTGCACCTTGTAACTCTGGATTGGGAGGGGTTACATTCTCTGTCTTTTCAGCATTAATAGTAGAGAAAACCAGGTGCATGTACAGTGAATTTGGTCAATATCACTCCTTGCAATTAGGACTTACAGGGTGCAGTCACTTTTCGGCAGGCCCTGCCGAAAAATGACTGCACCCTGTAACTCTGGATTGGGAGGGGTTACATTCTCTGTCTTTTCAGCATTAATAGTAGAGGAATCCAGGTGCATGTACAGTGAATTTGGTCAATATCACTCCTTGCAATCCAGAGTTACAGGGTGCAGTCACTTTTTGGCAGGCTCTGCCGAAAGGTGACTGCACCCTGTAACTCTGGATTGGGAGGGGTTACATTCTCTGTCTTTTCAGCATTAATAGTAGAGGAAACCAGGTGCAGGTACAGTGAATTTGGTCAATATCACTCCTTGCAATCCAGAGTTACAGGGTGCAGTCACTTTTTGGCAGGCCCTGCCGAAAAGTGACTGCACCCTGTAACTCTGGATTGGGAGGGGTTACATTCTCTGTCTTTTCAGCATTAATAGTAGAGGAAACCAGGTGCATGTACAGTGAATTTGGTCAATATCACTCCTTGCAATAAGGACTTACAGGGTGCAGTCACTTTTTGGCAGGCCCTGCCGAACAGTGACTGCACCCTGTAACTCTGGATTGGGAGGGGTTACATTCTCTGTCTTTTCAGCATTAATAGTAGAGGAAACCAGGTGCATGTACAGTGAATTTGGTCAATATCACTCCTTGCAATAAGGACTTACAGGGTGCAGTCACTTTTTGGCAGGCCCTGCCGAAAAGTGACTGCACCCTGTAACTCTGGATTGGGAGGGGTTACATTCTCTGTCTTTTCAGCATTAATAGTAGAGGAATCCAGGTGCATGTACAGTGAATTTGGTCAAAATCACTCCTTGCAATCCAGAGTTACAGGGTGCAGTCACTTTTTGGCAGGCTCTGCCGAAAGGTGACTGCACCCTGTAACTCTGGATTGGGAGGGGTTACATTCTCTGTCTTTTCAGCATTAATAGTAGAGGAAACCAGGTGCAGGTACAGTGAATTTGGTCAATATCACTCCTTGCAATCCAGAGTTACAGGGTGCAGTCACTTTTTGGCAGGCCCTGCCGAAAAGTGACTGCACCCTGTAACTCTGGATTGGGAGGGGTTACATTCTCTGTCTTTTCAGCATTAATAGTAGAGGAAACCAGGTGCATGTACAGTGAATTTGGTCAATATCACTCCTTGCAATAAGGACTTACAGGGTGCAGTCACTTTTTGGCAGGCCCTGCCGAACAGTGACTGCACCCTGTAACTCTGGATTGGGAGGGGTTACATTCTCTGTCTTTTCAGCATTAATAGTAGAGGAAACCAGGTGCATGTACAGTGAATTTGGTCAATATCACTCCTTGCAATAAGGACTTACAGGGTGCAGTCACTTTTTGGCAGGCCCTGCCGAAAAGTGACTGCACCCTGTAACTCTGGATTGGGAGGGGTTACATTCTCTGTCTTTTCAGCATTAATAGTAGAGGAAACCAGGTGCATGTACAGTGAATTTGGTCAATATCACTCCTTGCAATCCAGAGTTACAGGGTGCAGTCACTTTTTGGCAGGCCCTGCCGAAAAGCATGTACAGTGAATTTGGTCAATATCACTCCTTGCAATCCAGAGTTACAGGGTGCAGTCACTTTTTGGCAGGCTCTGCCGAAAAGTGACTGCACCTTGTAACTCTGGATTGGGAGGGGTTACATTCTCTGTCTTTTCAGCATTAATAGTAGAGGAAACCAGGTGCATGTACAGTGAATTTGGTCAATATCACTCCTTGCAATTAGGACTTACAGGGTGCAGTCACTTTTCGGCAGGCCCTGCCGAAAAATGACTGCACCCTGTAACTCTGGATTGGGAGGGGTTACATTCTCTGTCTTTTCAGCATTAATAGTAGAGGAATCCAGGTGCATGTACAGTGAATTTGGTCAATACCACTCCTTGCAATCCAGAGTTACAGGGTGCAGTCACTTTTTGGCAGGCCCTGCCGAAAAGTGACTGCACCCTGTAACTCTGGATTCGGAGGGGTTACATTCTCTGTCTTTTCAGCATTAATAGTAGAGGAAACCAGGTGCATGTACAGTGAATTTGGTCAATATCACTCCTTGCAATAAGGACTTACAGGGTGCAGTCACTTTTTGGCAGGCTCTGCCGAAAAGTGACTGCACCCTGTAACTCTGGACTGGGAGGGGTTACATTCTCTGTCTTTTCAGCATTAATAGTAGAGGAAACCAGGTGCATGTACAGTGAATTTGGTCAATATCACTCCTTGCAATCCAGAGTTACAGGGTGCAGTCACTTTTTGGCAGGCCCTGCCGAAAAGTGACTGCACCCTGTAACTCTGGATTGGGAGGGGTTACATTCTCTGTCTTTTCAGCATTAATAGTAGAGGAAACCAGGTGCATGTACAGTGAATTTGGTCAATATCACTCCTTGCAATCCAGAGTTACAGGGTGCAGTCACTTTTTGGCAGGCCCTGCTGAAAAGTGACTGCACCCTGTAACTCTGGATTGGGAGGGGTTACATTCTCTGTCTTTTCAGCATTAATAGGAGAGGAAACCAGGTGCATGTACAGTGAATTTGGTCAATATCACTCCTTGCAATCCAGAGTTACAGGGTGCAGTCACTTTTTGGCAGGCCCTGCCGAAAAGTGACTGCACCCTGTAACTCTGGATTGGGAGGGGTTACATTCTCTGTCTTTTCAGCATTAGTAGTAGAGGAAACCAGGTGCATGTACAGTGAATTTGGTCAATATCACTCCTTGCAATCCAGAGTTACAGGGTGCAGTCACTTTTTGGCAGGCTCTGCCGAAAAGTGACTGCACCCTGTAACTCTGGATTGGGAGGGGTTACATTCTCTGTCTTTTCAGCATTAATAGTAGAGGAAACCAGGTGCATGTACAGTGAATTTGGTCAATACCACTCCTTGCAATCCAGAGTTACAGGGTGCAGTCACTTTTTGGCAGGCCCTGCCGAAAAGTGACTGCACCCTGTAACTCTGGATTGGGAGGGATTACATTCTCTGTCTTTTCAGCATTAATAGTAGAGGAAACCAGGTGCATGTACAGTGAATTTGGTCAATATCACTCCTTGCAATCCAGAGTTACAGGGTGCAGTCACTTTTTGGCAGGCCCTGCCGAAAAGTGACTGCACCTTGTAACTCTGGATTGGGAGGGGTTACATTCTCTGTCTTTTCAGCATTAATAGTAGAGGAAACCAGGTGCATGTACAGTGAATTTGGTCAATATCACTCCTTGAAATTAGGACTTACAGGGTGCAGTCACTTTTTGGCAGGCTCTGCCGAAAAGTGACTGCACGTTGTAACTCTGGATTGGGAGGGGTTACATTCTCTGTCTTTTCAGCATTAATAGTAGAGGAAACCAGGTGCATGTACAGTGAATTTGGTCAATATCACTCCTTGCAATTAGGACTTACAGGGTGCAGTCACTTTTCGGCAGGCCCTGCCGAAAAATGACTGCACCCTGTAACTCTGGATTGGGAGGGGTTACATTCTCTGTCTTTTCAGCATTAATAGTAGAGGAAACCAGGTGCATGTACAGTGAATTTGGTCAATATCACTCCTTGCAATAAGGACTTACAGGGTGCAGTCACTTTTTGGCAGGCTCAGCCGAAAAGTGACTGCACCCTGTAACTCTGGATTGGGAGGGGTTACATTCTCTGTCTTTTCAGCATTAATAGTAGAGGAAACCAGGTGCATGTACAGTGAATTTGGTCAATATCACTCCTTGCAATCCAGAGTTACAGGGTGCAGTCACTTTTTGGCAGGCCCTGCCGAAAAGTGACTGCACCCTGTAACTCTGGATTGGGAGGGGTTACATTCTCTGTCTTTTCAGCATTAATAGTAGAGGAAACCAGGTGCATGTACAGTGAATTTGGTCAATATCACTCCTTGCAATAAGGACTTACAGGGTGCAGTCACTTTTTGGCAGGCCCTGCCGAAAAGTGACTGCACCCTGTAACTCTGGATTGGGAGGGGTTACATTCTCTGTCTTTTCAGCATTAATAGGACAGGAAACCAGGTGCATGTACAGTGAATTTGGTCAATATCACTCCTTGCAATCCAGAGTTACAGGGTGCAGTCACTTTTTGGCAGGCCCTGCCGAAAAGTGACTGCACCCTGTAACTCTGGATTGGGAGGGGTTACATTCTCTGTCTTTTCAGCATTAATAGTAGAGGAAACCAGGTGCATGTACAGTGAATTTGGTCAATATCACTCCTTGCAATCCAGAGTTACAGGGTGCAGTCACTTTTTGGCAGGCCCTGCCGAAAAGTGACTGCACCCTGTAACTCTGGATTGGGAGGGGTTACATTCTCTGTCTTTTCAGCATTAATAGTAGAGGAAACCAGGTGCATGTACAGTGAATTTGGTCAATATCACTCCTTGCAATAAGGACTTACAGGGTGCAGTCACTTTTTGGCAGGCCCTGCCGAAAAGTGACTGCACCCTGTAACTCTGGATTGGGAGGGGTTACATTCTCTGTCTTTTCAGCATTAATAGGACAGGAAACCAGGTGCATGTACAGTGAATTTGGTCAATATCACTCCTTGCAATCCAGAGTTACAGGGTGCAGTCACTTTTTGGCAGGCCCTGCCGAAAAGTGACTGCACCCTGTAACTCTGGATTGGGAGGGGTTACATTCTCTGTCTTTTCAGCATTAGTAGTAGAGGAAACCAGGTGCATGTACAGTGAATTTGGTCAATATCACTCCTTGCAATCCAGAGTTACAGGGTGCAGTCACTTTTTGGCAGGCCCTGCCGAAAAGCATGTACAGTGAATTTGGTCAATATCACTCCTTGCGATCCACAGGTACAGGGTGCAGTCACTTTTTGGCAGGCTCTGCCGAAAAGTGACTGCACCCTGTAACTCTGGATTGGGAGGGGTTACATTCTCTGTCTTTTCAGCATTAATAGTAGAGGAAACCAGGTGCATGTACAGTGAATTTGGTAAATATCACTCCTTGCAATCCAGAGTTACAGGGTGCAGTCACTTTTTGGCAGGCCCTGCCGAAAAGTGACTGCACCCTGTAACTCTGGATTGGGAGGGGTTACATTCTCTGTCTTTTCAGCATTAATAGTAGAGGAAACCAGGTGCATGTACAGTGAATTTGGTCAATATCACTCCGTGCAATCCAGAGTTACAGGTGCAGTCACTTTTTGGCAGGCCCTGCCGAAAAGTGACTGCACCCTGTAACTCTGGATTGGGAGGGGTTACATTCTCTGTCTTTTCAGCATTAATAGTAGAGGAACCAGGTGCATGTACAGTGAATTTGGTCAATACCACCCCTTGCAATCCAGAGTTACAGGGTGCAGTCACTTTTTGGCAGGCCCTGCCGAAAAGTGACTGCACCCTGTAACTCTGGATTGGGAGGGGTTACATTCTCTGTCTTTTCAGCATTAATAGTAGAGGAAACCAGGTGCATGTACAGTGAATTTGGTCAATATCACTCCTTGCAATCCAGAGTTACAGGGTGCAGTCACTTTTTGGCAGGCCCTGCCGAAAAGCATTTACAGTGAATTTGGTCAATATCACTCCTTGCGATCCACAGGTACAGGGTGCAGTCACTTTTTGGCAGGCTCTGCCGAAAAGTGACTGCACCCTGTAACTCTGGATTGGGAGGGGTTACATTCTCTGTCTTTTCAGCATTAATAGTAGAGGAAACCAGGTGCATGTACAGTGAATTTGGTCAATATCACTCCTTGCAATCCAGAGTTACAGGGTGCAGTCACTTTTTGGCAGGCCCTGCCGAAAAGTGACTGCACCCTGTAACTCTGGATTGGGAGGGGTTACATTCTCTGTCTTTTCAGCATTAAAAGTAGAGGAAACCAGGTGCATGTACAGTGAATTTGGTCAATATCACTCCTTGCAATAAGGACTTACAGGGTGCAGTCACTTTTTGGCAGGCCCTGCCGAAAAGTGACTGCACCCTGTAACTCTGGATTGGGAGGGGTTACATTCTCTGTCTTTTCAGCATTAATAGTAGAGGAAACCAGGTGCATGTACAGTGAATTTGGTAAATATCACTCCTTGCAATCCAGAGTTACAGGGTGCAGTCACTTTTTGGCAGGCCCTGCCGAAAAGCATTTACAGTGAATTTGGTCAATATCACTCCTTGCGATCCACAGGTACAGGGTGCAGTCACTTTTTGGCAGGCTCTGCCGAAAAGTGACTGCACCCTGTAACTCTGGATTGGGAGGGGTTACATTCTCTGTCTTTTCAGCATTAATAGTAGAGGAAACCAGGTGCATGTACAGTGAATTTGGTCAATATCACTCCTTGCAATCCAGAGTTACAGGGTGCAGTCACTTTTTGGCAGGCCCTGCCGAAAAGTGACTGCACCTTGTAACTCTGGATTGGGAGGGGTTACATTCTCTGTCTTTTCAGCATTAATAGTAGAGGAAACCAGGTGCATGTACAGTGAATTTGGTCAATATCACTCCTTGAAATTAGGACTTACAGGGTGCAGTCACTTTTTGGCAGGCTCTGCCGAAAAGTGACTGCACCTTGTAACTCTGGATTGGGAGGGGTTACATTCTCTGTCTTTTCAGCATTAATAGTAGAGGAAACCAGGTGCATGTACAGTGAATTTGGTCAATATCACTCCTTGCAATTAGGACTTACAGGGTGCAGTCACTTTTCGGCAGGCCCTGCCGAAAAATGACTGCACCCTGTAACTCTGGATTGGGAGGGGTTACATTCTCTGTCTTTTCAGCATTAATAGTAGAGGAAACCAGGTGCATGAACAGTGAATTTGGTCAATATCACTCCTTGCAATAAGGACTTACAGGGTGCAGTCACTTTTTGGCAGGCTCAGCCGAAAAGTGACTGCACCCTGTAACTCTGGATTGGGAGGGGTTACATTCTCTGTCTTTTCAGCATTAATAGTAGAGGAAACCAGGTGCATGTACAGTGAATTTGGTCAATATCACTCCTTGCAATCCAGAGTTACAGGGTGCAGTCACTTTTTGGCAGGCCCTGCCGAAAAGTGACTGCACCCTGTAACTCTGGATTGGGAGGGGTTACATTCTCTGTCTTTTCAGCATTAATAGTAGAGGAAACCAGGTGCATGTACAGTGAATTTGGTCAATACCACTCCTTGCAATCCAGAGTTACAGGGTGCAGTCACTTTTTGGCAGGCCCTGCCGAAAAGTGACTGCACCTTGTAACTCTGTATTGGGAGGGGTTACATTCTCTGTCTTTTCAGCATTAATAGTAGAGGAAACCAGGTGCATGTACAGTGAATTTGGTCAATATCACTCCTTGAAATTAGGACTTACAGGGTGCAGTCACTTTTTGGCAGGCTCTGCCGAAAAGTGACTGCACCTTGTAACTCTGGATTGGGAGGGGTTACATTCTCTGTCTTTTCAGCATTAATAGTAGAGGAAACCAGGTGCATGTACAGTGAATTTGGTCAATATCACTCCTTGCAATTAGGACTTACAGGGTGCAGTCACTTTTCGGCAGGCCCTGCCGAAAAATGACTGCACCCTGTAACTCTGGATTGGGAGGGGTTACATTCTCTGTCTTTTCAGCATTAATAGTAGAGGAAACCAGGTGCATGTACAGTGAATTTGGTCAATATCACTCCTTGCAATAAGGACTTACAGGGTGCAGTCACTTTTTGGCAGGCTCAGCCGAAAAGTGACTGCACCCTGTAACTCTGGATTGGGAGGGGTTACATTCTCTGTCTTTTCAGCATTAATAGTAGAGGAAACCAGGTGCATGTACAGTGAATTTGGTCAATATCACTCCTTGCAATTAGGACTTACAGGGTGCAGTCACTTTTCGGCAGGCCCTGCCGAAAAATGACTGCACCCTGTAACTCTAGATTGGGAGGGGTTACATTCTCTGTCTTTTCAGCATTAATAGTAGAGGAAACCAGGTGCATGTACAGTGAATTTGGTCAATACCACTCCTTGCAATCCAGAGTTACAGGGTGCAGTCACTTTTTGGCAGGCCCTGCCGAAAAGTGACTGCACCCTGTAACTCTGGATTGGGAGGGGTTACATTCTCTGTCTTTTCAGCATTAATAGTAGAGGAAACCAGGTGCATGTACAGTGAATTTGGTCAATATCACTCCTTGCAATCCAGAGTTACAGGGTGCAGTCACTTTTTGGCAGGCCCTGCCGAAAAGTGACTGCACCTTGTAACTCTGGATTGGGAGGGGTTACATTCTCTGTCTTTTCAGCATTAATAGTAGAGGGAACCAGGTGCATGTACAGTGAATTTGGTCAATATCACTCCTTGCAATCCAGAGTTACAGGGTGCAGTCACTTTTTGGCAGGCCCTGCCGAAAAGTGACTGCACCTTGTAACTCTGGATTGGGAGGGGTTACATTCTCTGTCTTTTCAGCATTAATAGTAGAGGAAACCAGGTGCATGTACAGTGAATTTGGTCAATATCACTCCTTGAAATTAGGACTTACAGGGTGCAGTCACTTTTTGGCAGGCTCTGCCGAAAAGTGACTGCACCTTGTAACTCTGGATTGGGAGGGGTTACATTCTCTGTCTTTTCAGCATTAATAGTAGAGGAAACCAGGTGCATGTACAGTGAATTTGGTCAATATCACTCCTTGCAATTAGGACTTACAGGGTGCAGTCACTTTTCGGCAGGCCCTGCCGAAAAATGACTGCACCCTGTAACTCTGGATTGGGAGGGGTTACATTCTCTGTCTTTTCAGCATTAATAGTAGAGGAAACCAGGTGCATGAACAGTGAATTTGGTCAATATCACTCCTTGCAATAAGGACTTACAGGGTGCAGTCACTTTTTGGCAGGCTCAGCCGAAAAGTGACTGCACCCTGTAACTCTGGATTGGGAGGGGTTACATTCTCTGTCTTTTCAGCATTAATAGTAGAGGAAACCAGGTGCATGTACAGTGAATTTGGTCAATATCACTCCTTGCAATCCAGAGTTACAGGGTGCAGTCACTTTTTGGCAGGCCCTGCCGAAAAGTGACTGCACCCTGTAACTCTGGATTGGGAGGGGTTACATTCTCTGTCTTTTCAGCATTAATAGTAGAGGAAACCAGGTGCATGTACAGTGAATTTGGTCAATATCACTCCTTGCAATAAGGACTTACAGGGTGCAGTCACTTTTTGGCAGGCTCAGCCGAAAAGTGACTGCACCCTGTAACTCTGGATTGGGAGGGGTTACATTCTCTTTCTTTTCAGCATTAATAGTAGAGGAAACCAGGTGCATGTACAGTGAATTTGGTCAATATCACTCCTTGCAATCCAGAGTTACAGGGTGCAGTCACTTTTTGGCAGGCCCTGCCGAAAAGTGACTGCACCCTGTAACTCTGGATTGGGAGGGGTTACATTCTGTGTCTTTTCAGCATTAATAGTAGAGGAAACCAGGTGCATGTACAGTGAATTTGGTCAATATCACTCCTTGCAATAAGGACTTACAGGGTGCAGTCACTTTTTGGCAGGCCCTGCCGAAAAGTGACTGCACCCTGTAACTCTGGATTGGGAGGGGTTACATTCTCTGTCTTTTCAGCATTAATAGTAGAGTAAACCAGGTGCATGTACAGTGAATTTGGTCAATATCACTCCTTGCAATCCAGAGTTACAGGGTGCAGTCACTTTTTGGCAGGCCCTGCCGAAAAGCATGTACAGTGAATTTGGTCAATATCACTCCTTGCGATCCACAGGTACAGGGTGCAGTCACTTTTTGGCAGGCTCTGCCGAAAAGTGACTGCACCCTGTAACTCTGGATTGGGAGGGGTTACATTCTCTGTCTTTTCAGCATTAATAGTAGAGGAAACCAGGTGCATGTACAGTGAATTTGGTCAATATCACTCCTTGCAATCCAGAGTTACAGGGTGCAGTCACTTTTTGGCAGGCCCTGCCGAAAAGTGACTGCACCCTGTAACTCTGGATTGGGAGGGGTTACATTCTCTGTCTTTTCAGCATTAATAGTAGAGGAAACCAGGTGCATGTACAGTGAATTTGGTCAATATCACTCCTTGCAATAAGGACTTACAGGGTGCAGTCACTTTTTGGCAGGCCCTGCCGAAAAGTGACTGCACCCTGTAACTCTGGATTGGGAGGGGTTACATTCTCTGTCTTTTCAGCATTAATAGTAGAGGAAACCAGGTGCATGTACAGTGAATTTGGTCAATATCACTCCGTGCAATCCAGAGTTACAGGTGCAGTCACTTTTTGGCAGGCCCTGCCGAAAAGTGACTGCACCCTGTAACTCTGGATTGGGAGGGGTTACATTCTCTGTCTTTTCAGCATTAATAGTAGAGGAACCAGGTGCATGTACAGTGAATTTGGTCAATACCACCCCTTGCAATCCAGAGTTACAGGTTGCAGTCACTTTTTGGCAGGCCCTGCCGAAAAGTGACTGCACCCTGTAACTCTGGATTGGGAGGGGTTACATTCTCTGTCTTTTCAGCATTAATAGTAGAGGAAACCAGGTGCATGTACAGTGAATTTGGTCAATATCACTCCTTGCAATCCAGAGTTACAGGGTGCAGTCACTTTTTGGCAGGCCCTGCTGAAAAGTGACTGCACCCTGTAACTCTGTATTGGGAGGGATTACATTCTCTGTCTTTTCAGCATTAATAGTAGAGGAAACCAGGTGCATGTACAGTGAATTTGGTCAATATCACTCCTTGCAATCCAGAGTTACAGGGTGCAGTCACTTTTTGGCAGGCCCTGCCGAAAAGTGACTGCACCCTGTAACTCTGGATTGGGAGGGGTTACATTCTCTGTCTTTTCAGCATTAGTAGTAGAGGAAACCAGGTGCATGTACAGTGAATTTGGTCAATATCACTCCTTGCAATCCAGAGTTACAGGGTGCAGTCACTTTTTGGCAGGCTCTGCCGAAAAGTGACTGCACCCTGTAACTCTGGATTGGGAGGGGTTACATTCTCTGTCTTTTCAGCATTAATAGTAGAGGAAACCAGGTGCATGTACAGTGAATTTGGTCAATACCACTCCTTGCAATCCAGAGTTACAGGGTGCAGTCACTTTTTGGCAGGCCCTGCCGAAAAGTGACTGCACCCTGTAACTCTGGATTGGGAGGGGTTACATTCTCTGTCTTTTCAGCATTAATAGTAGAGGAAACCAGGTGCATGTACAGTGAATTTGGTCAATATCACTCCTTGCAATCCAGAGTTACAGGGTGCAGTCACTTTTTGGCAGGCCCTGCCGAAAAGTGACTGCACCTTGTAACTCTGGATTGGGAGGGGTTACATTCTCTGTCTTTTCAGCATTAATAGTAGAGGAAACCAGGTGCATGTACAGTGAATTTGGTCAATATCACTCCTTGAAATTAGGAATTACAGGGTGCAGTCACTTTTTGGCAGGCTCTGCCGAAAAGTGACTGCACCTTGTAACTCTGGATTGGGAGGGGTTACATTCTCTGTCTTTTCAGCATTAATAGTAGAGGAAACCAGGTGCATGTACAGTGAATTTGGTCAATATCACTCCTTGCAATTAGGACTTACAGGGTGCAGTCACTTTTCGGCAGGCCCTGCCGAAAAATGACTGCACCCTGTAACTCTGGATTGGGAGGGGTTACATTCTCTGTCTTTTCAGCATTAATAGTAGAGGAAACCAGGTGCATGAACAGTGAATTTGGTCAATATCACTCCTTGCAATAAGGACTTACAGGGTGCAGTCACTTTTTGGCAGGCTCAGCCGAAAAGTGACTGCACCCTGTAACTCTGGATTGGGAGGGGTTACATTCTCTGTCTTTTCAGCATTAATAGTAGAGGAAACCAGGTGCATGTACAGTGAATTTGGTCAATATCACTCCTTGCAATCCAGAGTTACAGGGTGCAGTCACTTTTTGGCAGGCCCTGCCGAAAAGTGACTGCACCCTGTAACTCTGGATTGGGAGGGGTTACATTCTCTGTCTTTTCAGCATTAATAGTAGAGGAAACCAGGTGCATGTACAGTGAATTTGGTCAATATCACTCCTTGCAATAAGGACTTACAGGGTGCAGTCACTTTTTGGCAGGCCCTGCCGAAAAGTGACTGCACCCTGTAACTCTGGATTGGGAGGGGTTACATTCTCTGTCTTTTCAGCATTAATAGGACAGGAAACCAGGTGCATGTACAGTGAATTTGGTCAATATCACTCCTTGCAATCCAGAGTTACAGGGTGCAGTCACTTTTTGGCAGGCCCTGCCGAAAAGTGACTGCACCCTGTAACTCTGGATTGGGAGGGGTTACATTCTCTGTCTTTTCAGCATTAATAGTAGAGGAAACCAGGTGCATGTACAGTGAATTTGGTCAATATCACTCCTTGCAATAAGGACTTACAGGGTGCAGTCACTTTTTGGCAGGCCCTGCCGAAAAGTGACTGCACCCTGTAACTCTGGATTGGGAGGGGTTACATTCTCTGTCTTTTCAGCATTAATAGTAGAGGAAACCAGGTGCATGTACAGTGAATTTGGTCAATATCACTCCTTGCAATAAGGACTTACAGGGTGCAGTCACTTTTTGGCAGGCCCTGCCGAAAAGTGACTGCACCCTGTAACTCTGGATTGGGAGGGGTTACATTCTCTGTCTTTTCAGCATTAATAGTAGAGGAAACCAGGTGCATGTACAGTGAATTTGGTAAATATCACTCCTTGCAATCCAGAGTTACAGGGTGCAGTCACTTTTTGGCAGGCCCTGCCGAAAAGTGACTGCACCCTGTAACTCTGGATTGGGAGGGGTTACATTCTCTGTCTTTTCAGCATTAATAGTAGAGGAAACCAGGTGCATGTACAGTGAATTTGGTCAATATCACTCCTTGCAATTAGGACTTACAGGGTGCAGTCACTTTTCGGCAGGCCCTGCCGAAAAATGACTGCACCCTGTAACTCTAGATTGGGAGGGGTTACATTCTCTGTCTTTTCAGCATTAATAGTAGAGGAAACCAGGTGCATGTACAGTGAATTTGGTCAATACCACTCCTTGCAATCCAGAGTTACAGGGTGCAGTCACTTTTTGGCAGGCCCTGCCGAAAAGTGACTGCACCTTGTGACTCTGGATTGGGAGGGGTTACATTCTCTGTCTTTTCAGCATTAATAGTAGAGGAAACCAGGTGCATGTACAGTGAATTTGGTCAATATCACTCCTTGAAATTAGGACTTACAGGGTGCAGTCACTTTTTGGCAGGCTCTGCCGAAAAGTGACTGCACCTTGTAACTCTGGATTGGGAGGGGTTACATTCTCTGTCTTTTCAGCATTAATAGTAGAGGAAACCAGGTGCATGTACAGTGAATTTGGTCAATATCACTCCTTGCAATTAGGACTTACAGGGTGCAGTCACTTTTCGGCAGGCCCTGCCGAAAAATGACTGCACCCTGTAACTCTGGATTGGGAGGGGTTACATTCTCTGTCTTTTCAGCATTAATAGTAGAGGAAACCAGGTGCATGTACAGTGAATTTGGTCAATATCACTCCTTGCAATAAGGACTTACAGGGTGCAGTCACTTTTTGGCAGGCTCAGCCGAAAAGTGACTGCACCCTGTAACTCTGGATTGGGAGGGGTTACATTCTCTGTCTTTTCAGCATTAATAGTAGAGGAAACCAGGTGCATGTACAGTGAATTTGGTCAATATCACTCCTTGCAATAAGGACTTACAGGGTGCAGTCACTTTTTGGCAGGCCCTGCCGAAAAGTGACTGCACCCTGTAACTCTGGATTGGGAGGGGTTACATTCTCTGTCTTTTCAGCATTAATAGGACAGGAAACCAGGTGCATGTACAGTGAATTTGGTCAATATCACTCCTTGCAATCCAGAGTTACAGGGTGCAGTCACTTTTTGGCAGGCCCTGCCGAAAAGTGACTGCACCCTGTAACTCTGGATTGGGAGGGGTTACATTCTCTGTCTTTTCAGCATTAATAGTAGAGGAAACCAGGTGCATGTACAGTGAATTTGGTCAATATCACTCCTTGCAATAAGGACTTACAGGGTGCAGTCACTTTTTGGCAGGCCCTGCCGAAAAGTGACTGCACCCTGTAACTCTGGATTGGGAGGGGTTACATTCTCTGTCTTTTCAGCATTAATAGTAGAGGAAACCAGGTGCATGTACAGTGAATTTGGTCAATATCACTCCGTGCAATCCAGAGTTACAGGTGCAGTCACTTTTTGGCAGGCCCTGCCGAAAAGTGACTGCACCCTGTAACTCTGGATTGGGAGGGGTTACATTCTCTGTCTTTTCAGCATTAATAGTAGAGGAACCAGGTGCATGTACAGTGAATTTGGTCAATACCACCCCTTGCAATCCAGAGTTACAGGGTGCAGTCACTTTTTGGCAGGCCCTGCCGAAAAGTGACTGCACCCTGTAACTCTGGATTGGGAGGGGTTACATTCTCTGTCTTTTCAGCATTAATAGTAGAGGAAACCAGGTGCATGTACAGTGAATTTGGTCAATATCACTCCTTGCAATCCAGAGTTACAGGGTGCAGTCACTTTTTGGCAGGCCCTGCCGAAAAGCATGTACAGTGAATTTGGTCAATATCACTCCTTGCGATCCACAGGTACAGGGTGCAGTCACTTTTTGGCAGGCTCTGCCGAAAAGTGACTGCACCCTGTAACTCTGGATTGGGAGGGGTTACATTCTCTGTCTTTTCAGCATTAATAGTAGAGGAAACCAGGTGCATGTACAGTGAATTTGGTCAATATCACTCCTTGCAATCCAGAGTTACAGGGTGCAGTCACTTTTTGGCAGGCCCTGCCGAAAAGTGACTGCACCCTGTAACTCTGGATTGGGAGGGGTTACATTCTCTGTCTTTTCAGCATTAATAGTAGAGGAAACCAGGTGCATGTACAGTGAATTTGGTCAATATCACTCCTTGCAATAAGGACTTACAGGGTGCAGTCACTTTTTGGCAGGCCCTGCCGAAAAGTGACTGCACCCTGTAACTCTGGATTGGGAGGGGTTACATTCTCTGTCTTTTCAGCATTAATAGTAGAGGAAACCAGGTGCATGTACAGTGAATTTGGTCAATATCACTCCGTGCAATCCAGAGTTACAGGTGCAGTCACTTTTTGGCAGGCCCTGCCGAAAAGTGACTGCACCCTGTAACTCTGGATTGGGAGGGGTTACATTCTCTGTCTTTTCAGCATTAATAGTAGAGGAACCAGGTGCATGTACAGTGAATTTGGTCAATACCACCCCTTGCAATCCAGAGTTACAGGGTGCAGTCACTTTTCGGCAGGCCCTGCCGAAAAGTGACTGCACCCTGTAACTCTGGATTGGGAGGGGTTACATTCTCTGTCTTTTCAGCATTAATAGTAGAGGAAACCAGGTGCATGTACAGTGAATTTGGTCAATATCACTCCTTGCAATCCAGAGTTACAGGGTGCAGTCACTTTTTGGCAGGCCCTGCCGAAAAGTGACTGCACCCTTTAACTCTGGATTGGGAGGGGTTACATTCTCTGTCTTTTCAGCATTAATAGTAGAGGAAACCAGGTGCATGTACAGTGAATTTGGTCAATATCACTCCTTGCAATAAGGACTTACAGGGTGCAGTCACTTTTTGGCAGGCTCTGTCGAAAAGTGACTGCAACCTGTAACTCTGGATTGGGAGGGGTTACATTCTCTGTCTTTTCAGCATTAATAGTAGAGGAAACCAGGTGCATGTACAGTGAATTTGGTCAATATCACTCCTTGCAATCCAGAGTTACAGGGTGCAGTCACTTTTTGGCAGGCTCTGCCGAAAAGTGACTGCACCTTGTAACTCTGGATTGGGAGGGGTTACATTCTCTGTCTTTTCAGCATTAATAGTAGAGAAAACCAGGTGCATGTACAGTGAATTTGGTCAATATCACTCCTTGCAATTAGGACTTACAGGGTGCAGTCACTTTTCGGCAGGCCCTGCCGAAAAATGACTGCACCCTGTAACTCTAGATTGGGAGGGGTTACATTCTCTGTCTTTTCAGCATTAATAGTAGAGGAAACCAGGTGCATGTACAGTGAATTTGGTCAATACCACTCCTTGCAATCCAGAGTTACAGGGTGCAGTCACTTTTTGGCAGGCCCTGCCGAAAAGTGACTGCACCCTGTAACTCTGGATTGGGAGGGGTTACATTCTCTGTCTTTTCAGCATTAATAGTAGAGGAAACCAGGTGCATGTACAGTGAATTTGGTCAATATCACTCCTTGCAATCCAGAGTTACAGGGTGCAGTCTCTTTTTGGCAGGCCCTGCCGAAAAGTGACTGCACCTTGTAACTCTGGATTGGGAGGGGTTACATTCTCTGTCTTTTCAGCATTAATAGTAGAGGAAACCAGGTGCATGTACAGTGAATTTGGTCAATATCACTCCTTGAAATTAGGACTTACAGGGTGCAGTCACTTTTTGGCAGGCTCTGCCGAAAAGTGACTGCACCTTGTAACTCTGGATTGGGAGGGGTTACATTCTCTGTCTTTTCAGCATTAATAGTAGAGGAAACCAGGTGCATGTACAGTGAATTTGGTCAATATCACTCCTTGCAATCCAGAGTTACAGGGTGCAGTCACTTTTTGGCAGGCCCTGCCGAAAAGTGACTGCACCCTGTAACTCTGGATTGGGAGGGGTTACATTCTCTGTCTTTTCAGCATTAATAGTAGAGGAAACCAGGTGCATGTACAGTGAATTTGGTCAATATCACTCCTTGCAATAAGGACTTACAGGGTGCAGTCACTTTTTGGCAGGCCCTGCCGAAAAGTGACTGCACCCTGTAACTCTGGATTGGGAGGGGTTACATTCTCTGTCTTTTCAGCATTAATAGTAGAGGAAACCAGGTGCATGTACAGTGAATTTGGTCAATATCACTCCTTGCAATCCAGAGTTACAGGGTGCAGTCACTTTTTGGCAGGCCCTGCCGAAAAGCATGTACAGTGAATTTGGTCAATATCACTCCTTGCGATCCACAGGTACAGGGTGCAGTCACTTTTTGGCAGGCTCTGCCGAAAAGTGACTGCACCCTGTAACTCTGGATTGGGAGGGGTTACATTCTCTGTCTTTTCAGCATTAATAGTAGAGGAAACCAGGTGCATGTACAGTGAATTTGGTAAATATCACTCCTTGCAATCCAGAGTTACAGGGTGCAGTCACTTTTTGGCAGGCCCTGCCGAAAAGTGACTGCACCCTGTAACTCTGGATTGGGAGGGGTTACATTCTCTGTCTTTTCAGCATTAATAGTAGAGGAAACCAGGTGCATGTACAGTGAATTTGGTCAATATCACTCCTTGCAATAAGGACTTACAGGGTGCAGTCACTTTTTGGCAGGCCCTGCCGAAAAGTGACTGCACCCTGTAACTCTGGATTGGGAGGGGTTACATTCTCTGTCTTTTCAGCATTAATAGTAGAGGAAACCAGGTGCATGTACAGTGAATTTGGTCAATATCACTCCGTGCAATCCAGAGTTACAGGTGCAGTCACTTTTTGGCAGGCCCTGCCGAAAAGTGACTGCACCCTGTAACTCTGGATTGGGAGGGGTTACATTCTCTGTCTTTTCAGCATTAATAGTAGAGGAACCAGGTGCATGTACAGTGAATTTGGTCAATACCACCCCTTGCAATCCAGAGTTACAGGGTGCAGTCACTTTTTGGCAGGCCCTGCCGAAAAGTGACTGCACCCTGTAACTCTGGATTGGGAGGGGTTACATTCTCTGTCTTTTCAGCATTAATAGTAGAGGAAACCAGGTGCATGTACAGTGAATTTGGTCAATATCACTCCTTGCAATCCAGAGTTACAGGGTGCAGTCACTTTTTGGCAGGCCCTGCCGAAAAGCATGTACAGTGAATTTGGTCAATATCACTCCTTGCGATCCACAGGTACAGGGTGCAGTCACTTTTTGGCAGGCTCTGCCGAAAAGTGACTGCACCCTGTAACTCTGGATTGGGAGGGGTTACATTCTCTGTCTTTTCAGCATTAATAGTAGAGGAAACCAGGTGCATGTACAGTGAATTTGGTCAATATCACTCCTTGCAATCCAGAGTTACAGGGTGCAGTCACTTTTTGGCAGGCCCTGCCGAAAAGTGACTGCACCCTGTAACTCTGGATTGGGAGGGGTTACATTCTCTGTCTTTTCAGCATTAATAGTAGAGGAAACCAGGTGCATGTACAGTGAATTTGGTCAATATCACTCCTTGCAATAAGGACTTACAGGGTGCAGTCACTTTTTGGCAGGCCCTGCCGAAAAGTGACTGCACCCTGTAACTCTGGATTGGGAGGGGTTACATTCTCTGTCTTTTCAGCATTAATAGTAGAGGAAACCAGGTGCATGTACAGTGAATTTGGTAAATATCACTCCTTGCAATCCAGAGTTACAGGGTGCAGTCACTTTTTGGCAGGCCCTGCCGAAAAGTGACTGCACCCTGTAACTCTGGATTGGGAGGGGTTACATTCTCTGTCTTTTCAGCATTAATAGTAGAGGAAACCAGGTGCATGTACAGTGAATTTGGTCAATATCACTCCTTGCAATTAGGACTTACAGGGTGCAGTCACTTTTCGGCAGGCCCTGCCGAAAAATGACTGCACCCTGTAACTCTAGATTGGGAGGGGTTACATTCTCTGTCTTTTCAGCATTAATAGTAGAGGAAACCAGGTGCATGTACAGTGAATTTGGTCAATACCACTCCTTGCAATCCAGAGTTACAGGGTGCAGTCACTTTTTGGCAGGCCCTGCCGAAAAGTGACTGCACCTTGTAACTCTGGATTGGGAGGGGTTACATTCTCTGTCTTTTCAGCATTAATAGTAGAGGAAACCAGGTGCATGTACAGTGAATTTGGTCAATATCACTCCTTGAAATTAGGACTTACAGGGTGCAGTCACTTTTTGGCAGGCTCTGCCGAAAAGTGACTGCACCTTGTAACTCTGGATTGGGAGGGGTTACATTCTCTGTCTTTTCAGCATTAATAGTAGAGGAAACCAGGTGCATGTACAGTGAATTTGGTCAATATCACTCCTTGCAATAAGGACTTACAGGGTGCAGTCACTTTTTGGCAGGCTCTGTCGAAAAGTGACTGCACCCTGTAACTCTGGATTGGGAGGGGTTACATTCTCTGTCTTTTCAGCATTAATAGTAGAGGAAACCAGGTGCATGTACAGTGAATTTGGTCAATATCACTCCGTGCAATCCAGAGTTACAGGTGCAGTCACTTTTTGGCAGGCCCTGCCGAAAAGTGACTGCACCCTGTAACTCTGGATTGGGAGGGGTTACATTCTCTGTCTTTTCAGCATTAATAGTAGAGGAACCAGGTGCATGTACAGTGAATTTGGTCAATACCACCCCTTGCAATCCAGAGTTACAGGGTGCAGTCACTTTTCGGCAGGCCCTGCCGAAAAGTGACTGCACCCTGTAACTCTGGATTGGGAGGGGTTACATTCTCTGTCTTTTCAGCATTAATAGTAGAGGAAACCAGGTGCATGTACAGTGAATTTGGTCAATATCACTCCTTGCAATCCAGAGTTACAGGGTGCAGTCACTTTTTGGCAGGCCCTGCCGAAAAGTGACTGCACCCTTTAACTCTGGATTGGGAGGGGTTACATTCTCTGTCTTTTCAGCATTAATAGTAGAGGAAACCAGGTGCATGTACAGTGAATTTGGTCAATATCACTCCTTGCAATAAGGACTTACAGGGTGCAGTCACTTTTTGGCAGGCTCTGTCGAAAAGTGACTGCAACCTGTAACTCTGGATTGGGAGGGGTTACATTCTCTGTCTTTTCAGCATTAATAGTAGAGGAAACCAGGTGCATGTACAGTGAATTTGGTCAATATCACTCCTTGCAATCCAGAGTTACAGGGTGCAGTCACTTTTTGGCAGGCTCTGCCGAAAAGTGACTGCACCTTGTAACTCTGGATTGGGAGGGGTTACATTCTCTGTCTTTTCAGCATTAATAGTAGAGAAAACCAGGTGCATGTACAGTGAATTTGGTCAATATCACTCCTTGCAATTAGGACTTACAGGGTGCAGTCACTTTTCGGCAGGCCCTGCCGAAAAATGACTGCACCCTGTAACTCTAGATTGGGAGGGGTTACATTCTCTGTCTTTTCAGCATTAATAGTAGAGGAAACCAGGTGCATGTACAGTGAATTTGGTCAATACCACTCCTTGCAATCCAGAGTTACAGGGTGCAGTCACTTTTTGGCAGGCCCTGCCGAAAAGTGACTGCACCCTGTAACTCTGGATTGGGAGGGGTTACATTCTCTGTCTTTTCAGCATTAATAGTAGAGGAAACCAGGTGCATGTACAGTGAATTTGGTCAATATCACTCCTTGCAATCCAGAGTTACAGGGTGCAGTCACTTTTTGGCAGGCCCTGCCGAAAAGTGACTGCACCTTGTAACTCTGGATTGGGAGGGGTTACATTCTCTGTCTTTTCAGCATTAATAGTAGAGGAAACCAGGTGCATGTACAGTGAATTTGGTCAATATCACTCCTTGAAATTAGGACTTACAGGGTGCAGTCACTTTTTGGCAGGCTCTGCCGAAAAGTGACTGCACCTTGTAACTCTGGATTGGGAGGGGTTACATTCTCTGTCTTTTCAGCATTAATAGTAGAGGAAACCAGGTGCATGTACAGTGAATTTGGTCAATATCACTCCTTGCAATCCAGAGTTACAGGGTGCAGTCACTTTTTGGCAGGCCCTGCCGAAAAGTGACTGCACCCTGTAACTCTGGATTGGGAGGGGTTACATTCTCTGTCTTTTCAGCATTAATAGTAGAGGAAACCAGGTGCATGTACAGTGAATTTGGTCAATATCACTCCTTGCAATAAGGACTTACAGGGTGCAGTCACTTTTTGGCAGGCCCTGCCGAAAAGTGACTGCACCCTGTAACTCTGGATTGGGAGGGGTTACATTCTCTGTCTTTTCAGCATTAATAGTAGAGGAAACCAGGTGCATGTACAGTGAATTTGGTCAATATCACTCCTTGCAATCCAGAGTTACAGGGTGCAGTCACTTTTTGGCAGGCCCTGCCGAAAAGCATGTACAGTGAATTTGGTCAATATCACTCCTTGCGATCCACAGGTACAGGGTGCAGTCACTTTTTGGCAGGCTCTGCCGAAAAGTGACTGCACCCTGTAACTCTGGATTGGGAGGGGTTACATTCTCTGTCTTTTCAGCATTAATAGTAGAGGAAACCAGGTGCATGTACAGTGAATTTGGTAAATATCACTCCTTGCAATCCAGAGTTACAGGGTGCAGTCACTTTTTGGCAGGCCCTGCCGAAAAGTGACTGCACCCTGTAACTCTGGATTGGGAGGGGTTACATTCTCTGTCTTTTCAGCATTAATAGTAGAGGAAACCAGGTGCATGTACAGTGAATTTGGTCAATATCACTCCTTGCAATAAGGACTTACAGGGTGCAGTCACTTTTTGGCAGGCCCTGCCGAAAAGTGACTGCACCCTGTAACTCTGGATTGGGAGGGGTTACATTCTCTGTCTTTTCAGCATTAATAGTAGAGGAAACCAGGTGCATGTACAGTGAATTTGGTCAATATCACTCCGTGCAATCCAGAGTTACAGGTGCAGTCACTTTTTGGCAGGCCCTGCCGAAAAGTGACTGCACCCTGTAACTCTGGATTGGGAGGGGTTACATTCTCTGTCTTTTCAGCATTAATAGTAGAGGAACCAGGTGCATGTACAGTGAATTTGGTCAATACCACCCCTTGCAATCCAGAGTTACAGGGTGCAGTCACTTTTTGGCAGGCCCTGCCGAAAAGTGACTGCACCCTGTAACTCTGGATTGGGAGGGGTTACATTCTCTGTCTTTTCAGCATTAATAGTAGAGGAAACCAGGTGCATGTACAGTGAATTTGGTCAATATCACTCCTTGCAATCCAGAGTTACAGGGTGCAGTCACTTTTTGGCAGGCCCTGCCGAAAAGCATGTACAGTGAATTTGGTCAATATCACTCCTTGCGATCCACAGGTACAGGGTGCAGTCACTTTTTGGCAGGCTCTGCCGAAAAGTGACTGCACCCTGTAACTCTGGATTGGGAGGGGTTACATTCTCTGTCTTTTCAGCATTAATAGTAGAGGAAACCAGGTGCATGTACAGTGAATTTGGTCAATATCACTCCTTGCAATCCAGAGTTACAGGGTGCAGTCACTTTTTGGCAGGCCCTGCCGAAAAGTGACTGCACCCTGTAACTCTGGATTGGGAGGGGTTACATTCTCTGTCTTTTCAGCATTAATAGTAGAGGAAACCAGGTGCATGTACAGTGAATTTGGTCAATATCACTCCTTGCAATAAGGACTTACAGGGTGCAGTCACTTTTTGGCAGGCCCTGCCGAAAAGTGACTGCACCCTGTAACTCTGGATTGGGAGGGGTTACATTCTCTGTCTTTTCAGCATTAATAGTAGAGGAAACCAGGTGCATGTACAGTGAATTTGGTAAATATCACTCCTTGCAATCCAGAGTTACAGGGTGCAGTCACTTTTTGGCAGGCCCTGCCGAAAAGTGACTGCACCCTGTAACTCTGGATTGGGAGGGGTTACATTCTCTGTCTTTTCAGCATTAATAGTAGAGGAAACCAGGTGCATGTACAGTGAATTTGGTCAATATCACTCCTTGCAATTAGGACTTACAGGGTGCAGTCACTTTTCGGCAGGCCCTGCCGAAAAATGACTGCACCCTGTAACTCTAGATTGGGAGGGGTTACATTCTCTGTCTTTTCAGCATTAATAGTAGAGGAAACCAGGTGCATGTACAGTGAATTTGGTCAATACCACTCCTTGCAATCCAGAGTTACAGGGTGCAGTCACTTTTTGGCAGGCCCTGCCGAAAAGTGACTGCACCTTGTAACTCTGGATTGGGAGGGGTTACATTCTCTGTCTTTTCAGCATTAATAGTAGAGGAAACCAGGTGCATGTACAGTGAATTTGGTCAATATCACTCCTTGAAATTAGGACTTACAGGGTGCAGTCACTTTTTGGCAGGCTCTGCCGAAAAGTGACTGCACCTTGTAACTCTGGATTGGGAGGGGTTACATTCTCTGTCTTTTCAGCATTAATAGTAGAGGAAACCAGGTGCATGTACAGTGAATTTGGTCAATATCACTCCTTGCAATAAGGACTTACAGGGTGCAGTCACTTTTTGGCAGGCTCTGTCGAAAAGTGACTGCAACCTGTAACTCTGGATTGGGAGGGGTTACATTCTCTGTCTTTTCAGCATTAATAGTAGAGGAAACCAGGTGCATGTACAGTGAATTTGGTCAATATCACTCCTTGCAATCCAGAGTTACAGGGTGCAGTCACTTTTTGGCAGGCTCTGCCGAAAAGTGACTGCACCTTGTAACTCTGGATTGGGAGGGGTTACATTCTCTGTCTTTTCAGCATTAATAGTAGAGGAAACCAGGTGCATGTACAGTGAATTTGGTCAATATCACTCCTTGCAATTAGGACTTACAGGGTGCAGTCACTTTTCGGCAGGCCCTGCCGAAAAATGACTGCACCCTGTAACTCTAGATTGGGAGGGGTTACATTCTCTGTCTTTTCAGCATTAATAGTAGAGGAAACCAGGTGCATGTACAGTGAATTTGGTCAATATCACTCCTTGCGATCCACAGGTACAGGGTGCAGTCACTTTTTGGCAGGCTCTGCCGAAAAGTGACTGCACCCTGTAACTCTGGATTGGGAGGGGTTACATTCTCTGTCTTTTCAGCATTAATAGTAGAGGAAACCAGGTGCATGTACAGTGAATTTGGTCAATATCACTCCTTGCAATCCAGAGTTACAGGGTGCAGTCACTTTTTGGCAGGCCCTGCCGAAAAGTGACTGCACCCTGTAACTCTGGATTGGGAGGGGTTACATTCTCTGTCTTTTCAGCATTAATAGTAGAGGAAACCAGGTGCATGTACAGTGAATTTGGTCAATATCACTCCTTGCAATAAGGACTTACAGGGTGCAGTCACTTTTTGGCAGGCCCTGCCGAAAAGTGACTGCACCCTGTAACTCTGGATTGGGAGGGGTTACATTCTCTGTCTTTTCAGCATTAATAGTAGAGGAAACCAGGTGCATGTACAGTGAATTTGGTCAATATCACTCCGTGCAATCCAGAGTTACAGGTGCAGTCACTTTTTGGCAGGCCCTGCCGAAAAGTGACTGCACCCTGTAACTCTGGATTGGGAGGGGTTACATTCTCTGTCTTTTCAGCATTAATAGTAGAGGAACCAGGTGCATGTACAGTGAATTTGGTCAATACCACCCCTTGCAATCCAGAGTTACAGGTTGCAGTCACTTTTTGGCAGGCCCTGCCGAAAAGTGACTGCACCCTGTAACTCTGGATTGGGAGGGGTTACATTCTCTGTCTTTTCAGCATTAATAGTAGAGGAAACCAGGTGCATGTACAGTGAATTTGGTCAATATCACTCCTTGCAATCCAGAGTTACAGGGTGCAGTCACTTTTTGGCAGGCCCTGCCGAAAAGTGACTGCACCCTTTAACTCTGGATTGGGAGGGGTTACATTCTCTGTCTTTTCAGCATTAATAGTAGAGGAAACCAGGTGCATGTACAGTGAATTTGGTCAATATCACTCCTTGCAATAAGGACTTACAGGGTGCAGTCACTTTTTGGCAGGCTCTGTCGAAAAGTGACTGCAACCTGTAACTCTGGATTGGGAGGGGTTACATTCTCTGTCTTTTCAGCATTAATAGTAGAGGAAACCAGGTGCATGTACAGTGAATTTGGTCAATATCACTCCTTGCAATCCAGAGTTACAGGGTGCAGTCACTTTTTGGCAGGCTCTGCCGAAAAGTGACTGCACCCTGTAACTCTGGATTGGGAGGGGTTACATTCTCTGTCTTTTCAGCATTAATAGTAGAGGAAACCAGGTGCATGTACAGTGAATTTGGTCAATATCACTCCTTGCAATAAGGACTTACAGGGTGCAGTCACTTTTTGGCAGGCCCTGCCGAAAAGTGACTGCACCCTGTAACTCTGGATTGGGAGGGGTTACATTCACTGTCTTTTCAGCATTAATAGTAGAGGAAACCAGGTGCATGTACAGTGAATTTGGTCAATATCACTCCTTGCAATCCAGAGTTACAGGGTGCAGTCACTTTTTGGCAGGCCCTGCCGAAAAGTGACTGCACCCTGTAACTCTGGATTGGGAGGGGTTACATTCTCTGTCTTTTCAGCATTAATAGTAGAGGAAACCAGGTGCATGTACAGTGAATTTGGTCAATATCACTCCTTGCAATCCAGAGTTACAGGGTGCAGTCACTTTTTGGCAGGCCCTGCCGAAAAGCATGTACAGTGAATTTGGTCAATATCACTCCTTGCAATCCAGAGTTACAGGGTGCAGTCACTTTTTGGCAGGCTCTGCCGAAAAGTGACTGCACCTTGTAACTCTGGATTGGGAGGGGTTACATTCTCTGTCTTTTCAGCATTAATAGTAGAGGAAACCAGGTGCATGTACAGTGAATTTGGTCAATATCACTCCTTGCAATCCAGAGTTACAGGGTGCAGTCACTTTTTGGCAGGCCCTGCCGAAAAGCATGTACAGTGAATTTGGTCAATATCACTCCTTGCAATCCAGAGTTACAGGGTGCAGTCACTTTTTGGCAGGCTCTGCCGAAAAGTGACTGCACCTTGTAACTCTGGATTGGGAGGGGTTACATTCTCTGTCTTTTCAGCATTAATAGTAGAGAAAACCAGGTGCATGTACAGTGAATTTGGTCAATATCACTCCTTGCAATTAGGACTTACAGGGTGCAGTCACTTTTCGGCAGGCCCTGCCGAAAAATGACTGCACCCTGTAACTCTGGATTGGGAGGGGTTACATTCTCTGTCTTTTCAGCATTAATAGTAGAGGAATCCAGGTGCATGTACAGTGAATTTGGTCAATATCACTCCTTGCAATCCAGAGTTACAGGGTGCAGTCACTTTTTGGCAGGCTCTGCCGAAAGGTGACTGCACCCTGTAACTCTGGATTGGGAGGGGTTACATTCTCTGTCTTTTCAGCATTAATAGTAGAGGAAACCAGGTGCAGGTACAGTGAATTTGGTCAATATCACTCCTTGCAATCCAGAGTTACAGGGTGCAGTCACTTTTTGGCAGGCCCTGCCGAAAAGTGACTGCACCCTGTAACTCTGGATTGGGAGGGGTTACATTCTCTGTCTTTTCAGCATTAATAGTAGAGGAAACCAGGTGCATGTACAGTGAATTTGGTCAATATCACTCCTTGCAATAAGGACTTACAGGGTGCAGTCACTTTTTGGCAGGCCCTGCCGAAAAGTGACTGCACCCTGTAACTCTGGATTGGGAGGGGTTACATTCTCTGTCTTTTCAGCATTAATAGTAGAGGAAACCAGGTGCATGTACAGTGAATTTGGTCAATATCACTCCTTGCAATAAGGACTTACAGGGTGCAGTCACTTTTTGGCAGGCCCTGCCGAAAAGTGACTGCACCCTGTAACTCTGGATTGGGAGGGGTTACATTCTCTGTCTTTTCAGCATTAATAGTAGAGGAAACCAGGTGCATGTACAGTGAATTTGGTCAATATCACTCCTTGCAATCCAGAGTTACAGGGTGCAGTCACTTTTTGGCAGGCCCTGCCGAAAAGCATGTACAGTGAATTTGGTCAATATCACTCCTTGCAATCCAGAGTTACAGGGTGCAGTCACTTTTTGGCAGGCTCTGCCGAAAAGTGACTGCACCTTGTAACTCTGGATTGGGAGGGGTTACATTCTCTGTCTTTTCAGCATTAATAGTAGAGGAAACCAGGTGCATGTACAGTGAATTTGGTCAATATCACTCCTTGCAATTAGGACTTACAGGGTGCAGTCACTTTTCGGCAGGCCCTGCCGAAAAATGACTGCACCCTGTAACTCTGGATTGGGAGGGGTTACATTCTCTGTCTTTTCAGCATTAATAGTAGAGGAAACCAGGTGCATGTACAGTGAATTTGGTCAATATCACTCCTTGCAATAAGGACTTACAGGGTGCAGTCACTTTTTGGCAGGCTCAGCCGAAAAGTGACTGCACCCTGTAATTCTGGATTGGGAGGGGTTACATTCTCTGTCTTTTCAGCATTAATAGTAGAGGAAACCAGGTGCATGTACAGTGAATTTGGTCAATATCACTCCTTGCAATAAGGACTTACAGGGTGCAGTCACTTTTTGGCAGGCCCTGCCGAAAAGTGACTGCACCCTGTAACTCTGGATTGGGAGGGGTTACATTCTCTGTCTTTTCAGCATTAATAGGACAGGAAACCAGGTGCATGTACAGTGAATTTGGTCAATATCACTCCTTGCAATCCAGAGTTACAGGGTGCAGTCACTTTTTGGCAGGCCCTGCCGAAAAGTGACTGCACCCTGTAACTCTGGATTGGGAGGGGTTACATTCTCTGTCTTTTCAGCATTAATAGTAGAGGAAACCAGGTGCATGTACAGTGAATTTGGTCAATATCACTCCTTGCAATAAGGACTTACAGGGTGCAGTCACTTTTTGGCAGGCCCTGCCGAAAAGTGACTGCACCCTGTAACTCTGGATTGGGAGGGGTTACATTCTCTGTCTTTTCAGCATTAATAGTAGAGGAAACCAGGTGCATGTACAGTGAATTTGGTCAATATCACTCCGTGCAATCCAGAGTTACAGGTGCAGTCACTTTTTGGCAGGCCCTGCCGAAAAGTGACTGCACCCTGTAACTCTGGATTGGGAGGGGTTACATTCTCTGTCTTTTCAGCATTAATAGTAGAGGAACCAGGTGCATGTACAGTGAATTTGGTCAATACCAACTCTTGCAATCCAGAGTTACAGGGTGCAGTCACTTTTTGGCAGGCCCTGCCGAAAAGTGACTGCACCCTGTAACTCTGGATTGGGAGGGGTTACATTCTCTGTCTTTTCAGCATTAATAGTAGAGGAAACCAGGTGCATGTACAGTGAATTTGGTCAATATCACTCCTTGCAATCCAGAGTTACAGGGTGCAGTCACTTTTTGGCAGGCCCTGCCGAAAAGCATGTACAGTGAATTTGGTCAATATCACTCCTTGCGATCCACAGGTACAGGGTGCAGTCACTTTTTGGCAGGCTCTGCCGAAAAGTGACTGCACCCTGTAACTCTGGATTGGGAGGGGTTACATTCTCTGTCTTTCAGCATTAATAGTAGAGGAAACCAGGTGCATGTACAGTGAATTTGGTCAATATCACTCCTTGCAATCCAGAGTTACAGGGTGCAGTCACTTTTTGGCAGGCCCTGCCGAAAAGTGACTGCACCCTGTAACTCTGGATTGGGAGGGGTTACATTCTCTGTCTTTTCAGCATTAATAGTAGAGGAAACCAGGTGCATGTACAGTGAATTTGGTCAATATCACTCCTTGCAATAAGGACTTACAGGGTGCAGTCACTTTTTGGCAGGCCCTGCCGAAAAGTGACTGCACCCTGTAACTCTGGATTGGGAGGGGTTACATTCTCTGTCTTTTCAGCATTAATAGTAGAGGAAACCAGGTGCATGTACAGTGAATTTGGTCAATATCACTCCGTGCAATCCAGAGTTACAGGTGCAGTCACTTTTTGGCAGGCCCTGCCGAAAAGTGACTGCACCCTGTAACTCTGGATTGGGAGGGGTTACATTCTCTGTCTTTTCAGCATTAATAGTAGAGGAAACCAGGTGCATGTACAGTGAATTTGGTCAATATCACTCCTTGCAATCCAGAGTTACAGGGTGCAGTCACTTTTTGGCAGGCCCTGCCGAAAAGTGACTGCACCCTTTAACTCTGGATTGGGAGGGGTTACATTCTCTGTCTTTTCAGCATTAATAGTAGAGGAAACCAGGTGCATGTACAGTGAATTTGGTCAATATCACTCCTTGCAATAAGGACTTACAGGGTGCAGTCACTTTTTGGCAGGCTCTGTCGAAAAGTGACTGCAACCTGTAACTCTGGATTGGGAGGGGTTACATTCTCTGTCTTTTCAGCATTAATAGTAGAGGAAACCAGGTGCATGTACAGTGAATTTGGTCAATATCACTCCTTGCAATCCAGAGTTACAGGGTGCAGTCACTTTTTGGCAGGCTCTGCCGAAAAGTGACTGCACCTTGTAACTCTGGATTGGGAGGGGTTACATTCTCTGTCTTTTCAGCATTAATAGTAGAGGAAACCAGGTGCATGTACAGTGAATTTGGTCAATATCACTCCTTGCAATTAGGACTTACAGGGTGCAGTCACTTTTCGGCAGGCCCTGCCGAAAAATGACTGCACCCTGTAACTCTAGATTGGGAGGGGTTACATTCTCTGTCTTTTCAGCATTAATAGTAGAGGAAACCAGGTGCATGTACAGTGAATTTGGTCAATACCACTCCTTGCAATCCAGAGTTACAGGGTGCAGTCACTTTTTGGCAGGCCCTGCCGAAAAGTGACTGCACCCTGTAACTCTGGATTGGGAGGGGTTACATTCTCTGTCTTTTCAGCATTAATAGTAGAGGAAACCAGGTGCATGTACAGTGAATTTGGTCAATATCACTCCTTGCAATCCAGAGTTACAGGGTGCAGTCACTTTTTGGCAGGCCCTGCCGAAAAGTGACTGCACCTTGTAACTCTGGATTGGGAGGGGTTACATTCTCTGTCTTTTCAGCATTAATAGTAGAGGAAACCAGGTGCATGTACAGTGAATTTGGTCAATATCACTCCTTGAAATTAGGACTTACAGGGTGCAGTCACTTTTTGGCAGGCTCTGCCGAAAAGTGACTGCACCTTGTAACTCTGGATTGGGAGGGGTTACATTCTCTGTCTTTTCAGCATTAATAGTAGAGGAAACCAGGTGCATGTACAGTGAATTTGGTCAATATCACTCCTTGCAATCCAGAGTTACAGGGTGCAGTCACTTTTTGGCAGGCCCTGCCGAAAAGTGACTGCACCCTGTAACTCTGGATTGGGAGGGGTTACATTCTCTGTCTTTTCAGCATTAATAGTAGAGGAAACCAGGTGCATGTACAGTGAATTTGGTCAATATCACTCCTTGCAATAAGGACTTACAGGGTGCAGTCACTTTTTGGCAGGCCCTGCCGAAAAGTGACTGCACCCTGTAACTCTGGATTGGGAGGGGTTACATTCTCTGTCTTTTCAGCATTAATAGTAGAGGAAACCAGGTGCATGTACAGTGAATTTGGTCAATATCACTCCTTGCAATCCAGAGTTACAGGGTGCAGTCACTTTTTGGCAGGCCCTGCCGAAAAGCATGTACAGTGAATTTGGTCAATATCACTCCTTGCGATCCACAGGTACAGGGTGCAGTCACTTTTTGGCAGGCTCTGCCGAAAAGTGACTGCACCCTGTAACTCTGGATTGGGAGGGGTTACATTCTCTGTCTTTTCAGCATTAATAGTAGAGGAAACCAGGTGCATGTACAGTGAATTTGGTAAATATCACTCCTTGCAATCCAGAGTTACAGGGTGCAGTCACTTTTTGGCAGGCCCTGCCGAAAAGTGACTGCACCCTGTAACTCTGGATTGGGAGGGGTTACATTCTCTGTCTTTTCAGCATTAATAGTAGAGGAAACCAGGTGCATGTACAGTGAATTTGGTCAATATCACTCCTTGCAATAAGGACTTACAGGGTGCAGTCACTTTTTGGCAGGCCCTGCCGAAAAGTGACTGCACCCTGTAACTCTGGATTGGGAGGGGTTACATTCTCTGTCTTTTCAGCATTAATAGTAGAGGAAACCAGGTGCATGTACAGTGAATTTGGTCAATATCACTCCGTGCAATCCAGAGTTACAGGTGCAGTCACTTTTTGGCAGGCCCTGCCGAAAAGTGACTGCACCCTGTAACTCTGGATTGGGAGGGGTTACATTCTCTGTCTTTTCAGCATTAATAGTAGAGGAACCAGGTGCATGTACAGTGAATTTGGTCAATACCACCCCTTGCAATCCAGAGTTACAGGGTGCAGTCACTTTTTGGCAGGCCCTGCCGAAAAGTGACTGCACCCTGTAACTCTGGATTGGGAGGGGTTACATTCTCTGTCTTTTCAGCATTAATAGTAGAGGAAACCAGGTGCATGTACAGTGAATTTGGTCAATATCACTCCTTGCAATCCAGAGTTACAGGGTGCAGTCACTTTTTGGCAGGCCCTGCCGAAAAGCATGTACAGTGAATTTGGTCAATATCACTCCTTGCGATCCACAGGTACAGGGTGCAGTCACTTTTTGGCAGGCTCTGCCGAAAAGTGACTGCACCCTGTAACTCTGGATTGGGAGGGGTTACATTCTCTGTCTTTTCAGCATTAATAGTAGAGGAAACCAGGTGCATGTACAGTGAATTTGGTCAATATCACTCCTTGCAATCCAGAGTTACAGGGTGCAGTCACTTTTTGGCAGGCCCTGCCGAAAAGTGACTGCACCCTGTAACTCTGGATTGGGAGGGGTTACATTCTCTGTCTTTTCAGCATTAATAGTAGAGGAAACCAGGTGCATGTACAGTGAATTTGGTCAATATCACTCCTTGCAATAAGGACTTACAGGGTGCAGTCACTTTTTGGCAGGCCCTGCCGAAAAGTGACTGCACCCTGTAACTCTGGATTGGGAGGGGTTACATTCTCTGTCTTTTCAGCATTAATAGTAGAGGAAACCAGGTGCATGTACAGTGAATTTGGTAAATATCACTCCTTGCAATCCAGAGTTACAGGGTGCAGTCACTTTTTGGCAGGCCCTGCCGAAAAGTGACTGCACCCTGTAACTCTGGATTGGGAGGGGTTACATTCTCTGTCTTTTCAGCATTAATAGTAGAGGAAACCAGGTGCATGTACAGTGAATTTGGTCAATATCACTCCTTGCAATTAGGACTTACAGGGTGCAGTCACTTTTCGGCAGGCCCTGCCGAAAAATGACTGCACCCTGTAACTCTAGATTGGGAGGGGTTACATTCTCTGTCTTTTCAGCATTAATAGTAGAGGAAACCAGGTGCATGTACAGTGAATTTGGTCAATACCACTCCTTGCAATCCAGAGTTACAGGGTGCAGTCACTTTTTGGCAGGCCCTGCCGAAAAGTGACTGCACCTTGTAACTCTGGATTGGGAGGGGTTACATTCTCTGTCTTTTCAGCATTAATAGTAGAGGAAACCAGGTGCATGTACAGTGAATTTGGTCAATATCACTCCTTGAAATTAGGACTTACAGGGTGCAGTCACTTTTTGGCAGGCTCTGCCGAAAAGTGACTGCACCTTGTAACTCTGGATTGGGAGGGGTTACATTCTCTGTCTTTTCAGCATTAATAGTAGAGGAAACCAGGTGCATGTACAGTGAATTTGGTCAATATCACTCCTTGCAATTAGGACTTACAGGGTGCAGTCACTTTTTGGCAGGCTCTGTCGAAAAGTGACTGCAACCTGTAACTCTGGATTGGGAGGGGTTACATTCTCTGTCTTTTCAGCATTAATAGTAGAGGAAACCAGGTGCATGTACAGTGAATTTGGTCAATATCACTCCTTGCAATCCAGAGTTACAGGGTGCAGTCACTTTTTGGCAGGCTCTGCCGAAAAGTGACTGCACCTTGTAACTCTGGATTGGGAGGGGTTACATTCTCTGTCTTTTCAGCATTAATAGTAGAGGAAACCAGGTGCATGTACAGTGAATTTGGTCAATATCACTCCTTGCAATTAGGACTTACAGGGTGCAGTCACTTTTCGGCAGGCCCTGCCGAAAAATGACTGCACCCTGTAACTCTAGATTGGGAGGGGTTACATTCTCTGTCTTTTCAGCATTAATAGTAGAGGAAACCAGGTGCATGTACAGTGAATTTGGTCAATATCACTCCTTGCAATCCAGAGTTACAGGGTGCAGTCACTTTTTGGCAGGCCCTGCCGAAAAGTGACTGCACCCTGTAACTCTGGATTGGGAGGGGTTACATTCTCTGTCTTTTCAGCATTAATAGTAGAGGAAACCAGGTGCATGTACAGTGAATTTGGTCAATATCACTCCTTGCAATAAGGACTTACAGGGTGCAGTCACTTTTTGGCAGGCCCTGCCGAAAAGTGACTGCACCCTGTAACTCTGGATTGGGAGGGGTTACATTCTCTGTCTTTTCAGCATTAATAGTAGAGGAAACCAGGTGCATGTACAGTGAATTTGGTCAATATCACTCCTTGCAATCCAGAGTTACAGGGTGCAGTCACTTTTTGGCAGGCCCTGCCGAAAAGCATGTACAGTGAATTTGGTCAATATCACTCCTTGCGATCCACAGGTACAGGGTGCAGTCACTTTTTGGCAGGCTCTGCCGAAAAGTGACTGCACCCTGTAACTCTGGATTGGGAGGGGTTACATTCTCTGTCTTTTCAGCATTAATAGTAGAGGAAACCAGGTGCATGTACAGTGAATTTGGTAAATATCACTCCTTGCAATCCAGAGTTACAGGGTGCAGTCACTTTTTGGCAGGCCCTGCCGAAAAGTGACTGCACCCTGTAACTCTGGATTGGGAGGGGTTACATTCTCTGTCTTTTCAGCATTAATAGTAGAGGAAACCAGGTGCATGTACAGTGAATTTGGTCAATATCACTCCTTGCAATAAGGACTTACAGGGTGCAGTCACTTTTTGGCAGGCCCTGCCGAAAAGTGACTGCACCCTGTAACTCTGGATTGGGAGGGGTTACATTCTCTGTCTTTTCAGCATTAATAGTAGAGGAAACCAGGTGCATGTACAGTGAATTTGGTCAATATCACTCCGTGCAATCCAGAGTTACAGGTGCAGTCACTTTTTGGCAGGCCCTGCCGAAAAGTGACTGCACCCTGTAACTCTGGATTGGGAGGGGTTACATTCTCTGTCTTTTCAGCATTAATAGTAGAGGAACCAGGTGCATGTACAGTGAATTTGGTCAATACCACCCCTTGCAATCCAGAGTTACAGGGTGCAGTCACTTTTTGGCAGGCCCTGCCGAAAAGTGACTGCACCCTGTAACTCTGGATTGGGAGGGGTTACATTCTCTGTCTTTTCAGCATTAATAGTAGAGGAAACCAGGTGCATGTACAGTGAATTTGGTCAATATCACTCCTTGCAATCCAGAGTTACAGGGTGCAGTCACTTTTTGGCAGGCCCTGCCGAAAAGCATGTACAGTGAATTTGGTCAATATCACTCCTTGCGATCCACAGGTACAGGGTGCAGTCACTTTTTGGCAGGCTCTGCCGAAAAGTGACTGCACCCTGTAACTCTGGATTGGGAGGGGTTACATTCTCTGTCTTTTCAGCATTAATAGTAGAGGAAACCAGGTGCATGTACAGTGAATTTGGTCAATATCACTCCTTGCAATCCAGAGTTACAGGGTGCAGTCACTTTTTGGCAGGCCCTGCCGAAAAGTGACTGCACCCTGTAACTCTGGATTGGGAGGGGTTACATTCTCTGTCTTTTCAGCATTAATAGTAGAGGAAACCAGGTGCATGTACAGTGAATTTGGTCAATATCACTCCTTGCAATAAGGACTTACAGGGTGCAGTCACTTTTTGGCAGGCCCTGCCGAAAAGTGACTGCACCCTGTAACTCTGGATTGGGAGGGGTTACATTCTCTGTCTTTTCAGCATTAATAGTAGAGGAAACCAGGTGCATGTACAGTGAATTTGGTAAATATCACTCCTTGCAATCCAGAGTTACAGGGTGCAGTCACTTTTTGGCAGGCCCTGCCGAAAAGTGACTGCACCCTGTAACTCTGGATTGGGAGGGGTTACATTCTCTGTCTTTTCAGCATTAATAGTAGAGGAAACCAGGTGCATGTACAGTGAATTTGGTCAATATCACTCCTTGCAATTAGGACTTACAGGGTGCAGTCACTTTTCGGCAGGCCCTGCCGAAAAATGACTGCACCCTGTAACTCTAGATTGGGAGGGGTTACATTCTCTGTCTTTTCAGCATTAATAGTAGAGGAAACCAGGTGCATGTACAGTGAATTTGGTCAATACCACTCCTTGCAATCCAGAGTTACAGGGTGCAGTCACTTTTTGGCAGGCCCTGCCGAAAAGTGACTGCACCTTGTAACTCTGGATTGGGAGGGGTTACATTCTCTGTCTTTTCAGCATTAATAGTAGAGGAAACCAGGTGCATGTACAGTGAATTTGGTCAATATCACTCCTTGAAATTAGGACTTACAGGGTGCAGTCACTTTTTGGCAGGCTCTGCCGAAAAGTGACTGCACCTTGTAACTCTGGATTGGGAGGGGTTACATTCTCTGTCTTTTCAGCATTAATAGTAGAGGAAACCAGGTGCATGTACAGTGAATTTGGTCAATATCACTCCTTGCAATAAGGACTTACAGGGTGCAGTCACTTTTTGGCAGGCTCTGTCGAAAAGTGACTGCAACCTGTAACTCTGGATTGGGAGGGGTTACATTCTCTGTCTTTTCAGCATTAATAGTAGAGGAAACCAGGTGCATGTACAGTGAATTTGGTCAATATCACTCCTTGCAATCCAGAGTTACAGGGTGCAGTCACTTTTTGGCAGGCTCTGCCGAAAAGTGACTGCACCTTGTAACTCTGGATTGGGAGGGGTTACATTCTCTGTCTTTTCAGCATTAATAGTAGAGGAAACCAGGTGCATGTACAGTGAATTTGGTCAATATCACTCCTTGCAATTAGGACTTACAGGGTGCAGTCACTTTTCGGCAGGCCCTGCCGAAAAATGACTGCACCCTGTAACTCTAGATTGGGAGGGGTTACATTCTCTGTCTTTTCAGCATTAATAGTAGAGGAAACCAGGTGCATGTACAGTGAATTTGGTCAATATCACTCCTTGCGATCCACAGGTACAGGGTGCAGTCACTTTTTGGCAGGCTCTGCCGAAAAGTGACTGCACCCTGTAACTCTGGATTGGGAGGGGTTACATTCTCTGTCTTTTCAGCATTAATAGTAGAGGAAACCAGGTGCATGTACAGTGAATTTGGTCAATATCACTCCTTGCAATCCAGAGTTACAGGGTGCAGTCACTTTTTGGCAGGCCCTGCCGAAAAGTGACTGCACCCTGTAACTCTGGATTGGGAGGGGTTACATTCTCTGTCTTTTCAGCATTAATAGTAGAGGAAACCAGGTGCATGTACAGTGAATTTGGTCAATATCACTCCTTGCAATAAGGACTTACAGGGTGCAGTCACTTTTTGGCAGGCCCTGCCGAAAAGTGACTGCACCCTGTAACTCTGGATTGGGAGGGGTTACATTCTCTGTCTTTTCAGCATTAATAGTAGAGGAAACCAGGTGCATGTACAGTGAATTTGGTCAATATCACTCCGTGCAATCCAGAGTTACAGGTGCAGTCACTTTTTGGCAGGCCCTGCCGAAAAGTGACTGCACCCTGTAACTCTGGATTGGGAGGGGTTACATTCTCTGTCTTTTCAGCATTAATAGTAGAGGAACCAGGTGCATGTACAGTGAATTTGGTCAATACCACCCCTTGCAATCCAGAGTTACAGGTTGCAGTCACTTTTTGGCAGGCCCTGCCGAAAAGTGACTGCACCCTGTAACTCTGGATTGGGAGGGGTTACATTCTCTGTCTTTTCAGCATTAATAGTAGAGGAAACCAGGTGCATGTACAGTGAATTTGGTCAATATCACTCCTTGCAATCCAGAGTTACAGGGTGCAGTCACTTTTTGGCAGGCCCTGCCGAAAAGTGACTGCACCCTTTAACTCTGGATTGGGAGGGGTTACATTCTCTGTCTTTTCAGCATTAATAGTAGAGGAAACCAGGTGCATGTACAGTGAATTTGGTCAATATCACTCCTTGCAATAAGGACTTACAGGGTGCAGTCACTTTTTGGCAGGCTCTGTCGAAAAGTGACTGCAACCTGTAACTCTGGATTGGGAGGGGTTACATTCTCTGTCTTTTCAGCATTAATAGTAGAGGAAACCAGGTGCATGTACAGTGAATTTGGTCAATATCACTCCTTGCAATCCAGAGTTACAGGGTGCAGTCACTTTTTGGCAGGCTCTGCCGAAAAGTGACTGCACCCTGTAACTCTGGATTGGGAGGGGTTACATTCTCTGTCTTTTCAGCATTAATAGTAGAGGAAACCAGGTGCATGTACAGTGAATTTGGTCAATATCACTCCTTGCAATAAGGACTTACAGGGTGCAGTCACTTTTTGGCAGGCCCTGCCGAAAAGTGACTGCACCCTGTAACTCTGGATTGGGAGGGGTTACATTCACTGTCTTTTCAGCATTAATAGTAGAGGAAACCAGGTGCATGTACAGTGAATTTGGTCAATATCACTCCTTGCAATCCAGAGTTACAGGGTGCAGTCACTTTTTGGCAGGCCCTGCCGAAAAGTGACTGCACCCTGTAACTCTGGATTGGGAGGGGTTACATTCTCTGTCTTTTCAGCATTAATAGTAGAGGAAACCAGGTGCATGTACAGTGAATTTGGTCAATATCACTCCTTGCAATCCAGAGTTACAGGGTGCAGTCACTTTTTGGCAGGCCCTGCCGAAAAGCATGTACAGTGAATTTGGTCAATATCACTCCTTGCAATCCAGAGTTACAGGGTGCAGTCACTTTTTGGCAGGCTCTGCCGAAAAGTGACTGCACCTTGTAACTCTGGATTGGGAGGGGTTACATTCTCTGTCTTTTCAGCATTAATAGTAGAGGAAACCAGGTGCATGTACAGTGAATTTGGTCAATATCACTCCTTGCAATCCAGAGTTACAGGGTGCAGTCACTTTTTGGCAGGCCCTGCCGAAAAGCATGTACAGTGAATTTGGTCAATATCACTCCTTGCAATCCAGAGTTACAGGGTGCAGTCACTTTTTGGCAGGCTCTGCCGAAAAGTGACTGCACCTTGTAACTCTGGATTGGGAGGGGTTACATTCTCTGTCTTTTCAGCATTAATAGTAGAGAAAACCAGGTGCATGTACAGTGAATTTGGTCAATATCACTCCTTGCAATTAGGACTTACAGGGTGCAGTCACTTTTCGGCAGGCCCTGCCGAAAAATGACTGCACCCTGTAACTCTGGATTGGGAGGGGTTACATTCTCTGTCTTTTCAGCATTAATAGTAGAGGAATCCAGGTGCATGTACAGTGAATTTGGTCAATATCACTCCTTGCAATCCAGAGTTACAGGGTGCAGTCACTTTTTGGCAGGCTCTGCCGAAAGGTGACTGCACCCTGTAACTCTGGATTGGGAGGGGTTACATTCTCTGTCTTTTCAGCATTAATAGTAGAGGAAACCAGGTGCAGGTACAGTGAATTTGGTCAATATCACTCCTTGCAATCCAGAGTTACAGGGTGCAGTCACTTTTTGGCAGGCCCTGCCGAAAAGTGACTGCACCCTGTAACTCTGGATTGGGAGGGGTTACATTCTCTGTCTTTTCAGCATTAATAGTAGAGGAAACCAGGTGCATGTACAGTGAATTTGGTCAATATCACTCCTTGCAATAAGGACTTACAGGGTGCAGTCACTTTTTGGCAGGCCCTGCCGAAAAGTGACTGCACCCTGTAACTCTGGATTGGGAGGGGTTACATTCTCTGTCTTTTCAGCATTAATAGTAGAGGAAACCAGGTGCATGTACAGTGAATTTGGTCAATATCACTCCTTGCAATAAGGACTTACAGGGTGCAGTCACTTTTTGGCAGGCCCTGCCGAAAAGTGACTGCACCCTGTAACTCTGGATTGGGAGGGGTTACATTCTCTGTCTTTTCAGCATTAATAGTAGAGGAAACCAGGTGCATGTACAGTGAATTTGGTCAATATCACTCCTTGCAATCCAGAGTTACAGGGTGCAGTCACTTTTTGGCAGGCCCTGCCGAAAAGCATGTACAGTGAATTTGGTCAATATCACTCCTTGCAATCCAGAGTTACAGGGTGCAGTCACTTTTTGGCAGGCTCTGCCGAAAAGTGACTGCACCTTGTAACTCTGGATTGGGAGGGGTTACATTCTCTGTCTTTTCAGCATTAATAGTAGAGGAAACCAGGTGCATGTACAGTGAATTTGGTCAATATCACTCCTTGCAATTAGGACTTACAGGGTGCAGTCACTTTTCGGCAGGCCCTGCCGAAAAATGACTGCACCCTGTAACTCTGGATTGGGAGGGGTTACATTCTCTGTCTTTTCAGCATTAATAGTAGAGGAAACCAGGTGCATGTACAGTGAATTTGGTCAATATCACTCCTTGCAATAAGGACTTACAGGGTGCAGTCACTTTTTGGCAGGCTCAGCCGAAAAGTGACTGCACCCTGTAATTCTGGATTGGGAGGGGTTACATTCTCTGTCTTTTCAGCATTAATAGTAGAGGAAACCAGGTGCATGTACAGTGAATTTGGTCAATATCACTCCTTGCAATAAGGACTTACAGGGTGCAGTCACTTTTTGGCAGGCCCTGCCGAAAAGTGACTGCACCCTGTAACTCTGGATTGGGAGGGGTTACATTCTCTGTCTTTTCAGCATTAATAGGACAGGAAACCAGGTGCATGTACAGTGAATTTGGTCAATATCACTCCTTGCAATCCAGAGTTACAGGGTGCAGTCACTTTTTGGCAGGCCCTGCCGAAAAGTGACTGCACCCTGTAACTCTGGATTGGGAGGGGTTACATTCTCTGTCTTTTCAGCATTAATAGTAGAGGAAACCAGGTGCATGTACAGTGAATTTGGTCAATATCACTCCTTGCAATAAGGACTTACAGGGTGCAGTCACTTTTTGGCAGGCCCTGCCGAAAAGTGACTGCACCCTGTAACTCTGGATTGGGAGGGGTTACATTCTCTGTCTTTTCAGCATTAATAGTAGAGGAAACCAGGTGCATGTACAGTGAATTTGGTCAATATCACTCCGTGCAATCCAGAGTTACAGGTGCAGTCACTTTTTGGCAGGCCCTGCCGAAAAGTGACTGCACCCTGTAACTCTGGATTGGGAGGGGTTACATTCTCTGTCTTTTCAGCATTAATAGTAGAGGAACCAGGTGCATGTACAGTGAATTTGGTCAATACCACCCCTTGCAATCCAGAGTTACAGGGTGCAGTCACTTTTTGGCAGGCCCTGCCGAAAAGTGACTGCACCCTGTAACTCTGGATTGGGAGGGGTTACATTCTCTGTCTTTTCAGCATTAATAGTAGAGGAAACCAGGTGCATGTACAGTGAATTTGGTCAATATCACTCCTTGCAATCCAGAGTTACAGGGTGCAGTCACTTTTTGGCAGGCCCTGCCGAAAAGCATGTACAGTGAATTTGGTCAATATCACTCCTTGCGATCCACAGGTACAGGGTGCAGTCACTTTTTGGCAGGCTCTGCCGAAAAGTGACTGCACCCTGTAACTCTGGATTGGGAGGGGTTACATTCTCTGTCTTTTCAGCATTAATAGTAGAGGAAACCAGGTGCATGTACAGTGAATTTGGTCAATATCACTCCTTGCAATCCAGAGTTACAGGGTGCAGTCACTTTTTGGCAGGCCCTGCCGAAAAGTGACTGCACCCTGTAACTCTGGATTGGGAGGGGTTACATTCTCTGTCTTTTCAGCATTAATAGTAGAGGAAACCAGGTGCATGTACAGTGAATTTGGTCAATATCACTCCTTGCAATAAGGACTTACAGGGTGCAGTCACTTTTTGGCAGGCCCTGCCGAAAAGTGACTGCACCCTGTAACTCTGGATTGGGAGGGGTTACATTCTCTGTCTTTTCAGCATTAATAGTAGAGGAAACCAGGTGCATGTACAGTGAATTTGGTCAATATCACTCCGTGCAATCCAGAGTTACAGGTGCAGTCACTTTTTGGCAGGCCCTGCCGAAAAGTGACTGCACCCTGTAACTCTGGATTGGGAGGGGTTACATTCTCTGTCTTTTCAGCATTAATAGTAGAGGAAACCAGGTGCATGTACAGTGAATTTGGTCAATATCACTCCTTGCAATCCAGAGTTACAGGGTGCAGTCACTTTTTGGCAGGCCCTGCCGAAAAGTGACTGCACCCTTTAACTCTGGATTGGGAGGGGTTACATTCTCTGTCTTTTCAGCATTAATAGTAGAGGAAACCAGGTGCATGTACAGTGAATTTGGTCAATATCACTCCTTGCAATAAGGACTTACAGGGTGCAGTCACTTTTTGGCAGGCTCTGTCGAAAAGTGACTGCAACCTGTAACTCTGGATTGGGAGGGGTTACATTCTCTGTCTTTTCAGCATTAATAGTAGAGGAAACCAGGTGCATGTACAGTGAATTTGGTCAATATCACTCCTTGCAATCCAGAGTTACAGGGTGCAGTCACTTTTTGGCAGGCTCTGCCGAAAAGTGACTGCACCTTGTAACTCTGGATTGGGAGGGGTTACATTCTCTGTCTTTTCAGCATTAATAGTAGAGGAAACCAGGTGCATGTACAGTGAATTTGGTCAATATCACTCCTTGCAATTAGGACTTACAGGGTGCAGTCACTTTTCGGCAGGCCCTGCCGAAAAATGACTGCACCCTGTAACTCTAGATTGGGAGGGGTTACATTCTCTGTCTTTTCAGCATTAATAGTAGAGGAAACCAGGTGCATGTACAGTGAATTTGGTCAATACCACTCCTTGCAATCCAGAGTTACAGGGTGCAGTCACTTTTTGGCAGGCCCTGCCGAAAAGTGACTGCACCCTGTAACTCTGGATTGGGAGGGGTTACATTCTCTGTCTTTTCAGCATTAATAGTAGAGGAAACCAGGTGCATGTACAGTGAATTTGGTCAATATCACTCCTTGCAATCCAGAGTTACAGGGTGCAGTCACTTTTTGGCAGGCCCTGCCGAAAAGTGACTGCACCTTGTAACTCTGGATTGGGAGGGGTTACATTCTCTGTCTTTTCAGCATTAATAGTAGAGGAAACCAGGTGCATGTACAGTGAATTTGGTCAATATCACTCCTTGAAATTAGGACTTACAGGGTGCAGTCACTTTTTGGCAGGCTCTGCCGAAAAGTGACTGCACCTTGTAACTCTGGATTGGGAGGGGTTACATTCTCTGTCTTTTCAGCATTAATAGTAGAGGAAACCAGGTGCATGTACAGTGAATTTGGTCAATATCACTCCTTGCAATCCAGAGTTACAGGGTGCAGTCACTTTTTGGCAGGCCCTGCCGAAAAGTGACTGCACCCTGTAACTCTGGATTGGGAGGGGTTACATTCTCTGTCTTTTCAGCATTAATAGTAGAGGAAACCAGGTGCATGTACAGTGAATTTGGTCAATATCACTCCTTGCAATAAGGACTTACAGGGTGCAGTCACTTTTTGGCAGGCCCTGCCGAAAAGTGACTGCACCCTGTAACTCTGGATTGGGAGGGGTTACATTCTCTGTCTTTTCAGCATTAATAGTAGAGGAAACCAGGTGCATGTACAGTGAATTTGGTCAATATCACTCCTTGCAATCCAGAGTTACAGGGTGCAGTCACTTTTTGGCAGGCCCTGCCGAAAAGCATGTACAGTGAATTTGGTCAATATCACTCCTTGCGATCCACAGGTACAGGGTGCAGTCACTTTTTGGCAGGCTCTGCCGAAAAGTGACTGCACCCTGTAACTCTGGATTGGGAGGGGTTACATTCTCTGTCTTTTCAGCATTAATAGTAGAGGAAACCAGGTGCATGTACAGTGAATTTGGTAAATATCACTCCTTGCAATCCAGAGTTACAGGGTGCAGTCACTTTTTGGCAGGCCCTGCCGAAAAGTGACTGCACCCTGTAACTCTGGATTGGGAGGGGTTACATTCTCTGTCTTTTCAGCATTAATAGTAGAGGAAACCAGGTGCATGTACAGTGAATTTGGTCAATATCACTCCTTGCAATAAGGACTTACAGGGTGCAGTCACTTTTTGGCAGGCCCTGCCGAAAAGTGACTGCACCCTGTAACTCTGGATTGGGAGGGGTTACATTCTCTGTCTTTTCAGCATTAATAGTAGAGGAAACCAGGTGCATGTACAGTGAATTTGGTCAATATCACTCCGTGCAATCCAGAGTTACAGGTGCAGTCACTTTTTGGCAGGCCCTGCCGAAAAGTGACTGCACCCTGTAACTCTGGATTGGGAGGGGTTACATTCTCTGTCTTTTCAGCATTAATAGTAGAGGAACCAGGTGCATGTACAGTGAATTTGGTCAATACCACCCCTTGCAATCCAGAGTTACAGGGTGCAGTCACTTTTTGGCAGGCCCTGCCGAAAAGTGACTGCACCCTGTAACTCTGGATTGGGAGGGGTTACATTCTCTGTCTTTTCAGCATTAATAGTAGAGGAAACCAGGTGCATGTACAGTGAATTTGGTCAATATCACTCCTTGCAATCCAGAGTTACAGGGTGCAGTCACTTTTTGGCAGGCCCTGCCGAAAAGCATGTACAGTGAATTTGGTCAATATCACTCCTTGCGATCCACAGGTACAGGGTGCAGTCACTTTTTGGCAGGCTCTGCCGAAAAGTGACTGCACCCTGTAACTCTGGATTGGGAGGGGTTACATTCTCTGTCTTTTCAGCATTAATAGTAGAGGAAACCAGGTGCATGTACAGTGAATTTGGTCAATATCACTCCTTGCAATCCAGAGTTACAGGGTGCAGTCACTTTTTGGCAGGCCCTGCCGAAAAGTGACTGCACCCTGTAACTCTGGATTGGGAGGGGTTACATTCTCTGTCTTTTCAGCATTAATAGTAGAGGAAACCAGGTGCATGTACAGTGAATTTGGTCAATATCACTCCTTGCAATAAGGACTTACAGGGTGCAGTCACTTTTTGGCAGGCCCTGCCGAAAAGTGACTGCACCCTGTAACTCTGGATTGGGAGGGGTTACATTCTCTGTCTTTTCAGCATTAATAGTAGAGGAAACCAGGTGCATGTACAGTGAATTTGGTAAATATCACTCCTTGCAATCCAGAGTTACAGGGTGCAGTCACTTTTTGGCAGGCCCTGCCGAAAAGTGACTGCACCCTGTAACTCTGGATTGGGAGGGGTTACATTCTCTGTCTTTTCAGCATTAATAGTAGAGGAAACCAGGTGCATGTACAGTGAATTTGGTCAATATCACTCCTTGCAATTAGGACTTACAGGGTGCAGTCACTTTTCGGCAGGCCCTGCCGAAAAATGACTGCACCCTGTAACTCTAGATTGGGAGGGGTTACATTCTCTGTCTTTTCAGCATTAATAGTAGAGGAAACCAGGTGCATGTACAGTGAATTTGGTCAATACCACTCCTTGCAATCCAGAGTTACAGGGTGCAGTCACTTTTTGGCAGGCCCTGCCGAAAAGTGACTGCACCTTGTAACTCTGGATTGGGAGGGGTTACATTCTCTGTCTTTTCAGCATTAATAGTAGAGGAAACCAGGTGCATGTACAGTGAATTTGGTCAATATCACTCCTTGAAATTAGGACTTACAGGGTGCAGTCACTTTTTGGCAGGCTCTGCCGAAAAGTGACTGCACCTTGTAACTCTGGATTGGGAGGGGTTACATTCTCTGTCTTTTCAGCATTAATAGTAGAGGAAACCAGGTGCATGTACAGTGAATTTGGTCAATATCACTCCTTGCAATTAGGACTTACAGGGTGCAGTCACTTTTTGGCAGGCTCTGTCGAAAAGTGACTGCAACCTGTAACTCTGGATTGGGAGGGGTTACATTCTCTGTCTTTTCAGCATTAATAGTAGAGGAAACCAGGTGCATGTACAGTGAATTTGGTCAATATCACTCCTTGCAATCCAGAGTTACAGGGTGCAGTCACTTTTTGGCAGGCTCTGCCGAAAAGTGACTGCACCTTGTAACTCTGGATTGGGAGGGGTTACATTCTCTGTCTTTTCAGCATTAATAGTAGAGGAAACCAGGTGCATGTACAGTGAATTTGGTCAATATCACTCCTTGCAATTAGGACTTACAGGGTGCAGTCACTTTTCGGCAGGCCCTGCCGAAAAATGACTGCACCCTGTAACTCTAGATTGGGAGGGGTTACATTCTCTGTCTTTTCAGCATTAATAGTAGAGGAAACCAGGTGCATGTACAGTGAATTTGGTCAATATCACTCCTTGCAATCCAGAGTTACAGGGTGCAGTCACTTTTTGGCAGGCCCTGCCGAAAAGTGACTGCACCCTGTAACTCTGGATTGGGAGGGGTTACATTCTCTGTCTTTTCAGCATTAATAGTAGAGGAAACCAGGTGCATGTACAGTGAATTTGGTCAATATCACTCCTTGCAATAAGGACTTACAGGGTGCAGTCACTTTTTGGCAGGCCCTGCCGAAAAGTGACTGCACCCTGTAACTCTGGATTGGGAGGGGTTACATTCTCTGTCTTTTCAGCATTAATAGTAGAGGAAACCAGGTGCATGTACAGTGAATTTGGTCAATATCACTCCTTGCAATCCAGAGTTACAGGGTGCAGTCACTTTTTGGCAGGCCCTGCCGAAAAGCATGTACAGTGAATTTGGTCAATATCACTCCTTGCGATCCACAGGTACAGGGTGCAGTCACTTTTTGGCAGGCTCTGCCGAAAAGTGACTGCACCCTGTAACTCTGGATTGGGAGGGGTTACATTCTCTGTCTTTTCAGCATTAATAGTAGAGGAAACCAGGTGCATGTACAGTGAATTTGGTAAATATCACTCCTTGCAATCCAGAGTTACAGGGTGCAGTCACTTTTTGGCAGGCCCTGCCGAAAAGTGACTGCACCCTGTAACTCTGGATTGGGAGGGGTTACATTCTCTGTCTTTTCAGCATTAATAGTAGAGGAAACCAGGTGCATGTACAGTGAATTTGGTCAATATCACTCCTTGCAATAAGGACTTACAGGGTGCAGTCACTTTTTGGCAGGCCCTGCCGAAAAGTGACTGCACCCTGTAACTCTGGATTGGGAGGGGTTACATTCTCTGTCTTTTCAGCATTAATAGTAGAGGAAACCAGGTGCATGTACAGTGAATTTGGTCAATATCACTCCGTGCAATCCAGAGTTACAGGTGCAGTCACTTTTTGGCAGGCCCTGCCGAAAAGTGACTGCACCCTGTAACTCTGGATTGGGAGGGGTTACATTCTCTGTCTTTTCAGCATTAATAGTAGAGGAACCAGGTGCATGTACAGTGAATTTGGTCAATACCACCCCTTGCAATCCAGAGTTACAGGGTGCAGTCACTTTTTGGCAGGCCCTGCCGAAAAGTGACTGCACCCTGTAACTCTGGATTGGGAGGGGTTACATTCTCTGTCTTTTCAGCATTAATAGTAGAGGAAACCAGGTGCATGTACAGTGAATTTGGTCAATATCACTCCTTGCAATCCAGAGTTACAGGGTGCAGTCACTTTTTGGCAGGCCCTGCCGAAAAGCATGTACAGTGAATTTGGTCAATATCACTCCTTGCGATCCACAGGTACAGGGTGCAGTCACTTTTTGGCAGGCTCTGCCGAAAAGTGACTGCACCCTGTAACTCTGGATTGGGAGGGGTTACATTCTCTGTCTTTTCAGCATTAATAGTAGAGGAAACCAGGTGCATGTACAGTGAATTTGGTCAATATCACTCCTTGCAATCCAGAGTTACAGGGTGCAGTCACTTTTTGGCAGGCCCTGCCGAAAAGTGACTGCACCCTGTAACTCTGGATTGGGAGGGGTTACATTCTCTGTCTTTTCAGCATTAATAGTAGAGGAAACCAGGTGCATGTACAGTGAATTTGGTCAATATCACTCCTTGCAATAAGGACTTACAGGGTGCAGTCACTTTTTGGCAGGCCCTGCCGAAAAGTGACTGCACCCTGTAACTCTGGATTGGGAGGGGTTACATTCTCTGTCTTTTCAGCATTAATAGTAGAGGAAACCAGGTGCATGTACAGTGAATTTGGTAAATATCACTCCTTGCAATCCAGAGTTACAGGGTGCAGTCACTTTTTGGCAGGCCCTGCCGAAAAGTGACTGCACCCTGTAACTCTGGATTGGGAGGGGTTACATTCTCTGTCTTTTCAGCATTAATAGTAGAGGAAACCAGGTGCATGTACAGTGAATTTGGTCAATATCACTCCTTGCAATTAGGACTTACAGGGTGCAGTCACTTTTCGGCAGGCCCTGCCGAAAAATGACTGCACCCTGTAACTCTAGATTGGGAGGGGTTACATTCTCTGTCTTTTCAGCATTAATAGTAGAGGAAACCAGGTGCATGTACAGTGAATTTGGTCAATACCACTCCTTGCAATCCAGAGTTACAGGGTGCAGTCACTTTTTGGCAGGCCCTGCCGAAAAGTGACTGCACCTTGTAACTCTGGATTGGGAGGGGTTACATTCTCTGTCTTTTCAGCATTAATAGTAGAGGAAACCAGGTGCATGTACAGTGAATTTGGTCAATATCACTCCTTGAAATTAGGACTTACAGGGTGCAGTCACTTTTTGGCAGGCTCTGCCGAAAAGTGACTGCACCTTGTAACTCTGGATTGGGAGGGGTTACATTCTCTGTCTTTTCAGCATTAATAGTAGAGGAAACCAGGTGCATGTACAGTGAATTTGGTCAATATCACTCCTTGCAATTAGGACTTACAGGGTGCAGTCACTTTTTGGCAGGCTCTGTCGAAAAGTGACTGCAACCTGTAACTCTGGATTGGGAGGGGTTACATTCTCTGTCTTTTCAGCATTAATAGTAGAGGAAACCAGGTGCATGTACAGTGAATTTGGTCAATATCACTCCTTGCAATCCAGAGTTACAGGGTGCAGTCACTTTTTGGCAGGCTCTGCCGAAAAGTGACTGCACCTTGTAACTCTGGATTGGGAGGGGTTACATTCTCTGTCTTTTCAGCATTAATAGTAGAGGAAACCAGGTGCATGTACAGTGAATTTGGTCAATATCACTCCTTGCAATTAGGACTTACAGGGTGCAGTCACTTTTCGGCAGGCCCTGCCGAAAAATGACTGCACCCTGTAACTCTAGATTGGGAGGGGTTACATTCTCTGTCTTTTCAGCATTAATAGTAGAGGAAACCAGGTGCATGTACAGTGAATTTGGTCAATATCACTCCTTGCGATCCACAGGTACAGGGTGCAGTCACTTTTTGGCAGGCTCTGCCGAAAAGTGACTGCACCCTGTAACTCTGGATTGGGAGGGGTTACATTCTCTGTCTTTTCAGCATTAATAGTAGAGGAAACCAGGTGCATGTACAGTGAATTTGGTCAATATCACTCCTTGCAATCCAGAGTTACAGGGTGCAGTCACTTTTTGGCAGGCCCTGCCGAAAAGTGACTGCACCCTGTAACTCTGGATTGGGAGGGGTTACATTCTCTGTCTTTTCAGCATTAATAGTAGAGGAAACCAGGTGCATGTACAGTGAATTTGGTCAATATCACTCCTTGCAATAAGGACTTACAGGGTGCAGTCACTTTTTGGCAGGCCCTGCCGAAAAGTGACTGCACCCTGTAACTCTGGATTGGGAGGGGTTACATTCTCTGTCTTTTCAGCATTAATAGTAGAGGAAACCAGGTGCATGTACAGTGAATTTGGTCAATATCACTCCGTGCAATCCAGAGTTACAGGTGCAGTCACTTTTTGGCAGGCCCTGCCGAAAAGTGACTGCACCCTGTAACTCTGGATTGGGAGGGGTTACATTCTCTGTCTTTTCAGCATTAATAGTAGAGGAACCAGGTGCATGTACAGTGAATTTGGTCAATACCACCCCTTGCAATCCAGAGTTACAGGTTGCAGTCACTTTTTGGCAGGCCCTGCCGAAAAGTGACTGCACCCTGTAACTCTGGATTGGGAGGGGTTACATTCTCTGTCTTTTCAGCATTAATAGTAGAGGAAACCAGGTGCATGTACAGTGAATTTGGTCAATATCACTCCTTGCAATCCAGAGTTACAGGGTGCAGTCACTTTTTGGCAGGCTCTGCCGAAAAGTGACTGCACCTTGTAACTCTGGATTGGGAGGGGTTACATTCTCTGTCTTTTCAGCATTAATAGTAGAGGAAACCAGGTGCATGTACAGTGAATTTGGTCAATATCACTCCTTGCAATCCAGAGTTACAGGGTGCAGTCACTTTTTGGCAGGCCCTGCCGAAAAGTGACTGCACCCTTTAACTCTGGATTGGGAGGGGTTACATTCTCTGTCTTTTCAGCATTAATAGTAGAGGAAACCAGGTGCATGTACAGTGAATTTGGTCAATATCACTCCTTGCAATAAGGACTTACAGGGTGCAGTCACTTTTTGGCAGGCTCTGTCGAAAAGTGACTGCAACCTGTAACTCTGGATTGGGAGGGGTTACATTCTCTGTCTTTTCAGCATTAATAGTAGAGGAAACCAGGTGCATGTACAGTGAATTTGGTCAATATCACTCCTTGCAATCCAGAGTTACAGGGTGCAGTCACTTTTTGGCAGGCTCTGCCGAAAAGTGACTGCACCTTGTAACTCTGGATTGGGAGGGGTTACATTCTCTGTCTTTTCAGCATTAATAGTAGAGGAAACCAGGTGCATGTACAGTGAATTTGGTCAATATCACTCCTTGCAATTAGGACTTACAGGGTGCAGTCACTTTTCGGCAGGCCCAGCCGAAAAATGACTGCACCCTGTAACTCTAGATTGGGAGGGGTTACATTCTCTGTCTTTTCAGCATTAATAGTAGAGGAAACCAGGTGCATGTACAGTGAATTTGGTCAATACCACTCCTTGCAATCCAGAGTTACAGGGTGCAGTCACTTTTTGGCAGGCCCTGCCGAAAAGTGACTGCACCTTGTAACTCTGGATTGGGAGGGGTTACATTCTCTGTCTTTTCAGCATTAATAGTAGAGGAAACCAGGTGCATGTACAGTGAATTTGGTCAATATCACTCCTTGAAATTAGGACTTACAGGGTGCAGTCACTTTTTGGCAGGCTCTGCCGAAAAGTGACTGCACCTTGTAACTCTGGATTGGGAGGGGTTACATTCTCTGTCTTTTCAGCATTAATAGTAGAGGAAACCAGGTGCATGTACAGTGAATTTGGTCAATATCACTCCTTGCAATTAGGACTTACAGGGTGCAGTCACTTTTTGGCAGGCTCTGTCGAAAAGTGACTGCAACCTGTAACTCTGGATTGGGAGGGGTTACATTCTCTGTCTTTTCAGCATTAATAGTAGAGGAAACCAGGTGCATGTACAGTGAATTTGGTCAATATCACTCCTTGCAATCCAGAGTTACAGGGTGCAGTCACTTTTTGGCAGGCTCTGCCGAAAAGTGACTGCACCTTGTAACTCTGGATTGGGAGGGGTTACATTCTCTGTCTTTTCAGCATTAATAGTAGAGGAAACCAGGTGCATGTACAGTGAATTTGGTCAATATCACTCCTTGCAATTAGGACTTACAGGGTGCAGTCACTTTTCGGCAGGCCCTGCCGAAAAATGACTGCACCCTGTAACTCTAGATTGGGAGGGGTTACATTCTCTGTCTTTTCAGCATTAATAGTAGAGGAAACCAGGTGCATGTACAGTGAATTTGGTCAATATCACTCCTTGCGATCCACAGGTACAGGGTGCAGTCACTTTTTGGCAGGCTCTGCCGAAAAGTGACTGCACCCTGTAACTCTGGATTGGGAGGGGTTACATTCTCTGTCTTTTCAGCATTAATAGTAGAGGAAACCAGGTGCATGTACAGTGAATTTGGTCAATATCACTCCTTGCAATCCAGAGTTACAGGGTGCAGTCACTTTTTGGCAGGCCCTGCCGAAAAGTGACTGCACCCTGTAACTCTGGATTGGGAGGGGTTACATTCTCTGTCTTTTCAGCATTAATAGTAGAGGAAACCAGGTGCATGTACAGTGAATTTGGTCAATATCACTCCTTGCAATAAGGACTTACAGGGTGCAGTCACTTTTTGGCAGGCCCTGCCGAAAAGTGACTGCACCCTGTAACTCTGGATTGGGAGGGGTTACATTCTCTGTCTTTTCAGCATTAATAGTAGAGGAAACCAGGTGCATGTACAGTGAATTTGGTCAATATCACTCCGTGCAATCCAGAGTTACAGGTGCAGTCACTTTTTGGCAGGCCCTGCCGAAAAGTGACTGCACCCTGTAACTCTGGATTGGGAGGGGTTACATTCTCTGTCTTTTCAGCATTAATAGTAGAGGAACCAGGTGCATGTACAGTGAATTTGGTCAATACCACCCCTTGCAATCCAGAGTTACAGGTTGCAGTCACTTTTTGGCAGGCCCTGCCGAAAAGTGACTGCACCCTGTAACTCTGGATTGGGAGGGGTTACATTCTCTGTCTTTTCAGCATTAATAGTAGAGGAAACCAGGTGCATGTACAGTGAATTTGGTCAATATCACTCCTTGCAATCCAGAGTTACAGGGTGCAGTCACTTTTTGGCAGGCTCTGCCGAAAAGTGACTGCACCTTGTAACTCTGGATTGGGAGGGGTTACATTCTCTGTCTTTTCAGCATTAATAGTAGAGGAAACCAGGTGCATGTACAGTGAATTTGGTCAATATCACTCCTTGCAATCCAGAGTTACAGGGTGCAGTCACTTTTTGGCAGGCCCTGCCGAAAAGTGACTGCACCCTTTAACTCTGGATTGGGAGGGGTTACATTCTCTGTCTTTTCAGCATTAATAGTAGAGGAAACCAGGTGCATGTACAGTGAATTTGGTCAATATCACTCCTTGCAATAAGGACTTACAGGGTGCAGTCACTTTTTGGCAGGCTCTGTCGAAAAGTGACTGCAACCTGTAACTCTGGATTGGGAGGGGTTACATTCTCTGTCTTTTCAGCATTAATAGTAGAGGAAACCAGGTGCATGTACAGTGAATTTGGTCAATATCACTCCTTGCAATCCAGAGTTACAGGGTGCAGTCACTTTTTGGCAGGCTCTGCCGAAAAGTGACTGCACCTTGTAACTCTGGATTGGGAGGGGTTACATTCTCTGTCTTTTCAGCATTAATAGTAGAGGAAACCAGGTGCATGTACAGTGAATTTGGTCAATATCACTCCTTGCAATTAGGACTTACAGGGTGCAGTCACTTTTCGGCAGGCCCAGCCGAAAAATGACTGCACCCTGTAACTCTAGATTGGGAGGGGTTACATTCTCTGTCTTTTCAGCATTAATAGTAGAGGAAACCAGGTGCATGTACAGTGAATTTGGTCAATACCACTCCTTGCAATCCAGAGTTACAGGGTGCAGTCACTTTTTGGCAGGCCCTGCCGAAAAGTGACTGCACCCTGTAACTCTGGATTGGGAGGGGTTACATTCTCTGTCTTTTCAGCATTAATAGTAGAGGAAACCAGGTGCATGTACAGTGAATTTGGTCAATATCACTCCTTGCAATCCAGAGTTACAGGGTGCAGTCACTTTTTGGCAGGCCCTGCCGAAAAGTGACTGCACCTTGTAACTCTGGATTGGGAGGGGTTACATTCTCTGTCTTTTCAGCATTAATAGTAGAGGAAACCAGGTGCATGTACAGTGAATTTGGTCAATATCACTCCTTGAAATTAGGACTTACAGGGTGCAGTCACTTTTTGGCAGGCTCTGCCGAAAAGTGACTGCACCTTGTAACTCTGGATTGGGAGGGGTTACATTCTCTGTCTTTTCAGCATTAATAGTAGAGGAAACCAGGTGCATGTACAGTGAATTTGGTCAATATCACTCCTTGCAATTAGGACTTACAGGGTGCAGTCACTTTTCGGCAGGCCCTGCCGAAAAATGACTGCACCCTGTAACTCTGGATTGGGAGGGGTTACATTCTCTGTCTTTTCAGCATTAATAGTAGAGGAAACCAGGTGCATGTACAGTGAATTTGGTCAATATCACTCCTTGCAATAAGGACTTACAGGGTGCAGTCACTTTTTGGCAGGCTCAGCCGAAAAGTGACTGCACCCTGTAACTCTGGATTGGGAGGGGTTACATTCTCTGTCTTTTCAGCATTAATAGTAGAGGAAACCAGGTGCATGTACAGTGAATTTGGTCAATATCACTCCTTGCAATCCAGAGTTATAGGGTGCAGTCACTTTTTGGCAGGCCCTGCCGAAAAGTGACTGCACCCTGTAACTCTGGATTGGGAGGGGTTACATTCTCTGTCTTTTCAGCATTAATAGTAGAGGAAACCAGGTGCATGTACAGTGAATTTGGTCAATATCACTCCTTGCAATAAGGACTTACAGGGTGCAGTCACTTTTTGGCAGGCCCTGCCGAAAAGTGACTGCACCCTGTAACTCTGGATTGGGAGGGGTTACATTCTCTGTCTTTTCAGCATTAATAGGACAGGAAACCAGGTGCATGTACAGTGAATTTGGTCAATATCACTCCTTGCAATCCAGAGTTACAGGGTGCAGTCACTTTTTGGCAGGCCCTGCCGAAAAGTGACTGCACCCTGTAACTCTGGATTGGGAGGGGTTACATTCTCTGTCTTTTCAGCATTAGTAGTAGAGGAAACCAGGTGCATGTACAGTGAATTTGGTCAATATCACTCCTTGCAATCCAGAGTTACAGGGTGCAGTCACTTTTTGGCAGGCCCTGCCGAAAAGCATGTACAGTGAATTTGGTCAATATCACTCCTTGCGATCCACAGGTACAGGGTGCAGTCACTTTTTGGCAGGCTCTGCCGAAAAGTGACTGCATCCTGTAACTCTGGATTGGGAGGGGTTACATTCTCTGTCTTTTCAGCATTAATAGTAGAGGAAACCAGGTGCATGTACAGTGAATTTGGTCAATATCACTCCTTGCAATCCAGAGTTACAGGGTGCAGTCACTTTTTGGCAGGCCCTGCTGAAAAGTGACTGCACCCTGTAACTCTGGATTGGGAGGGATTACATTCTCTGTCTTTTCAGCATTAATAGTAGAGGAAACCAGGTGCATGTACAGTGAATTTGGTCAATATCACTCCTTGCAATCCAGAGTTACAGGGTGCAGTCACTTTTTGGCAGGCCCTGCCGAAAAGTGACTGCACCCTTTAACTCTGGATTGGGAGGGGTTACATTCTCTGTCTTTTCAGCATTAATAGTAGAGGAAACCAGGTGCATGTACAGTGAATTTGGTCAATATCACTCCTTGCAATAAGGACTTACAGGGTGCAGTCACTTTTTGGCAGGCTCTGTCGAAAAGTGACTGCAACCTGTAACTCTGGATTGGGAGGGGTTACATTCTCTGTCTTTTCAGCATTAATAGTAGAGGAAACCAGGTGCATGTACAGTGAATTTGGTCAATATCACTCCTTGCAATCCAGAGTTACAGGGTGCAGTCACTTTTTGGCAGGCTCTGCCGAAAAGTGACTGCACCTTGTAACTCTGGATTGGGAGGGGTTACATTCTCTGTCTTTTCAGCATTAATAGTAGAGGAAACCAGGTGCATGTACAGTGAATTTGGTCAATATCACTCCTTGCAATAAGGACTTACAGGGTGCAGTCACTTTTTGGCAGGCTCAGCCGAAAAGTGACTGCACCCTGTAACTCTGGATTGGGAGGGGTTACATTCTCTGTCTTTTCAGCATTAATAGTAGAGGAAACCAGGTGCATGTACAGTGAATTTGGTCAATATCACTCCTTGCAATCCAGAGTTATAGGGTGCAGTCACTTTTTGGCAGGCCCTGCCGAAAAGTGACTGCACCCTGTAACTCTGGATTGGGAGGGGTTACATTCTCTGTCTTTTCAGCATTAATAGTAGAGGAAACCAGGTGCATGTACAGTGAATTTGGTCAATATCACTCCTTGCAATAAGGACTTACAGGGTGCAGTCACTTTTTGGCAGGCCCTGCCGAAAAGTGACTGCACCCTGTAACTCTGGATTGGGAGGGGTTACATTCTCTGTCTTTTCAGCATTAATAGGACAGGAAACCAGGTGCATGTACAGTGAATTTGGTCAATATCACTCCTTGCAATCCAGAGTTACAGGGTGCAGTCACTTTTTGGCAGGCCCTGCCGAAAAGTGACTGCACCCTGTAACTCTGGATTGGGAGGGGTTACATTCTCTGTCTTTTCAGCATTAGTAGTAGAGGAAACCAGGTGCATGTACAGTGAATTTGGTCAATATCACTCCTTGCAATCCAGAGTTACAGGGTGCAGTCACTTTTTGGCAGGCCCTGCCGAAAAGCATGTACAGTGAATTTGGTCAATATCACTCCTTGCGATCCACAGGTACAGGGTGCAGTCACTTTTTGGCAGGCTCTGCCGAAAAGTGACTGCATCCTGTAACTCTGGATTGGGAGGGGTTACATTCTCTGTCTTTTCAGCATTAATAGTAGAGGAAACCAGGTGCATGTACAGTGAATTTGGTCAATATCACTCCTTGCAATCCAGAGTTACAGGGTGCAGTCACTTTTTGGCAGGCCCTGCTGAAAAGTGACTGCACCCTGTAACTCTGGATTGGGAGGGATTACATTCTCTGTCTTTTCAGCATTAATAGTAGAGGAAACCAGGTGCATGTACAGTGAATTTGGTCAATATCACTCCTTGCAATCCAGAGTTACAGGGTGCAGTCACTTTTTGGCAGGCCCTGCCGAAAAGTGACTGCACCCTTTAACTCTGGATTGGGAGGGGTTACATTCTCTGTCTTTTCAGCATTAATAGTAGAGGAAACCAGGTGCATGTACAGTGAATTTGGTCAATATCACTCCTTGCAATAAGGACTTACAGGGTGCAGTCACTTTTTGGCAGGCTCTGTCGAAAAGTGACTGCAACCTGTAACTCTGGATTGGGAGGGGTTACATTCTCTGTCTTTTCAGCATTAATAGTAGAGGAAACCAGGTGCATGTACAGTGAATTTGGTCAATATCACTCCTTGCAATCCAGAGTTACAGGGTGCAGTCACTTTTTGGCAGGCTCTGCCGAAAAGTGACTGCACCTTGTAACTCTGGATTGGGAGGGGTTACATTCTCTGTCTTTTCAGCATTAATAGTAGAGGAAACCAGGTGCATGTACAGTGAATTTGGTCAATATCACTCCTTGCAATTAGGACTTACAGGGTGCAGTCACTTTTCGGCAGGCCCTGCCGAAAAATGACTGCACCCTGTAACTCTAGATTGGGAGGGGTTACATTCTCTGTCTTTTCAGCATTAATAGTAGAGGAAACCAGGTGCATGTACAGTGAATTTGGTCAATACCACTCCTTGCAATCCAGAGTTACAGGGTGCAGTCACTTTTTGGCAGGCCCTGCCGAAAAGTGACTGCACCCTGTAACTCTGGATTGGGAGGGGTTACATTCTCTGTCTTTTCAGCATTAATAGTAGAGGAAACCAGGTGCATGTACAGTGAATTTGGTCAATACCACTCCTTGCAATCCAGAGTTACAGGGTGTAGTCACTTTTTGGCAGGCCCTGCCGAAAAGTGACTGCACCCTGTAACTCTGGATTGGGAGGGGTTACATTCTCTGTCTTTTCAGCATTAATAGTAGAGGAAACCAGGTGCATGTACAGTGAATTTGGTCAATATCACTCCTTGCAATCCAGAGTTACAGGGTGCAGTCACTTTTTGGCAGGCCCTGCCGAAAAGTGACTGCACCCTGTAACTCTGGATTGGGAGGGGTTACATTCTCTGTCTTTTCAGCATTAATAGTAGAGGAAACCAGGTGCATGTACAGTGAATTTGGTCAATATCACTCCTTGCAATAAGGACTTACAGGGTGCAGTCACTTTTTGGCAGGCCCTGCCGAAAAGTGACTGCACCCTGTAACTCTGGATTGGGAGGGGTTACATTCTCTGTCTTTTCAGCATTAATAGTAGAGGAAACCAGGTGCATGTACAGTGAATTTGGTCAATATCACTCCTTGCAATAAGGACTTACAGGGTGCAGTCACTTTTTGGCAGGCCCTGCCGAAAAGTAACTGCACCCTGTAACTCTGGATTGGGAGGGGTTACATTCTCTGTCTTTTCATCATTAATAGTAGAGGAAACCAGGTGCATGTACTGTGAATTTGGTCAATATAACTCCTTGCAATAAGGACTTACAGGGTGCAGTCACTTTTTGGCAGGCTCTGCCGAAAAGTGACTGCACCCTGTAACTCTGGATTGGGAGGGGTTACATTCTCTGCCTTTTCAGCATTAATAGTAGAGGAAACCAGGTGCATGTACAGTGAATTTGGTCAATACCACCCCTTGCAATCCAGAGTTACAGGGTGCAGTCACTTTTTGGCAGGCCCTGCCGAAAAGCATGTACAGTGAATTTGGTCAATATCACTCCTTGCAATCCAGAGTTACAGGGTGCAGTCACTTTTTGGCAGGCCCTGCCGAAAAGCATGTACAGTGAATTTGGTCAATATCACTCCTTGCAATCCAGAGTTACAGGGTGCAGTCACTTTTTGGCAGGCTCTGCCGAAAAGTGACTGCACCCTGTAACTCTGGATTGGGAGGGGTTACATTCTCTGTCTTTTCAGCATTAATAGTAGAGGAAACCAGGTGCATGTACAGTGAATTTGGTCAATACCACTCCTTGCAATCCAGAGTTACAGGGTGCAGTCACTTTTTGGCAGGCCCTGCCGAAAAGTGACTGCACCCTGTAACTCTGGATTGGGAGGGGTTACATTCTCTGTCTTTTCAGCATTAATAGTAGAGGAAACCAGGTGCATGTACTGTGAATTTGGTCAATATAACTCCTTGCAATAAGGACTTACAGGGTGCAGTCACTTTTTGGCAGGCTCTGCCGAAAAGTGACTGCACCCTGTAACTCTGGATTGGGAGGGGTTACATTCTCTGTCTTTTCAGCATTAATAGTAGACGAAACCAGGTGCATGTACAGTGAATTTGGTCAATACCACTCCTTGCAATCCAGAGTTACAGGGTGCAGTCACTTTTTGGCAGGCCCTGCCGAAAAGTGACTGCACCCTGTAACTCTGGATTGGGAGGGGTTACATTCGCTGTCTTTTCAGCATTAATAGTAGAGGAAACCAGGTGCATGTACAGTGAATTTGGTCAATATCACTCCTTGCAATAAGGACTTACAGGGTGCAGTCACTTTTTGGCAGGCCCTGTCGAAAAGTGACTGCAACCTGTAACTCTGGATTGGGAGGGGTTACATTCTCTGTCTTTTCAGCATTAATAGTAGAGGAAACCAGGTGCATGTACAGTGAATTTGGTCAATATCACTCCTTGCAATCCAGAGTTACAGGGTGCAGTCACTTTTTGGCAGGCCCTGCCGAAAAGCATGTACAGTGAATTTGGTCAATATCACTCCTTTCAATTAGGACTTACAGGGTGCAGTCACTTTTCGGCAGGCCTTGCCGAAAAATGACTGCACCCTGTAACTCTGGATTGTGAGGGGTTACATTCTCTGTCTTTTCAGCATTAATAGTAGAGGAAACCAGGTGCATGTACAGTGAATTTGGTCAATATCACTCCTTGCAATCCAGAGTTACAGGGTGCAGTCACTTTTTGGCAGGCCCTGCCGAAAAGTGACTGCACCCTGTAACTCTGGATTGGGAGGGGTTACATTCTCTGTCTTTTCAGCATTAATAGTAGAGGAAACCAGGTGCATGTACAGTGAATTTGGTCAATATCACTCCTTGCAATCCAGAGTTACAGGGCTCAGTCACTTTTTGGCAGGCCCTGCCGAAAAGTGACTGCACCCTGTAACTCTGGATTGGGAGGGGTTACATTCTCTGTCTTTTCAGCATTAATAGTAGAGGAAACCAGGTGCATGTACAGTGAATTTGGTCAATATCACTCCTTGCAATCCAGAGTTACAGGGTGCAGTCACTTTTTGGCAGGCCCTGCCGAAAAGCATGTACAGTGAATTTGGTCAATATCACTCCTTTCAATTAGGACTTACAGGGTGCAGTCACTTTTCGGCAGGCCTTGCCGAAAAATGACTGCACCCTGTAACTCTGGATTGGGAGGGGTTACATTCTCTGTCTTTTCAGCATTAATAGTAGAGGAAACCAGGTGCATGTACAGTGAATTTGGTCAATACCACTCCTTGCAATCCAGAGTTACAGGGTGCAGCCACTTTTTGGCAGGCCCTGCCGAAAAGTGACTGCACCCTGTAACTCTGGATTGGGAGGGGTTACATTCTCTGTCTTTTCAGCATTAATAGTAGAGGAAACCAGGTGCATGTACAGTGAATTTGGTCAATACCACTCCTTGCAATCCAGAGTTACAGGGTGCAGTCACTTTTTGGCAGGCCCTGCCGAAAAGTGACTGCACCCTGTAACTCTGGATTGGGAGGGGTTACATTCTCTGTCTTTTCAGCATTAATAGTAGAGGAAAACAGGTGCATGTACAGTGAATTTGGTCAATATCACTCCTTGCAATCCAGAGTTACAGGGTGCAGTCACTTTTTGGCAGGCCCTGCCGAAAAGCATGCACAGTGAATTTGGTCAATATCACTCCTTGCAATAAGGACTTACAGGGTGCAGTCACTTTTCGGCAGGGCCTGCCGAAAAGTGACTGCACCCTGTAACTCTGGATTGGGAGGGGTTACATTCTCTGTCTTTTCAGCATTAATAGTAGAGGACACCAGGTGCATGTACAGTGAATTTGGTCAGTATCACTCTTTGCAATCCAGAGTTACAGGGTGCAGTCACTTTTTGGCAGGCCCTGCCGAAAAGTGACTGCACCCTGTAACTCTGGATTGGGAGGGGTTACATTCTCTGTCTTTTCAGCATTAATAGTAGAGGAAACCAGGTGCATGTACAGTGAATTTGGTCAATATCACTCCTTGCAATCCAGAGTTACAGGGTGCAGTCTCTTCTCGGCACTACACCGGCTTTCTACACTGGAGCTATGGCCGACTGTTTACAACAAGAATGGCAGAGAAACTACAGCCACACTTCTCATCACCAGCGTTACCTACAGCAGCTTATACTGCTGAACGACGAAAGAAAAGTACGACTGAACTCGAGAAGGCTACCAGAAAAGAAGTTAGACAGTGCAAGAAGTAAAACAAGAGTCAACATCCGAGTGGCTTTCAATGATGGCGACAACTGAAGCAGTCGAAGACCTGAGGACGGACTCCATGGTAGCTGTGTCTCTGTTGGACAGGTAATGAGCTGGTTTGTTTTGTTGGGGAAATGTATTATTACTGTGTATTATGTAGTCAACGTAGCTAACGTTAGCTCCTTATGTTGCTGTCGCATGTCAGGTTGTAGCTGACGTTAGCTACCTAGCTAGCTAAAATGGTAGACTACTGCCGTATGAAACATATTTACATGTAACATCACCGTTGACACGCAGGCCAACGTTTCCACGTACTGTGGATCTAATCCATACAGCAGTGTTCACACATGCACTGCTACCCAGGGCTGTTTGGACATTAGGCAGACGAGCTGTATGTGAGGGGCGGACTACTTCTTGTGTGCAACACGTGTGAAAGGCCAAGTCCACTGTTCAGAGGTCCTGGGAAGATTACATATATCTGTGAATATAGTTTGCAATGTATTTGTGGGCCGATGTTCTTAGATGGTACTTATGTGACGTCATTCATATAGACTTTGAACTGGATGTTTTACAGTGTGCTGATTTTGCCTATTTCTGTGTCTTACTGTTGCCAACTCCTCAGTAAGGAAAGTCGCTGTTGGCTGTCCTAAAAGTCGCTAAATGACGTCATCACCTAATTTGCATAACTGGCCATGTGCATTTAATTGTAATGGACGCTGAAAGGACAGAGGAATAACGTCGTGGGAGAGATAAAAAGTGAGTAAAAAAATACCCTTAATATGTTTAGAACTACAAATGAACTTATTTTATTGCAGTGATTTATTTTAGACAAAGAACATTTTACATTTTCATCCAGCCCTGACTGTAACCCAGGGTGGGATCAGCAGGCGGCGAATTCGCGCATGCGCGACTCGCGGTGTGGACGCGAGGGGTGAACTTCTGCTCTGACTGCAGCTGGGAGAGGACTGGACGGGGGAGGGGCCCGCGGCAGCACCCGCTGCTCGTTGAACGATACGTGCTTTCACGTCAGAGTCTCCACAAGTCTCTAAATACACCAGAAAAAGTCGCTAGATTTGTCGCTAGTCGCTTTTTTGGAAAAAAAAAAGTCGCTAGAGGGGTCTGAAAAGTCGCTAAATATAGCAACAAAGTCGCTAAGTTGGCAACACGGGGGTGGAGTTTACTGGCTGGATATTATCAAATCTGGACTTGACGGTTTTTCCAAGTTACCGACCCCAGCTTTAACTGCACAGATTTGGCCGCGGTTAAATAGATCCTTTTTATGCGCGGTGGGAGATGCTTCATGGTTGCTTGGCAGCAATCATTGTCCATCATCAGAAAACAGCCACTTTCATCTGAGATGGATTTATCATAAGAGATTATGGAGTTTGAAATGTAGCTGTCAAAATGACCGCGGTTCTAGTAGTGATGGAATTCTGGTACTTCAAGGTTTAAGTCTGCAATAACTTGAAAGTGAAAGCAGAAAGCAAAGGCAGGAAGCGAGTCTATAAAAAACACAGTCTCAACTCTGTCCCAACACGGCAGTGTCACACTGACCAGAGCCACATACATAAAGGTAAGCACTTTCTATTATGTCTCTCAGATAAAGTGGCAAGATATGGGGTACACAAGCTATGATGTCATGTTACCAAAATCACATGACATCTCAAACGTCCAATCATAGATTAGTGTACAGCAATCTTCAAACTGGAGGCACTAGAAGTGAGGGTCACCAAAAGGTCAGTGACATAGTGTTTAGGCAAACTTCATTTTCGAGGTAAAACATTTCTATCCTATCTGCATTTTGTGTTTTGCTCTGATTAGGACACATTCTGAGGGTTTGTGAAACGTGCTGGGTGTGGGTTTAATGTTTTGGCTTCATATTGCTACAAAATGTCCTTTGTTTATTTTGCTTCAAACATTTGATGTATTTGGTTGGATTTGATATCTGTCCTCTTCTGTTTACTTTATGATGCACTGCAGAGCTGAGCCTCTTTTATTCTTTTGACGACTTCTTGAAGTTGAAACTGAACACTGACTTGACTTTTATGATGATAGAACTGATACTTTTAATGGAATACCTTTACGTCTGTGTATTGGTGCTTTTAAAGGATCTGAACATCTCTGGCAGTACTGGGGTACATTCATGCACATTTACATGTAATTGTCTCACTTTACAGCTATGGGGGGAGGTAAGTCCTGACCTGTCTCACTTTCACTTTCAAGATGTTCCAAATATTGAAAACATGTTTCCAGTTTCTTCACAGAAACTAATGCATGATGTTGGTGAAGTTGATTAAAATACATCTTTGTCTTACTGCATGTAATTTGCCCTTCAGCAGCGTTCAGTCAGCCATGGAGGACTATGCCATAGTGAGTAAACATAAAGTCAATGTGCCAATGTGCACAATTGTGCATTTAATAATCAAAAATAACAGTATTTTAATCGGAATCTTTTTTCTTTAATAAACAGTACAAATCAGGAAAATCTTGATTTTATGGATACTTACAAACCTCATAACTATGAAGCCACCCATCTCAGGATTCTGCTTCATGGACCCGTTGGTGCTGGCAAGTCCAGTTTCATCAACTCTGTTGACAGTGTTTTTAAAGGCAGACTTACCAGTCAAGCTCCGACAGATGCAACATCTGGGACCAGCTTCACCATGCGGGTAAGATGTTGATTGTGGTTACAATTGGTTTAAAACTGCATAAAAATTTAAATGCAGTTTTAAACCTATTGTAACCACAATGGCAGTGGGTAAAATAGCTTCTCGGATTACTGACCGTATTATTGCATTTCTTATGATATGCAATAATATTGTATTCGTTAATCCAGTTGCTAGCTGTAACATTATGTACATATGTATTATGTCAATTAATCTTCAGAGCTGGCACAGTGGAAACAAAGGTTAAACTGACATTAGTTATAACTGTTGTAATAAATATTATAGATATGCTTCCCCCCACAGAACCATAGTGCTATACATGCACAAACCATTCCAACATATGAACTAATGATTTCACAACACAAGTATATTTCTGGAAGGAAACAGTCAAAAATTTTCTGTCTCTTGCTTATAAGACCGAGGCACCAAGAAGATACAGATACAGTCCTGTGTGTTTTATCTCTGACGTGTAACATGTACATCTTGTGACATAACCTCTAAGCATGAAGAGAGATCTTTAGCCAGCAAGACAAAGCAGGTCTAATTCACTCCACTTTTCCTTTAATTAATTATGCGTTTTTTAATATGACGATAACGTGAGGATAAACATTTTCTCAAGGCAGGTTTTCTTGCTGATTAAATAGTGTCGTTAATGTAGAAGTTTGTGTTCCTTTATGAACTGCATATTTTTCTGGGATTTGATACAACTATGCAAGTAATTTCACCTTCTGCTTTACAGTATAAAACGTACAAAATCCGCAAAGACACAGGGAGCATTTACTCTTTCGTTTTCAACGACCTCATGGGCTTGGAGGATAGAGCTAACACTGGAGTTCATGTGGAAGACCTCAAACTGGCTCTGATGGGACATGTGAGAGAAGGTTACCAGGTACAATCCTCTGAACTCTGACATTATTATCATATTGAAACTTTAAAAGGGCCCTGTGGAGTTTTCCAAATGCTTTGTGTGTATTCTTGATGTTTAACAAATGTCATAAAACATAATGAATTTTGTGTTGTTAACATCCACGTTTAGTCCTGCAGCAAGCAGCCTTCTTCTTTCCTGTGTTTCTGGTGCATTACCATTGACAGGAATGTGTATCATGTGTATGTTTGCATCATTGTGTGCACGAGACAAACAAAAAAGGGTCCAAACTTCTCCATAGCACTTGAGAAAACTCCACAGGGTACCTTTAAGTAATCTATTTTATTTATTTATTTCAAATTTTGCATCTAACACATTTTCACTTTAAACCCATTGTTCGAAAAAAACAAACATTATTTGACTGAATTTTATTGTTTTCTACAGTTCGATCCTAAAAGCCGAATGCAGAAGGGCGATCAATTTTACAACCCATCTCCCACTCTGAATGACAGAGTTCACGTCCTGGTTTCTGTCATTCCTGCTGACAGAGTATCTTTGTTAAGTCAGGACGTTGTGAAGAAGATGAGAGATGTCAGACTTGCAGCCAGTGAAATGGGTAAGAAGAGCAGACACCACAGTTGTTTTAGTTTTTGCAGACTAATGGTACTGATCAGGTTTCTGTATTGGCAGGGGTTCCCCAGATGACTATTCTCACCAAAGTTGATGAAGCCTGTCCTCAGGGGAAAAAAGACATCAACAATGTGTATAAGAGCAAGTACCTGAAGGAACAGGTAAGTTTCTATTGGTCATATTTTAAAAGGGTTTTCAGATTTGTAATTTTGAAATGGAATTTAAGTTAAATTTTCAGTATTTGATCACGAAAATCTCCTTTGGTCGCCACTTTGCAATTACTGTTCAACTGAAATTCTGTTTCTTTAAAACTTAGATCGACAAATTCAGCCAGATGCTGGGACTTCCACTGAACTGCATCTTTCCTGTGAAGAACTACGAAACAGAAATCAGCACGAATGAAGGCATTGATGCGCTGATACTGTGTGCACTGAGACAGATGATCACGTATGGAGAAGACTTCCTCAACAACCTACTAACTGCTGATGATATATGATTATGACATGAAAAAAAAAGAATCTGACTTGTAATTTATGGTGATTTCTATCATTGTGTAATTCATATTCACTATATAATGTGATTCTTCACTCTGTCCTTTTTAACTGAGTCAGATATTTGGTCAAAATGTGTCTCATTGCTTGTTATTTTACTTTGATGACCAGGATGTGACAAAAGGATTCCTGTTTGTATGGCAAATAGTTGTTATTCCCCAGTGACTGTTTTATTTCCTAACTCCACCTCTCATCGTTAATTTTCTGATTGCTATTATAGCCATTACAAAATTAAGAAGTAGTAAGATACACAGAACAGATATTCTTATTGAGAATTTTGAAGTTTGACTTAAGTAAAAAAAAAAGGAAGTATGAGGAAGTGAATCTTTTTCATAGCCTACATACTTTTTGCTGTTCCAACAGCAGTTTTAGTGTTATGCTCTTTAATCGCTTCTTTGTGCTACAGTACCGCTGTTTAGGTGACAGCAATAATTAAAAAAAATCATGAAATTTGTCATTAAGTTTCCTGTATTGAATTATTTCTAGTCCATACAGTAGACTATATTGTCACAAGGCAGGCCTTCTCCTGCACTTTTTCTGTATATTCAAACAATCGTTTGGTTTTTCCAGATAACGTGATGAAGTGGAAATACAGTAACGCCTTTCAATAAAACAACAAAGCTAAACTGAGGCGTGAAGTGGCCCAAATAAACAGGTGAAATAATTGTGGGAGTAATTTCTTGTCTGTCCAACAGATGGCGCTGTAGAGTGCAATTAGAGGGGCCCTTGATTGAAAGTGAAATGTACCTATATTAGAGCTGTATCAGGCTTCAAAACAACTAAAACTCCTGAATAATTTTGAGACCTTTTACCCTGAACTCTCTGTCTGATTATGTTTATATTTATGTATACCTGTACCTCTGTTTTCATGTATTAAGAACTACTTTATGTTCCTTATTTGCTTCACTTGCATTTGAACTGCATTTGCTGCCTTTGTTTTACCTCAATTATTTGAATAGTGTTATTTTCTCTTTTAAAAGGGGGGGAAAAAAAGGAGCTATATTAAGCTTCAGGTCAAAGATGCCTCATATGAGTCCTGGATGGTAAAATTATTTTGGCTACTTATGAAATAAATATTGTTTTCACTGACAGACATGCTCTCTGACGTTTTTCTTTTGCTTGACCTAATTAAGATTGAGTGGCTTTTATTTCCTCTTGTTATTATTGTTATAATTCAATAAGTACAACACAGTGTGCAAATAATCTCACATTGTCAGCATGACGTGACGTCATCACGTGATATGGTCAACAACTCAGCTGTTGTGATGGCGCCTTCATGCACCGTCGAAAACAGGGCAATTACAAGGCCAACCGGGATAAAGAGCAAGGTTGCCCAGTAGGAAAAGGAAGCCGGGAAGCTCGTGATTTCCCATCACCACTAAAGTGACGGGATAAACATATAGCATTACATATTACATAGATATATTCCGCATTTCGAGTGTATTTGAATGCGCCGTAAATTAAAACTGTCGACTGTGAAGTTTTTCCAGTGTTTGTGTGTGAATAATCATACAATATATTACGTTATCGTGATATATATATTTTTTTAATTTGCTTGACAGGATTTCAGGATTTCACGGGATTAATTCTTCCTACTGAACCGTGTGATTTAGTTCCTTCAGTGGATTTGGGAAGTACGAGCTTTGGGGGAGCACGTGAAGGCAGCATGGGACAAGTGAGGGGAAACAGAGGAAGAAATCCACGTAGCCGTTCCTGCATCGTAACGGTCCGGCCGCGTAATGTCCTCAATGTGTACGTTTATTTAACGAAACGCTGCTATCAATTAAGCTGATAACGGTGTTCATAGTGGCGGGCTAACGCGGAATAACCCCACATTGGTCCTGTTTGCTGAAAGGGAGAAGGGCTAAAAATGGAGCTGGATGACGGGGTTGTGTACCAGGACGACCCGGGGACATCAGCGATGATGTCGGAGCGGGTGTCGGGCCTGGCCAACTCCATCTACCGCGAGTTCGAGCGGCTCATCGGCAAGTACGACGAGGACGTGGTGAAGGAGCTGATGCCGCTGGTCGTGGCCGTGCTGGAGAACCTGGACTCGGTGTTCGCGGAGAACCAGGAGCACGAAGTGGAGCTGGAGCTGCTGAAGGAGGACAACGAGCAGCTCATCACCCAGTACGAGCGGGAGAAGGCGCTGAGGAAGCACGCAGAGGAGGTGAGCTGAATGGAGGGGGGAGAAAAAAATAAATAAAAAGACAGCATCCTTTTTGTGGGTGAATGAAAGCAGCCCCAGGTGTTTTATCCTCCCAGCATCCCTGTGCGGTGACTTAACCGATACACGTGGCCCGGGCAGCATCCCGCCCGTCCTGCCATGGTGCTTAATGGGGATGTAAACAAGGCAGTGTCATGGCTAACGTCAGGCTGAAATGGCTCCCTGTCTTTGTATGAGCTGTGTGTCTGGTCAGTGACATAACACTGCATCTGTAATCCTGGGACGGGAGCTCTCACTCACTGCCTCAACAGAGGCATCTTTCACACAGGCGAGACATCTTCACGAAACACACCTATACTCCCATCAGCTCGCCCATTGCATCAGATAGTGAAGTCACGTCTGAGCCCCGTGAGACCCTGACTGAAGGAACAGCAGGTGAAGTGACTCAGCATTTTGGGACATCACTGTAACAGGATTTAAAAGAAGATGGAGACAGACCAGCAGGCAGAGGGATGGCAGATTGACTTGTAGTAGGGCATATATAGAAGGCATAGGAAGTAATACATGTCAGAAAACATCCAACTACAGCTCTACTCAAAGTGTAGCTTATATATATATACACATATATAGGGTCCTACTACTTCACACCCTGCACCAGCGGTGGACCAAATATCAGGGCCGATATTCAGTGTTTTTTGATTATCGGTATCAGTGATTTTTTTCTGTCAGATTGCTGCAAAGTAATTTATAAATGTGTTACTCACACAATGTTCCACACGCAACAATATATAAATGGTAACACGTCACAATTAATAGCCTATAAACACTGAATATTCTGAGTCTGCAAAGTAACATGTAACTATTTATCAAATAAATGTAGTAGAGAGGAAGTAGCAGAAAAAGGGAATACTCAAGTAAAGGACCTCAAAATTGTACTTAAGAACAGTGCCTGAGTTAATAGTGTTTGAAGTTTTGACGCAAAGATTTGACATTTTTACTGCAAATAAATATCGGTCCTAAATATCTGTTTTCAGTCACCTTGATTTTCTAATAATCAGTATCGGCCCAGAAAAATCCATATCGGTCGACCCCTACCCTGCACTGACAGCAGGTCGTCATTTCCACCCTTCACCCATGACCAAAGCAGTTAAACCATATCTTCACCCTCTTGATCACTCACTCAATCAGATATATAAGCGGCAAACGCTTCACGGTGCGTTCAAGATACCCAGTATACTACAGTATAGGGATGCATGCTGAAATCAGCCGATAATGGCACCAAAATGAAATATCGCTGTCAGCCAAATATGAACATTTCTGACGGTATGACAAGCTGATATAATGACACTTTTTTTGCACACAACATGAACACCAGTGAATGTGTGCATTTTGAAAAAACATTGTATGTCTGCATCTGCCAGTGGGCCATCATGATAAAAGTAGCATCATAATTTGCTAATTTCAAAGATTTAAAGTTCTCGACTACAATTAGTTGGAAAAAAATTACTCTGTATCGATCAGTCAAAATGAGGTGGAAAAAATCGGAAAAATCCAGATGGATGAGGGGCTTGTGTCAAAAAAGATTTATCTTTAACGCAATATTGTGTTTTAATGGTGCAAATGGGAAAATTCATAGGGTTGATTGTGATTAGATAGATCATGATATTATTTAACAGCCAGCCCACACCTTTCAAACTCCATACTGTACCTACAGTTTATAACTCTCCGTCTGTCTTTTATAAATATGTAGTTTGTGAACCCAAGCTGAGATAATTATAGATTCAGACTTCAGAAAGCGCCTCCCGAGCCACTGAAGACATTATGCAACTGTTTTCACAGGCTGAGTTGTGCTCCTCATGACAAGTAAACTGACTTTGACCTGTAAAATCAGAGGAGTGGCTCTTTAAAGTAACAATAACATCGAGTCAGCATCTGCTGCTACGTTGAGTTAAGAAAATAGGAAACAAAGTGGTGCATTTTGTAGAAAAAGCTCACTTATTGCTTGATCAGACATTGCCAACAATAGTGAAACCCTGATGTGTGTGTGTGTAGTTGTGTCAGGGATCTTGTGTTTTGCTGGCAGTAATGCTTTGGATGTGTGAATGGGCTGCCTCCCGGCCTCTGCATTTTTCTATGAAGGGCAATGTGATGTGACTCAGACCTTATGTCCCAGCTTGCTTCTTTGACTCAGGCCATCAGCACGGCAGGGACACTCGCCCACTGTAGTGTCCTCCCTACACGCAATGACACTGAAGCCGTGTGACAACCAGGCACACAAACACTCATACACATGCAAACTGACAATACTAGTGTACCTTTCATTGTTATGGCAACATAAATGCACGTTTGTTCACATTGAATCAGTGTTTACGGGGTTGTCCTGGGAAAGACTCTTTGTCCACGCCCCTGCGGAGGAGGGAGCAGGGGAACGCCGAGCCTGTCAGAGAAGCAAAGTATTACTTCCAGGTCATGTGATCCTTTGTCAGAAACTAGCAGAAAGGGAACGTTCCCCAGCTTGCATTTCTCCCTTTTCTTTCCTTTTGGGTTTTGGGTTTTGGATTTAAGTGCCACCACCACCTTTCCAGGCTAGCGAAGGGTGTCACATTTCTTTTTAGGAGGCTGCTTTCACATGAGATGAACAGCTCAAGCTTTTCAAATGTATTTACTTTTTTTTCTTCTTTTACTGGCTGGATTGACAAGTGATTCTACAGACATGATAAAGATCCCATCATCCTGGCTGCTCTTTTATTATTGCAGCTGTGTTTCTTCTAATCTCTAATGTAATTTGAAGAAATAGACATAAATTAAGGAGTGCAAATAACTGATGCTATCTATGACTGTGGAAATAATTGATTCTGAGGCATCTAAACAGCTGTTCAGATCAATAAAACCCTTTTGCAGCCCCTCTCCGTTTTCCCATTGGATAGAAACACTGCATTTCCATTGTTGTCATTATCAATTATTTTCTTAAAACGATCAGATAATGTCATAAAATAGCAAAGAATGCCCATCACAGCTTTCCAGAGCCCAATGTGACATATTTAAATGCCTTGTTTTGTTCGGCCAACAGTGTAAACCCAATGACATTTAGCTCACTGTCAGAAAAGACGGAGAAAACAAGCAAATTTGGCTGAAATTGACTGTGGATGACTAATTATCTAAATTATTTGATTTTTTCTTTGCAAAACGGTTGTTGAACATATTAATTGGGCAGATCTGACTGAAAACCAAACAGCAGCCACTTCAAATCTGCAGCAATCAAAATGATACAGATGCAGAAGATTAATTTAATTTTGAGATAATTTGTCATTCGGTCTGAACATGAATACTTTCTCATTTTTCAGTCATATAGCGCAAAAAATAACTGACTGCATGTCTTTGACGTTGTACATCAAAGTACAGTAAGACTCGTGCATCCAGTGGAGGAAGGGCAGCCACATAAGGGCCTTGGCTTGCTCAGCTGGACAGGATGTGGACGCAGACACACACACACACACACACACACACACACACACAGACACACACTTTACTGCTCAGTGGTCCGCCCCGGAGGAAACTGGGAGGAACAGGAATTCCTGCATCTACCAATGAGTCAAGATCCTGTCCTAATCCTGATTCAGACATACAGTATTTTTACATCCATCATCATAGAAGGTTTACAAGTTATTTTTTCACAATGGCACACATATTCTGTTACTATGTAATAGACTGTGTGTGTAGGTCTGCAACTAATGATTCTTTTCATTATTGATTGATCTGAAGATGATTTTTTTTAAATCACTGAACACGTCTAACTGTGCAAAATATCAAAATACGTCATTCTACTAACACTTCTATTGTGTTGCATACAAGTAAAGAAAACATGACTGGTGCATTAATGGTTCCATTGGCTTAGTAGATACAGCATCTTTTTATCTCTGGTGAGACTTTGCTCGAGTTTTTATATTTTTTTCTTACTTGTCTTAGGAAATATGAAAAAAAAACAACAAAAAACCTCACATTATCACTTTAAACAGCATCAGACTATTTATGACTAAGCTTTGTGTGTGTCTTTTTGTGTGTGTGTCTCTGCGTCTCTGCTTTCCTGAGTAGAAGTTCATTGAGTTTGAGGACACTCATGAACAGGACAAGAAGGACCTGCAGAACCATGTGGACAGAATGGAGTCCCACTCCCGGCAGCTGGAACTCAAGATCAAGAATTACGCAGACCAGAGTAAGTACAAACACACACACACACTTACAATCACATGCACACATGTTCGCAAATATGTTACGACATTCTCACAGTCACTGTCCTCCATTGTGTGATGGAGAAACATCCATTCATTGATAAGAAAATTCAGTTATGTCCCAGAATGATTTGTTATTTATCAGTCTGTCCCCATGTACAAGACTAGTCTGTTCTCCCCTCCATCTTTTTACTCTCTTCCTCACTTGTTTGATGTCTCTCTTATGGCTTGTAATGCCGACTTTCTCTCTCTCTCTGCACACACACACACACACTTACACACTCACACACCCTTTCTCCCTCTTTGCGGGGGTAACAGTAATGGGATTATAGGATTTCTGTTATTCCCATCCTCCTAATGCGACAGTGCATTACCGCCCATCTTATTGGCGGATTAAGGAATGCAAAGTGATTGGCTCCCACGTTCTGTCTTGTTGGAAATAGTGGATGCACACAATGACCGGTCCAGTATCTGGTAGCAAAGTAACACAGCTGGTTAAAGTGAATCTGTCATTCACACGAAGCTGTGGGGGGGGACACCAACATGATTTTTTTCCATATCTCACTTTAACAGAATTTATTCTTGAAAATTCAATGTAAATAATTTGGTAATTTTCTTCCAGTATCAGCCTTAAATCACTATATTACCTGACTGGGGAAAAAGGAGAGTGTACAAGCAGCCTGTCAGTTGGTTCAGTCAACCCTCTGCCACCCCCACTGAACAGTAAATCATTCATTCATTACTGTTTGTTGCAGCGCCTGAGCTGGTTGTTCCCTGAGGCATTTAGGACAGAGTTCACAGCTATTGTGGAGTTGATCAAGCTACAATTGGTAGCAGGTAACAATAGCACAGCTCAGATTATTTAAACTCTTCCTCTGCTCTTGTCTTGGCTCTATTTCACAGTACTAAAAAGACTCTTTAGTTTATTTGTTGGTGGTCCCATTAGAGACACTAGAAATCAAGGTTGGCCCAATAATAGAATAGAATAGAATATTTATTATATATATTATATTTATTGATCCCAGACTGGGAAATTCTGACAATAACACAGTTAGTTTCATCCCTCTGCCACTAGTGAACCGACTCATGATGTGTTTCTTGTATGTGAGCTCTTTAAGATATTTTTAGTCCAATACATATACAACATATTCTCATGATGTCAAGAAAGGAAATATTTTTACACCTATTTTTTCTCATTAAACTTAAAAATGCAGTCTAACATCTTCTGATTTTAAGCTTCTCTAAGACTAGCTTAACTAGCCTAAACTCATCACTTCATCCAAACAAAATAAAACTCACCAAAATCATCTTACTTTGTCTTGACAATGTTCCAACAACCACTAACTCTATTTTGGTTGAAACAAACCCCTAACTCATCAAGTTAAATGTGAAAATATTCTCACTCTATGCGCTGTTTTTCCTAGCTTCCTCTCCCTGCCATTGCTGGCCTCCTCTTACTAGTAGGTTAGCTCGTTGAACGAGAGTGTGTCACTGAGCACCGACTCTCACCAACTCTTCAGAGGCAGTCAAAAAATTACATATTTTCCACGGTGTTGTTTTGTGTCACATATCCTGTTAGGGGAAGAAAGCTATTGTTTGTTTTCAGGGTTTAACTTTCAATCGATAATCTTAATGTTCAGCAGCACATTAATCTTCTCCACACAGTGATTTGTCAAACATCACTAAAATGAACACACAGGAGGGATTACTTCCCACTTCAGCCCTCTCCCCTGTATAAAGCCTCTCTCACTTCACAGCATTACATGTCTACATGGATTTGATGAGTCATGATAGCAGAGTGATATCCCTCTATGATGTCAAAACACACATAGGCCAGACGTCATCATACATGATGCAGGAGCTTTAGCTGCTGTAATTGAATCTATCCAGGCTTCATTCTGTCTGTCGCAGTAGCTCTCTATGTGGCTCAGCCTAGACCTGACGCACTAATAGGGGATTAGGTGTTTTTGTCACTTCATAAGTCGGCGCAACACTGAAACCCATTTGACTGAGATTACCCCCTCTGCCTATGCAAGTGGAGGGACATGCGCACTCTTTCATGGACTACAACGAAGGTCTAAAAGTTTTAAAGCAATTTTTAACATTTGGGGCCATTTTTACCAGCAGCTGGTTAGCATAGCTCTGTGTAAAGACTGAAAACGGAGGAAACCAGCAACTCCAAAACTCACTATTTGACATATAAATGTTTCATCTCATTTGTTTTATCTGCAGAAAAATCAGTCAGAGTGTGAAGACGTTGATTTGCTGTTTTGCGGGGGGTTATGAGCTGACAATTGCTCTGGGCAGGTGTAACCTGCAGAGGTTCCAGGAAGTTACAGCTTAGTCTGGAACATTACCTCCATAAAACAGCAAATTTAATGTTTTTACACATTCGATTTCTGTACAGTTGTTAGATATAATTACTGAGCTTTAAAGGTGCTGGTAGGAAGATTTTATCACCTTTGGACGGAGTCAGGCTTGCTGTTTCCCTCTGTTTCAAGTGTTTATGCTCTTACCTTTTGCAAGAAAACAAATAAGTATAGAAGCATATTTTGCTTTCTGTCTTGAATTATTATCATGTACAGCAATAGCTGCGCTACAGAGGCATTGTTTTATTTTAAGATTTTAAATTTGTCATGCCCAGTTTTTTAAATTTTTTAAATGTTATTATCATTTTACTAACAGTTCATAGACAGAATGTGATCCTTGTCTTGTGCCTCTGTAAACTGACTACCTGAAACTGAGCTGTGTTGTGTTCTGTTTCAGTCGGCAGGCTAGAAGAACGTGAACTAGAGCTCAAGAAGGAATACAACTCCCTCCACCAGCGACACACAGAGGTAAGGGGGAGAGGAAGGATGGGGGGGGAAGGAGGGAAGAAAGGAAGGAAAATGTTGAGTTGTAATCATTAAGGACATTCATGACAAGATCTGGTTCTTTGTTTTGACTTCCGCAGATGATCCATAATTATATGGAGCATGTAGAGAGGATCAAAATGCAGCAGATTAGCGAGACTTCAGAGTCGAGCGCGGTCGGCCGAGTCAGGTAAGACCACAGCAGATGAGTTTGTGTTAATGTTGCGTTCATGTCACGTGGGATGAATAGTTGGAAAGATCCTGTGTTTACAAATTCATGTTATCAAGATGGTTTCACCATACAACACCATATTCATTAAATTTATATTTTATTACAACAGCAGACTTTGGCTGATGTGGTGCGTTCGTACATGTTTTGTTTAAAGACGCTTTTGTATTGCTAAGTGCCAAGACGGACATATTGGAGCTTTCAGAAAAATCTTTATATCCCAGTCGTAGTTATTTGGATGTGGACATGATAGTGTTGTAGTATTCAAGATCGGTCTTGGTCTCAAGACCATTTTTTGAGGTTCTTGGTCTTGTCTTGGAATCGAGGGCATTTTTACTCGGTCTTGTCTCGGTCTCGGACTGGGCGGCCTCGGGTTTTTTGAACGAGACCGGTCAAGACCACCGCTGATAGGCTTTTTGTCCATGCCTTACTGATAAGAGTGAAAAAGGACCCTCTCAAAAACAGCTAATAACTTCAAATCATTGGTAGTGTAAAGATTTCCCCCAGAGAGTGACTGACACGCCCCCCTGCACACTTAAATAAAAAGAAAACTCCCATTTTGATGTTTTGTTATGATTTCCCTTTGATATATATGGTCTTAGTCTTGTCTCGGTCTCGACCTCTAAAAGTCTTGGTCTTGTCTCGTTCTCGACCTCCAAATGTCTTGGCCTGGTCTCGGTACTCTCTGGTCTCAGTTGGTGCGGTCTTGACTACAACACTAGGACATGAGAGCTATCTACAAGTTGGAAATTCATAATTACGATAACTCCAAGGTGACAACCCCCTCAGAAGCAATTCTGTATTTCATGATCCACAAAACTTTGATCAAACCAGTTAGGCCTGCAACTAACGATTAATCAATCAATCTGCTAATTATTTTTTCTTTTTTACAATTAATCGTTAAGTCATAAAATTGTGAAAAACAATCTTTTTTTGTTGTCCGTCCAGGAGAGAGCGGCCTCTTTCTTTGGGGATCTTTCCTCCATCTGGTGGGGTGTCTTTGCTGACACCAGACCCCCAGGTCAGGGCAGAGACAATGGGACCAGAGGGCTGGAGGTTCACTGACCCAGCACAACCACGGTCAAACACTAGCCTCAAGGTATGTGTGTGTGTGTGTGTGGATGGCACCTCCTTGACACTCAGACATGCAGTGTTGCATAGTGAAGGAAAAATAATGCCACATCTTGTAAGTCTAGACCCAAAAACCAAACAAACTTAGCTTTCCTGTGTCCTACTCCTGTCCTTATTCTTTTCAGATAAATTCTGATCGTCCGGTCTGAATTATGTCCATCTCAAACAGTTAAAGAACGTTGTGTTATCTGATCGCGTCATTAATCTTTTTCACGTGCTCCAAATTATTTGGAACCTGAAACTACCTGAACACTCGCACTGCTGAAGTTGTTTGATCAAAACGAGTGTCAACAGTAGAGAAACTTAAAAAAATACATCAAAAATGGAGAATCATATGATCGCTTTAATCCCATTTGCTGGCTGCGTTTCCAGCCCTCCTGCCATCACTAGAAGATAGAGGAGTTTTGGCTTTGGATTAGCATTTAAAAATAGAGAGCCTTTGATAAGGCTCGGGCGTGTAGGCAAATTTTAGTAGGCATCTGACAAGGCCATCTCTGTTTTCAGACATCCTCCTCTTTGGCCATTGATGAATATGCAAACGTGTCTGTTCCCCCGGTGCAGCAGTCAGAGGAGATCATTAAATGCATCTCGTGAATATTCATCATAGCAACGATATTCTATTTGGTTTATCATATGATGTGATTTTTCAGTGATTTCAATACCACTGATTTAAATCCTACTGGCAACACAAGTCCTTCCTCTCACATGAACATTATAATGATTATGTTCTGTATGTTTTCTCTGCAAAACAGTGACAGGTACTCCAAATGATTTGATGTGTGGGTTCTGTTTCATCTGTGGCAATGAGGACCCGGAGGGTGGCAATGTTAATTCATCCTACTGCTGCGTTTTTGTTAAAACTGGGACATCAGCTCTGTGGTGCGATGCATGATGGGAGTGATGCGGCTGTATGGCTCGCAGCCAGTCACCGAGGGAGAAAAGGGCTTGCTGGAATGTGATTGGTTCTTATGTAATCGGTGCTACAGGACGGTTATTGTTGAGCCACGGCCTTTCAAACACGAGCGGCTTTGATAGGCAGACAGGCTCTCAGAGTAAAACAGAGACGTCATATTTATTTATGGGAGTGGGAGGCGTTTCGAGTGAAAAGGAGCGGCAGGTTGATGACTGCATCCGCCTGCATGTCAGCCATGATCGAAACCTCATCTACAATATGAGTCATATAATCAAGACCATTCCATTGCCTTGAAAACTGGCTTAATTATACTTTGGTAATCACTGCTCTCTGTTTAATTCAAAGTGACCTTTGCAAAGCAATGCCACTTAAAGGGAACTCCACCGATTTTACACATCAATCTCTGTTTGCAGGTCAGGAGTAGATTATAACTGTGTCTGTGACGTGAGCTGTATAAAGCCTGTGGTGACTGTGAAGACAAAAATCTGAGTGAAGTTTGAAAGAATGGAGCTTACCAGACTTAGGCTAGCAGCTTGAGGCTACATACGCCACTACTAGCATAATAACACAACCAAATCGGTGGCTGAACTGTCAGCAGTTCAGGTGCATTGTGGGTAATGAAGGCTTTAGATAAAGATATAGAAGAAGAAGACTGTATCTTGGGTTCTGCTGCATCTATTCAGTCAGTCTGACAAATTCATAGAAGTGTAATGCTAAATCGGTGGATTAGTCTTTTAAACAAATCAAAGTAGAACTGGTACAATACTTTAAAGGGGAATAATACTTAAAAACATCATAAATATTTGTAATTTTCACAATTTATTAATATTCTTACTTCTTTATTAAGTGAAAAGTATACAAATGCAAAGACTTGCTCTGATTTCTCCAGTTCATATCAGCCCAAGTACATCTTGAAAGGTATTTTGACTGTAAACTGGACTATAGAAACCATTTGGTTGGAGCAGCAACTATTGATTACGGTCAGTGAACAGTGAAAAATACTTGTCATGCACAATATATCCTATATTGGGAATTTTATATAATCTGCTATTTATCGGTTTCAGAAATTATAGCTGATAAATAGAGCCAATTTATGATTTATACGAAGACAAATTGCTTTAACTACCCTACACGTGCAGTATCTACACACTCTGATACAGTAAGTGGTGGTACGCACCTTTTAAGTTGGTTTGTGATCCTCAAATATGCACAGAAAGAGAAGAAGAATAAGTACACTGTGTTCATGCTTATGACGCCAAACTGCTGCTTCTAGGTAGAGAACCAAACAGGTCATTGCCGGTGCGAGCAGACATTTTAGCCTTTCTTACAGGTTAATCAACCTCCTAAAACACAAAAATGTGCAATTATCGTCTGTCTTACTGGTATTGGCCATGAGAAGTAGGTCATTTTCAGTTATCGGTGTTGGCTGAAAATATTCATATTATGCATCCCTGAAAAATACCCATCAAAATCTCTTACTGCCCGACATGACATCATCAGATATCTTATTTTGTCTGACAAACAGTCCAAAATCCAAACACATTCAGTTTACTATCACAAACAAAGGAAAGCAGCAAATCTCCACAATTGAGAAGCTGGAACTGCAGATTTTGGATGATGTTTGCTTGAATAATGACTGAAACTCTGAACCAGTTATCAAAGCGGCTGCAGATTATTATTTATTTTGTCAGTAGACTCATCACTTAAACAACTGACTGACTCTAGTAAACTACAGGCTACGATAGGACCCACGTGCGTGTGCACACACAGGCTTATTTATATCTGCACACTGTCACATACAATAGCACTTTTCCATTTCACAGACATGCACACTTTGGGGTGTATGCATTTCTGCTGAACTGCTTCTTCACATGTGAGCTTCATTCTTACTCTCCCCTCCCCTCACAAGCAGTTGGACTTTGTCGACCCCCCGAAGGAAAGGGAGGGTAAGAGTGCGCAGGACTCTACTTGGGGGAATTCACTGGCAGACGACTGCAAGGTAGTTGAATGAGTGGTGGCTGGCGGCTCTGCGGCAGCAGCACGCCTGCACTGGCTGTGGACTGCACAGTGTTTGTGTTTGCGTGTGTGTGGGCTTCAGTAGTCTCCTCCACTATGCTGTTTCATCTTCAAAAGCATCGCCTCTCACATCACCAGGCCACCTGTGCTAGACGGTGCTACATGCAACCATGTCCTGTGTCTTTCAAAATCTAAGTGCACACAGCAATCAGCTAATTGGATAATTATTCATCTTTTACAATCAGTAACAGCGTGGTTGCATCTGGCCTCTAATTTGTTTGTTTCTCTTCAGTTTGAATGCATGAGTTTTATATTTCACATGCTTTTTGCGTCATTCATGCAGATCGTCAACATAACAATAACATTTATGATCATCCATTGTACAATAACATTCATTAAATAGTATCCTGTGTTTTAATGCTGTAGTTGTGTAACAATAGATGCAATGTCCAGTAGGCTGTTTAGTTTTCTTTAAACTTTTTAGTTTTTGGATCTTTTGTGGGTATGTGTTGTGTACTAGAGGTAGAATGGCAGCTCCCATTGTGGCCATGTTTAATTTCCCTTGATGTTGTGTGAAGCCCCCTCCCTGCAGTCCGTGTAGCTGTGTGTGGACTTCAGTGTCTGTGTTTGTGTGCTAGCTCTGTGTGGCTCATGTGTCTTTTTGGTGTTAATTAAAAGTATTTCTCTTTAGATTCCCTGAGTTCCAATTTCACAATTAACAGTACCTTAGTAGTTCAGATTGTTTTGTTTAAGGTGATCAGAGTTAGATTTTCACTTTGAGACAATTACTTTACCCTTATCTGAGAGAAATTGTGTTTTCTGTTACACTGCATGTGTGTCGCGTATGTAGTGAACTCTCTAGTGTGTGATTAGCACATTCAGCCTGTCAGATTGTGAACTGTGTTGTCATGCTGTTGTTTTCTTTGTGGTCCCGATGTTTTCTGTGCGTTTTCCTTTTTTCTGTTGAAGCCCCCGGTTCATTTAAGCTCTGCCTTTCATTTTGACCCTTGATTTTAAATGTAATTATTGTTATAAGTGAGACACTTTTAATTACAGGACGAGTTGTCGGACTTCACCGGCTCCAAGTCGGCCACACCGATGTCCACCACGGCCTCGGACATGGAGAGGGAAGATGGGAACAGTAAGAGCACGGAGGTGCAGGCTGCCCCTGGGACTAGATCCATATCAGTGGGTAGGGTCAAATATCATGAAACCGGCACTTGTTACAGAATGATTTAATAATCATTCATTAGGTCATGCATCTCTCTTTGGCACAATGTTTTGTTACACAGTGTTTATATGCTGTAGAGGAGTTCTCGAAAAAAATTGTGTTCATATGCTGTTTCCTATGCAGGTTTACCTGAAAATGAAGAGAGCTCAGATGTGCAGGACATCATCGAGTCCACCCCTGAGCTGGACATGGATCCCATTGGATACAGGCCATGCAGGTAGCACAAAGAACATGCTGTCGGGCCACTTTTAAACATAGTTTAAACAGGTAGCATTACATCGCCTCCTGGTTTTGTGACTCTTTCAGTACACCTACTAAAGGCATCGAGAACATGGCATTCGACCGCAACACAGAGTCTCTGTTTGAAGAGCTTTCGTCTGCGGGCACTGGGCTCATAGGGGATGTGGATGAAGGGGCCGACCTACTGGGTGAGTAAAAACTTCTTCTTCATCATGTCAAATCCTCTGAATACATTGATCTGCCTAGTGTTGTTTGGAATGTTTTGATTCTATTATGAACTGAAGTGATTAAGTTAAATAACAAACAAACAAACAAACGACTGACATGTCTTTTCCTTGATGGGTTTTGTAAAAGTTTCCAATGTTTTGCATGTTGTGTGAAGACAAAGCATATAAATGATTTGTGACAATTATACCATGGCCATGGGAAATACTCGTTTGTAATTGTCAGGAGTCTGTTAAAATTGAGGCATCTTAACTGTGGTGCAGGAGTTTCACCACAGTTCTAATCAATTATGTAAAGTACATAAAAGTGAACCATGATGAATGGCGTTCTACAACTCAACTCAAAAATCAAACCTATACATCCTGACACAAACACACAACATATATCAACAGGTCTAAAAACCTAATAAACAGGTCAACGAAACATCAAACAAATAACTTAATGAAAGGAAATATTGAATCCCACCTCTTTTACACAAATATGTTTCCTCATAGTATGGAAAAACATTTATGACCTCTCAAGATAATAAACTCCATTACCAGAAGGTGGGAATTTCTCATGAGCTCAGCGCTGCTTCTCACTGTCGCTTTGACCCACTGATCTCACCTTGCCGAGAAAACTGCCTCCTGTCACCACCCACTTACGGTACATCCCTGTGCCTCAGGCTACCTTTACAGTGGAAGTTAATCAAAGTTACTACGTTAGTGCATTGAGCAACACCAAACTTATTTTGATCCCTCCCACATGTCACAGATGCCAACAAGTCTTGCCTTACAGCAACTCTGAGAATTGAGACCGCGGTTACATTTTTATGCTCTCTGTTGGGGGGCCTTTTTTAAATCGTGATGTCACGACGGTACGGGGCTCAGTCACATTTAGCAGCGGTACTGAAGATATTTAAACGTTTAAAAACACAGCCCATCTTGTTTTATTTTGTAAGTGGCCATGGTATAATAATGTGTTTGTTAATTTAGTCTGAGGTTTTGCTGATGTAGAAAATAATAGACTCTGTGGAGCAGACATGACCCTTTTTTATATTGTGGTGCTGAGATGATGTGCCTGTTGGACTCCATATTAACCCTGAATATTCTCTGTTTTACTTAATCTCCACTACTACTTGGCTAGCAGCTGATTCTGTGCTAGATTTAAATTCATTGTAACTCCCACTGTTTGCTGCAATGCTACACCACTTGCTTTGGTCCAGCTGTTATACGCAGTGTTAGCCATCTACCCATGTTAACATCACCTCTCTCTCTCCCGTGTCCCATCCTCTGGCTTTTGTCCATAATCCCAGTGGAGTACTCTGGTGTGTATGACCTCAAACCTTTCCTTGGTTAAACATTCTTCTGTGATGTCCCTACCTTTGACCTCTACTCATTAGTCACCTTTCTGCCATACCCGCCATCGCTGCAGCTCACAGCTTCTTCTTCATTACGTTTTATAACAGTTGACTTTTTGACAAAGTTTGGTGCATGAATGATGGAGTTCAATGCCTCCTTTGTTGGCCTAACTGTTCTTTTTACAGCTTGAACTATTGTTTTGGCCCTTGTATTTTCCTTCTCTGTACTGCTGCGACTGTCGTTTCTACTTAGCTTTAGAGGCCCAACAACATCTGTTGCTTGTGGAGCCAACAGCTACACGTTTAGCTCTGGCTCCGTCATCATTTTTGGTCATTCCACTGTCTCAAACTATATCCGCATTTCTTTCTCTCTCTCTCTCTCTTCCTTATTCTTTCCGCCTGACTTGGATTGCATGGTTATCTCAGACCTTAGTTTGATTGGTAAGACCCCACCCACTCTCTCCATCCTTCTCCTGTCAGTCATGTGACATGTGCTGTGGGTTTGTGTGTGTTATTGTAGTTTCTCGTGCTGTGAAACCAACAGTTAGAAATATCACAGTAGGAGATATTTCACTTCCTAAGTAGTTCCTTGTTGTATTTTATTGTAGTAAGAATAATCTCCAGTGAGTGATGCATCTTAATCAGTAGTGTTAATGTAGTTACTACTGAAGCTTTTTGTCAGAATGTTTTTTTTATGGACTAAAATTCTGATTTGAATCATGAATTCTGTTCAGGTATGGGCCGGGAAGTTGAAAATCTCATTCAAGAGAATTCACAACTGCTTGAGACAAAGTAAGTGATAACAAAATGTCTTCTACTGCCATGACTTTGATATTTGATTTCTTAACCATTCAATACCTGTCAAGTGAATAACCTCAGCATCGGCGCCCAATATATCGGATCGGATCGTTACCAGTATATTTTTGTAGAATATATACGTGAGACGTTTATTTTGCAACGATCCCTCAAATGAGGTTATCGAACAGTATATTTTACAGTTGAACAATAAACTTTATTGTCCAAAATTACATCTGTGCACTGAAACAATAAACTTAACCGGTAATTAGATAGCAATAAATCACCCCAAGAGTCTTGTTCTGCCTCACGTTCAGTAAAAACGATTTTCGTTTCGGACCTATTAGACATAGACACCGATATCGACATATGTGTGATAGGCCAATATCAGCAACTGATATCAGTCAGGTAAGTATAAGTATACAAGTATACTAAAATGTCCTCGTTCCTGTCTGTGCAGGAATGCTCTGAACGTGGTGAATAAAGACTTGATACTGAAGGTGGACGAGTTGACTTGTGAGAAGGAGATGCTGCAGGGGGAGCTGGAGGCTGTGCTGCAGGCCAAGACCAAGCTGGAGGACAAGTTCAAAGAGCTGGAGGAGGATCTTAAAAAGTAAGTCAACAGTCATAGCAGGGATCAGTTTCTTACTACTGTTGCAAAATGAAAAATAACAAGAGAACTTAGCACCATGATGATGAATGCTCTTTTCCAGAGTGCGACTTGAGGTGGAGGATGTGAAACAGAAATCTAAAGATGAAGAAGATGTGAGTTCTTTTGCTCACAGAATATAAACATACACATAACATGCTCGTCCTGTTTACGTGGAGATGTAACTCACTCCCATAATAACAAATGTAATGTATTGTTGTAATTGTGTGCTACCACAGAGCGATGTACCGACAGCCCAGAGGAAGCGCTTCACCAGGGTGGAAATGGCCCGAGTACTGATGGAAAGGAACCAGTACAAAGAGAGGCTGATGGAGCTGCAGGAAGCTGTGCGGTGGACAGAGATGATCAGGTACAGTCTCTCCGACTCGTACTCAATATTCAGCACCTAAGATGACAGAGCATCCAGTACTGTTTTGAACTGTATAATTATACTACATTGATAAAGTTGGATGATGTTGCTTCCGTCAAAAAGACTCAGTAACACAGCACAGTTACTTCCTAATGATTCACACAATAAACAGACGCATACATCGGCATATCAACTTAACGGATTTCATCTTTAATGTAATGTTACCTACTTGTGTGTCTTCAAAACAGGTAACATGATTTCGTCTTGTACTTTTCTTTAGGGCCTCAAGAGAAAATCCAACACTCACAGAAAAGAAGAAATCCAGCATCTGGCAGTTGTAAGTCCTCCTAACTGTTACTGTCTATAAAAAACTGTCCGTCTGACTTTAGTTTTGAGAGCCTGCTGAGGTCAGTAGAGTCGGGTATCGATCTAATTTTTATCCATTCAGATTCTGCTTATGGATTCTGGTTCTTTTTTGATTTTTTGACTCCATCTCTGACACTGACACTGTTGTCATGTTAGCAGTGCATGCTTGTATCCAAACAAACTGACACTGTTGCATCGATGCATTAACATAGACAGATCCTGGCAGATATGTAGCCTTTATGTGCAATAACGAGGACCTCACGCCTTGAGGAACCGATAAGCAGAACCGAAATCCAATTTTTTCAATTTATTTTTTTGTTATGAGTACCCGATTCTTGTCATTTTGGATTCAGTTGTAATTTGGAACCGAATGTCGGTTTAGGACGATGCACGTAGTCCGAGTGATCTCCTGTGACATTTTCTCTCAAATATTCAAATATATCTTTTTTTCATCTTTTCCGGGATGTGCTGTTGAATTGGCAGCATTAGGTAAAGATGGTTTAATGAACCTTCTCCCAGCCAAACCTCTCTCTTTCCCTTCATTAACACAGAACTGCTCCCCCATTACAAACGGGTCCAACTTTGATGTGTCTCTATCCATGATACTTACTCTCCGTGCCGTGCATCAGTTGTTGTTATCACAAAGTGCTCAGACATGACTCTCCCTGTGCCCCCGGGCTTTCCTGTCTCCCGCCTGCTGTGTGCCTTTTTGATGTTTTCCCACTCTGTCTGCTCATAGGGAGCTAAACAGGGACAGAGCTTAAATACATGTACATGTGCTTTTTCTTTTTTGTTCAAAAGATTTTTCAACAGATTCAGTGGATGTGTAATGTTTGTTTTATCAGGCATATCTGAGTACGGTGAGAAAATATTGACAAAAAAAGTAGGCAGTAAGCTAGAACGAACTTTTAGCACAAATAGTCAGTGATGGGAAATGAAAACACATCACTTTAGACACATTAAAGTGAAATATGTTCACGTATTATAACAATGTTTTCTCTATATCTGATGCATGGAAGGTTCTATTGTACGAAAGCCGAAAAGTGCCATGCTTGCAATATTGTTATCTCAAGATCACAAGTTAATTATTTCATTATCTCGAGATGATAAAGCTCCTTTTCTCTTGATAACAGGTTATTTTAGCTTCTCGAGATAGCAGATAATCTATCATGAGAAAATGATTTCATAAGATTCGCAGCAGTGGACCAAGACCAACACACACTGCTCTGTGTGGTGGGTTTGTGGTGGGATTCAACGCAGACTGTGTGTTTTATGATCTTTCCTGTTTGTTGAAAGTGTTTTTCACCTCGAGATTTAATATGAGGGTAATTATCGGAAGGGCTTTGCTCACATACAGTGGTCAACTTAAAGCAGATGTCTTGGTGTCCAGTAAGCTACAACCAAAATAATTTTTCTTGGCATAGTGTTAAACAAAGTACCCACATTGCTGGATGTTTGAATGGTTGGATAATTTATTAAGTATGTGTATATAAATGAGTAAGACCAGTACAGTCTGATCCGTTGATCAATACTGGCTACTCCTTGATACATTTTGATATATTTGAGCTTAAAAAACTTGTAATGAGAGCAAACAAACCTTTGTTTTCTTGTGATGACAGGTGCATTATCTTTTTATATCTTTAGATTACAAAGTTTGTTTTTTCAAAATAGTAGAATGATTAACCTGTGATCTAAAGATAAAGGCCATTCTCGGCTCCCATACTATTATACAGTCGATATGGAAAGTACAAATAGTACCGAGCAGTACGATTCTGAAATAATGATTTAGACATGAAGACTTTTGATTTGCTTTTCTTCAACAGGTATATTTTTATATGTTTATTCAAACTTTTATTTACATTTAATGGTATAATTATGCATAATTTACATTTTCAACTTTTCAGATAAACTTTTCTGGGTATTGTTGTGTTTTGTTTTTAACACTGGTGAGACCTAAGTCTCAGCACTGATGAAGACTACCATGTAAAAACGTAAAACAATCTAACCTGGCACTTAAGATACTGTTGACATTTGGTGAGAAAGACGCAATTTTGTAAGTACTTAAACAGTATTGATATTCAGTCCAAGTTTATGTGTTAGGAAGTGCTCAGCTCTTCTACTACTCCCAGCATGCTTTGCGTCACTGTTACAGTAAATGTTGGTGATGGTTCCTTGGTTGTCCGGTTGGTTGGTGACCCCCATTCCTTGCTTTTTCCCTGCACTCCTGTCTGCTCTGTTTCCCCTCTTGGCTTTCTGTAACCTCGCCACCTGCAGCTTCAGCAGACTGTTTAGCTCCTCCTCCAGTTCCCCCGTCATAAAGAAGGTGGACCCCCAGTCCAACGTGAAGTACAACGCCCCCGGCAGCATGGTGAAGAGGAGTAGCACCTTCTCCCAGTTCCCCACAGAGAAGTCCAAGACTTTTGACTTCCTGAATGAAGAGTGAGTTACCTGAGTGGGAAAATGAAAACTGATACAAAGCCAAAAACCTTCAAAATAAATGATGAATTTGGACAATTTTTTTTCTAAAATAAGGTAAACAGTGCAGACATAATCTCTCTTTGCTCTTCTTGTAGTATGGACCAGTGCAGTTCACCATCGCGTAAAGAGCAGAAGAGAGCCCAGTACAGACAGGTGAAGGCCCACATGCAGAAGGAGGATGGACGAGTCACTGCACACGGCTGGAGCCTGCCCAGTAAATACAAGGTAGGAATCAATTAGCAGGAAGTATGTCTGTTTTTTCATTGGGTCAATGATAATGATCCAGAGTGTCATTATTTAGTTTGGTCTGTTCAGCTCTGCTGCACAGCATTCATTCAAACTGTCCACCAGGTGGAGCTCAACCTCATGAGACATACGGTGACATAATGCTAAAATGTTTGGTGCAGTTGTCCGCGTTCTGTTAATAACTAATGAATAGTTTGTTTACTCATGAATGAAGCTTGTTTTAGTTCATGTGTGCCTTAACGTATAAGCTGTATGTTCACGCTCATGCAAAAAACATGTCTTTTTTCTATGACATTAAGGTACACTTTATTTACATGTGTATCATGTGTCTGTACGCTCAGATTTGACTAGTTATGACTCCACCATGTTTTGCAATGGCTGATTCACAACGACTCCAAGATGTTTTTTGTAGACCCGATCGCTACTGTGTACAGAATGTTACAAAGAGATTTTGATTATGATCCTTTTTTTGGGTGACGATATGTTTTAAAAGTCTGTGTCCGGCTTACATTCTGACAGGTGGCAAACGGTGGACAGGTGGAGAACAAAATTAACCTACCTGTACCAGTATACCTGAGACCTCTGGATCAGAAAGATGCTTCTATGAAGGTAAATAAGTCACTTACTTACATACAAGCAGCATAATATGTGCCTTTTTTAATATTTGTGAAGAAAATAAGATATTTATGACGTGTTCTGTCTCCTAGCTGTGGTGTGCGGCAGGGGTCAACCTGTCTGGGGGAAGGGCCGCACTCACATCAGAGCTCGCTAAGCAGATAAAGGGTTCTCAGAGTAGCCTGGACCAGTTGGAGCAAGAGAGTAAGGTAAGACCAAGTCATTAAAAGAAGAGGCTGTGGCTATCCTGTCCATAAAGTTCGTCAAATGTAAGTTTAAATTCTGTCAAGACTGTCGGCTGATTTTGTGTTGTTCCAAAGGATGTGGAGAAAGGGGACCAGGAGAAGGAATTGGTAGCTCAGGACGAGATTTCCAGTAGGGTTTGGGTGTGCACTAGCACCCACTCCTCCACCAAGGTTATGGTGCTGGACGCCAGTCAGCCCTCTGACCTGCTCGACAGCTTCTACGCCTGCAACACCCACGTGGTCTGCATAGCCAGTGTGCCAGGTAGGCTGAGTTCTCACATTGTTTTGAGTTTCTGTGTCTTTGTCATCTATGACTGAATAATTACATGTTTTATTCTATCAGCACTGAGGTTTGACTGTCACATTTATGATGTTTTTCAGGTGCGTTGGAGTCCGATTTTCCCGCAGGTGAGGAGGTACCACAAGATCCGGAGGCAAGCCAAGGTGACGGGGTGTCACTGGCAGGCAGCGTCGCCAGTGTGGGCTCCACAGGCAGCGATGGTGCCATGGCAGCGGAGGGGACCACCGCCATCCCCCAGACGGCCAGCGCAGGTTGCACAGACCAGCCGGCTGAGCACAGCGGCATCTCTGGCTCAGGTAGTTCTCGGATAGAGTACGACCTTTCTTGTGTTACAGCCAGACTGCTAGCATCAAACACAAGTGGGGTTACTTGATAACTAGTGACATAAATAGTGTAGGTTAATTTACCTTCTCGTTGACCCTGTGATGCCCACAGTTGAGATGTCCAGAGAGACCAGTCCATTAGAAGATGGTGTTCCTACGGCGGAAGAGGCAACAGAAGCTACGGAGGCTAACGCTGGAGTAGGCGAAGATGGACAGGAAGACCAGGGAGCAGATTCAAACCAGCCGGGGATCTACACGGAGCATGTGTTCACCGACCCGCTGGGGGTGGGACCTACTGACTCCCCTCTTTCTGACACACAGAGGTGAGTTATAATGGTCTGCAGTACAAACACCCTCAAATACCTAAATTAGCCACAGTTGTGAAAAGTTGGAAGTTAAAAGGTCAAATACTTTTAATACGATTACATTCTAAAAGTGTTGTTATCTAATATATGTCTCCTCCTAGGCACTACAAAATCAAAGCATCAGGATGTTTAGCTCACAGAGGAAATGTTCTTATGAACAACCCTGTCAACATTGATATATAAATAATATTTATAAGTGTATTTTGTCAATGTTACATTTGTTAAACTGATGAATCTTCTGCCTCCTGTGATCCAGGGGCTCCGGGCAGGACGGTGTGACGTCTTTGCCAGAAGACTCAGACCTGTCAGAAGGGGAAGTCCTGAGGATGAGCAGTGCCCTCCCCACCATGTGGCTGGGCGCCCAGAACGGATGGTGAGCAGGACAACGGCCACTAGATGGCGCTATTAGTGCACAACAAATAGTATAATACAAATAGAGGTGATGAAAGTGATGTTTGCGTTGGTGTGGGCATTTACTGCAGTCTTAAATTGTTTACTGAAGATGTTTATGGAATCAAGCCTGTTTCAAGCCAATAATGGTTTTGTTGCTGTCACACAACTCTCATTATGAGCTTTATCCATCCAGCTATACTTTAAACGGCTCTATATTTCTCATTTAGTTTGAAATCCACTCCACATAAGCCAGTGTTACACTCTGATCTGCCTCTCTTCATCTCACTGTCTCTCCCTTCTCAAGTCTGTATGTCCACTCGTCTGTGGCTCGATGGAGGAAGTGTCTCCATGCCATCAAGCTGAAAGACTCCATCCTCAGCATAGTGTGAGTACAAAGTCAGAACCAGAATTAGAGCCAGATTTCTTTCCATGTAAGTTTTACACGTACAAGGACTTAGGGTTAGGGTTAGTATAACAATAAGCATATTAAGAGAAAACAAAGAAATATTAACCAAGTATGGCAAAAGTCAAGAAACATAGATTAAAAAAGAGAAAAAAGAACAATAAGAAATATGAAAAAAGATTATTAAAATATGCACAGTGTATCTTTTTTTAAATGAGAGAGCTATACTGTTTATGCAGGATTGACATAGAGAAGATTTTGACAAAAGACTGTGCAATAGTTCCCAATATGAAGTTTAAAGAATATGTATCTCTTGCTCCAGGCACGTCAAAGGGAGAGTCCTTGTAGCTTTGGCTGATGGGACATTAGCAATTTTCCACAGAGGCATTGGTAAGTCTGTGAGTTAGTGCTGTTTCTGTTTGAAAAGTTACTTTAACAGTTTTTTGGAATATTTGAAATTATTTTTGTCAAAGATCATCAGTTGTCAAGTCTTTGTTTCTCCTAAGCAGACGGTCAGTGGGATTTAACTAACTACCACCTGTTGGATCTGGGCCGGCCCCACCACTCCATCCGCTGTATGACAGTAGTCCATGATAAGGTGTGGTGCGGCTACAGGAACAAGATCTACGTCATCCAACCGAAGGCCATGAGGATAGAGGTACAGCTTTGACTTTATTTAATAAATTATTTTTCATTGTTGTATAACCGGAACCTCCGATCAACATTTCCACCACATTCTAACATCACATTATCTCACTGTGTCATGTCCGAGCAGAAGTCATTTGACGCTCATCCTCGCAAGGAGAGTCAGGTGCGGCAGCTGGCCTGGGTTGGAGACGGTATCTGGGTGTCCATCCGACTGGATTCCACTCTACGCTTGTTTCACGCACACACCTACCAGCACCTCCAGGACGTGGACATTGAGCCCTACGTCAGCAAGATGTTGGGTATGCATGCTTTTCCCAAATCCTTATTCCAAATCTAAGCTGTCTAGTTTCATGAAAGTTTGAAAGCAGCGTCTGTATATTTCAGGTAGATACTGAGCTCCATTTTCCAGGTCATTTGCACATGGATTGAAACAACAAACAAGTGTGTGTTCTGTGTGTGTTGCAGGTACGGGTAAACTGGGCTTCTCGTTTGTGAGAATCACAGCTCTGATGATTTCCTGCAGCCGCCTGTGGGTGGGGACAGGAAACGGCGTCATCATCTCCATCCCACTGTCTGAAGGTACCACAACCAAATAAAAAATGTTCCGTCTGATTTTGAGTCAAGATTTTTTTATGTTCATTGGTTTTACAAATGCGTCATCGTTTCGTCAATAGCTTTTATTCATTTCTTTCTCTCTTACTCAGCAGCCAACAAGACAACGGGAATAGTGCCAAATCGGCCCGGCAGCGCCGTCCGGGTTTACGGTGATGACAGTTCAGACGGTGCCATGTCAGGCAGCTCCGTGCCATACTGCTCCATGGCCCACGCCCAGCTGTGTTTCCATGGACATCGAGACGCTGTCAAGTTTTTTGCCACCGTGCCAGGTGAGCAACAAGTGCAGGCGAACTGTGGGGTCAAGTGGCAGAAACACAAGATACCACTAACAAACTGTTTTTATTATTTTTCTCTGCTTCTCATTACTGTAAACACAAACTCTTGACTTATCGTCACAGGTCAGGCGATGCCCCCTCCAGGTACTGCAGATTCAGGCTCTGATGACCCTCCATCTGAATCCTCCGACACAGTGACCTCAGAGCCCAAAACATACCTGGTCATGAGCGGAGGGGAAGGCTACATTGACTTCAGAATGGGTGAGTACATCACACCGCTGGCACTATTGTCGAAGCATAGACGGTGCAAAATGTATTCCTCACTGTGACCCACCTGGTAAGCTGTTTGTTTGACTCGTCTTCTTCCTCCTCAGGTGATGAAGGCGGCGAGTTGGACGGTTTATCAGAGCCAACAGCCGGCCAGCAGACAGCACCGACCAAGGCTGAGCGGAGCCACCTCATCGTCTGGCAGGTCACAACCTCTCATGATTGAAAAAAAAAACAAAACGGACTGTTGTGTCGACGCCAGGGCCGTCCAGCAACCCCCGCATGCCCCTCTCGAAGTTTTTAATTTGATATTACTGATTGTTCTTAATGCCTGAGTAGTCGACTACTTTGTAAAAAAACAAAAAAACAATTATTTTTAGTCCATGTTTTGTACAGTTTATTCTTTATGAATTTGAAATAGATGAGGTCTATGTTAACTTAAAGAATCCGTCCAAGGTCCAGGTGTTCCCTTCTGTCGGGCTGCATGTTGGAAAAGCTGGCGCACACAGGAAGTAGACGACTAAAGTCTGATCAGGTAACGTGTGGACGCTGTTTGTCTCCCAGATGTTTTAAAAAAGGGTTTCGATGTGAAGGATTGAAAGGGAAAAAGTGCTTGAAGCATTTAAAAAAGGAGCAGGAAAGTTTTAAGTTGAACTGAAGTATATTTTATATATACACATTTGTAAACCACATATCTGTACGTGTGTGAGCATCAGGTGTGTGTAGGCATTCACTGTGTTGAGCATTTTGTATTTTCTTTACCATTAGGGCCAGATAACAAAACATGAAACCTACAATCCAAAATGTATAGGAAACCTCAGAAGGTTTAATTGTTTGAATGTGTTTTCCTGAAGCTGATTACTCCACTGTTGTGTCTGATTAATAGAAAAGCAGCTTGCACGCACCGGTGGTAAATTAAATGTGCTTTAACTCAGCGAAAAGCTTTTAGGATGAAACGTTGCTCGAGAAAAGGTCTTATTAATACTGAATGACACCGAGCCCCGTTGGACACGTTTATATTTTGTGATATGAATAATCTCTTAGCAGTTTGGGTACTTTAAGGTTTCCTGTGACTAGAAGAACCAGTTTACTATCCAGTACTGTAGGTTAGCATTAGCCTGCATGGGGAAATCCCGTATCCTCGTCCATGTGTGCGTGACCGCTCAGACGTTTTACAGCTAAACCCCATCGTGCCACCCCAGACGTGGCGCTTCCTGTCTGCTTCAGCTCATTGGCACTTTAAAAATGTTACACGCAAGTCGGGAGGTTTTGGAGGAACACCCACGGTAACGTACGCTACACTGCTGTGTGCTAGTCGTGTGAAGGGAACAAAATGTACAAACCCAGTAACCAAAGGACGAAAGAAGAAGCACCGTGAAACTATTTTGTTGTTTTGCAACGTTAAACGTCTCGTGAGTCTTATAATTTGAGGGTATACGTGTGCATTTTCAGGATGACGTCTTACTGGGAAATAAGCTTGAATAAGGGAATCTGACTAAAAATAACAATAATGTGTGGCTGTCTCCACTAAAGAGAATCTCTCCTGATTGCTTCATCATTCCTTGTTTGGTTGTTACAAATACATTCTAGATAAATAAGGTCTAAAAGGCAATTATTGTCAGTATTTTTTGTTATTTTGGCCTTCGTGCTTGTTTTTTTATATTGAAGTGTGAGACACTTTTGTTAAGTACTGACTGCTTGGATGATGACTATAACACAATAGCAGAAAATGAATAATAGGCAGGTGTTTTAATTTGTTTTTATATCACAAAAGTAAGGCCACGATTGGTCTTCAGTCCATTTCAAAACTAGTAACTTTATATTGTGTTTTTTGCCATTCCAGTATTTATTTCCGTTGTTATCGAGCCGATCTCGGTTCAGAATGTAACTTTCTACATGAGCAAAATATAACGGGAGGCTATTATAGTCCAATGAGTTTACGTGATTGTTAATAATGGTTAAATAAAAAGACATTGATGTAATCATGTTGGAAATTTTTGACAAACCATGCGATCAAAAGTGTGCAAACAATAACTTGGTGGTTTTTGGACAACAACACATTCATGTACTAAGCTATGCATGTTTTTTTAAGAGAACACTGCTATGTTTTCAGCTGAATCTCTGTTTATTGCCACCGTTTTGGGTGGGGTGGATGTCTATACGTGCGTCTGTGTGTACAGTACATGTGTACATGTAGGAGTTTGAACGCAAGACACATTTGTCAGTGTGTGTTTGGTTTTTTGCAAATGTGCGGTGTATGTGTGCCCACTGTGTGTCCATCTGTAATACCCCCAGAGATCGGCCACATTTACCCGTTGTACCGGGTGTGTCTGGACGCCATGACGGCGCTCCCTCCTGGTCAATGTTTGCTAAAACAGCATCATAGCCTTATTTTTAACAATCTATTAAACTCAGTTTCATGGAGAAGTTTCTGTTATCATGTGTCTCTTTTTCATTCATTCATGCAGTGTGATGTTAAAGACCCTGAAAACACATTTTTTCCAATCAGCTTCTCACTATGTGTAACGGGGTCCTTCATGAACACTATTTTCTGACCAGTTTGGGTTATTATGAAGTGGGAGATTTTCATAACAAGGAAGACGTCATCCTTCAGTTAATCACAATTATTCCAAATCAGCACATTTGGAGAAACATGATTTTACTGGACAGGAAGAGAATGAAATGTAAGGAATAAAAAATACAATATTTGATCTGAAATGTATGAAGTGAAAGTATAAACCCTTCAAAGTAATTGGCCTATATAACCACTAGATGGTGATGTGTGTTTATTTTCCCAAATCGACTGAAGTGTCATATTCAAATATGATTTTCATCTCTGGTAACAAAGACATGATGCTGAAGCTTCTGTCAGTCATTATTCCATCATTCTGTTTACAGCTCAGATGAACTCCGTATGTGATTTTTAGGGTTGCAGAACAAAAAAATGATTTCATGTGATGAAATAAGTGTTAATCCGCTTGATATATTCAGACGATATCCTCAGGCTCCAGCATGATGTATATCAGTGTGGATGTGGAGGCTTGTTGATGTTGTAGATGAGGAAACACTGCTCAGTGTATTTTCCCACTTAGATACACTCATCCCTGCCGTCCTCATGTGGTCTTTCCCTCGGCCAGTAGGAGGCCGTGCTGCTCGATTCTTCTGTAGGATGCAGCATCACCACACATAACAATTTCCATGAAATTACATCACAGCATAAAGCCCACCTCCCGCCTCCGTCTCTCTCTTTGTCCCTCTGTCCCACCTCATCCACTCCTCCTCCTCCTCCCATTAAGCCATGCGGGGGCTGACGGCGAGGCCTGCACACACATACACAGCTTTTTGACGTCACAGAGTGTCTTGAAGCCCAGACAGGGGATTCTTGAGACTGTGACATGCCAAGCTTGTGCTGCATTACAGCTGGGATGCAACAAAAGAGGAACTAATCACAACTCCCTGCGTCAGAGCTGGGGAATGGAGGCAAAAAGTACCTTTAACATCAGCTGCAGATTCTGAATAAACAGATGTTTAGTCATGCAGATGAGGGAGATGTGTGTGTAAAACTGTTTAGCACCTGAGATACAAAGTTAGCCTGAATTTGGCTCATTTCATGGTGACGACAATGTCTAAACTGCTCCGATAAACGTATTAAAGCACAATAACAGAGGAAGAGGCAAACAAATATGCAAGTTATCGTAGGCCAGTGTGTTAATATTATGTATGATAATAAAAAATAATAATAATACATTTTATTTATGTTGCATCTTTCATAGAATGCAGCTTAAATGGCTTGATGTCTATGCATTATGCTGAAGAGACAGCTCACTGAAGTTAGCATGCTAACCAGCTAGCCCCAGCAGTCCCAGGTCCAAAGCTCCCACGTAAGCACCAACACTCCCTCGGTGCTCCAAGCTCACAGTCGCTGCACAGCAAACCGTGCTACGCTAACTAGCTAACAGCAGTTACAATTAGAAGCAATTAGTGGTTACTCTGGTGATATGTCCTAAGACACTGTACCGTCAAAATGATTTTGAAGCAGAGGGGTTTCGACTCTGAATGATAATCTCGCCTCATCCAGCAGAGATGGAAATTATTATTATGGCTGCACAGCTAATTGAAATATTATCTAATCGCAAAAATGGCCCGCAGGAGCTGCCATTTTTAATAAAGGTGAACTGTGTGACGAAACTGCATTTTTAATGAAGTACTGTGGTGCTGCAGAGACGTCCTGGCCCACAAATGTTATTCTCCAGATGTAAGAAAACATGTTTATTTGGTACAGACCCCATGAAATGTCCCGTCTTCTGGACTTCAACAGTTTTTTCTGTGAAAATGAAAACTGTGATGCATAATTGATAATTCACTAATCACACTAGTCATGATAACACAGTAAATAAACCCAGTAGTCCCCAATATGCGGTGGTTATATGTAGCTCTCTACGTGCTGCGTTCTCTCCGTTTTCATAGAAGTCTATGCCCCATCAAAGGTCAACTCTTTTGATGCGTTCGCTCCTTTGTTCCATGTTAATTTGTGCTGATGGCAGAACATCTTCACTAAAAGCTTGTGCTGTGATTGTGCTGCTCACACTATTTGGCAGGAAAGTCTTGAAAAGCCGCTTGAAATGTTGTTAGAAGAACGTCAGAGAAAAGAAAGTCAAGGGCAGAACATCTGTAGAAAGTACAGCAGAGAACAAGGACGTCACTACTTTTGTGATACAAGTTGTCTCTTCTGTACAACAGGCTGTATTCTTATTAAAAGGAATCCATGCCGTGAAGTCCACAGCTGTGGTTGCGATACCTTCTACGGAGGCCTGTTGCACGGCAACATCGAAAATTAGAATCGGAGTCTATTTGAGTCGTTCTTGACTGGCGGTGAACGTGGCTACAAGTCCAGAAAAACAGGGGAGTGAGAGAGGGGAGGAAGTCAACAGAGAGACAGAGAGAGAGAGGAAATAAGAGAGGCTAACCAGATGATACTGGAGTAAAAAATATGGCAGTGGCGAGGAGAGAGGGGAAGAGATGAATCAGCTATCTGGAACGTCGTCCCTCAGAGTCGTGCAGCTGGGAGCCTTGGTAAACAAGAAGTATGGTTGATTCCAGAGCATGATAGTCTCTGCAGGCCTGTGGAGAGAGACGGCGCGGGCACTCAAAGATTTGATCATACAGAGTCAATACTTTTTTTGCGATTTCACGTTTTGGTTGCTCTGATTGCTCTTGTTTTGTCTCTTGTTAAGCCCACATTCCTCATTTTTAACTACAGGGTCCTCCCGATGCTGCTGCCAAAATTTTTAAATCATTCACTCGCTCGCTGGCTGCCAAAGAATTTCTTCCTAGTAGAAACCGACCTGACGGACCTGCTCTTCCGAAATTCACACAGGATGAGGGAAGACCTAACGAGGGGGAGAAATGCACCCAAACCAACAAAATGCAAGCACAGCTAACTCGTATCCATGAATCAATCTGAGTCTGTTGTTGGTGGCTGATCTCCCGTGAAGCAGCTCAGATGATATGTTAGACACTTTTTTACTTCTCCCACTGAACACAATAGTTTTGCTTAGCTTGCAGGGGACTGTTCATGTGCAATTACACAGGCGTCCCCCTCAGGAACTGCTCTTAAAGAGCAACTCCACATACATGAACACGTTAGAAGTGTTAATGTGTAAAACATGTGGAGTTACCCTTTAAGAGAATTTCATGTGGGTGTCCCCTCCAAAGTTGATTTTAGATTTTCACCCGTGAACTAAATGTACTGCAACTGTGTACATTTGCCTGAAGTATATGTACAGTGACTAACCCTCACTCTCCAGGCTTTGTCTCCTGTGTGTACATCCACAGGCAGCTCTCTGCTGTTTGTTGTGTATACAGCAGGTTAAACAGTCAGTTATCCGGTCCAGAACATTATATCAGACACAAAAACATCTAGATGTAGATAGAAAACGAGCAACAAAGATTCAGCCTTATATATGTAAAATATGTTAAAATGGCTGCTAACTGTAATACTGAGCCACAATGTCCCCGAACATCTAATATGCTAGAATTGGTGTCTTTTATTGTGTGTGTGTGTGTGTGTGTGTGTGTGTGTGTGCACCTATAATAGCATGTGATTTAAAAGCCTCCCTCGCTCCTGGTGAGAGTGCCTTTGGCCTCCCGTGGAGGTGCGCAGTATTTCACAGTGATGGGCTGGGCTAAGCATTTTCTGAGCCAATACAGCAGAGCAACACTGCATTCTTAGAGCGCACTGCTGTGCACGCCATAAACAAAACACAAGCCTGCAGGTGAGGCCTCGTTCGCTAAAAAATAAAAGTGGACACACTTAATGGGCTATTGGCTGCAGTGTGTGGTTGTGTGTGTGTGTGTGTGGTTGTGTGTGTGTGTGTGTGTCTATTTATAGCAAATGACTAAAGTGCTGAGGGGACAGAACTGGGGTTGTAAGCGGGGACACAGTTTAGTGTGACACCGTGTGCTGGCTAGCAGTGAGGCAGAGGTTATATATGGGTGCAAAACAGTCAGATCCTCATCTACCCTCTCTCTCTCTCTCTCTCTCTCTCTCTCTCTCTCTCTCTCTCTCTCCTATATTTAGAGATTTAGAGCTTTTGAAGCACACAAGTGTGAGGTTTAACCTTGTTTGTGGAGCAGGAGGAAAACTGAATCTTACATCCACCCTGCTGCCCTCTCTCTCTGTGTGTATGTGCTGAACTCTAAATGTAAGAAAAGGGTGCAAGAGAAGAAGAAAAACATGTGAGGTGGCGGTGAAAGGCAGTCGGCGTCTTGCATCGACAACATGCTATGAATTATTGACCGCCCAGATATCGATGAGGAATCGTGTGCGTGTTAGTTTGTGTGTGTATAAATATATATGTGGTGCGTTGAATAATTAAGCATCTGCAGTGTGTTTGTGTGTGTGTGCACTTCTCTACATACTCCATGTATGTTTGTGTACTCCGGAGCAGGGCGAGCAAGTCTCTCTGCCGTCTGAGTGACATCACTGCCCTGCAGAGCATGACAGGCGGCAAGGCCACAAGCAGCGGGGGCATGTGGGTAATATTACCCACACTCCTCGCTCCTTTATTTATCCCCTCTGCCCCAAGGGTCCGGTTACTCTTTCATCGATGACGTAGATGCACTGCTGTGCTGTTATAGCTCTCCTCCTCTCTCTTTCCCCCATATAATTTTTTTCTTTATGCACTACTGTGTTATTGCATGCAGGCAGCGCCTGGATGATTTTAGTCTTATGAATCACTCTCCTCCCTTTTGAATTCTATGATTCATGGAGCTGGCAGTGGTTTTCTCTCTGAAGAGGCACTTTAGAGCTTTCAGACACTCTGTACACTCTCTGACGATCGTTCTGCTTGCGCGATCCAGCTTTATATCTTATGCACACATGTAAACAAAAGAGCTGAGCCACGGCGGCTAGTCGTGAGAAAATCGTGTTTAATTAATACGGATCCGTCTGCCTCGTCAATCACAAAAACTAATCACAGAAACCAAAAAAAAAAGCTTTTCTGAGTTGTTTTCGAAGCGACCGCACCTGGAGGGACAAGTCTCTCTATGATCGGGCGTAAATGTGAGTGAAACTTTGAATTTCACTTAAGTATTTTGTTAGTTGATTTGGTATAGAGATCCCAAAAATCCTGCCCATGTTTAGGATTCACCTCTCAGTGTCGTATGGCTCTAAAGTTGGCAATGTTGATCGATCAGTCCACTAAAATGTCTCATGTCTCGTTTCGCCTCTCTGTCCTTACTTTACGAATATGTGTACATGACTCCAAGCCTCACCTGCACCTTTGACTTAAGGTATGCAACTCCACATGTCCATGACACTTCACCCTTTCAGCCCCCTCTCACAGCATCTGTTGGAGCAGCTTCATTAGTGACCAGAACATGTGTCCGATTCAGATAAGTTAGCGTGACACATAAGTCCACTTACAGTAATTACAATATATATGCATCAAGCTGTTAGGCCGGAGATGTACTCGCTTATAACCACGCATCTGAGCGGACACCTTGCATATTGCATCCCATGGACGCAATAATTAATCTTCACTTGTCAGCTCCAACTAAAAAACCAACAAAGATTAAACCCGAGGAATTTGGCCTGATAGCTGCCCTGAAGCGGCTGAATTACAGGTGACTAAGGGTTGCCACTTCCTGTTCACATCTGTTACATCCATCCAGCCGTGCACACTCATCTCCTCCCCTTCTCTTTCTTGCTCTTCTACCACACCCTCAGTCTTGCCTCCATCTCCCTCCACCTCCGCATTATCAGTCCTCTTTGGTGCCCCGCTGCGAGGTCTCACTGCTGGGCTACATCCTCACTTTTGATCCCTCAGTGTTGCATCTGATGCGGGCCCACCGGGGCTCTGAGCTGTGCTGACCTTTCCCAAGGGCCCTCCCATGTCACGCTCATCTGAAGACCCCCGGAGAGAGGCCCGGGAAAATATTGACATCTCCTATCATCAAAAAGCAGCTGACATCCTTCTGTGTGCAGTGTTTATGTGTGTGTGTTTGTTTGACTGATGTATGTTCATGCTTTCCTCGTTGTCTCGTAAATGTCGTTATTCATACTGCTATTTTTCTCCGGGCCAGCTTCTCCTCCATCTCCAGAAAAGTGTGTGCATGTGAACATGATGTAAGCAGCCCGCACATCTTACAGATGGCGAGGTCTGCTTTGAAGTCATACACGGCTGATTAATACTGATTAGTCGAAGTGATCGTGCAAGAGATAACGGACACTCATGTTATGCTCGGACCTTGATGTCTTAGGTTAGTTGTTACTATGATGTAAAGGTGAGTGGAAGACATAAAAAAGACAACCGAGTGCTGTTGTAAAGAGAGCAGCGTGTAATATATTTGACACAATCTGTTTTTTCAGAATAAAGTGCTTTGTATTGTGGTAGTGAAATTAGTTTGCAGGGGACATTTTGTGCAGTTTAGGTGTTGGTTTTGTTACGTGTTATTCATAATTCCTTGTTAACACTCAGACAATGGAAAGTGCGTCGCTGGAATGGGTCCTTAAACCTGGAAAAGGTTAGCATTTTTGCTAACACCTCAAATTGAATGGGTTTTTTGAATAGCTTTTTCTTAGAGGCCTGAAATTAAGTAAACACAAGCTTAAGAGATTTTCACGCTTTGTTCTACAATATAAAATACGTCAGTGAATAACCCACGTTTGAAATATGAAACGTTTGTGTGTCCTAAAACAGGCGGTCGCTAACAAGCGGCTAAATGAGACTGCAGAGGTTGTCGGGGACATTAAAAGTCATCACGCCGAACACGGAGACTCATCTGCCCGATCTTCTAGAAACTGTTCTAACTCTAACTTTACACCTTGAAGATTTATCAATTCAAAGTAAAGTGTGCATAGTATAGTGTAAGACACTAAATGGTGACTTGTTTGTGTGCTGCTGAGTACAAAGAGCCGGTCAGTAGCTGTCTAACTTACAGTTGCTCTGCATAGAGACAGGAAGCGGTGAACAGCTAGCCTGGCTCTGTCTAAAAGTAACAAAAACCCTTCTACTAGCAAAGTGTAGTGCAAAGACCCAAGTGTGAAATGACAATTTGCCATTTTGCAGAGTGTTACGCACGGGACATTTTCTGGGCCGTACTGTAACTTCCTGGAATCTCGGCTAGTTGCCTGGCAACTGGTCGTGTTATGTGTAATGGACCTAACGTGAGGCCGTAGTGTTCATGGTTACTGGAAGATGTTACTGATAAGAATGTTTGTTTAGGAATTAGAAAGCACCCTGATTGTTACAGGCCATCACACATTTGCCAGTGCACGCTATGGTGGTGTTAAAGCACAGTGTATCATACCCACACACACCTCTGAGTTCGCCCTCCTTCAGCCACTCACAGCTGCTATCACATACAGCGATATACTGTAGTTTCCACTCTCTTCCCTTTGACTTATTTATATTTCTGCCACCCTCCTGTGTACATTATGGCCTGTCTTTACCTTACGGCTATGGGCACAGAGCTACATCTGCCAGGCTGCATGAACTCAACAAAATTTTATACGGTTTGATTTTCCGTCCCCTTGCAATCCAATGGAAAATAAAGTGAGAATAAACATATGGTGAAGAGAAACCCACACTTCTATATTTCCTCTATGGTGTTATGGTGCGGTATAGACATTATACTGCATGTCAATAAAGCTGCCTGAAATGCAGAAGAATGCTGACTACATCATCGAATAGGATACTGTATGCACTGTACAAAGACGATGAAGCAACTTGTCAGCTGGTTTCCATAAATAACACATGGAATTGGAAATGAAGGTGTGTTTACCCTCTCTTTGCACGTATGCTTGGATGTGGACGGAAGCGCGTATTTACATGGCTCAGGCACACACATGCATTAGCACCGCACACGTGCATAAGCAAATGTTTTGCTGTCGTGCGGCATGATGTGATTACCGAGCATCTCTGGCTGCAGTGGCAGGCTCGCGGTGAGATGGAGTCATAAATCTCTGACAGGGAGACAGACAGAGAGACAGACAGCCCGACAGATGGGAGCAGAGGGACTGAGTCTGCGGTTTGTTTACTGAAGGAGCGCCACATGTCTTTGGTGCGTCGGCGATTTGTCATTTTTACTTAGCAGTGCAACTTAGTGAATCTTGAATGTAAACATGAATGTAGATTAGACTATAGGCACACTGTTAGATAGGAGCTCTGCAAATTACAAGGAGCCAGATACAGCTTCACAGCAAACACAACTCTAGAAACAGAGTTCTTTTTCAAACTTAAGGAAATTGTCTGACATTTTGGGAAATCCACTTATTTACTCAGGGTTAGATAAGAAGATTGACACCACCCTCTCAAGCAGCCAGTTAGCTTAGCTTAGCACAAAGACTGTAAACAGGAGCAAACTGATAACCGGGTTCTTTCCAAATCCACCTAGCAGGATCTCTTAAGCAACATGACCTTTGCCTGACGACTGGTCCCAGCTAAGAAATAGATTACCATTTGCTTTTGGCAACAGGTACCGGCAGAATAGGTCGATGATGTAACAAACAGTAAATGACTGTTCCCAAAACAACATGACAAGTTATGTATGTGACTGTATGTTATGTTCATGCCATCACATTGTGCATGACGTTATATATATATGACGTTACACACATTAGTTGACACGAAACAATCGCAGATGGTTAGGTGAAGGAAAAGATCATGGTTTGGGTAAAAATAAGTACGTTATGTTGCGTACTGTGGGTAAGTTCCATATGTATGGGCTTGATTTACAGTAAATTAAGTGTAATGCTTAAATAAACGTGTGTATGAACGTTAAAGTAAGTCAACTTTTGGTTTGACAAGACACAAGAACAACAGTCTCTAAGGTGAAAGTCCCGTGTTTGACCCATCGATCCACTCCAACCTCCTACACAGACTTTGTCACTCTTTACACTAAGTCACCTGACTTCCGCCTTTGCTCCCATCATAATTACTAAATCCACAAGAGCTGCCAATGTAAACATCGGTCATTTTGACCCCCTTAAACAAATACAGTTGTCCTTTTTCTAGTGAGGATGGGCTGATCTTTGGACGGAGCCACGCAGGTTTCCACAAATTTCAAGTGTCTGTGCTAAGTTAAGTTTTCCGGATGGTGACTCCAGCTACACATTAACCCTACAGACATGACAGTGGTTATAAAAAATGCATAGAAAATTAAATCAAGGTTGTTCTAACCCACCCAGCCTGGGTATCACCTTGATGCATTCAACTGTCCGTCACTGATGGCTCCTGATGATTCGTGCGCCTGCACTTCCTCCACCTCCTGAGTGAGTTTCTGTGTTTTTGCTGCGAGTGAGCCGAGAAAAACTGTCAAAGATGTGTTCCCATGACAACCTCCATCCAGCATTAGCAACATGAAGTGTCAGGGAATATCCGTGAGCGTGTGTTTGCGTGTGAAAAGGAGGAGGGAGAGAAAAAGACAGTCGACGTGGGTGGAAGCAATTTCAAATGGAGCGCAGAAGACCTTGGACACACTGTAAATAAGAAGTGTATGTGTGGGTAAAAGGTGACTGCCAGTGTAGAGTTTTCTCCGCCAGTGGAAATGAATATAAATAAACCTTAATGTTGAACTTTTTTCTAATCTTTCCTGACACCCTGAGAGAGCAACTTTATTCAAATTCCTCACGTGAGTGGGAAACAAAGCGCAGATGCATTTACATTTATGGAAACGTGCATGCAAAGTGCACTCGCTTGCGCACGACTCACTCCGTCGGGGATAACCTCTGAGTAAGATAAAGTTGTAGCAGGCTGAGATCCCAGCAGACAGACTGTGCTGGATGTGTTTGTGTTGTTATTTGCGTCACGTCCAACACTTGAAGGACTTCGACAAGTGTTGTTAGGCGCCAGAATATCGTCTCTTAAAACATTACCAGTCAGAACAGGGAATATAATTTACATTTTGCACAGTGAATGATGATGTAAACATTTTTCTAAGCCTTTGACCGTTCCTCGAGATTATTATCTTGTTTTTTTAAATAGGTCATGGTCGTGGTTACTGATATTGGCTCTTCTTGTGAAATAAATCATGTTGTGACATGTTCCTGGCACCTGTCAGCTCCTTGCCTGAAGTAGTCACTCACAGTGCACTCCTGCCTATCTTCCTATCTATCCTCTCTTCTCCCTCACTGTAGGTGTTATTTTCAATCTCACTCCCCACCGTTACCCCCTCCCTCTTTTACCTTCTCGTCCTCGTATCTCAATAACATGGAAGAGCAGAATCTTCTTCCAAATCTGTTGTTGACATTTTTGGAAAATGCAGTTTCCTTTAAAAGCCCACATAAACACCTCAAAAGTAGTAGTACCCGACTTCAAAGCTCCAATTTATAAAACTTACCTTCAGGGATGCGATCCTGTATTTCATACACGTCAAACTAAATTAATCTCTGCTCTCTCTTCCCTATTTCTCTCTCCGACACCGATGAAATACAGCAGGAGCAACAGCAGCTTCTTAGCTTTTTATTGGACGCCGCACACAGCGGCACAGCTAAAAAGACATACAGCAGGGCAGAGGGGAATTAAAACCACTAATGTATCAGCCAAGGTCGGACTGTGGTGGTGGAACGTGGCTTCCTGACCTCCGGGATGCCTCGCAGGAACATCCGTCTCCTTCGTGACAGGTTGAGGTGAAGAGCTGGTACATCTCAGCTGGAAGGCGAGAACAGCATCTCCGGACTGCACCAGCGTCCATTTTTTTATGTGACATAGTGCCTTGGTCTTTATGAGGGTTGAGAGTGCGCATAATAGGATTGCGAGGGATAGACTGGAAATCAATAAAGCACGGTGTCAGATCTGGTGTGAGGGTGCAGTTGGATTCAGTTTCATGTGATGTCATTTTGGAAAACGGTGTGATGGAATGTACTTGTACTTTACATTTGCTACTACTTTATACTTCTACTCAACTTTTCTTCTTGTCTGTCCCTAGTCGTTATTTTTAAGTCATTGCCCCTAATTGTTGTTCTTAGTTGTTGTTACAGTCATTGTCTGTAGTGGCTGCATTTCTATGTCTGTTTTATTGTTAGTTTTTATGTTAAATTGTTGTATCACGTGTTTTATTCCCCAAAAGCCTCACCAGGGACAAGGACCGCAAATTAACCATTGCATCGGTTGCGTGTTGATTGGATGTAACGATGCCTAAACGTATTTTCCCCGTCAAATAAACTGATTCAAACTGGGTGTATTGCATATGCAAGTCCAAGTCCACTTTTGGTGACATGCCAGTCTTTTCCAGCCAATCCATAGTCAGGTGACCTTTGTTGTCAACAAAAATAATGGTGGCATTTTGGTTCGGTTTAGGCAACAAAACTACTTGGCGGGGGTCAGTAAAAGATGGCGTTTCGTATGTGACAAAGGTTGAATGCGTTCCAGCCTTTGACTTTTGGTTTCACACGGGACGGGAGCATCAGTCTCCTGGGCTGAAAGTCTTTGTTTGACCATCAACCCCAACCTCCAACCCACTTGGACTTCGCTCTTCGTACAACGTCACCTGAGTTGAGTTGTTTTCCAACAAAATGAAAAGGAAGGATTGGCGTATAATAAATAAATCTCATTTTCATAACCACATTACAAACCTTAAATATTGCCAATAACTGTTGTGGCCGTCACAGGCTCCTTGCTTTATTTTGTATTGGGGACATCACAGTGTTTCGTCCCTCCTCTTTCTCTGTAGGAGTTTGAGTGTTTGCCCATTCCTCCTGTGTCCTGCTGGCATGTTGCACAAATTTGGCCTTTTAGTGAAGGAGAGCTGGTTGGGTGTGAAAATGCCAGTGTTTGTGAAACTTCTTGTGCACTGAGTCGTAGGGAACACTTCCAACCCCGAGGGATGTTTTACTTTTATAGGAACATGGGCACCACTGACTCGAACATTTCTAACCTTTTTTGGGGAGCTTTGAATGTGACTGCTCCTCACCAGGCTGAACCAGCAATTGTCCTTTTTTCTCCCCTGTACTTCCCTGGAACGACTCCAGTGCTTCAGTATCCTGCTCTGTTTTGATAAATACGACCTTGATTGTGCACCATCACGATGATATCAAAGCTTATATCGCATTATCAATCAAGAGCTGAGGCGTGACCTTTATATGGCGCATAGTGTGTTGAGACCTGTGTGTGTGTTTGTGTGTGCTTGGATCGGTTTCTAGGCAATCGCCACAGGCTCGTTATGTCACCGTGAGTGTCCTCCCACGGCTATAAGTCTTATCACTATCTGGTTGTGTAAACTTGTTTTGCTGTGGAGCAGAGCTTTCCCGTGAACCTAGATGAATAACAAACTGTGTGTTTATGGAGCATTTTTAGGCCCCAGTCCAAGTGGTTGACAACTCTTTTCTCAAGCCCAATATCCCCGACAGTAGTGGAAGAAGAACTCCTTTACCTCAGTAGTAGTAAAAAACAAAACAAAAACAAACTATATTACAATACTAGAATTATCAACAAAGTGTATCTCTCTTTTACACACTTGGAAGGGTGAGGGAGGGGATATTCACTCCGACACACTGGACCTTTTAATGAAACAATTTCAGAAGCTTAGAGCGGATGGATCACCTGATGAAGGTCTAAGTACCGAAACGTTGTTGTCATTAAACTTAATTGCAAGTGAAGCTGACAGTGTGCAGGAGTCTTTTTCCCAATTTTGTCGGCCATCGGTCTTCTCCTACGCACCTGTCGATCTTAAGGTGTGCAAAAACTCTACTCTGAGAAGCTTGGAGGGAAAAAGTTTCTTTAGCATCTCATCAACGGGCTCCAACCAGACAGTTTTTTTGTTAGGAGTTAAAGGCCGAAGAGGCTTGTAACCACGGTTTTAGCTTTAAGACTTAAGCTTTTATCATATGTGTTTTAAAGGGGCTCTAAGTCTCATTCAATAAATAACTAAAATGATCAACAAAATGTGAATAAATAGCATTTATTCTATTTATATTTATCTATTCTATTCTCTTCTATTTATTGTGTTGCAGAGATATCTACTGAATTAGCATGCTAACCAGCTAACAGCAGCCCGTCCTGGTCCTAGTGATGTAAACACTAACGCTCCCCTGTTCCTCCAGCTCCCAGTTCAAACCATTAGCCGCACATTCAGCTGAGCTAACTTGTTGAGGGCAGCTACAGTTAGCAGCAGTTAGCGGTTCATGCCCCTATTTGTTTTTGGTATGAATTTGACAGGTGGCCAATTCTTACACATTGCACCTTTAATGTAAAAACGTCAGCCGTGAGAAAACTGAGGAGGATAAAAATATATATTTTCTTCTTAATTGTATTGGAGAAGAAATAGAACATTTTACGTTGTACTTGAGTAGATGTACTTTGTTACTTTCCACCACAGGTTCCCAGCAGTCAACATTACCAAGTCTGCCTGTATACTTGTGGTATACTGGCGTCAACACAGGTTGTTGAGTTCTATTTTTCTGGATCTTTCACTGTCTGTTGATGATCAGAAGCTTTGATTGAAAGTATATATATAAAAAAGGTTTTGGTAGCTTTTGTTTAATACCTGAATGTATTTTTTTCCATCCACATCCAACCCAGTCTTTTTCTGTCCCTGTCTTACCCTATGTCTTTGCGTCTTTTGCGTATCCTCACATACTTCCACATTCCAGTCGTCACCCATGCCTCTTTGCCAGTCTCTGTCATTCTGCACCGTGTGTTTTAAAGAACTCCAGTCTAGATTTAGACTGTCTTAATTAATTCCCTTGGTGAACAATGTTTCTTTTAACTGCTCAGACTCAGACGTGGCTGCTCTTAAGCATCGGAGAGGAAGGTTCAGCTATCTGAATTTTAAATGCCAGATCTGTGGGTGGCAGACGCTGGAGTGGTTGTTGAAGAGGAGTCACACTGATGCTGCTCAAAGTCAAATGTTGCTGATAGCTGATTGCACATGCATAGGGACACACACAAACACTTGTGTGACAGAACCGTGCTAATCAGCCGCTTAGCTGAGTTGGATCTGCCGTCCAGAGTATTTGACCAGTCACATCCTTGAGGAGAGCATGTGAGGAAACAGAGAGCTTGAGAGAGTAGCTTTGGTCGGGTATGAATAGCAAGTCTAATCGCCCCAGGCCATGGGAACCAGCTAGCTGCAGGGCTAAGAATATGCCAGATTGGTGCTTGGTTTGACAACCAGAGAGAACTGCTCTGCCGGGCAAGACGGTGACCCACAGTGGGAGGGGATTGAGGTCAGCTTGACACTCTCTGCCACCAAAGCTGGCTCAAGCTTATACAAGGGGAATAAGGAGCAGAGTTATTTTAGTGTACAGTATGTACAAGGCAGATATGGGTGAGAGAGAGAGTTGTCCGATAAGCCTATTGTGAGCTTATAGAAAGTGTAACAGAGAACTTTAAATAGAACTTAAAAAGCCTAAAGATAGACCATGGGCGGGGAACAACACTGACCCATCATGGCTTTAATACAGACCGGATTCTTATTGACAACATTGCCCTGCTGTAATTGTTTCCCATGCCTTTGCATGCATTATTGTATATTAATAATGTATTTGCAGTATTGAGATATGCTGGTTCGCTGAGGTCATATTGTCTTTCACAGCTTGGTTGTCCAGCTTAAACAGAACCATGTTTGGGTTTTTGCATTTTTTAGCTCATTTACTACAAAGCACTGAAAGTCTGTACTCAAGCGTGAGTACAGTTACATTACTGAAATATTACTCAATTGGAAGTAAAACTACAGGTATTCAAATAATACTTAAAGGTTGTACTGATATCGTTTTTATGTAGACAGATATATTTTTAAAAAATACATCTACAAAGCTCATAGAAAGGTGCAGAATAGACATTTGTTTTCCTTAAAAAACATTATTATGATTGTGAATTAATAATTCAAAAAAATTTGTTGGATCCAAAATGATTGTTTTGTTTATGTCCGTGTAAGAATTCTTTGTTAGCCAATAATATAACGCTGTTGGTACCACGTGGTATCTGTGTTTCGTCAGCGATTTAAATTCTTGGTAGCTGCCAGTTTGTGAAAAAAAAAAAACACACACGGCCAGCATACTTTACTGTACCATCAAAATTATTTCAAAATTGTTATTTTAAAGTGAAAAAGTTGCATAATGTTGCTATAAGTTCTGCTTCGTAACCCATCACAGTGAACACCATGTCCTGTTTTACCTTTTGCGCAACTTGCCAAACGAAAAGACTCATTTGAATTTGGTTCCCTCAGGCTGCAGCTCAGGCTCAAATCTGCACAAAATATGACCCTTGAAGGTCTTCAAAGTGAATAGTCTCTCTCTTCATGAACTACCACTGCATATCAATACCCACAGTAAGAAAATCGTTACCCTGCGGTGCTCAGTTCCTTCAGGATCGAAGAAATCCTAACAGCATCTGACCTTCAATAATCACCTCCCAACTTGAGAAACATGTTGGCTCTAATTGAATCCTGTCATTCTGCACCTGATATGAGGGCACTGCATCCAAACCCTTCTACCCAGTCACTGTCCATAAATTTTTCAGCCTGTATTGACTCACCCTGTCAATATTTCTGGCGGCCATTAAAATTCATGAAGGGTACGTGTGTGTAGGTCATAGAGCAACCAAAATGAGCACCACTCTCATTAACCCTGCTGAAATTCTTTGAAATCAGAGATGCACACGATTTCCTCACAACACTAGGTGCCTGGAGCTTTATCAATTTGTGTCCAGTAAGAAGAAGAAGAGGCATTTTCTGGCACAGCTCTGCTCGCTTCTTCTTGTGAGGCTGTGCATGTATATGAGAAATGACCTGAATTGAAATGACTGAAAAATACACCAAATTTGCAATAGAGGCTGGTCTACTACATCTCTCACTCGGTTATTTTTCTACAATTCACATGCAATCTGTTGCAGAAAATTGCAGGTCAGACTTGTTTTCAGTGGACTGAAATATTGTTGCTCATATAAAAGACCTCCCTGGTTCATTTTGAAAGGCTGGCGATGCTTTTTTTGGACTGGTCGCTGGCCGATAGCTTGACCTGAGAATGTGCCAGGTCACTACACACAGGGAGGCGTCAGCAGAGCTATTAACGACTAACTAAGCTCCATCCGTCCTCAGATTAGCAGTGTGCCAGGATGCTTGAGAAATAATCAACAGCAGTGAGAGCGGTGGCTTTTTCTCTCTCTGACAGCTGCATCATCTTCCTTTCTCTCTTTCCCTCTTCCCTCTCCCTTCCCCTAATCTTTGCTGTCTTGCCGACTCCTCTCCTCAGCATACCTTTCTTGCTATTTCCCCCAAACAGATCTCTTTCTCTCTCACACATCTTCCATTTTAATATCTCTGTGTCATAATCTCCTTTTCCTGTTCTCCCCTTCCCTTTCGTCTCATTTCCTTTTTGAAAACTATAAACCTTTTAAGGGAAAGCTGCATGCTGCCCTGGCTGTCAAAAATAAAAAATAAAAAAAAAAATTCACACCATGGAAGTCCAGAGGAGAATGTTACACACTTTCACTGAGTAACACTTCTTTCTCTTCCTCTCTATCACAATTAGGCTTACTGTAAGGACGCCTTTTTACTGTGCAGGCAGCAGCTCTTAGCCGTGACAGGAAAATAAGTGTTAGGATAATTTGATCAGCAATGAGCAAATTTTAATGCAAGTATGAAAGACAAATGCAGCGAATGCGACGCTGGTAAGTCATAACCATCCATCCGCAAAAAATACTGTACACGTTTGACATTTTCAGTGAAATGACTGTTGATTAATGACCATAAAGAGCATTTGCTTCTGCAGCCCTGCTTATTTATTTTCTTTCCTGCAGACAGTCTGCAGTTGTGCTCTGTGTTGACAGGGCAAACATGAGGGGGAGGTGGGCCGCCGCATCAGTAAATGCCACGACCAGGTTGAACTCCTAATTCTGTCCATATTAGTTGAAATTTGCCTGCTCGTTGGTGCTTCAGAAACCCAGCCGTGATCCAAAATAAGCCTGAACCTTTTCCGCTCACGAGTAACTTCATGCCCTAAATAGCCCAGAGGAAATATCACGGTGTAAAGGAACACTAAAGGAGAAAAACATGCAGGGCCTTTAAATTTATATTATGTCTTTGGGAAATCAAGAGGTTAACAGTTGTTATTAGTGTGAAAATGGGAGGATTCAGGATGTTGACAGTCTAATAAGGTAAAATATCACATAGCTATATTCAAAAAACGTGCATGACAGCACATTTAACCCCTTTGCTGACATATCCCCCATAATCTAAACACAGATCGTTTTGATATTTCAAACTTTAGCAAAGATGATTAAGATTTGACTGACTTTACTGTGTAAACATTTGTCAGATATCTCGACAGAGAAAGTAGGTCCCATCTTACTCTCCTTCGAACAACATGTCTGAGTCACGAAATGGCTGACATTAAGTGCTGGCCCAGCTTGGTGATACAAAGGGAATGTCTCATTCAAGCACATGCAATAGAGTGTATGCTCGCATACAATAGTGCAAAAATATTTTGATTTGATTTGATGACATTTATGACAAATCGTTGTTTTTAATGCATCCACTCAAAAATTGTGGAAACGTGGGCAGGTAAGCTGGATACGGCAGCTTGGTCAGTGGCCTTAAGCTTTGAACAATGACGCTCTGTCCACCCTTGTTCTTCTCTGTGGTCAACACGTAATATGCAACGTCCGGTTAGACTTTCAAAATAAAGTCTGTTAACATTTCAGATACGCAAATAATGGCTTTTGGACTGTTTAGGCACAAAAAACTGTTTAGGCACAAAAAACAACTTGCTTAGGTTTAGGTAGAGATCACGCTTTGGGTTAAAATAACAACTTTCAGTAAGTCATGTAACTCACATCAGGTAATGAGAGTACGTCACTCATGTAACATAAGAGATGGCCGCCCCCAACTCAGACTTTTCCCGCTCTATATACTATTGCTAATTTGGTCTGCCAATCATAAACAAGTGTCTCTGGCAGAAATAATTCCAGTAAAAGTCATTCAGGTTCAGTTGAGTGTGCAGTTCAGTGTATATTTCAGCCCACACATATATGATGACGGCGCAGGCTGAAAACCAAAGAGCACTGTTCAAGGGAGAAGCTATAGAACATAAACATAAACATTCTGCTCAGAGTACAGTCAGTCATGTTTAGATCTTTTTTTTAAAATTATTTTTACAGCACATCATAACTCTCGCCCCTACACACTGTTCTGAGGTGTCAGAACAGTGTGTGCTTTATGACCATCTCAGGGGAGACTGAAAGATTGGATGGACACGCCTTAATACCATCAAGGTCACCATGTTGGCTTTGTGTGATTGTGGAACAAACATCAGACTCTATACAAGCTGCTTATCCTCTTTATCTACTGATAAAACAACATAGATTGTTTAGCTGAAACTTTGGTCACCGTTGGAGACTCAGAGAAACAACAAAAATGAGTCTGTAATGAGGGTTTTATAGCGTTGTATATATATATATGACCGTTTTTTATTTTCATTTTCATCAGCTCTCTACTGTGGGATTTATGCCACCACTGTCTAAAAGTGCCCCTACCCTGTGCTTTATGGCACTAATATGAATCAGAGTGCAGAGAGCATAGGGAGTGTAATATATGTCCACTGGCTCCCCTCTAGCAAGCCCATCACTCTGCCTTTACTGCAGGTTCCTGTTGGGGTTCAGTGTGGATTATAGCCGGTAAAATGTAGGGACTAAACATTTAGACCCTAATGGTTTTAGACTGTACCACACATAATTATACTTTAATCTAGACATGTGATGACAATTCTCATTCAAGTGATATAGCTCCGTGGTGCACTTTCAGACAGTTAGTTAGTTAGTTTCACGATATACTTAAACCATTTCTGTCTCCCGTAGTTTGTTTATGACTTCACACAAATAACCATATGCCAGATTCATATCTTCTTCATAGCTTCGCTTCCATTTAAGCAGATGATGATAATGTATCATGTCACAGTGACAATCTCTGTAGTGCTGCAGGAACGTAACAGGGAATTAATATACAGCGGCACCTGGATCAGTCATTTAAGGAGAGGGAGGAAACGGTCCAATGCCACTTGTCCAGGATCCAAACAGAGAGGCGCTGTGACATTAATCCAAACAGGCTCCTGTTGTTTAATCCTATTGATGATGAAAGCTCTAATTGATTGAGCAACAGCGTTCTGGGTTTTTTTGTTTTTTTTTTATGCATTTTTTCCGCTTCCCCTCAAATGCAAGAGCATCCTCTTGAAAACAAAAAATTCCCAAGATGAATAAAACAGTCACTCTACTTGAGTGTATTCTTTTTCAGAATATGATTTTTGTTTTTTATAAGTTTTGTATCGACTGTTTATCTATACTTTGGGCGTAACGTTTTACCTTACTGTTATTATTATGTTGTGTTTTTTTTGTTTTTTTTTGCCATTTCAAGTGCCTATTCATTGCTTTTTTTTGTCAGCTGTTTAGCCTAGCCATCAGCTATTTTAGCTAACTATCAACAGTTTATTCATTACTTTTAGCTAACTATTTCAGCTGTTTTTTAATGATCCTACTTGTATCTAACTATTTGAACTATATAGGCTATGCTTTACTTTAAGCTTCCCATTACTACTCACTTACTCTCTCTCCTGAAAGGAAGCGGGCTTCAGTTCGTGACGCTTCGTGGTGCTTTGTGGCGCCTCATGGCGCTCCCGACTGCTGTCTCTCCCTGGTGTGATATTGAGAGGGTAGAAAAGAGTAGTGAAACTTGTGAGAAGTACTGATACGCAGAGGAAGATAAAGTCATGTTATGCCAAAGAAGTGCCGAAACGTGCCAATATTGCTTACTGGCGAGTACCTGTCTACTCACAATTGCAACATGTGGTTGCAATCTGATTGATACCTAGCTACTGGTTATTGTAAATTTACTATATATCAGCATCACACCATGTTTATCATGTTTTGTTGTTTATTTTCCTCCTTTACACAAATCTTTGGATGTATTTTTTAAATAGAACAAAATTTAAAAAAATGTAAGCTGAGTTTAGATTCCAAGGACCAAGCAACACACTGACAATTACTGCCATATGCCTATATAATGCTATTATCAGCTGAAGTAAGGTTTGTTTTGAAACCTAGGCATTCCTAATGTTGCTGAACAGAAATGTGCAGATGTGACTTTATCTTGCAGTGTTCTGTGTTCCAGTATTTATTGTAGCGTTATCAGCCTCAGTAAAACAATGCATGCTGTTTGTTTTGGGTTTGGGGAGCTGCTGTCAGTTCAGTGAAACAACACTGTGGTAACACTGTTGCCGAGCAATCACTAGGAAACGCTGCCCAGGACATCACAGCGATGACCGCACGTCACTGAAGAAACAAACCAACAAAGCAAAACACACTCACACACATTAAGGGACCTGATTTTGCAGAATATAATGCTATGATCGAATGCCGTTTGAAAGCCTCTATCTCGCCATGAATCGTTATCTTTTAATCACCCTGCAACCGCGTACAATCCATTTAAAGATGGGAATTTAAAATCCCTTTATGTGTGTCCAGTGCATGTATTCACACCCAAACTGATTTTCATTTCTGTGGCTCCTGGGAAATATAAAAGTAAGGGGCATGAAACCAACCTAGCGTGGTGTTCCTGCTCAGATCACGTATTAACTGAGACATAAAACTGCCAGGTTGTGTCTCTGACATCAGAGACATGCAGCAACCCTCTAATTCTCATTCTGCGTGGTGGTGATTCACACACTGTGTCTGTGTTGACATCCACTGAATGATTATGGTAAACAACTGTCAGTACATGTTGTGCCTTCACTTCAGCCCCATGTACTGCACCATCCATTAACACCAAGCAAACATCAATTATGCTTCATATGGCCGACAAAATCAGACAAACACATAAAAACATGTTCCCTTCCATTAACAGCGGCGCAGATCCCGTCCACACGCTCTATCAGGGCCACTTTATTAAGCCGCCCGGCACAAACACGCAGGTCAAGACCTCGACATATTAAAATGAAAAGCCACTTTCTCAGATTGAATCATAAAACAATGACAGATGGCCGTCAGATACGAAAGGTGGTTCAATCTGAATCAATATGAAAAGCGGGCGTCGATCAATAAGTTGGCGTGCTGCGACTGCACACTTCAACGTGTTCTTTTGACATTTCTCATGTCGGGAGGAGATAGGACTCCTCAAATAATATTGATTAAATGGTATTCAGGTCAGTTTCATTTTGGACATGAAGAGCTGTTTCCATTCCAGACTTTCCCTTTAAACTGTACCTCACATGATTATTTTCCCCTTACCACAGCACAAAACTCCAGTTAATAATTACTGATTTTTATCACGTGTGCTATCGTGTAGCGCTCAGGCTCTCTGTTAATCTAAACCTGATAAAAGATACTCAGCTGCCTTCATTGCTGACCCGACTGTTTACTTTTCCTTCTCCTTTTTTTCCCCCCAACCCCTTCATCCACCCATCTGTCCCTCAGTGTTCCCTCGGCTTGAGAATACGAGCAGATGGAGGGGGAGCGCTCTGTCTGATGCCAGGTGGTCAAAACGACAGAGGAGTACAGGAAAGAGAGATGGAGGGAGGGAGAGCGGGGAAGCCAAAGTGTACTCCTGCGGTCACGGCACAGCGGTGTAGTCTGCGCCGACCTGTGATAAGACAGCGGTGACCCCTTCCCTGAGCTGCTAGTGGAAAATCATGTGCATTTTTCCAGATCTTTGACCTCGCTCGCAGTGGACGATGATGAGAAATCACCTGATGTTTTTCTACGCTTGTCCTCATTTCCTCCTTACACAAATTTAGTTCTTTCCTCATTTTAAAGGACTGCAGAGCAGCTGTTTCTCATAGCCCTCAAATTAAATTTAAGACTTACTGTTACAACAGTCTCCCTGTCTCAACAGCATGAATGCACAATGTTGAATAAAACATGAGAGGGAAGTCGTAGCTTATTCTGACTGCTGCCTTTATCTCCCTGTCGTCCAAAGATCAAAAGCTTCACTCTGCATTACATTGCTCAATGGGTTAACATTAACCATGGCAGTGTTTTGTTCTCTGACGATGTAAGAGGAAACATTTCCACTGCCCTCCTCCTCCTCCTCCTCCTCCTCCTCCGCTCTTGTTTGGGTTCAACTGCAGTCTCTGGGAGGACATGGTGACAGCCCGGCTGCACAAACACACACACACACGCAATATCTGTTGAACCTGACTCCCGTTTGCACCATTCAACCTTTCTTGCTCAAGATCTCTCCCAGGTTACAGTGGTTGCTTTGGGTCAACTCTTTATACACTTTGTGTTTGTAAAAGGTTGTCTTCCTGGAGGGTTTATTTACCCTGGGAGGTGGTGGATAACTCAATTCTTGATGCTGCCAATTGTGAACAACCTGGCGATGCAGCTCCTCCCGCTTTCGTTCTGTCAGCCTTCTCGCTTCTGGACTTTTGGCAGCCTCTTTGTGTGTGTGTGTGTGTGTGTGTGTGTGTGTGTAAGCGTTGGTATGTCAGTGTGTGTATGTTAGTTTAGGGAGGGTGACCATGCCAGCACCAGGCCAAGGGGATGCAGTGATCTTTGGAAGCGGGCCCAATAAGGAGGGAGACAGAACATGTACCAGCAGGAAACAACATGTACATGGACCTGTTTATCCAACGAGGGCACTTACTGTTGTTTAGCTAATGGCAAAATGGAGGAAGACATATTATACTCATTTTCAGGTTCATAATTTTATCTTGGGTTACTACTAGAATAGGTTTACATGCTCTAATGCTGAAAAACACATCAGATTTCGCATACTGTCCAGTGCTGCAGCAATGCATCCCCCCCTGAGATGCTCTGTTTTAGCTCCTGTCTCTTTAAGGCCCCACTCCTGAATACCCAGTCATCTCTGATTGGTCAGCTCATACATGTCTGAGCAAGCACCACTGACAACAACAGAGCAGCAGTGCTAAATCCATTTCTATGTGCCAAACTAGCCACTGATTAGGGTTTTCTGTGGGAGGGAGAAGCTTCTCTTGGTGCAGACTTTGACCTTTTTAACTTTTAAGATCTTTTACATGAACCTAGCACTTAAGAAAAGGTAAAAACAAAAAAGCATGATAGTTCTCCTTTAAAACACATCCATAAACATGATAAAATTGACATAAGGTTTGCAATTTGTTTATCATTAGAGTGTTAAAAAAGCTCTGCTATCAGGTTTATTTAATAAGCTAATTCCTGTTTTCTCTTATGCAATCAACTCCTCAGAATAAATTGAGCACTGTCAGTTCCCCATTTTGAAAACTCGACAACAAATGCACATCTCAGTGTGCAAAATATGAGTGAGGTCTATTTATTTTTCATCTTTCCTGTGTGACAGTACTTGTTCCAAACAGCTTCTCCCTGTGTATTTAGCAGATCAGGCTTCCTTCCCAGCATGTTATTTCAAATGTTTGATTTTCAGATTCTCAGATTCAGTATTTGTAGAGCTGTTACAGCTGATGAAGTGTATGCACAATATTACTGCTTTTACTGCTGACTATTTACTTTCTAAAATTGTTTTATTCTATTTCTCAGACTAAGTGAGTGTTGACTGTCCCTTTAAAGGAGATCTATTGTGCTTCCTTCAGTGTTTTATGCATTCTTGTGTATGTAAAAGGTCTCGAAAGTCAAAAAGGTCAAAGTCCGCACAAACAGAAGCTCCTCTCTCCCACAGAAAACACTGCTCCTGAAACAGCTCGTCGGTAGTCCCACCTTTAATCCTGTGACTTTGTGACATCACACTACCTCACCATGTCACACATTTGCATAATTTATACCAAGCAGCTAAACTGGCATGTAAGAATTGATCTAGCACAGCTGCTCTGTCGTTGTTAGGGGTGCAAGCTCAGGCATGTGTGAGCTGACCAATCAGAGCAGACTGGATATTTGGGAGGAGGGGCCTTAAAGAGACAGGAGCTCAAACATTTCAGACAGACTTTTTTGAGCACTACAGCATGTAAACCTATTCTACAGTAGTAGCAACCAAAAAATAAAATTATGAACCTGAAAATGAGCATAATATGTCTCCTTTAATGCCTGTATTATTCTTTAGTAAGTATTTTATTGGATTCTACTTTTCTTTTTTGTTGTTTTATACAATGTCAATAAAGACATAAATCTTGAGTCTTTTTACAGGTCTTTGACAATTTGTTAATGCATGAGACAAATAGCTCACATCTACTGTAACAACTTTTCCATCAAGTTAGACGTGTAGTTGAAGGTCATGTTTTAAACATAGTCAGTAAACAACAATGCATCCAAACAGCTCCCTGGTGAAACTAGAAATACGTAAATAAAGGTGAAAAAACATTCAGGTTATCCAACTAATAAAACATTTATTCCAGAAATGATTTGATTACATTTCTATTTGTGGGAAGAGGTTTTACGTGGAAGGGAAGAGAAGCGGCACATCCATTTACTGCATGATGTAACATGATTATGAGTTATTTGAATCAACACTGCCCTGATTTTGAGAGATTAGAATTCAGGACAACATCAACATGCAGCCTCCATTTCCGTCCGTGATACAACACAGATTGCTGGGACACTCATGCCAACTAATTAGACATAGAGAACGAGGGATTAGGATGAAAGAAAGACTGTTCGAGGTGAGATGGGTGGTTGATTATCGTGATGGAGGGGCAGATGGCATGAGCTAAGGAGAGGACAGAGTGTACAACAAGATTTACAACGGGAAGATAAATTAGTCTCTCTGGAAGCCCCGCACATACAGCAGGACTAGGTGCAGTTCGAGGGAGGATTACATTATGCAATCTCACACCTGGGTGCCCCCCGATTCAAAAAGTCGTGTACTGCTGATGGTGAACATTGGAGCAGTAGGGCAGGCAGGGAGCAGATAGCCTGCTTCCAGAGCTCTGAATCACTGCCCACAGCTCGGATTTTGTTGAGTAATACACATTTTGAGCTGCCAAACAGTGGTGTAACTAATATCATCGATAATGCCTGCATTGCAATTAACTGTGCCAGTGCCAGATTGCACAAGGCGGGTCACTGCAGAGCTTAGAGCACACCTAAATGTAAGAGAGCCATCACTAATATTATCATTAAAACTGTACTTTTCCTGCTACTGAAGAGTCGCTTTCTAAAAGTTTTATTTCTAGGTCTGCTCTTGTGAGTGGTTACTTCTTTTTTGTCTATCATAGTATCATGAAGCAGTGTGACCATGTCCTTGAGTCGGATAAGTCATAAAATTAAAGCATTAGTTCATAGCAAAATGTATATTTTGTCATTATGACCCCCATTCATTGATTTTAAAAGACACACTTTTAAAAGCAGAAATCTTAGCTGGTAAGCTGAAAGCGTTAGCACACCCTGACACCCTGTCTGAATTGGGGTGAACTGGCTATCCATCCATTCCTCTTTCATTATTCAAGGATCACCGTCTGCATCGGCACGTCATTTCTGTACCAACCGAGTTGCCTCAGCAGCTGAACCCAGTTTAGTTTGCGGCGGTTGGTGCATTTCTCAATCTGTCATCTTCATCTTATCCCCAGTAATGGAAAGCAGGAGTGGCAAGCGCTCAAATTCATCCTCCACACAATGACATCACTCAACTTTCACTGAAATTTGACTGTGTGTGTGTGTGTTCACTAAATAATTCATCATCATTGTTTTGATTTTGTCAGTCTTTCTTTATCCACATGATCCATATGATGCCAGGGAGAAGGGGGTACGCTACCACCCCTCTCTCTCAGGACTTATACGTGTCTCCTCAGGGGAGAAAGTTATAAAAGGGTTCAGTCAACTCTCACAAATATGGAGCAGAAGGGGAAAAAAAAAAACATTAAACAGAGTTAGCCTTTGTAACCTTTAGTTCAGTGTGAAAGTCGGTCGAGTAGAGTTGTACCCTGACAGATGCTGGATCGGATTTCTTAACTGTGTGTCCTCTAACTTTAGCAGCCAACGGATCACACATACCTGTCCGCAGAGCAGTTGTTAGGATTTGTGACAGACGGCTGTGCTCGGAGAAGACACCAGCGAGTGTTCCAAGAGGTGGGGCCGTGCACACTGCATCAGCCAATCACAGTGAGGGGTGGAGATGTGCTTCTACCCGGCAACATACCCAGAGGGTCTCCCATTGCTCTGCGGGACTCAGGTGGGGTGACAGAACAGCCTTGGGCCTGAGAGGAACTCAGTTTGGACCTGTCTCACCATGTAGGTCATAGTGCATGATGAACGCTGTGACGTTAGACCCAAAGAGGAAAAACGCACTCTGAGTCTGAGTCTGTAAAAAAAAAAATGCTTTTAAGCTTTGGTTGAGGCATTGGAGTATGAAAGTATATCGCTGTTTTAGGCCTCAATCAAGCTGACGTGTGTTTTGTGTTGGCTGTGTTGGCTGTGTTGACGCAGCAGAGAGGGGAAGGAGAAAATGAGGCAGCAAAAGTACATATTGCAGCGCATGAGGGACAGTTATTGAAAAATGTCAAGAAGGGAAGGGAGTGAGAAAGAGAGAGAGAGAGGCTGTGTTAGCACAAGCAGTTTTTCTCTCCGTGAGGCCCTACGGTGCATTTTTAGGAGCTCTGCGGATAGACTGGCAGAGTGAGTGAAACATTAACACTCCTCAACCTTTGTTACTGCCAAAGGAACTAGAGTTGGAATCAAGACAAGAGGAGATCTCAATAGTCAGCCTCCCAGTGCATGTGTGTGCTTGAATGTGTGCGTGTTCTACTTTCCCAACACTGTACGCACAATGAAGGTGTTGAAATCTAGCAATAACAGCCATCTTTCTATACGACATGTGAAGGGATGTCATCCCTTATCAACAGTCACGGCTACCCGAAGCCCTTTGGTGTAATCTTATCACTGCTTCTGGGTTTCAATTATAAGTCTGAACTTTTCCTCCGCGCTTACTTTTTGAGCGATGCTCTTGCATTAAAAACTGTTCTAATGCATGCAGAACACTTTGTCCTTGAAAACATGGCGCGTATGTTGTGCACGCCAGCATATTAACTCTTGGACCATTTGTTTTGGGTGTTGACACCTCTGTTAATGCTGAAACTGTAAATCACTGAGCGAGGGTGACAGCGGTGACATTACCAATTCATGCAATAAGGGAGATTGCTGAGCACACAGTAAGAATATACAATCCACACATTAAAAAAAATAGGAAATTATGTTTGGTTTTTTTTCGCTACCTTTCACACTATTGTATAACTCTAAGCAATTCAATCACACTTCATCAACACCAACATTTTTAAAAGGAGAATCATTAGTCTAAATACAAACTGCACATTTACAGCGCGGGGATATGAGATTAGTTTTAATGTAGACAAAAAAGTTAATGCTTTCCACTTTGCTGTCTCAGCAAAAGTGCCAGTACCCTCACACAGTAACTACTACATCAATCATTGATACTTAGATATACTCTGCTGGAGCAAACACAGAAGAAGGGATGCAAGGGAGCAGAAGTGGATAAATAGCTCAAAGGACTTACTGTAAGTGAGCAACAAAAACTTTGGAGGATGATTGACGTGCCTGTTGTCTGAGGGGAAGCAGGGAGACACATTTCCAAAGTTGGTCCCACTTTTATGTTGAATTTCACCGACTGTTTGCAAACTTTTAAACTTCTAAACCAGAATTGGATGGCTTTCATGTGTGGACAGTCATGGTCTGATGCACATACAATTTACATGTGAATTAAGTGTTATAGAGATTTAATCGATATAAAATACTTTTTTGATAGATTTGGTTATAGATGCACTGGTGCGACAAAACTCACCAATTTCCTTTTCGCTGCACTAGTATGTGTTTGTTTTGCATGCAGTTGTGTTACACCTTCCTTCACATTCAACATAAAAAATGTATTGTTGGTCGATGCCCTTTAGAAAGAGAGGCATTTTCTGATCTGACGCCCCCATATTAATTTATCGGTGCCTGCCAAAACTGTTACAAAATCACTGGTCAAAATTAAATGTTTGATGGGCTGAAAATGCTACAGTTAAAGGTGCAATATGTAAGATTTCTTCCAATCAAAAATTAGCAAAAATCACTAACAGACTGTTTTGATGTGATGTCAAAGACATATATGTATAATGATGTAGGGATGATAATTGAAGTTAGCATGCTAACCAGCTAGCCCCGAGCAACATTCGTGGTCACGGTTGCAATAATGTCTGCTATGTCTGCTTGAGGGTTTTTCACTTTAACACTAACATTTCTCGTTTGGGGGCTGAAATGACTGATTCTGTCACTCTTTTGGGGAATACAGTCACAACCTATCTTGCAAAGCTAACCACTGTCTGTGGACTCCCTGTGTATTTGGATAAGGCACGTGGCTGACTTCACCCGTGGGCCAGTTAGCGGTGATATGGGCAGGGTAATTGGACATTCTGAAATTAGGGGGAAAAAGTAGAGGAGAAATGCAGCCAGAGGAGTCACATTATCACCAACATTTTTAGACAGAGTGAAATGTGTTACTGTAGCCTTTGATTATTCAGTCAAAATGTCAGGATACAAGCATAAGAAGAACTCGTCTGAAAATGTAAGAGCATAGCAGCTGCAGGCTGTAGTCTGGCTGGTCAAAAAGAAGCGTGGCTAGATAGACAGACAGACAGACAGACAGACTGCGTATAACAAATAGGAGAAGATATCATACAGATTGCCACCTCGGGGCTCGAAGTTTCCAGCAGCAGCAGCAGCCCAACATTAATTGGACTTCCACTTCAAAATGCTCAAACGCTGACTGAGTCCTGCTGAGCTCCGTGCCTTAATTTATGGAAATGAGACCACTTGTGTCAGCCAATCATTTATTCAGGACGAAAAAAGTAAGATTAACTCTCTCGGATGCTGGCTAAATATAAATGGTGCAGCACTGGAGTTCTAATCAGGTTGTGAGGATTCAGTAATACAAACAGGTCTCACCCTGTCTAAGGTGTTGCATGAATTCAAAGTCTCTATTGTGTGAATGTGGAGGCCAGCAGTTTTTTCCTTCTTATCCAAACACAGCACAGGCCTGAGCTTCAGCTCTGTCCTCCACACAGAGAATATTTCAGTAGACAGGATGTGTGGTGCACGCTCACTTCCCCAAAAAATACCTCCCGGTACAGATACAGAGGTGTCCTTGATTTGTGCCTGCATCGGTTCAAAGTTATAAACATGCATTTAAAACGAGACCACAGTGATGGCTGGCATTAAGAAGAAGGTCAACTTGGTGTTTTCTTAACATCTTCTTTGTTATCTCTGATTACAGACCATTAAAAGATAACAAGGGTAAGATATTGGATTCCCCGGGGGTTCATATGGCTGCTGCATTGAAAGCAGCTCTCTGCAGGCTGACGCCCAGAGGAGCCGAGCTGCGGGCATGCTCACTTCTTATTAGCATAGTATACAGTCAGAACAGCACTTTCTGATGCCCTCTAGAGATTTTTGGTCAGAAATGACTGGAGGCATCCATGTGATGCTCCATTATAAACCACTTTGGTGATGACACCTCAGTAAAAAATTGTGTTTGCATGCTATGTATCTATTTGATTTGACACATCTGTCTCCACTGCTTTCAATAAGACAGAAACATCTCTCAATTACATTAAATTACACAGTGTGCACAGTCCCAGCTGATCTGAGAAGCAGTTGTTTTACAATGCATTTGTCTCGGAGTGCTGCAGGAGCATGGCGACATGACCAGAATTTTACTGAAAGAACCAATGTCAATGAAGATGCTGATTGCCTGCCTTCGTCACAGGGAAAGAAAAGAAAAGATGTTTTGGCTACTTATGAAAGCCTCAGCCTCATTTTCTATTCAGTGTTTCTGCACTACATCTCAGTGGTTTATGTAACCAGACGTGTTGATTAAATCTTTATTTAAATGTGTAACAAACGGCAGTCAAGAATAATGGGTTTTTCAGAATAGCATCCAAAAGAAAAAAACTTCCATTTTGTCACATTAGACAGACTGTGCTAATGACAAATGAATCATTCATTAACTATACTCTTTTTTTTTTGCATGTTTTTTAAGAAATAAATGGAAGACAGAGCAGCGCTGCAACGCCAAACCGTCTGAATAGGTTTTTTTTGCCTCTTTCCTCTTTCACATCGACCAAAACGAGAAGTCCATTGCAACAGCTGCTTGAGAAACCGGGGCATGGTGGGGTCAGATCCTGGGGTGGCTTGCTGGCACTTTGACAAAGCAAGAAAATGGCCTCCAAATTGCAATGTACTTTCAGATGTCTCAAGCGCCCTGAAGTATTGATTATATGTTCAGAATTTGTGAAGGACAACAATGACTCAGCGTTTTCCTCAGACCCACCGGCCATGTCGGACTATCTCCCTTTCTACTTCTGTGCCCAGCGACCGTGCTGTCCTGTCACAGCCTTTTATTCAGTATTTGGGGGAAACAGCACTGAGCAGCAAATACCAATTCTCTGTTAATACACTATGTCGAGATTTACAGCCGTGTCGATTGTAGGATTGCCATCACTCCAAGGGTTGTGATTTGAATTTGACTTGCACTTTGACCACCAGATGCACCGCTGAACACACTCTGGCCCTGTTTGCACCCGGCATTAACATGCATCTCAATTAGCCACTCTATATGCATAAATAAATATGTACAACTTTCTGTTTGCAAACACCAAGTGCATTTTCGTTTTTAACCCGCCGGCCAAACAGTAGCCAACATGCTGGGACAAACAAACACAAAGAAAAAAGTAATTTTATGTATAACATTTGCTGTCCCAAGGCCCAAATAATGAAGAATTTGTCAGAGACGGCACTTTACAAGGTTTATAACACTTCTCCTCACGCAATAACTGACAAAATTGAGCAATTTTTAAAGGTGGTTACTCCATATTTGTAAAAATGTGTGTCAATTAAATAAATGTGGTGTAAATGATGAAATCAGTGGGTTCAAACACCGAGATGTGCACCTACATTTAAGCAGGTAAGACGCACTTCAAACGCAGAGAAGCCGAAGGCTATTGTAGTGTGACGCTGCAACAAAATGACATGTTTTTCACCACTAAAGAAACAACTCAATGTATTGCATTTAATGCCGAATTTAGAAAAAAGGCACGAATGATTAAGATTTTGTTGTGGTTGTTTTGAAAAAAACTGTTATTAGGTTTCTCCTTGCTCAATGACTCTCAAAATTGCACAATTTCTTAAGGGAGTCTGGGGAGATTGCTGTTACTAGTTTAATGGTGAAATCAGTTGAAAGAGACAGTGTTTCCCCAAACATCGGCTGCTAATCTTTGCAAGAAAGAGAGCCCAAATATGTTGTTTACATTACAGTGAACCAAACTGAAATCAGACAGTGTGTTTTGTGTGTACTTGCGCAAAGGACGTCAGTTAAATAACCTTCACGGTGGCACAGGACTCAGACCACCTCTGAATGTGTTCTGAGCAACCAGAACTCATTGTGTTATGGGTGCATTCACATCTGCATCTTAGAGCAGTCCACTTATAATCGGATCACCCAAGATGCATGTTAAAGTTGGGCGTAAACAGCACTTTGTTAGTTTTTTTTAATGACGCAGGCCTGGTGACAGGACATCTGAGCCACAGCAGGAGATCATCATCGCTCAGTGCGAAGGCGGTCGACACTGCTGCTGTTCGCTGTTGGAGCAAAGTAAATAAAAGATATGTTTTCTCATGAGGCGATGATAGAAAAGTGTAATAATGTCTGCAAAGGCTTAAGTGCTGGTGCGGGACTCACGTTGTATTTCTCGTGGCACATTCAGACACTCGTGGACATGTACACATGTACACGTGGAGCAATGACACACACTCGGGAGCCAGCAGCATCGCACCACAGGATTTCTCATCCTTATTTAATGGGGTCGTTAGTGTGTCCTTGGAGACAAGGTGGACTGTGATGTAATAAGTGATCTGGCTGGGCCGAGGCGGTAAATGAAATAATCTCCAGGATGAATGAATGACATTGTGAACTCATGATGCTACCCCACAGGGCACATTATTTGGACTCTGAGTGTCCTCCCTCTTAGGGACCCAGTGGTGTTGAAAATCAACAAACATCGCTTTCATTATTATTTGGCATGTGGTACTGTGTGTGTGTGTGTGTGTGTGTGTGTGTGTGTCTAGAGATGAATTGAATTGGCTCAAAGCATCTGATGGAAAGGTGTGTAGGTTGACATTTCATGGCTCTTTTAACAAAGGGAGAACGTTGTCCTTCAGAGACAGCACTTTTATGTACGTCGCGAAAAACATCAGCACCATGAAATTTATTCACATGTAGATTTGCTCTTCTCATAATAGACATGACGATGAAAAAGTAAAAAGAATGAATAGATTAAACGTCTTTTCTTCTCTCTGCATGAATTATATCTCTACAGCCTGTTGCTGAAAGAGTGAAGGCTGCCTTTTCGCGACTGTTTTACATCTGTGACGTTCATCCCGACCATTGAACTGCTGAATATGGAAACACTGTGGAAACATAATCGTTTGATATGACCCTCCACACGGTAATGTGTCGCTGTAACTGAGGCTACCTCAAGTGGTTCTCCAGAATGAAAAGGCATATCCTTCATTAGACAGTTGTGTGTCTGGCACAGCGTACAGTGTTCACTGTTGACTGTCTAAAAGAAGATTATTTGGGCAAATGAACTGGTAAATCACCAATTGGAGATGTTTGCAGTGATCTGCAGTGAATATGTTCATATTGCTGCTTATTCGGATTATGTTGGCACTGTTTCCTGTATGTAACACTCTCTGGAGGTGAGCATTAGGTATCAGTGTCAACAGGTGCATTTCCATCCATCTGTTTTTAAGCGCAAAAACATGTTTTACCCTCGGTTGAGGTGGAAAAGCTGGTGTATCAATAAACATGAAATGAGGCGGAGTGCAATGAAAATACCCTTTTTTTCTTTAGTTTTGGTCGCCGGTTTATACATCTGGGATGAGCTGCCAACAAGCAGTCGGTGGATGAAGTGCAGGAGGGTCCGCTCTCTGTCTGCAGCATCCTGGATGAGCTGTGGGAGCTGGAGGCAATACACTGGAGGGACGAGGCGGTGGGGAGAATCGCTGATGGAAAATGGGTTGACTGAGTGAAGCTGAGTTCAATCTTGCAGGTTTGGATTGTGCCTGAAAATGGAATTGTGTTAAAGGTGCAGTGTGTGAGAACTGTCTACCTGTTAAATTCATATATAAAACACATGGGGGGCAGCATATCACCAGAGTAACTGCTAACTGTAGCTGCCATTAGCTAGTTAGCTCAGTTAGCTGTGCAGCTAACGGTCCGGAATTGGAGCCCTGGGCACCGGGGAAGTGTTGTTGTTTACAATCGTGAGCGCAGGATCTTTGTACCGGTACGGGATGGGGCTAGCTGGTTAGCATGCTAGCTTCAGTCGATATCTCTGCAACACCATACACAGATGTACTACATCATACACATACATCATACATACACAACGTCAGATTGTGTGTCGATAATTTTAGTTATTCTACAATTTCTAAATATTTCACCTTTATGAGTTGGTTGTCAATTAACAAAATAAGCTCAGTGAAATTTAGTTCCCAAAACTAGAAAGTTCCCAAACCTGTGTTAATGCATGTATTTATGCCATAAGAGCAGGTCTAAATTTAGCAGATAACATTATTTTGAATAATTTCATGGCAACTAGGGTCACTGAGTGTGTTTTGATCCATGTATGTATAATCTATCACACGTGGAAGTTACAGGTAAGAAACAGCCTTCAACTAGACAATGTCAACAATCCAATATATTGATAAGATGACCAATAAATCTCAAGGACAAAGACTCATGATGCATTAAGTGCATATTTGGTCCAATGCTCATCAATTGACTCAATCAAAATAATCAATTTATCACCCCAAGTATTGGCGGAGGTGTCGTGAAAGATGCAAATTCAATCTGCTTGCTCTAACATGATACTCATCAACAGCGGGGTGGAGGTGGTGGGGGTGTGACTGAGACAATTTCAGTAATAACTGTGTGACAGCACATGAGATAAAAGAGATGGTTCCACATAAACAAGCGAAGATTTTTTTATTAAATCCCGGAAAAGCTGAGATAGATTTATGACTCCAATTACACTAAAATAGCTGATTCTGAGTCTGATTCTTTTGTTCTCTGAGAGTTTTTACTCTCACGGGGAGACGTTTCACAGTCTTGAAAACTGAGCATTCATTAGCAGCAGCAGGTTCACGATGACACAGTCTATATACCAGTTCATATGATGCAGTATTATTAGTAGAGGAAATTCGAGATTCTTATTTCAGAGGTGCATCAAGCGCTGTGCACATGTGCTGCATGTGGATGTCAAGATGTAAATGGAGCCCTGGTCCATCAGTAATGTGAGATTGCGCTGTCAGATCACTAAATGCTACCTTTGTTGTTGTCCCTTTTCTAATTTCCAGCGCTCATATTTCACCTCGCGGCTGCATTCGGCCACACGTATTTTTAGCTCCGAGCTCCATTTTCTATCGATCGTATCTGCTCTGGTGTTATTGTGGGGGCAACTTGGAGGTAAGCCACATTCCTCTCTGGCCCTCCGTTGTCCTTGACGGTGCCATGTCATTACAGGCTCCTCATATTCCAGCCCGAGGGATGTCAAAGCCTGAAGCCTTACGTGTCAGTGGTGTCATGTCATTAGATATGTTGTATGTTACATGTATGTTCTGCTTAAAGGAGCAGTATGTAGTTAAACAAACCAAATAAACAAATTATCTTCGTTTTCATGTCTGAATAAACTGCATAAACAAGCTGACCTTAAAGGACAACACACTTTCATGCTGTTTTACTTTGTTTATATTTGGCGGACCCTGCCACCTTTCTAGCTTCAAACAGTGTTATGGGGATCTTATTTTCCTCTGAGATCAGCTTGTTTATTCAGTTATGGAAAAAAAAAATCTCCGAGTTTGTATTATTGCCTCATTAATATTGTAAAGATTAAAATCCTGAGTTTGGATTTTGTCCCCAAACTACACAGTGCCCCATTGATTATATGACATTAATATTCAGTGTATGTGTGTTTACCCGTGCGCAAACTTAAATACCTCTAAAGCATTTTTGCACTATATTATCATTAAACAAACTTTCTAGGTGAAAGGTAAACCTGTTGTTCAGGATACAGCAACACACGCACACACACACACACACACACACACACACACACACACACACACACACACACACACACACACACACACAGGCTAATGATATGATCCAGCAGCCTGTATACAGGATGCAGGAATACAGGAATAGAAACAGCGTAATGTTTGCTGCTGATTCCCAAAGGCGCAGTGATATCATCAGCATCACAGATGCTAAGACAATTTCCCCCCTCCCATGTCTGCCTTTTCCTCTTCCTCCTCATCACTCGCATCCCAAGCTCCCAAGGCAAGATAACAGAGGCCTCATACTTACTCTATTCTGCTCCTTCCCTTCCCCTTCCCACCTTGTTCTCTTATTCAAAGTCGTGCCAGAGTAAGCGCAGCCTGGAAAAAATGCTAGTGGAAGTCCAGTTGGACACAAAACAAACCTTCCTACTGTTTTATACACAGCTCCGCTTTCATTCATTGGCAGTGGTGATGTGACCTGAAGGAGCCCTCATTGCTCAGATAATGATTATTCCATCTATTCTCAAGAGCCTCTTCCCATCTCTGCTGCAGAGTTTGTTTGCACGTTGATTGTTCACAAGGACCTCTCCGCCGGTGACCTCTCCTCCACTGGCTCGCTCGCTTGTTACTTTCCATCGCTCTGTCATCCCTCTACATCCATCCATCCGTCCATGTTTGCGCACAAAGGAACAAGTTTAAATGCTGCTTCCACAAAGCCTCACTTCTAGGGCACTAGCTTGGAACAAGGGGACCATTGAGCGGTGTGGTAAGAGGCGGGGGGGCAGTCCTGGCACTCGGTCGAGCATTTGACAGGGGGCTGATCAAAGTGCTGTGAGAGTCGGCCTGCAACACAGGCTGCGGAATGGGGGCTGATGGGAGATATGCATGCCTGAACTCAACTGGGCATGTGTAATGTCAGGGTTGTTTTGGGTACTGAACAAAACTGTTTCCATCACCGGTTTTGTAACACCGGAAGATCAAGCACACTGGTCGATTGTTTAAGGGGGTTAAAGTGACTGGTGTGTATGTTGGCGGTGACCTCTAGTGGCTGTAGTAATAGCTAGTATGGGAGCAAAGGAGGAAGTCAGGAAGCAGACAAACACAGGACATTTCCCAGGAGACATCTGTTCATATCCAGTGTGAAAGTCAATGTTGACATATTTAAAGTTTGTAAAATCTGAGTTAAATACGTTAAATCCATCGACAACAACTGGGTTAAGGTAAGAAAAAGGTCATACTTTGGATTGGAATAACTACATTCAGTTTTGTAATGTAAATGGCATAACTCACGTCATGTAACTTACATGACATCAGTTACGTCATGTATGAGCGTTAACTTACTTACGTTACATAAATGAAAAACAAATCACTCTTGACTCTTGATGGGATACATACCCTGGTCTCCGGAAAGTAGAGAGTCATGTGAATGTGCTGTTGCCTCCACCAAGGATGTTATCTTTTCACCCTTTATTGTTGGTTGGTTGGTTTGTCAGTAGGATTACACAAGAACTACTAAAAAGGATTTCCACAAAACTTGGTATAAAACTGGGTCTCAACCCAGAATAGACCCTGTTAACTTGGTGGAGATCCGGATAAAGGGACAGATCCTGGAATTTTTTCTCACTTTCTTTGTCATTGCAAGATCGGGTGCTTTTGGACATTTCTGTCAGTCTCTTAGGGGATAATGCATGGCCGTATTTAGTTGGCTGGTATCTATGAGTACAATTTGACGCAGATCCAAATAAAAATCTGGATCTGTCGGATTTAAATATTTGATATTGAATTAGTCTTGATTGAATTAAAGGGGATTGTTGGGCCTTGGCAGAGGTATGCACTCTACTGAGTGCCATTCTTATTTTGTAATGTGGTCGTATTTGTATAAAAAAGATATATGGATGCAGTTGTTTCATCAACAAATCATTCAGACGTTACGTAACCCAGAGGCATCATACTGTGTGGAACATAATTAGAACAATTAGGGGAAAATTGTGGGATCCATTTTCTGAGCTTGTGACGAATACGCTTATTTTTTTTTAGTGCAACAGCATCATTCATAACTGGATTTTGAATTCTGTTCACATGACCCTTGGCTGACCGCCACCTCAATTTTCTGCCTCGGTGTGTGTTCATATTTCCCCCTCTCACTCTGTTTGTACCATGCTTTTTTTTCTCCAGTGTGCCTTCCCCCTTCTCTGTTTCCTTTTTCTTGTGTGTTTCACCATCTGCCTGCTAACTGCAACTGTCTCCCCTGTTTGTTCACCTCGTAGTCTGTTTTTCTTTCTGTATCTAATGGCTGTGGTCAAATGTTTATTTTCTATGTCTCAGATGTTTTTCTTTTCTGATCTCCTTGTAACCATTTCAATTTAGATAAACAATAAATATTGCATGTATAAATACATCAGGGATAATGTGGGTTGCAACACAACCAGGTCAGTGTTATGTCAACATTGCATAACACACGAGAAAGATTTGACCACGGCCACTGAGACCTGACCTCTGAATAACTGGTCCGCCGTGACCCGGTCCTCGATAAAACAAACAAAACAAAACAAAAACCTGTTCACGATAATGGATGTGTGCGTGCTTGTTTGGTTGTCAGATTGTGTTTGCTGGAATATTGTTTGTTTTTGTTCATCACTCTACATCAGTTTCATCTGTCTGAATTAGAGAATTGTGCTTACCACTTCAAAAAAAATGCAATGTCTATATGTATATAAAACATTGTAACATATTTCCCCTCAGTCTCGCACCATACGCTGTTCAAGCACAGCATACAATCCATATGTTCTCCTTCTCCAACATGATTGAACTAGCGCAACCGGGCCAAAGCCTGGGGTGGGGAAGAGTGGGTGTTTCCTCTGATAGTGCTCTCTAAAAATAAACCTGTGCCCTTACATAATAACCTAGTCTGTGTGAGAGCGAGAGTGATCAATGCCAGCAGGTCCTCATTACTATCAGCTACAGTGGGGTGTGACATTCACAAGCAGCTTCAGAGCCCTGGGTGACTTTTAAAAAAAACAAAAAAACAGGTTTATCCATCTGATGAAGGTTACATCAAGCCCTTCTCTCAACGCAGATTCATTCTGATTGATTCATTTTAAAGTGGAAACATAACAGAGGATTTATAAATTGTATATTTTTCATATTTTTTTAATGTATGTGGTAGTTTTTAAACGGTCGGCTTCAAGCTTTTCAAGACTGGCTCGCATTGAAAGAAAAATAAGCTTGCATCAAACCATGTGAACTGCTCACAGGACACGTTGTTCAAGGTGGAACAGACGGGTGCAGAAGCAGAAAAAACGTACAAACATTGGGTTCGAACAATGCTGTTACACAATATCTGAGGCCATGGTAAACCTTTCATCCAGTTGCCCTGCTCCACTTCTCTGCTGGACAAAAACACTGATCAAGATACAGTGTAACAGGAAGGCTGCAGGAATAATGTTATATACCGAGGCTGAGTCAATCCCATTAAGAGCCCCGTATAAAAAGCTGAACTTTGTGACAGCATGGTGACAACATGTTTACAGCCTGGTACAAAAAATGGTTTCTATAACTAATAAAGGATGAATTCAAAAAAGAAAACTTTGAGTGACAGCTAGTCAGTAGGTGGTCTGACCTAAGTGACGTTGCGGCTGTGCTGGTTTTATCTACTGTGTTGCTCTGCTAGCTTCTCTGATATCTACCCAATATCTCAGACTAACTGCTCGTTTTGGGGTAAACTCAAGCTGCTATTTTCTTTAGTCTGTGACCCAACAGGTAACTTAAGTCTCCAACGTGACTTTAAATTGATCCAACTATCAGATCTATCTGCTAATGTGAGATTGCAGGGAGCAGCCAGTTAGCTTAGCTTAGCATAAAGACAGAAAAACAGGGGTACAGAGCGAGCCTGGCCTCTTCTGAAGCAAACAGAATTCATAGTGACATTTAGAGGTGCTAGTCGGCTACTCTTACGTGCTAAGCTAAGGCTAACCTGCTGATGGCTGTAGCTTCATATTTATCCACAGACTTGAGAATTGATATTCTCCTGCAACTCTTCGCCAGAAAGCGAAAGAGCATATTTCCCAACACACAGCATCACACTACTTCTTTAATGGGAATAAATTGGACTCCAGAGCGCACTGAGGTTTAATAATTAATACTTTGAATCGGCTACAGATGTGTGTTTACAACTCGCAACGTACAGCAGATATGTCCAGGGAGCTTCTTTGGCCTCTGTCCGGTGCGTGTTGGGATATGCTGGTGCATTCCACCTTCATTGCAGCGTTCGCTACTGGTGAGACCCTCATCCATCACCACTACCAATCTATCTCATCCATCTCAGAGGCTGATGTCCCCTACCTCATCCCTCCCTCATAAATCAACAGACAAATGCATACTAAACAGTAGCTGTCTTAATTTTGTCGGTCCGCCTCAACCTACCGAAAAGGACCTTTGAATGAATCACAAATGAAGGCATGCAGTGACCACCTGTGTGAGCTGAGGATGAGAGTAGAAAATAGAGACATTTCTCTGCTTCTCCACCACATGGCACTGACCCAAGCCTCCTTTTTTTTTTTTACTTGATCCTACTCAGGAAATGACGTCACTCCTTCCCTGGCCTTATTGGCAACATGCGAGTAACACAATATAGCCTGTATGTTTGCAGGAGAGCGTATTAGCGCGACAGACAGATGGACTGTCACTCTCACTCTGAGGAGATTTAAAGGATCAAAGAGGGTGAAAGGGGAAGGAGGCGGAGTGGGGAGCGTGAGAAGAGTTTCCATGGTGACTGTGACATCACCAGAGGCTTGCGCTCTCCGCCTCAATGGGAGTTTTGTTTGTGCGGAGGTGAAAGCAAACAACGGTCTCGGGAGGACAGAAGGAGGCACTTTGTGAAATTTAAGTGACAGATATGTGGCTCTCAGAGAGAACAATCAGGAAAATTAAGCTTTTTTTTCCCCCCTTGCTGCTGTCGCTCCCATCCCTCTGCACCTCTCTGTCGTGGGCGGCTGCTGAAACAGATCTGTGTTACGTCAACACGCCATTAACACAGCGTGGTTGTGTGGAGGTGAATTGTATGCTCCAGTCAGCCCAGTCATTTTTAATTGAGCTATTACCATGAGGGACAGAAACATAGGAAAGGAGAAAGAGAGAAAAATACAGGGCGTGCGTTCTCCTGAGAATCATCGTGGATGAATGAGTTTTCTTTTTCACCGTTGTGTCGTGCATTTAACTATGGCCAGCCACCATAAATTCGTACTGCGTAAAATAGAGAAAATCAAAAAATAGAGAAGAGACTTGAGAATCTTTCACAATCAAATCTTAAGAGCATCTACGACATCTGACATCACCAACACTCCCCTGGTGCTCCAGACTCCAGTCTGGGCAGTCGGCTTATGGGAGCACTAGCTGCACAGCTAGATGAGCTAACCTGTAGCTAGCTAATGGTGCGACAGTTAGCAGCAGTTATTAAACTTTTACATTTTTTGTTTATCTAACCCTCCTTTATTCTATAATCAGTGGATTTTTAGACAGGATCAGCAGTTGCGACAAAATTGCCACACATGAAGGCAAAAAAAGAAAAAAAAAGAAACACACAGCAGGAGACACAATAACTGTGATGATGTTCCTCCTTGAATCTATTCATTTTGCTCCTTTTCCCCACAGACTATAATTGCAGCCATTTTCTCATCCCTGCTGGGTGCCTATTTACCTGGTGGAGGTAGTTTAGAGCTGCTTTTATGTGTCGGACCTGAGCGGAGACGCTGGTGTGAATTCCATGACAGGCCTTCCAGGCGGCTGTTAGGGTGCTATTGTGGAGCTTTGTGCACGGCGTTATTCATCCAGATGTCCAAATATGGAAGAAATTAAGTGAGCTTAAGATAAAGGGTGAAAATAATATAATACAAAATAGAATAAACCAGATAAACACTTTGAAACATGACTAAATTATCTAATTGCTGGTTGCACTACCTCCTCACACTTTAACTGTGAACAGTTTGTAGCTTTCTTTGTGAAATTTGACTGTATTCCCAGTGATTGGGTGGGTTTACTACTCATGCTCTGGTGCTCCACTTGACTCACATGTCACATGTTTTAAAGACATGTAGGTGAACAGGAGACACCAAGGATCAGGTTATGCTTGAAAAGAACTAGTTGACATGGCGTGTTGTCCAACCTGGTCACAAATCAAAGTTAACTGCTCTTCTAAACGGCCGAGGTCAAGGGCAGAGCGAAATGCTGGCCGTCTCAGAGAGAGGGCAGATATGACATTGTTTAAATATGGTAATGGTAAATGGAGCAATATCTTGCACAAGGTTACTTTGACATGAAGCCAGGGAATCAAACCAGACTTTCCAATAACTGGACGACCCATGCTACCTCCTGAGCCACAGCCCGCCCGGGAATAATGTGCACATTTTCAGCCTGTCTCTCCTGAAAGGAATTCATTGTGTTGCTCTCTCATGTTGTTCACATAAACCACCATAAACAATTGTGTAATGAACCATCTGACAAGCGCATCTATTGAGGCATACTGGCAGATTAAACTGCCCATAGATGTTAAATCTGTTTATAAGTGTGTTTGTTAAATGCGGGTTAACCTGCTCAAGACAGGCGATTGGCTCCTTTCCCATTGCCAGTGGACACGCTAGCCGATCTTTGTTTGTTTTTCTTCTGATGGTTCACGTTTTCAGCCTTCGTTCAGTGTTGTGTGTAGAAAAGTACATACATTAGACCAACTTTGAACAGTTTGACAGCAGCGTCCCTCAAATCAAATGAACTTTCCTTGAAATACTTGGTCACGTTGCTCTCGTGTCCCTCAAACCTTCCCATTAGCATTCGCCAGTTGTCGTCCAAAGATATAATCTCTGGCACCATTATGTCAAAATAAGATTTGTGTGTGTGTGTGTCTGTGTTTATATGCGAGTGACGGGGCAAAGGTCAGGACAGGAGACGCGACGCGGCTGTCCTACTGACATGGTCGACACTCTTGGGCGAAGGCAGTGACACCATATGCGGTTCACTGGGGATCAAAGGGCATTTGTAAGTGATTCAGAGAGTCATGCAGCACCTCTGCTCTCTGAAGTGATTTTCAGATGACTGACGCAGACTTCTGAGTGTGAAGTGCAGCAGCTGGCCACTTCCTATTTAGTAGATGGCGAGAAGATTTGGGAGGGGCAGAGTGTTGGTGGTGGAAGGGTGTTGTTTGGTGAGAACGCTTTGTTTAGGGGGCAACTTTGAAACATTAGAGCAACAAAGAGTGGGATGGATTGGGGTGTGAGGGGCATGAAAGGTGAACGGCTTGCTCTGTCTCTGGAGCTTTTTGCGGGCCACAGCCTTGGTTTGTTATTGTTGGCTTGGCAGCGATTTTGGAAAAGACTGGTGCAGCGTATGTTGACACGTGTTTTAATTTTGTATTAGCTCACATAATGTATGTTGTAGCTTATTAGAAGATGGGTTAAGGGGACATACGTGACAGATGATTTACACATCAAAGTCACAAGGACTCCTGGGGGTCATGGGATTCCTGCGGGACTCCCACAGGATGGGAGTCAATTTCACCATTAATCATGTGACTGGAGCGGGCAGGATGGAACTCATAGTAACCGTAGGTCAGTTTTTATATATAAATATGCAGGTCTAATATGAATAAATTCTATTTTCTTTATATTGAACATAATAATAATAATGATTAAATGTGTTTTTATTCCCTCCTGTTTGCTCTGGAGGCTGTTTGCCAGCAGCTATTACATGACGTGGGGACTGTGGACTGACGGTGGACCATACAGGGATGGTAGTGCGCTCCCCATCTCTGCTTAAGGCTAGCAGCTCAGGTCAACATTAGCCACTGCTAGCATAAACACTTGAACCTCTGACCAGACTGTAAGCAGGCGCATTGCATTGTGGGTAATGTAGGCATCTGGTGTGGCGAAGAAAGTCACTGTATCATACGTTTGCATAATTTATGCCAAGCGGCTTGTTTTGTCACGTAAGAATTGATTTAGCACAGCTGCAGCATGTAAACCTATTCTAGTAGTAACCTAAAATAAAATTATGGACCTGAAAAGAAGCAGAATATGTCTCCTTTAACTGTAAGTTTACGATGTGACAACTGAAAATCCTGCAGTTTCTTCACGACTGAATCTCGCTTATAGGGAATTTAAAACATCCACACACACATCAGTCCACTGCTGTCTCTTACAATCTAGCTCTATTTGCCTGCACCCTGATTCTCATTCATGGCCAGTCGGTTTGCCATCTGATATCGGTTCCCCTCGTTGACTCCACGGGACAGATGCTAAATAAAGGAAAGGTTAATGTGCTGTACTCGTTTTAAGTATGCATCAGCCACTCCATGATACCATATCTGTTTCCAAAACAGGTACAACCATTAGCTGTTGGGAGTCACGCGGTGTGTGTGTGTGTGTGTGTGGGCACATGTCACTATGTTTGTGTGTGTGACTCACTGATAAGGCAGCAGGAGATCTAACATAGACCTGTCACCTCACACACAAACACATACACACACACACACACACACACACACACACCAGCTTTACTGAAGGAGGGAGAGGGGGAAGTCAGGTAACACTGCAGTGGACCTGCAGAGTTTATGGACTGTGAATGTGGTACATTGTGTCTTCAAGCAGACGCATCACAGGGCAAAGTATGTGCGAATCCCCGCCTCAGATAACGACTTGTGTTCAGAGTCATATACTCAGAGCTATGTCTGTGGAAAAACACTGTATCGTTCTTTCATTTTAACACTTTCAAATGTGTTAAAAAGCTGGAAACTATAATGTAGTGTGAGTGTTACGAATGCTAAGTCACTGTTGATTGTGTTCTTGTAAAGTGTTTTAGGAATGGTTATCCTCTTGTGGTGTTATGCTAAATGTCTGTCAGAATGTTAGCTAGCTAGCATACATTTTGTACCAAACATCTGCAAATAAAGACAAGTGAAAATAAATATCAATAAGATTACTTTGATTTATTCGGTTTCGCTCTTTATTTTAAAATTGTAATCCCCTTTTTTACTCATTGTATCTGTAATCTAATTACATATTTATGTGTTTTTACAACATTGCAGTTACATAATCCCGTTACATGTATTCCGTTACGTCCCAAGCCTGCTAACATGTTTATCCACTCACATACAACTGTCCTCATCCAATCCACCGCTCGCCTCCATTGCTGGAGGGCGGGTCCTCTGCTCTGGTGTCTCATTTGAACTCGCCATAGCGCATCAGCCACGGTGTCTTCTTCTTCATCTTCTGCTTTTGTTGTTTAATGGCTGTTGGACCCCCAGACCCCACCCAGAAGATTTGGTCCCCCCTCAATGTTGACACCTTGGCTACCAGCTTGCAATGCACACTGATCTGACTGCTTTGTAAGAAAAACAATCTATTCAGATGTAATCCTTTGTGATGAGTGTAACTAGTTGCTCCCCAGCACTATAAGTAAACGCACTGTGGCTAGTCTTGTCTCGGGGCATTGTGTTATCTTATAGTTTGAGAAAGGAGAGCAGCTGTTTCATATGTCAGCAGGGTGAAGCAAAGGCAGACTGTTCTCGTTCTTATCTCTCTCCAAAGCTACGTAAGTCTGCTCCAGGCCCAGCGCCAAAAGAACAGGGAAATCAGAGGTTGGCCATCAGTCAGGGCGTTGATGATGTGGATGGAAATGTGGAATATGAACCAACAGAACTACTCTTATCTTTGTGGATAAGGGTTATATTAGCGAAATCATACTTCAGATTTGATTGTAGTTAATGGGATTTAAAATAAAAAATTCTCATAACATTTCCTTCTGTTTTGGCCACAAACGATACACTAAACAGCCAAATTAAAATGCAGTCTGTATATACTGGAAGGGTATTCTTGGATCAGCACTTCATTAAGCTGCTAAATAATTCAGTAATGTGCATCATCAAAGAAATGTATGGAAACACACGAAAGTAACGCAGCAGTCACACACACATACATTCATTTTCTGCACTCTCTCAGCAAGGGGACTTGTGATCTGTGACATAATGTGTCACTGAGGTGGGATATAATCAGCATATTCAACACAGACCTGCAATGTGAGCAAACCGTGGGACCTCACAGACCCTTAAACAAAAGGGGCACCATCCTTTTATGAAATGAGTCCATGCCAGGTCTTTAAAGTTATGATTGTAAAAGACGACCTACAAGATCTAATTTGCCGCTCGCGTTAGCGTGGATGAAAACAAGTTGAATAATCATATAGAATCAGCACGAGCAGAACATTTGAAGATAGTGCGGGCGCTTTATAAAGCTATCTAAAAGGTAGAATCTCATTTGAAGGTAGATGAGGTTTCTGCTGGTGCGTGACCACTTCATCTCCATCGATTACCCAACGCACATGTCTGAAAGAGACAAGCACACACACACATATGGTGAGCAAAGAAGGACGCGATTAAAAATTCAGGGAACGTGAGAGCGGGCCTGCAGAGAGATGTATGTGTGGGGAGTTGAACATACAGGTTCAACAAAATATTATGAACACAGAGCAGCCTGCCTCTATTAAACACAACAGTGGGATTATTATTCCCCCTCTTTCTTTCTTCCTTCCTTTCTTTCTTTCTTCCTCCTCTGTTGTCTCGCTCTATCCCTCCTCTCATCTATCAGGCACACTTCTCGGCAGACGGCCCCTGCTGTTTACTTTTAATTTCTCCCCGTGAATCCTAATTGCATGCTGTGTCTTTCCAGGGTCAGTTCTAATCAGAATTATGATAAGTGCGTCAGACTCTGCGGCCACCGCCTCCAAAAAAAAAAGTGTTTTTGTAATGGGCTCTGCTGTTGTCAGGGAGGGTCCCCCTATTTTGCTGACATTACTTTTTGGGAATAAAACAGATTCCAGCAACGACAGAGTTCATTTGAAATTATTTGCGTGGTATTATTTTGCTGGATTATCTGTCATCTCTTTTCATCTAAACCAGGTCTGTCTTGATTCTTTTTCCCTCTCATCTGTCTCTCTTTCTCTCTATAAGCCCTCAGAGGTCACTCCTGGCCCTCAGGGCACAACTGCCTTCTTTCTCTTCCTTCATATCCTCCCAGCTGTCCTTTATACCTCTGTATTTCCCCCTGTTGTCCACACTCGTTCCCTTCTTGCACCTCTACCCTCTTTCAACCTGGAGACTATTGCTTCCACCGACACCTCAGAGAGTCACACTGAGCACTAAAATGCGTCCTGATTGATCGCATCACAAGCAAACAGCTCTATATACAGGTGTGAATGTAACCAGGATGCACCGGGACTGAATTCCTCAAGCCACATTTGGAGGTGGCCAAGGACACATGTGGCAACAAATGTGGTATAATGTGAATGCAAATGTCCCCTGTCCACACTGAAGGACTGAAGAGGTGTTGAGGAAGCCAAAAATAGCAGAAGCCAAGATTAGACGGAGGTCTGTTTTGGTTTGATATTGAGCACAGGGCCTGGTTTATAGAGATGTGATGAACGAGCTGATCCTCATACTGAGCAGGGAACTGAAGTCAAGAAAGAGGACACTCGAGAGACATTTTAGACGTTCTGATGCAGACTGCAAACTGTCTGAAGCCAAAAGAAACTATCTTGATATATTTCACACAGTACAAATATTACAGACAAACAAAACGAAGGCTGCAAGAAGGATTCTGCAATCTGTTACTTTACATCTGCATGTTAAGTAAAATATGTGTGACGGAGGTATGGCAGAAACAACACTGTCAGTCTACCTTTTATGTGAATAATGAATGAACATGACCATATAGATTCTTCCTTTCACCTGATAAATAAGAAGAATTCTGCCACTGTGCTGGATTTCGCTTTTTAAAGGCTGAGTTCACCCAAAAATGAAAATTCAGTCATTATCTACTCGCCCCCAAGCTTGATGGAAAGTCTGGTGAAGTTTCTTCGTCCACGAAACATTTCTGGAGCTTCACAGCTAAACAGCGTTGCATCATTGTCCTAAACAACTGGAGTAGATGGGGACTTGTTTTAAAATGTAAAACAACCAGGAATCCAACCGGTGTAAAGTCTCGAGAGGCCTCAAGATCCCAAATTGATTTGAGAAGACAATATTCAGCCCCTCGACATGCGTTCCAGCTTGTACACCCACGTCATATGGGGTGAGCACTAACGCTTTTAGCCTAGCAGCCACAGTGAAGATTTCGGCTTAGAAAGCTTGGAAATAACATCTTTTCAAATCAATTTGGGATCTTGAGGCTTCGGGAAACTGGGATTACGCCTTGGAGACTTTTTTTTCTTTTTTCATTTTAAAATAAGTCCCAAGCTCCAGAAATGTTTTGTGGGCTACCAAACTTTTCACATATGTTTTCCATTGGCATGAGGGTGAGGAGAAAATGAAATTTTTTTATTTGGGGGGGAATTTTTCCTTTAAGACATGTGCAGTACATTGAAACAAGGCAGAAAAATATATAATGAAAGAAAAACATGCCAATAAAATAGGACTTAACTCGTGAAAGAAGTTGAATTTCGAACAAGTGGATTTACTTTGCGTCAATATTTGTTTTAGGAAAGAATGTGATAGAATTTAAGACCACAGCTTAAACTCTTTGTTTGTACTGTATATACTGAGACAGTGGTGCGGAGTTACTCTCACATCCACTTTTGCTGTTCACTCATGAAACATGCAGTCAGGCCCTACACACACAGCAGGCTGCTGTTTTGTCATATTAGTGGAGCAGCCTGCTTTTAAAACTCATGAATGATCGGAGAGAGAGAAGAGTGCGGAATAAAAATAAATGTGAGGTAATCAACATAATGTCACGTGCTGAACCGCACAAAGCGATGAATCAAAAATAAGTCGGCACCTTTCTCTCATCTCTCCATCAACGACCCACGTCTCATTACTAAATTGATTCTCCATGTCCTTGGGGCGGCAGAGGTGTCGCTCTATCAAACAGTTTATGTGCAGGGGAGGTGTGTGTGTGTGTGTGTGCCTACACTCAGCTGAGTACATGCAGCTATCTTACTGACTTCCTCCCGAGCTCTTTCTGCTTTTTTAAATCATGGAGTCATGAGTGGTGGATGGGATGAGGAGTAATGAGGGAGCGACAACATCAGGAGAAATGTAGGATGAAGAGAATTAGCTGTAAAATGAACTCGTGACAAACCCATTAATGAGAACATGCAGTACAGAGGGATAATACAATAGTGCAGCTGACTTGTGCTGACCCCTTCCTTCGTGTGTGTGTGTGTGTGTGGGCGACACTGACCACTCACTTGTGTTTTCCCTGCCTGGAGGTTAAAGCTGAAGCACGCTGCCACTGTTTTTGCTGAGCAGCGCCACAAGGTCAACGTAAAAGAAACGCACAAACAACAGGGGAGAATGTACAGCAGCAGCTGAACACAATGTACAGCAGAGAAGCAGCTGTCGCTTTCAGTCTTCCTTTCCACTTATTTGCATGTTTCTGCAAATAAATGGAAAAGACACGTGTCCCTTATTTTAAGTTTTTAAGTTGAAACTAATCAAGCCATTTTACACAGCCAAGACTTGGTCATATTAGGATGCTCTTGTTCATTTCAGCCTCATTTTTTTTTTCTCTCTGCAGATGTCGAATGGCTCTATTGATGTTGCCCCTGTGGGCTGCCATTGGATGAATTATGTAACAGACTCGCCGGGTTATAAAGGCGACTGTGCAAGAGAAAAAGTACTTAGGCTGCTGTCGTGACAACTGATAACATAACCTCTGTATTTACATATACTGTGCCATGTATGCATGCATGCTGTGTGACTCACCGCGGGGCCGCTGATGCATGATGTTTAATGGGCAGCCACAGCTGAGAGGCTGCTCCGGAGTAAAGAAGAAGCACAATTTGTCATCCCGCGATAACACCGTGAAATGTTGGTGTAAGAACTCAGTGACTCGTGAAATTTAGTTAATGAGATTTTATAGCAGAGTGGTCATTTCATGTATCAGTGACAGACTCACCGAGGTCAGGACTCGTTTGAAGGTTACAGAAAAGAAAATGTCTTTCTTAGATTCAGTATTCATTCTGTAAACTGAACCAAAGCTATTGGACACTGGAGGACGCTGACCATCTACTGCTGTTAAAGCTTCACTGCAGTTTTAGCTTCTAATGCTAATGCTACATGATGCTAATGGGTTCTAGGTATTGTCTTGTGTTGACATGTTATCATGCTCACAGAGATAACTAAGGCAGTTTCATATCTAGTGATGTAACCCTTATGCAATGGCATTATGTTGTCCCTGTACATGTAGCTCCATTACATATTAACATTCTTGCCTTTTTTTCAGTGTTTGTGTCAATTAAACAGTGTTATGTTGATATTTTCCCCTCATATTTACATATATTTCTGACATGAGGAGTTGTTTGGATATATGCCATCTTCATATACACTGAAATGTATATTTAAAGTGCAATTCCACCAATTTTACACATTAAAGTATGTTTGCACGTGCTGTGGAGTACTACTGCATACAGTTACATTGTGGGTAATATCCCAAAGACCTCTAAACATATTTTAATTACTAAAATGTGTGGTGTTGCCCTTTAATATTATACTTGCAATGTATTATTGATTGTATCAAATGATATATTCTCTATATCTTGACAAATATTCCAATTATTGCTGTTTGTCAAGAAAACAAACATTTGAAAATAACACATATCACTTAATATTGCCAATGTAATATCATTATGTACATTAATTATATTTTGTATTCTTGAAGCAAAATGACAATATTTGCATGTATTGTCAATTATACTGCATGTGCACTCACTACATATATTTGAATGTATTTTAATACATTACATAATTTTTTTCTGTGAATACCATGCTCGTTCCATAATGGGTGACTTTGTGAGGCCTTTAACTATGAGAAGCTTTTAAGACCATCACTTAAAGAGGCACTATGTAGTTTTGAGAAGAAATTCAAACTCAGAATTTTGATATTTACAGTATTAATGAGGCAAATATACGAACTCAAAGTATAAACAAAGTAAAAAAGTATGCAGTTGTTTTGTCCTTGAAGTTTCTACCCAAAAACTACATAGTGCACCTTTAAAAGATTGCCATATTCTGAAATGTTGGATCTCTGTAGTAAATCTGATACAACCATTTGTAACTTTACTGCCTAAATGTATAAATACATATCTACAATTCCAGGCACATATGTGGATATTAGGAAAATAATTCCCTCAAATATTAATATTTTCTGTAAAAAGCTCTCACGAGAGAATATATACAGCACTCTCTCAGTGGCAGTACAAGGATCAAATACACTGAAAGTCCTAATCTCAGTGATAGTGTCGTGCCCGTACAATTCCTCTCCCTTTCTTTTCCCGTTTCCGTCGCTGCATGTCTCACCCGCTGCCTCATTTACTCTTCAAAGCGAGTGCAAAGCATCTGTCTATTACAAGAAGCCCAGGGCACTCTGCAGAGTTGTGTTAAGTAATAACAACCAGTGACGTCAAAGGCTCTCCGTCTGAGCTGGAAAGAGGGAGGGTGAGGGGGCGAAGGAAAAAAAAGGGATAAAATGAGAAGGAGGAGGGCGGGGAGACAGACATGGAAGAGGAAGTGTGTGAAAAATCTCCTCTGCTTGTGTGTCTGTTGTCCTTCTTCTGTTTATGTGTCACATAAACACTGTGTGGCCAGTTATTCCTTCATCACAAGCCTTAAAACACTGATGTGGCCTCTGTTCATCCGCTCTTAAAGGCTGATAAATATTATTGCAGTGATTTTTTTCCCCTGGCAACTGACTGCTTTTTTTCCCATCGGTTCAGAGCAGAAGCGGTCTATTATGCTCCGTCACACATTATATTCCTCTATATGGTCCTATCAAAGGAGCCCGCATGTTTATGTCATACAGGGCAGCAGTGAAGGAAGACAGCCTCTGTTCATGCTCTGTTGTCAGGGAGAGATCAAGTCTATTATGTTAGCTGTCGCTCTTTTGACAAATGTTGCCTATGCGATATGTTTTTGAAGGTGACCTTCAGTTTACTGAGAGAATAAGGTAAATATAAGTCCCAGACAAATCCTGTACGGAGGGTTTTGTATTCCTTCAGTGTAAACAAGCTTTAAAACAGCTCAACTGAGCCCCCCGTGAGTCGGAATCTCATAAAAACACTAAAAATAAGCAACAACATTTAGCAAATTACTCATTTAACTTAATTTCTCCCAGTGCTCACACATTCTCATTCCTGGAGTCAAAGCTCAGGCTGAAGACTGATTGGGGGATTAGGGATCTTACGGTGTTACACTCCTTCATAAGCACAAGTGACAGAAGCAGCAGTGAGTGGAGGATACATTAGAGGATTACACCCTAAGACAATATAGCAGTCTTAACATGCCTCGGTATGGCTGCTGACCTTGCTCTGTCAGGTGACGGCTGCAAACAACACTACACATACACTTACACACTATACTGGACATGAACAAGACCCATACACAGTATGTAAACAACCATGGCTTGGGCCTAGAGGGCATGAGACATTAGATTGTGCTGAGCTGTTTTCAGTAAACAACCCAGAAGGCCTTGCCAGGATTGTGGAAGTCACAGTATTGTTGGCAGCCAACACACTCTCCCACCCACGTCACCTCCAGGCTACATCTGTGAATCTGAATCCACGGGGCAATGTCAAACCACATAATCTCTCCCCCTGCCTGATCTGTCGCCCTGTCTCATGCGTTTGATCCCCGCAGCACTTTCTACGGGAGCCCTTTCGCACACTTTACGGCTCACAACGAGCACATGACTCCGCTTTGGCAAACCTAAGTGGTTGAAGAATGTCTAAAAGTCCAGTCTGTCAGCAGACCGGCAGACTTCCTTTTCCATTACGAGCACAGCTGCTGTGTTGACTAAAGTTAGGACTCTCACACCGAATGGCATCAAGAGATATGGACAGAGAAGGAAAGGAAATACGCTATCTATCTATCTATCTATCTATCTATCTATCTATCTATCTATCTATCTATCTATCTATCTATCTATCTATCTATCTATCTATCTATAATAACAAATATCCTAACATAGCCTTTGACTTTTTCAAACACTCATGTAAAACTACACTGACATTGTAGAACAATGACTTCATATCATGCACATACACCGAGGTATGTGTGTGAGTGCACTTTAAATTTGGCAACAGCATGCGTTCAGCCGAGCGATGACGTGCGCAGCCTACATCAGCACCTTGGATACGGGCACACCATTCACCGTAGGGCTCCTGCCCCGTTTTAGACCAATCAGCGCCTGTGTTTTCTAGATAGCATTCAGCACCACCCACACTGCTGCCAGCTGTATTGTTCCGCTATAGGGAATCTCCTCTCAGGCAATCTAATACATCACAACTCCTGCAGTTTTTTGTTTTTTTTTCGTGGCAGGACACGAAAAGCTAAGATCCTATATGGATCATGTATGACTCAAGGGGGGTGTATGTGATATAAAAGAGATTGTAATGGCGTAAATGGGCTCTGGTGTAGGGGTATAAACACAGGCACAGGCATTGAAAAAGGCAGAAAGTCATGTATTGCCATGTGTGTAATGCTCAAGCATATCAATTAATAGCATCGTGTCCGCTGAAGAATGATGGTTAAATAAGCTTTAATGGATACAAAGAGGTGAAAGGTAGAATAGTCTGTGAAACATCCACAACACGACGTTTTCACATCGATACGAGCATCAGCTCCAACACGAGCAGAGTTTATCTTTATATAATAGCGTTCCTGCCTTAACATTAATTACTTTAGCCTTTCCCTGTCAGCACAGACCTAGGTTATCTCTGACGCAAGCGCTCATCACAGGCGTCTCTCCCATTTCACGGCATCATATGTCCTCGGACTGACGGCGCGCGTCGGCCAATGAGCGCGCGGCTCGGGCAGCGCTCCGAGGGCGGGACTCGCGCCGCGGACCAATCTCGGCCGCCCGTATTGTTTTGACCTCTGAAACCGCATCACCGCCTACCTCGTGCCCATGGCGGAGGAAAGCTATAAATAAAGGCAACGCTGTGGCAGGAGGCGGACGAAGTTGCAAAACTCCCGGAGAGGAGGGAGCTACTCTGCAAAGCCTGCTGGAAGAGAGGACGCAAAATAAAACCTTAAAAAACAGAAACCGAAGCGAACCGCAAAAACGCCAATCCTCCGACATGTACATGTAGCCTACTGGAATACTTTTTTGTAATGTTGATAATATATTCTATGTGAAGAAAGTATTTATACTTTTTTTTTCTATTTGCACTAACTAACGGTACTTCAGAACTACTGAGAATCTTTATTTTTTACACAACAACAACAACAAAAAAAACGTAAGTATTTTTCAGCTGACTTCTTCTCTCTGTTGCCTTGTCATGCGTGTAATGTCAAGTTGTTACTGTGTCTATTTTGCCTGCTTGTCGTGCTGTAGCTCTATTCATAGCCGATACTTACTAAGCTGATTTGCTGCGTCAGTCCACGAAGTTGGGGAGGGGTGTGTGTGTGTGTGTGTGTATTTGAGATAGAGAGAGTGCGTGTGCAGGCGCGTGCGTGCGGGTAAAAGTGTTAAGTGTGTAACGTCTTTTGTCAGCTTGTTTTTTTATTTATTTTTTTTTTAAAATGACGACATTATCCCTCCCAAAAGCCTCGAAATACGTCTATGTGCTCGTGAGATCCACCATAACGCATATTTTTAACTGTGACCCGGGTCGGTACCGGCTGTCAGTCGTCGCATATGCTGTGAAATAGCAAACGGTCGTCCCTTTAACTTCATTAAACTGATGAGATGTATCGAGACCTGTAGCGATTTCGCAACTGAGTAGCTCCTGTTTCGTGAGGGGAGGCGACACACGTTGCACTCCCTGTGCCCCATTTCATTCCTCCATAAATTAACCACTTTTTTAGGGTATTTAAGATCCGCATCCAGCAGCACAGCTCCTCTTACTGGCAGCACCACCTGTGTCTGTGAATCTGATCTCACAGCTTGTGACGTCTACGTTTTTATGCTTTCACATTCGTCTCAACCGTGTAAAATTGGCAAACATGGGTGTCGCCAAGTCTTATTTCGACATTGTTTTTAATGTGGGAAGCTCCTCGACTGCTACACGCACATCTCATCAGCTCCACCGACACAATATCCTCTTTAACGCGTCCTGCATCGGGCATTTCCTCTGTTGAGTTTATCATTCACGTTGATTGAATGCAACAAACCTCGCGTCAGTTCTCCTGCCTCATGTTGTATGGAGGCTATCCAGTTGCCTATTATGTAATAGGATTCCCGAGTCATAGTGCGAGGTTAATGTGCTCAATGCCTGCTTTCTGACATGTAGATCAACAGTATATATGTGAACATTTCAGTGCCAGATCCCAGATCAGAGGGATTTAATAAATTGTGCAGTAGCTGCACATTTTCCTCTTATCTGACTTGTCATATTGTGCTTTGGCTGCCTGTTGTGTGACATTAGACTTATGAGCTGACAGCAGTCACAACAGCAGCGTGCACTGGTGCTTCAGGCAGACCGTTAATAATTAAAAGGACACATGAACAGATCAGTCTATCGTAAATATAAAGCCCTTTCTTATGAATTTCTGGAAACATGTCTAAGTATTTTTCTTTTTCTATTTTGCAGGAAAACATTATCACACCCTGTGGAAGGACGTCACTTCTACAAAACCAGCACTTTTGCTTTTGAACCGTGTTTTTTGTCCGAGCTCTGGTTGCTTTTGCCATCCTGCCTGGTGAGCGTCTGTTGTGTTGCCAACCACGGATAAACAAAGCAGACCCAGTGGACACAGTCAAGGTCAGACACACCTAATCTTCACGCACCTGGTAAACTTCAGCAGTTAGCTATGCAGCTTGAAATCCAAGTAGCTCTCAACTTCATCATCTCCTACCTGTATAACAAGCTGCCGAGGCGGCGGGTCAACATTTTCGGCGAGGAGCTCGAGAGGCAGCTGAAGCAGAAATATGAGGGACACTGGTACCCAGACAAGCCATACAAGGGCTCAGGATTCAGATGTATCCACGTGGGGGAGAAGGTCGACCCAGTGGTGGAGAAGGCAGCCAAAGAGAGCGGGCTGGACATTGAGGATGTCCGCAACAACCTGCCCCAGGACCTCAGCGTGTGGATTGACCCCTTTGAGGTGTCCTATCAGATCGGCGAGAAGGGGCCTGTCAAAGTATTGTACGTTGATGACAGCAACGAAAGTGGAGCGAACAGTGGGGGGCTCGATCTGGATAAGGAGATCAAGAACAGTTTCAATCCCGACGCACAGGTCTTCATGCCCATCAACGAGCCTGTGAACGGAGCCTCTCCGGGCTCCAGCTCCCCCTCACCTCCTTTTGGCCACTCAGCAGCTGTCAGCCCCACCTTTATGCCCCGCTCCACGCAGCCTTTAACCTTCACGACAGCCACCTTCGCCGCCACAAAGTTCGGCTCCACTAAAATGAAGAGCAGCGGCCGCAACAACAACAACGGCGGAAGTGGCGCTGGGAACAAGGTGGCGCGTACCTCTCCCACCAACCTGGGCCTGAATGTGAACAGTCTCCTGAAACAGAAAGCCATCTCCACCTCCATGCACTCTCTGTACGGGTTGGGCCTCGGAGTGCAGCAGCAGCAGCACCAGAAGCCCTCGGCCCTGTCCCCCAATGCCAAGGAGTTTGTGTTCCCCAGCCTTCAGGGCCAGGGCAGCCAGAGCGCTCTCTTCCCCGGGGACAGCTCACTCAGCCTAAGCCCGCTGCAGTACAGCAATGCCTTCGACGTGTTTGCGGCCTACGGTGGCCTTAACGACAAGTCCCTTATGGATGGCTTGAATTTCAGCTTGAACAACATGCAGTATTCTAACCAGCAATTCCAGCCAGTAATGGCCAACTAGTACACGTAAAGGTACTACTTAAGCTACTACTTCACACAGAAACGACCAGAGATAATGTGATACGGGGGGAAAAACAAACACAAATGCACATTTTGAAAACTTAAAAAAAAAAAAGTGTAAACAAGAACAGAATGTCAAGGATAAAAGGAAAAAGTGACTTGTCAGCTGTAAGATCTATGTTACGAGTCTAAGAGCATGAGCCCGAGGGTGAATTACTTTGCCCCCTTGAGTTATACCTTTAGTACAAGATGTCCAAGCTTGGTTTTCCTAAACTTCAACATGCATCATTGTTATTTCTTTTGCCAACCAAGCACAAAATATTTTTTTTATGTGACTGTTTTAAGATATAAAAAAAAGGACAAAAAAAAAAAAAAACTCCACCACAAGTCATGGCCTCTTTCAGTATTTAAACATAACTGGACACCGCCAATTTTTTCAAGAAATTGGCACAAATAAGTGGGATTTCCTGGTCTTTTTTCTAATTGTATAATTTAATTTAGTACAGAGTTTGTAAAATATCAGAGTATCTATTGTTTCTACGACATGGTATTGCATTTATATCTTTTTACTACTCCAGTGATCTGTGATGGCTGCAGCAACTTTATGTTTTCTTTTTTTTTATTGAAATTATAAAATGAATCCATCTTTAAAAAAAAAAAAACATTGACTATTCTAAAGATTGTGTACAGAATATTCCGTAGTGGTGGGATTTAAGAATATTTGCTTTTTTGAAAAACATAAGAGTTGTATTTTCTGTTAAGAGTTTAAAGATTTTTGCTATATTATGGACAAAATGTAATCGTATATTAATTTTGTACCTACATTGTGCAATACTTGATAAAAACAAACGGTATAACAAAGTATTTGGAGTCAGTGTCTTACATGTTAAGAGGGACTGATAGTTTATTAAGTTTGTATTAAAAAGCTTGAAAATAATTCCACATGTTCAGTTTGTCATTGGTTTTTGTGGTTCGGCTGGTTGATGCAGCTCTTAATGGGGAGTATTTTGGGACAAATCCAGTCCTGAAGTTAGAAGAATCTGGTTTTTCTTACACCTACATATGCTTGGTACATGAGCATTTCCTTAGCAGACAGTTTTTACATTTCACACAGTCAGTTTTTAAGCTGAGAGGTTGCAGGTTTAGTTTGCTACACTAGTTAAATGTATTTGAACAAATGCTACAGTAGATGAAATATTACCTCTGCCTTCAGCACTGAGAAATTGGCACACAAGCCTCACCACAAGCCCTCAGCGACATTTGTTCAAACATGCAGGCTGTGTTGGCTAACAGTTGCCCTTGGGCCAAGTGTCGTTACACATATGGATACAGGGAGTGTGATCATGTCGAGCCTGATAACATCCTGAACTAAAGCCTGGCCTCATATGCATAGCAAGGCTGTTGGCTAACAGGCTGCTGAACCGTGTAACAAATTTCAGAGATAAAAACCAAACGGCAGACAGGCAAAAACTGGGAACCATCTCTGATGAGAATACCGATCTGATACTGTAGAGCTGCAGCTGCTTGTTGACGGAAAGAAAATTTAATCGCCAACTATTTTGATAATCATTTCAATCCTTTTTCAAGCAAAAATGTCAAACATCTGCTGGTTCCAGCTTCTTAAGTGGAAGGATTTTCTGCTTTTCTATGTCAGTGATGATGGGGAAATGAAGAATCTTTGGGTTTTACACTGTTGGTTGGACAAAAGAAGCAAATTCAAGACGTCACTTAAAGCTCTGGGAAATTGTGATGAGCATTTTTGACAATATTACATTTTATAGATATAAAACAAACATCACACTGTGTCACAGATCAATTGATAAAGAAAATAATCTTTAGTTACACCCCTATCCTATATGCTGTCATCATGCTCAGTGGGGTATGGGAGGAGACAAAATTGTTTGTCTGCATCATCGGTCCATCAGACTGTGTGGGTGACAGGTTAGGCAGACTTCCTCCAAGGTGAAACCCTACCGGCTCTGGGGTGCTGTTCCCCTGCTCTCTGACCTCCTTGTAGATAGGAGACCCGATTGAAAACTCGCCCTCCAGCGAATCAGCAGCGTCACTTATTAACATTGATAATAAAATGCATCAGGAAGCAGTGCTAAAGGCTGTTCAGGAGAGATGGAGAGTGTAGCTGAATGCTAAGCTGGTCAGTTACGTTTCACCCAGTGTCCTCAAGGATGTTAATGGATAACTTGGCAGTACTCTTTATGTGGGGTAAAATGACCTCTCAGCAGGTACATGCTAAGAGAGATAGAGTTTCACAGTTGTCTCAGATAAACCATTAACCTTGTGATTGCTCATAAAAAATGATTTTTTCTAAACATGTAAAGTAACACTTCCTGTAGTCCTTGGATTTTTTAGCTGCTCACATTATTGCATGATCATTCAGTTTGAGCATTTCTAAGGTGATGATTTGGATAGTTAGAGGCATTATTGGACAGCAACAAGGTGCATTTAAGTGAATTAAATTGATATACTAAGTGTAAGTTAGTAAGCAACCTCGCTCTGCTGCATCAGAGTAAAAGATGTTTTTCACTGCTGCTTGTGATGAGAGCTTGTTGGACTGTATCATGCCAGTGCCGACTGACTAAAATCACCCTGACCCTGCTGGCGTATCGCGGCCCCTCTGGGGCTGGCTCATCATCGCTTGTCTGTCTGCGTGTCCCCTGATACACTTGGGGCTTGATAGGCTGTGTAAAGTTCAGCCTGCGTGTGTGGGTTTATCTCAGCTGCTGATACTGTGAGTGTTACACAGTCTGGTGGGGGTGTTTGTTTATCTTGGTCTGTGACAGCGTGTTTGCGTCCATGTGAAATCACTCGGGTGTGGAGCAGGTCATTCTGAGAAAAAGCCTTGATGGATCATTATTAGTTTCTGCACCCTCCTGATCTGTGGGTTCGTTATTGTTATTGATGGTTTTCTATACATCACAACTCAGGTCTGTGACCCTCCAGGTTAGCGTGAGAGAGGAGTCATGGACATCACCTCTCTCCTTATCTGGTGTTGTTATTCTGCACAGGACGAGAATCGATAGGACATATAAGTGGCACTTGTAATGAAAAGAAGCGTGTGTCATAACCTCCAGAATGATTGAGGGGACTCACCAACACTACTGGAGTATCTTGTCCTCCACTCATTCAAATTAGATTTATAGTACTTCGTATGTTACATAGACTTATATCAACCTGGAATAATAGTCAGACGTTACTTGTTGAAATACGACAAAGTTTACATGATTGTGGAGGTTATGTATGAAATATAATCTGCTCAGGATTCCTGTTTATTAAGTATTTTATCATATTAAAATGACCTGATTACATCAAGAGACTAGCTATACGAGCCAGGTTTCTGTTTTTATACAACAGGCACATAATGACAAAAAAATTGTGAACTACCAAGGGTCTTTTACAGATAATTTTTACTTTGGCTCATTATAAAGGCTAACAGATTGTATTATTTGTATACAGATATTTTTTTACATACGTATATACTCTGTGTTGGTTAAAAAAATAAGGTCTTGTTGAATCCTTTAAGCACGAGAGACATTAGTCAAGGAGGGTAACACTGTCTAAGCCACCAACAACCTGCCTTGAACACTCCCTTGACCCCTGCCTGCAAGCTGCAGATAATTTCCTGTGCACATATATGGCTGTTTATGCCCAAGGACCTCTTATGGTTATAGCAATCACAATGTTTTGAAAAATCTTGTGCCAGAGCGGGGACAAAGTGGAAAAATGCATTTCCGACAAACGGCTAGGCTAAGAACAAGACTTAGCTGCTGCATGCCACACTTTTGGTCTTTGTCATGGCTCAAAACTGGACATAAATAGAAGAGTTTGGTCTCATCTTGAAGCGGAGCATCTGCAGATTAACTCCATACCTGATATGTTATGATCTCACTTAAGTTAGGCACAATACAAGATAAATAAATCCCTGTTTTTGTTATCCTTACCGCCATCATGTCTGTTAGCCTTGTAGAAATCTGCAGTCTGCTGAGTGCACTCTTTAGCTATCGTAAAATCACCAGTATTTTGGTTAGAAAGCCTAAATCAAATTACTTTAAATGTATTTGTTTTTGCAAGTGACGGTTATGAAATCAGATATTTTGTTACTTCCCAACCCTATCTACAGCCCCAGGGGTGGCTGACAGACAGTGGAGGAAAGGAGGAGTACTGACACAAGAGAGAGTGTGATATAGAGGATGTGAACGCCATTAAAGCATGGTACTAAGAATACCAGGGAGACGAAAATCCAAGTGCGACACAAGGCTGAGAGTGGGATCAGAATAGCACAGAGAAACGAGAGACAGAAGCTTGATGAGAAGAAGAGGAATGGAGCAATGTGACTAGGAGCGAGAAAGAGCGAGAGTGAAACACTGCCAGCGCCACTATTGATGCTAATCCTGTGCCAAGCACAGCCCTCAACTCCCCAGTCCCCCCACCTGTCATAAAAACAGGTGGAGCTCAGCTCAGCTTGTGGTCTGCAGCCAGCCAACACAGCCTTATGGTAATGTCACCCTCCTCAGCAGTAAAAAAAAAAAAGAAAAAAGAAAACAGTTAATGGCTTTTCAGTCCCTTGCCTTAGTCCAACCCCTCACCCCATCTATTTCTGGAAGCACGCTGGAGCTGATTGAGCAATGATAAGCTGGAGGGAATTGTGCTTTCCTCTGAACATTACTTCACCACGCCTTATCTGTATCTCACAGGGGAAAAGGAAAAGATCTCAGCACAGCAGAGAAGAATCCATCTGTTTGTGTTTTGTTTTCTCTTCTGCACTGAATGCTTATTAGGAGCAGTTGTGTCCATTTAAACAGAGTCGACGCTCGGTTTTAGAGGTGTGCAACTATACTTGCCTCTAGTGCGCACTAATGAGAAAGATAACATTTGTTGACTGGTCTCACAGCTGAAGCTTAAGTGAGTATCAAGGGCACCGACACACAGTTGCTTTAAACAGTTGCCCAGACACCCATGTGGGACACGTGAGCCGCTGCTAGAGAGTTTACATTCACTCACATATATCCTGTCCTGTACTAATTCAAATAGAACTAGAACAACGGTTAAAGGTGTGGGTATCACTATTTAATAACCACCATTAATGGTACATTTACAGTAAATTCAACTTTAGTTAAAGGTGCAATATGTAAGAATTGGCCACCTGTCGAATTTATACTCAAAACAAATAGAGGGAGACGTAGGCTAACTGCTGCTTGGCTAACTGTAGCCATCGATAGCAAAGTTAGCTGTGCAGCTAGCAGCCCACACTGAAAGCTTGGTGAAACAGGGGGAGTGTTGGTGTTTCCACTGCCAGCAAAAGAGCTTTGGACCCAGACATGCCGGGGCTAGCCAGTTAGCATGCTAACTTCAGTAGATATTTCTGCATCACAATACACAGACGTCAGTACTCCAAAACTGTTATTACTTCACATTCTGTAAATAATTTTAGTTACTTTTATAATGTTTTCACTATTTGAACCGTTAACACACAATGAAATACTTTGTAAACCATTTATTAAGCAGTTGTAAAGGTTTATAAACACCAGTTACAACTTTATAACGACCAAATAATGTTTTTAGATGAGCTACACAGTATTTATTAACTATTTAGAACGTATTATGAACATTAGTTGCAACTTTTAAATAAACAATTGCTTATAAAATGGTTTATAAAGCATTTCATTGTAAGTCACTCTTAAAGTTTAATTAACTAGAAACAGATGACGAATGTTTTTTTATCAAGTGATACAAATGTGTGTAGTTTATCAAGAATGTTTATTATGGGTGATGTTTTTCATGGCATCTGGTGGATACATGTCGCATTTTGCATCTTGATAGATACGCTGCACGTCTGCGTGCCTGTGTACACACTGCTACACAGACACACTCAGAGTAAACTGTGTTTCAGATGCATAGCGGGAGTTGTCCCGTTTGCTTTGTGCACTGTAGATATCCCCAGCAGACACTCACACGCCCAGCCCTTTAAACTGCAGCTGCTCTTATCTGCAGAAGGGAACCAAAAACAAACACACAGTCCTCTCCCCTCCCTCACCGCACCTCTCAGGGTGACGTACTTTGGTTTTCCAGTGTAGTCTATCACGCCACTCCCATACCTGACACTTGGTCCTCATCCCAAGATGCTTTGCAGCTAAGGGGGTGTGCCTCTGCTGTTTATGGTATTTCTAGGTGCACGTGCGCCGCCTTATCAGGTGGATGATTTGCATATCTGTTTCGTTTTGTCTGGAATTAGTTCTGATTATATCTTTTTATTGCTTCGTGATTGGATATGATTGTCAGGCCAGAGTTCAGTTTGAGGCCTAGATCGTGGCCAAGATAGTTCCTAACTTTAAAAATGTTCACTACACTATCTTAATATGGCTTTCATTTGGGAATCGCACCATTATTTCTTGATCAAAAGGAACCTATTTCTAAAATTAAACCCATCCATGATTCTACAATGCTCTACCCCCAAACTCGCCTCTTTCATTGTGAGGAACTTGGCTAATTTCAGCAATGTCCAAGCGTCATGAATCAGCTTGTCAAGCAGAGATTAATCAGCGCCGTGTAATCTGCAGATCTGTGGCTCTGGTGGTGGTGGCGGTGGAGGAGTCACGAGTAGAGGAAGGTATGGGGGGGTGGACACCTGCTATTCATCACTTCCTAGTGTTTGCACGTGCGTGTTCAAGTGAGAAAGAAAGACACTGTAGCAACAAACCTTTTGGAATCGCTGAGAGGCTTCATGCTGATTTAAAGAGGCTGGATCCAGGAGAGTGAAATCATACAAAACACATGTGCACAAACAGGAGAGCGTACGATTGTGCTGCACATGCAACCCAGTTGAGAGGATTACAACAAAACTGGGAGCAAGAAGAGAGCCCCAAGTCCTCCCTCAAAGCAAATTCATATGAAACTTTCTCTCCACAACCACTTAATCCATATTATCTTCAGCTGACACGTCACCACAAAGTCTCCTCTGTTGCTGAGAAAAAATAGCTATTGCTCTCTAAAGGCCTTTTCTGTCTACTTAGAGTCAGTCTGGATTTACCTGACTTATACCTCAGGATGCTTTGAAGACTTTCATGAATAATATTTACACACATTAAAGAAAGAAAACCCGGTGACAACTGGCCATGCAGCGTCTGACTTGTGACTTTGTGCAGCGAGACGCACACTTTGTTCCTTTACTCTTCCGTAACTGTCTGCGCAGGACTAAAAATATTTTCTCGACACAGTTAATGTATTCTCAAGATCTCAGAGAAGACGTTTTTTTCCCCCCATACTGTACTAAATGTGTGAGGATGGGCTTGTTGGCTCGCGTTCATATGGATCAGCGGGACAGAAAGTCAGAACGTGCAAAGATAAAGCCATCTCTGTAGCATTTGTGGCAGCGCAGTAATCGTGAATGAGCGCTATTATGACGGTTTGAGAAGTGCAAGGATGGGGTCAACTCCAGAGAGAAAAGGGTGTGTGTCTAGAGCCGCAAAGGAGAGGGAAGTAAGACATACACTGCTGGTAATGTCATGATAGAGCAGCAAATGGCACATGTGACTGCGAGTGTGATACAAGAATGTCATGGCTTCTAAGGAAAAATGTAATCTAAATGTTTACAGTGAGGGTCGAGATTATCTGTGAACCTGTCGGGACATCACCACGAAGCGTCTCCACAGCTGGAGCAGCCTCGACTGACTCAGGACTGTGGAATTTAAACCATCTCACTAATGAGGCTGCCCGGGACACTCACGTGCAGGCCCGAACACTCCTCCTCATTTCACTTTCCCTGACATGCACCTACATTACTGCTTCACATACCTCATTACACACAAGTGTGAGGCAATTTCCCCCTGGCCATTACAATCCTAAGTGAACTGTTGTTAGGAGCAGCTACTGTTGTTCACATCAAGACGTATAGCTTATAGCCGTGTTTCCATTGCAGGAACTTTCACCTGGGACTATGAACCTTTGGAGGAATGTTTCCACTCCAGAGGAAAGAGTCTAAATTAAGTTCAGTGGACATTATATTACCCCCCAAGAACTCCCTCCCTGGGAGTGGGGGGGGTAGTATTTTCTAAAATGACAATAACTTTGGGGCTTTGGGGCTTGCAGCACTGAACATTTTGGATTGAGTTGAGTACTCTCAGCATTTTATTTCAGCCAACATTTTAAAAATATGCAGCCACAAAGCACTTTGTTATTTGCTCACTGTGAAGAAGAAGAAGAAGAAGAAGAAGAAGAAGCATATGACAGGATCTGGGTCTAAAAGTTCCTGGTACTTTGTCCAAAGTCGCAGCCTCAAACACACAAATAGAGACGACTCATAAAGCTAGCTAACAGACTTAGTAAGGTCAGTTACACAGCTGCTGTATGTCTATGGAAAGTTTGCAAACATTAGCTAATATTAGCCACCGTAGTGCTAAGTAAGGCAGTAGCAGCAAAGACTTACTTTACTGAGCTAAGATGTATTTTACTGTGTGGGAATTCACTTCGTAACATAGACAAATAAAAGCTAAGTCTCTTTAAAAACACCAGACCCCTTTCACAAAAGGTTCCCTTGCAGAATACGGGAGTTGTTCACCGCTTACGCCTTTGTTTATTTGTTTGTTTGTGTTATTGTGAGACTTTAGTGATTTAAAGGGTTAGTTCAGATCCTTTAAAACAGACATGAATCATCCTGCCAGAACAAATAGCCTGTAGAGGTGGGTGTGAACCGCTATGCAAATTAAACTGTTCCCTTTTACATTAATTTGCAAGACAATTATGCAAGTTATTTGCATCGGTAGGTGTAAAAACACATGCCATTAACTGTTTAACCTCAGCATCTATTTAATTTACATTTATGTTTTCCCTCAGAGTGTTACTTCCCATGGCTCCCACACTGGCACTGCTTAACATTTACCTCAAGGTTAGTAGTAGAGTTTACCATGGATGGTTGTGCGTTGACTGATTAGGTTTTCGTGCATAAAAAGTAGACAAAAAGCATTAGAAAGATCAGCAGCTATAAAAGTTCAATGCAGGTCCTGATATTCAACATCAATATGGAGGTGGAATTGCTAAATATGATGAACGTTTGAGGTTTGAGTTAAATATGTCGAGATTACATCCAAACCAAATAATGCTGACCTCAATTCCATTTGACTGAGTCTTATCTACAGGTTTAAAGCCAATTTCCACACTTGTCTAAACACTGGCTTGTCCCTGCCTGCAGCTGGTCTTGAAATTCACCACCGCTCTCAAACAGATGTTTTGGCCGCTCTTTACTGCAAAAAATGAATTTAATTTCCTTCCCAGTTCTTTGAATTCTGATACGTTGTTGCCGCTTGAGTTTTCTCTTTACTTCAGGCCCATTGTGATGATGGAACGAACAGACCTTGATCTGCATGCGAGTTGAAAAAAGAGTCAGAAGAAAATATTTGATTGTATCCACTCAGTCCCATTTTGTGCAATGATCTGGGGAATGTATCACACAGCTGTCAACCAACAGCACCGCACAGAGAGGCTCTAATGAAGCCAGACTTGGTGGTTATGATAGAGATTCCTCCGTCCAACCCGCTCTATTTTCGTGTGTTTACCATTACCAGGAAAGTGGATGTATTTCTATGTTTTGGTGGATCAGAATCCAGAGAATTGCGATTCAGAAAAATCACCCCCTGAGGTAAAAAACTGTTGCTACAGTTAAATGTTTCACTGTGCAGAATGACGTATGTGCAGAGTTCAACACTAAAAGGCTGTTTTCACATCCATTGCCCAAAGTGTAAATTTTTAACTGTGCTCATTGATTTCCAGGTCTATGAGCATGATCAGTGACATCACAAATAGTTTGAGAGCCAGTCCTGGTCCATGCCTCAGAACGAGCAAGTGTCACGACTTCAGCAAAACGACTCACTCCACGATCAGAATTTGATTCATTTGGTCCGATAAAACATTCTGAAAGACTTGAAGAGCTGCAAGATTAAATCATTTTATCCCCATTCAGGTTAGCTGGGGGCTAAGTTAGCCAACTCGGCAGACAGAAGTCTCTGGAGTACACTGTGACCTCACAAAACACATTTTTGGCAACTCAACAAATCACATAATGATTTTGACACAATTTCACACAATATCTCCAGGATAAAATGATGAAGTGACGTTATTTATATACAGAAGGTCAAAGGTCAGCTTCACTATTGGGTCACAATGTTCTGCAAAAAATGTTCTCGCCATTATTCAGAGCTCAACCTCAGGAACAGAAACTTGACTGGTGCACACAGGAATACAAATACAAGGCAGTAATTCTAGTTTTGAATGATTTAGTACATATATGGCAGGTATCCTTAAAGTGACTTCAGTAGGTAAAGTCAACTCTTTATCAAGACTTTTTATTAGAGTTTTCTATGCCTGTAGGCATCAGTTTGTAATCTTGTTATGTTGATTATAAACTGAATTTAAAAGATCAATCACAATAATATTATTTCTTTTGTCCTAGGGTTACTTTTCAATAATATGTTTCCAATAACCAATTAAATATCTGTGTTAAATACACACATTAAAAAAAAGTTACTTTAATTGCTTCAAACAAAATATTGTGACAATACTGTTATTTTCTGTCCTTTAATCAGTTCCCTCACAACATCTAATTAATTACATTGTGTATTGCTGCGTTGTTCCGTGCAGGCTTATGAAACTAACACAACCTGTCAGGTATCATCCAGGGCTTTTTGCAAGGACTTCATCATTTGTCTCATGCTAAAATATTGTATGACACAAATAAATAGAGCGAGTGAGAGGAGTTGGAGGCTGTTAACTCGCTGTGGAATCCAGTTTGGGCTCGAGGATGCATCCGAAATAATGGCTGAATTAATCACTCTGTGTGGGTGACTGGTGACGCCACGCTCCTGGCAACAAACACAGACACATGTGAGAACTCGAGCTCTGGAAGAACCAATCGCTTCTCACCTCATCATCAACTTTAAAAAAAAGCGTTAGCACTTCATCAAACACATGTAAAGTAAACACACACATAGCATATATTATCATGCTAATGAGTGTATGTTACTGACGCAGGGATCAGAGGCAGTTTGTTTCCATACTTGTCAGATATATTACTGCGTCGCACTCGGTCATGGCATTGTGCCGCAGGGTCTTTCTCCCACACACACATACACACCACCGCGTTCACCAATCATTATGATCCGATTAACATAATACTCTCAGAGCAATGGCAGTATTGTGACAAAAAGGCTCAGTAACACATTACATTACAAAGCAGCTGTTGACGCTGATGCATAATACGACTACAGCCAGGTCCTAATACGGTCTGCTTTGGAAGGTGAAATGTGTGAATGTGTGGTTTGTTTGTAGTCACATGGCTCAGTATTATAGATTGTTCTTATGTGCCTGAGGTGCTTTATCCTTTTTATTATATGGTTCTGAGTTCCCATGGATTCCTGTGCCTGCATTACCAATTGTAAGCGTATCAAACTTAAGGCGTTGTGACATACACACACTACAAGATTATTTGTTTATTTATTTCTGTTTCATATAAATTCTGCCATTGGTGATTGATTTTTACCTTTTGCCCTCTGCAGTGTGATCAATGGTGAATCAGAGGGCATTCGAACAAACATGGTTATCAGTGTTTGTGTTCTACTGTCTGTTTTTTCCTTTGGTTAAAGGAGTAGGTCAGCATTTTGGTAATTTTGGTATCTTTTCCAAAGAAGCTCTATTAAAATATTATGCATTTTAAGCTAGTGGATACAAATGAGCGGGAAAATAAAGCACAAACTATAAATTTGCATTGTATCTAGTGTCGCGGTGTTTTCACGTCGACAAGGCCTTGACTGGCTGGTGTTGTTTTGCAGTACCCTTGTAGATAGCTCATGCTAATTTGTCAATATGTTGTTGACAACCTGTTCAAACTACGCCCACTTAGAAGATAGGAAGTGTATACCATTTCATATCTCCGTTACAGCTTATCATGCATTATCTTTTGTTGTAGAGCATCTTTGGCCAAACTCTCACATTGACTGTACAATTCTGCAAGAAGGCAAGAACGTGTATTTTAAACTTTTTTTTTTTTTTAATTACAAAAAGTACGTAAATTATAATACTGTAAGTATCTGTTTAAATGCAATATTTTCACTCCATACACACACGACAGCAGATGACTGGACCACCCTGTACTCCCTCTCAGACTAAGTTGTGTTAATCAGTGAAATCTGGGCCTAATTAGCACATACAGTAGATTACCATCCTGAGTTTGACAACACTGTGTTTATGCTTTAGTGTTTGTTTTGTACACGCAACACAGGTGGACTTAATGATGTCACTCCTCTCCCACACAGACCACAGATGCTTAAGGCTACTCCTTGTGCGTAGGACGGCTGTGTGTATATGTGTGTTTGTGTGCATGTGTGGGAGGTTGTGATGGGTCCTCAGTGGGTGGCGTTGCATAAGAACGTCAGAGCTGAAGTAAAGTTAGATGGAGAATTAAGGGTGAGGGGGGGTTCTCTCACCTAATGTCTCCCTCGCCTACTCTGAAAGTCTCTCTCGCACTGTGAAGCGCACACACACATGGACTCAGCCCAGCAGGCAGTGGTGTCTGAGTCAACTGCGTGGACCACGATTTGTAGAAAAAAAGCCCACTGAGCAGCAGCAGAGTGTAAACATGAGTCTACACCAGACCGTCATCACAGATCAGATAGAGAGAGTAAAACGGAGAAAGAGGGAGAGAGGAAGATAGAACAACAAAAACAAAGATATGCTCAAAACTATGTAGGTGAAAAACTTGGCCTGCTTAAATAAACACCCACCACAAATGAAACCCCTTTCTTGAAATACCTGATCGAAAAACACAAATTATAATGATTATCATTTTCCCCCACTGAGAGTTGAGAAAGGTTGGCTTCTCCTCCCAACGGGCAAGAGGCAGCATTATTATCAGGTTGTTTCAGGCTTAAATAAACACAAGTAAAGCACAAATACACACAGCCTTCATCCTGTCTGCTGTGGCCTCTCTGTTCTGCATGTGTGTGGGTGTAGCTTGGCCCCCACCCTCAGTCAAACAGATCTAGAGCAGAGGAGAGAACCAGAGACTGCGATGTAACCTTGTCAATTTCCTGCTGTTTTTGGCCGCGGGCTACACAAATTCCACATAGCATACCTTTAAGATACAGTATGTGTGGCACCTTTTTCTTTAGTTGATAAAAACTGTAATTTCCTGTTGTGAAAAACTGCTTATAGTAACTCATTCTGCCACTAATGATTGACTAATGATTTCCTTCAGGTGCATTGTGTTACTACTCGTGTCAGTCACATACGTATTAGGGAAATAGCCTCAGATATCTGCATTTCGAATTAGCACTTCTTCAAACATGTAAAACAATAATAGCATGTAATAGATATGTGTCTGCACTTGTATCTGTTCTGCTTTATTTGTACATAAGAAGAAAGCCACTGATATATTTGTATCAAAATAAAAGTAGGCGCATAATATCTCCAGAGTGCATTGGGTCCCTCGCTGTCACGACACTGAAATCCTTTATCTCGGAGTGAAATAACTACTGTCATCAAATCAGCTGAAGTGTAGCAAACATTGATCTAACGTCATTGATGTCATATAATTATGGGCTGTAAAACTTTTGTGTCAACAATGTGCCCTCAGCTTGAACGTCAGTGTCTTTTAGTAGCGACTGTTTCGGCATGTTAACACTTGCAGGTGTAGGATTTAATCTTTGGCATATGTCTTTTGACAGTTTTGCATATTTTATACCTCACCCAGTGGTGGAATGTAACTAAGTATATTTACTCATGTCCTGTACTTGAGTACAGATGACATTTTCTGCCAATTTACACTTCTGTCCCACTACATCTCACAGGCAAATATTGTACTTGTTAGTCCTTTACATTTGTCTGAAAGCTTTAGTTACAGTTACTTTTCAGACCCTGCCGAGTGAAAACCATCTATGTCCAAATTCTGCTTGAATGTTAATGTTTGTGACGCACAAACATATGATTTTTTTACAGAATATGATGCATTGCTGTAGATAAAACTACCCAACAGTATATAATGTAGCTAAAATTAGCTTAACTTTAAACATCTACTGCAGTAAATGCAGCATACACATTAATGCGGCAGTTATTTTAATCCCAAAACATCGTATATAACAGTAAAACCTTTACAAGGACTATTTACTGCTCAATGAGTGTTTTTTCTTTTTAATATTCAGACATTTTCACAGTGTGGTATTAGTACTTTTACATAAGTAAATGAACTGAATACTTCTTCCACCACTGTCCAAGTAATAAACCGCCCTGTGTCCTCCCTCCGACCTTTTTCGGTATGTTGTTCCTCTGTTCCTTCTTGCCAACAGTGAGAACTCGTCATGCCGTTTCTGGGGAAATATTTTGGAAATAGTCGGAGGGTTGCACAGTGTCTCTGCCTCTCTTCCTTTCCCACAAACCCTGGCACAGCGGTGAACTGAGCTCCACCAGCAGCTTGAGGAAGGTGGAAAGAAAAGACTGTTTTATCTTAAGGAGGATTAAATGATTAGGGAGGGAACAGAGGTAAAGGAAAACAAGTGCACTTATCTGGTGACTTACGCTAAATCTTAGGTTTGGTTCAAATTAGTTTCACTCACGAGCACTGTTGCATGGGCGTGATGAAGTGGTGCAATGTTAGCAGCCTTTACAGAGCACTTTCACAGCTAGTGGACCCAAACACACTCCTCCACAAGACTGGGGAATGTTTGTCTGGGAAGGCACAAACCTACAGTGAGCCTCCGCTCTATGTGGTGCTTTACAGAAGCCACATTTCAGTCCTGATTTATACTTGGTCCCTCGCGCATGCTTCTCCTTCCCCAAGGCTGATAGCAGTCTACAGTAGGCCTATAAAACGTCAATCCCATCGTGCGATATAGTGCCTGCTGTGCTGTCAAGCATCGCAAAGGATTACTGGCAGTGTTGTGAGTTTTCCAAATGAGGAGGAGGCGGAGGTGGAGGAAATGGAAGTGGAGAAGCAGCAGAAGGGATTCTGCCAGGTCATGTCACTCTGTCACTGAAAAATGAGATTTGTGGGTCTCACTTGAAGGAGCAAAGTGCTGATTAAACAGACCTTTTAGTTCATCTAGCTCATTAGTTCATTGTCCTGTAATGTGTCTGAGAATCGATCCTGTCAAAAGAAAATCAGGTGAAAAGGGTACTGGAAACATGTAAAAATAGTGGGTTACTGCACGCTCGAGGCTGGCATGTTTGTCTAAATAAATCATCGCTGAGCTAAAATTGTGCATTGTTTTTTCTTTTTAGTTATATTTAAAAATATGGGTCAGGTAACAGAGATTTGCGGGCTCAGGAAAGGGGATGTCTGAGTAAAAAAAATGTAATATGGAACAGATGGACTATCTTCTGTGTACAGTATTGAAACCAGAGCCAACAAACTGGACAGTTTCCAGATTTGATGAAAAAGCAGTAGGTGAGTTGAATCCCTCCAGTATGAGGCTCTTTTTGTAAACAGTCTTGTCATGACCTGCTGTCTATATTTGGAGACGGAGAATCTACCCTGAGTTAGATTTTATACACATTTGGATGCACTCGATTTAGAAATAAAGATATTTCGTGTAATCTGATGTTCCTGGCAAAGAGCTTTCTCAAGGGAGGCTACAACCAAATAAAAAACCCTCCAAGCCCCAAAAGAGATAAGTTCACCTGAGGGGGTAAACTGAGAGGGCTTTATTGAGTTACCTTGCAGTGCTACATACCTTTAAATAGGGCAGAAGCTCTCATCAAAAATGGAGTATTGAATCGTGCATGTGGATGTTTCTTATACCAGTTTGCTTGTGAAGACTATTGTGTGTGTGTGTGTGTGTGTGTGTGTGTACCAGTTATGTTTGCACGTGGAAGGCTGTACGCCTGGCACACATCTCAGCCCTCATATGCGCGCGTGTGTGCATTTGATTAGAGATCGGTTTGATTTAAGGCGGTTCTTGGCCGTGCTCCACCGCTACTGCAGACGTCAGCAGCTCAGCCAGCTAGCTGAGAAGGATGGGGTGAAGGGGGTGGGGGGGGTGAGCAGGGGGGGAGGGGGTATGGAAAGTTAGAGGTAGGAAGGAAAGAATAGACTGGTGACATGATGGAGAGGTTAGCAGGGACATGGATGGATGGAGAAATGAGAGAACAGAGGGAGAGGTATAAGAAGAGGGACGGCGAAGAGTGATGAGCAAAGCTGGAGGAAGCCAAAGAGGGAGAGAATTTGAATGCAGGGTGAAAAACAAAGTGCAGCTTTGCCAGAGAAATGTTGATCATATATCAAATACAGACAGCAGAAGACACCAAAATCCTCCAATAACAAACTTTTTGCTGTACTTTTCTAATGTGAACTGCAGGCTTTCTCCTGTATAGAAGTATTGTGTGAAGTAACACACTGCCTGGCTCTGTCTTAATAAACATGTAATACTTTGCTTTGTTTATCTGTACAAAAACGAAGTGTAATAATAACAAGTTGCGTTTTATGGGCCGTGTGCGACCTTTTCTTTGCTAGGAACAGTTGCCAGGTATCCAACAGTGGCTCCAGGAAGTTACCAGTCTTTAGCTGATGCTAAGCTAACCAGCTGCTGGCAATAAACAGTGACCTGACAGCGGTGTTGATCTTCTCATCTGACTTTAAAGGTGTAAATATGTAGAACATGGCCAGTATTCAAATGCAGCTCCAAAAACAAGGCGGCAGCATATCGCCATCTTTGCTAACTATCCTTGGCTGTAGCTAGCTAATGTTCACTAATTAGCTCATTGCTCATTTAGCTGTGAAACCAGTGGCCCTAGAGTTTGTCTGGAATGGGAAATAATAACGGGAAAATAATAGGATAATAGAATAATGGGGAAATAGAAGTATATTAGAGTAGAAAGTATTTTTTATTTCATTTTGTTCATTAATTACACTAAGCCACCTAAAACTATGGGGGGCTATCGGACGATCAACTTTTGCCAGTACAAAGTGGAATTACGAGACAGGATGGGCTGGGTCTAGCTGGTTAGCATGCTAATTTCAATAGACATCTCCACATAGTACTACATTAACACTGTTAAAAATCTGGCCATATCTTACAATTGCTCCTTTAATTTAATCAATTAGCAAATACGCTGGGCTATATTCCCTGAAACTATTCAAGCTTCTCTGAGATTAGGCAATATTACAGTGCATATTTTAATCATATATTTTGTATTTATTTATTATAAGTAGATAAGAGTATAAGAGAAACCGGTGTGGTTTTTCAGTTAATATTCAAGAGTTAACAGATTGGCTATATCTGCTATCTGCTCCTGCACAAAACACTTACTCCACCTCAGTTCTGAGTGCACACTTCACAGCACAAACAACAAACACCCATTACCTTGATAACAGTGCAGTCCCATGTGACCTCTGCCAAACACACACACCCTCACACAATCTTCTAAAATGAATCAGTGATTTAAGTGTCCTCCACAGCCAAACAGGTATGTGTGGGCTGACAGTTGAAAGCACAGCACTGTAACACCATGTGACAGGCTGCGGAGTCAGAGACAGCGACAAGCCAGCTAAGTCCTCAGCAGGAAGGCAGTCTTTATTTGAAGCCAATAGTTGGGCTGTCAAAGAAGAGAGGCTGTTATTAGCATAACCCTGCGGGGGGTTTCTGCTACAGGTAGCTCAAGGGAAGAGCGGAGGGAGGAAGAGGAGAACACTGAGGTGGAAATTTTAAGAACAGTCGGTTGTGGTTAAAGCGACGCAGACGATGACAATGATAGTGACGGTGATCATGGTGATGTTGCAGGTGACAGTGATCACAGTGGTTATCTAGATGACTATGATGATGTTCGGAGCAGTGATAATTATGAGGTAATGCTGATGATGGTGCTCTAAATTATAAATGGCAACATGGATGTCAACAGTGATACCAAGGTATCAACTGATATAACAGTTGGCCGATATTATCAGCCATTATCAGCTGATACTGACCTATATAGGTATAGGTGTATATGTTGTCCAATATTTGAGAGTCGTAGCTGACCGGCAGGTGGACATAAACCAGAAAACATTTTCTCCATAAAATATGATCCAGTTTCACCGACATAGTTGGCATTGTGTGACATAATGATGTAAAGCACTGAGCACTAATCCTGGGAGATCCTATCCACCCAACCAAGTTACATAGTGTGAATACAAGTGGTCAAGCCACAGAGTGGGACTGGCAGTGTACCATCCAAATGATTTTGAAGATGTATTTTTAGGGTGAAATAGTTACAAAATGTTGCTTTTACTGAACTTCCATTGTGTTTCGGAGTTCAATGTGGAGCTTTGTTTTTAGCTTTTGTAGGCGTCTTATGACTAGTCATTACAAATATTGTGCGGGGGAGAATTTCCATTTTTCATATGGATGATCTGTAGAGCCGAATCAGTTCAGACACTGTAATATAGCGTCTTCTCTCATATCGTCTCACTTTCAGTCCGGACTTGAGAATGTAAATGCCACTGTCGAGCCAGAGATGAAAATATAATGTTGTCCCTAAGCCATAAGCTGTTGGTTTCTTCCTCCCACCCTGCAATTGAAGCTCCAGTCGTATTCATGGTGGCTTGACAGCCACACACAATAGACATGGTAATGGTTGGGTACATACTGTCGCGCACACTCAGAAAGACACACACACACAAAATAGAAACGTATACTGAGACCACAGGCTTTCAGTGAACCACAACATAAAGATGATCATTTAGACGCTGCCTTCCCCTCCACAGGAAACTGCAGACACTGATTATATGCTATTTGTTTGTCTGTGTGCTTTGTGTGTGTGCGAGACCAGAGAAGAATTCATATATATTAAATTTCTGAGGGTAACAAATCAAAGTTTGATTTTACTACCTGTTCTCCAGAAGCTCCCATATCACCTGAAAAAAATTTAAAGGGGCACTCCTGCAATTTAATATCGCACGTTCATGAAGTTCAGAGGCTTGCAAGAGTATAAATATCGGAGATTTTTAGTCATAAGTATGGGTCAAGCTCCGAAAATGCTGGATCCTACACTTCCCATAATGCAACTGGATACCATCCTTCAATCTACCAACCCTGTCTGTTTTTTTTCAAGTTTCAGGTTGGACTCTACTCTCTTGAGAGACACCGACGACTGATGGACAGCACTTTCTGTGACTAGTGAGCTGATCTTCATGTGTAAAACGTGTGCCCTTCTGACATATTAGTGATTATTCACATTGGGCAAGTGTAAAGTGTTGTCACTTCAGAGCAAGACTGGGGGGGAGGGGTCATTCCTGGCCCTGTAATCTCATCAATGACTCTGAAGAAAGTGCAAATTAAAATGGTTTCATAAGCAGCCCTGTTTACATCACTGCTGCATGCACACTCTATCACAAACCTGTCTTAATGCTCATCGTGGGCCCTCCTGCAACAGTTTTATGAGGATATACTACTGGAGTTACTGAGCAGAAGATGAGCTCTCTATGTTTATGTCCGCAAAAATGATAACATCACCTATTCAGGATGGTTCCCCTGAGAGACATGCAGCACTCAGAAAAAGGTAGAGAGTGCTCGTAAATTACACGAGTGGTGAGTCTTCCCAGCAGAGTAACTTTACTAAACTCAATTTCAGAAGTGCAGAAAGAGATGAGCCTAAAATCCAGTCATTGTGAAGAGTGCTGTTATGAAATATAACTCCAAATGATTGTTGGAAAGTTTAATCCACTTTTTTGACATTTTGACTCTGATTAGTTTTCATTTCTATTCCGACCATTAGTGACACAAAAACAATGCTGTTTTGAAACGAGGACGTGAAATCTCATCTGGACTGAAACTCTTCATAGTGTTGGTTGGAGCCGGGGCTATATGAGTACCAGACAGAGACACATTGACCATTAACCACTGATATCCAACCCCTGTTCCACTAATAGAGTGCTGTCACATGCTTGAAACCCAGCTGGAACCATTTTATTTCCACCAGTATGTGATATCTAAGTGACTGGCCGATATTTAAAGTTGACATCTGATGAAGCTGTTGACACATTCAGCTATTACACAGCAGGAGGTTGAACCTTTTCTATTATAGTTATGTTGTTTGGAATTCAATTATGTGATCCGTTATTACAGGCGAAACATTTAAAGCACTGTCAAACTGATTATATATGTTATTTTTCACGGTATGGCTAATAGGGTTGTAGGATGGAGACACAGTATAGAGTAGACCAGAGGCTTGAATACCTGCAGGCACCTTTGGGATAACAACAATGATTTTTCGCAATATGTCAGCTGCTAGTTAGCCCGAACAGCAAGAGCTGTCAGATGAGAATCCCCAGCCGAATGTTATCTATGTGAGGCTTCCTGATAAAATGCATCTATCTGGTGTAATTAGGTTTGAGAGCCACCGGCCCTCAGTCACAAAGGGGTATTGATTTGAGTCAGTATTGAGTTTGGGAGTTTGACTCTGAGAATATAAATCTTGATTATAGATGTTGTTGTGGCCAAGTGGCTGAAGCACTAGACTAGTAGTCCTTTGAGGTTTCACTCCTCTGGTTCAGATTGTGCCGAAAAAGACAGGTTGTTGTTTTTTTTTCTTAGATGTTTGAGCTGGAATCTCTGTTCTGTCAGTAACAGGAATGTCACCGGCTGCTTTCTGTTTTTGAAAATATTTGCTATCTCCTATATAGATCAGATTTGACCTGTGTGCTGTTGTGATTTTTGAGAAAGAACAGAAGCTGTTGTCATCTTCAAGGTGCAATGTGTCAGAATTGTCTACCTGTCGAAGGTCACTCCAAGCAAATAGTGGGCAGCAAATCAGCAGAGCAACCCCTAATTGCTATTAACTGTAGCTGCTGTTAGCTAGTTAGCTCAGTCAGCAGCGCAGCTAGCGATCCAGACTGGGAGCTTGGAGTGGTATTATGAGACAGGACAGGCCAGGGCTAGCTGGTTAGCATGCTTACATCGGTAGACATGTATTTGTATGTATGTATGTATTTTACATAACTTTAAAGGTGCTGGCAGGTGGATTTACTTTGTTTTTGGACTGAGCCAGGCTAGCTGTTGCCCCCTGTTTCCAGTTAACTGGCTGCTCGCGGTAGCTGTATATCTAGCATACACATTACAATTAGCAAAACTTAGCTTGAATTGTTTCTTTAATCCCTTGCTCATTATTTATTCGCACTCCTGTTCAACTAGCTGGCATACGTCTCGTTTATTTTACATATTCACAGTGGAAATACACAGAATCAAACAGTGGTACTGGTTTGAAAGTGTGAAAGGATTTGAGAGACACAACTTTGTTTCCTGATGTGGTCTTCGACCTTTACTCTCTTTTTCCTCTCCTTCCCACCATCAGTATGTTCGTCCATATAGGACTGAAATAGATGCACCAGTCTAACTATACTGAGAGGACATCTGATGCAGCGCACTAAGAATAAGGACATGAGTCAACAGCAGTGTTCCTAATGTTAGGGGACAGGCACCTAACTGGGTCACGTTTCACTGGAGATAAAAGTTGGTTACAGGGCACTCTTTAAACCTCGCTAACTCTGAGTTTTGTTTTCTCAATAGTTTTTATTCACATACACTTACAACGTGTATAAAGTCAGATGTAATAAATGAGTAAGTTCGGATGACAAGGATTGCTGTTTCTGGAATCTGAAGCCACATTTGTTAAAACTTGTAATATGAGTTGTGAGCTGATCTCCATTTTATAAAGCCAGAGCTCGGTTTACTGCCGATCTTAAGAAAGCAACCTAAGTGTCTGGAGCAGATTTCATGAGGCATCTGGACAACATTCTCCTAAAAAGCAGGTCATGCTCCTCTGAGACCATCCAAACACCCTGAAGTCCCACCACACCCTCCTCCTGAGAGCTCCTCTCCCCAGTTCAGGTCTCCTGTTCCCAGCTACTGATAGGTCAGCAGAGCGTGCGTTCCACTAAAGATAGTAACACACAAATCACCAGCTATCTTATTGTCAAAGAGGGTGAAACACTGGCCTGAGGTATAAAAAGATGCAGGACGGGGTTTGGCTTGCTCCCGATTTTTCTAATACACAGTGAACAGGCGGACAAAGGTGCAAACACACACACAAGCACACAGGAATGCTCTTAAACACACATCCACCCACAAACACAGAGACATACAAACACTCATAAACAGCTTTCTCTCTCTCTTTCTTTTGTCTTTCTACTTCCTCTTGGCCAGTCTCCCTCTTTCTCTCTCTCTCTCTCTCTCTCTCTCACACACACACACACCCTTTCTTGATGTGTGTGTCCATTTTCACTTCACTTTTTTCCCCGTCGTTCCTCTGTGGTCATGATACGTTTTTAAGATGAGGTCTGAGAAAACCAAGGGTATAAATGTGAGCAGACAGCGTCTCCTCAGAGGTTGGATGTCGGTTGTTGGACATGATCAGCCTTATCCAAACACACACACACACACACACACATACACCCACACACACACAGTAGGAAGGGGAAAACATGCAGGAAAGCTCTCATGTATGATCTCACTGTCCATCTGTCCTTCTCACATGTCGGCCATCTCTGTATGTGGGGAGCAACTGTGTGTCAAGTTGTAACGAGGTAAAACATACGGAGCGTTTCATCAATTTGACTCGCTGGTCCATCTATCTATTTTGTAAACTGCTTACTCTGCTCAGGGTCAAAGGGCTGGAGCCTAAAGCAGTGTTCAAACCGACAGCATTCATCTGAATGGAGCCAGTTTGTCAATGCACTGTTGATGCCAAACGAAGGGGTCAAAACAATGCAGGATCGTCTGGCAAAAAAAGTTAAAGGCTCAACTTTTGCTGCAATGCAACAAAATGTAATCTAGCAAAGCACTGTAATGGCCAATCACATACATGCGAGCACTGTTTACCTCGCGATTGTTGTGACCAAAGATAAAGAAGTTGCTGCTGTGATAAGCTTATGAGCCAATGTCCAGTGTTGTGGCATCTGATAAGACTTTAAAACCATTCGTTTGCCACTCCAGCTCCACCTCCACCTCCTTGATCATATCTCATTAGCTGTGTTTTCGATTTGAATCATCAAGTAGGCACCTTTCCATCAATTGTGTCGGAGCTAATGAACTAGGCTACACAGAGCATAGGTTGGAGGTACGGGTTACGTTATGCATGGCTGCGATAAACAGAGTAGAGGCAGTAGAGGTCACGAACAAAACAAAACCAGTTGCTTGCCAAAATACCTAGAAGAAGAAGAAGAAGAACCAGTCACCTTGGCCGTCTACCAGAGAAAAATGGAGAGTGGTCTTTAATTGGGCAAGTTGTAATTATTCTTTCAGCTAGTGATGGTATTAATATATGTGAACATGCCAACAGTGGACACATACTTGAAACATAGAAATATGACTTATGTCCCACTGGTCTCTTAAACAACTCACCCCCAACAACTGTGTTGTTTTAGTGCTGCTGTAAGCCTTCTCATCATTTTAGCTCACTTCCTGTCCGTTTTGCAGTTAGCAATCCCCTCCTTCCTCTCCAAGTCATTACAGGAAGCGCAGGGGTAATCGCCAGACATGGCAGCAAACAGAGGGATCCTGCTCTCGGTGCGTTCACGAGCAGACAGGACCGCCTTTTTATGGAGTTCTCTGTCCTGATTGGATAAAGTGGGCAGGGATACCAGAAAATGTCTTTTCTCTTTTACTGCATGAGCAGGGAGAGGAGAGATATGTGTTACTGACCAAACTTTATGACAGCGATTACTGTTGGAACACTTATTCTGAAAAAAATCACTTACAGCAGTTTTTACACAGGGCTAATTTCAGTCTGACAGCACGCAGATTGCAGAAAGGAATTTACCATTCTGGGCGATTTCTTGGCCATGTTAGTTTCGAACAAGGTTTTTATTATGTGTGCACATGTGCCTGACAAGGTAGCATAACAGCGGAGATCATTCTTACTCGTGGTGATGCCTCCTTGTATCCAAAGTCTGAGTGAAACTGAATTTAGTCAAAATAAATTGGTTTCCTCTGCTTGCAGTAACATTTGGACACATGCTTGTTGCGTGACCTCTCTGTGTTGTCACTCCAAATGTCCTCTAAAAGGGCGTAATAACAAATTAATAAACGGTAAAAATAGCAGCCTTGGAGTGTGGAGAAATCAGATTACTGACCAGCTGCATCTGAACATGATCATCAGCTCGATGCCTTAACCTTAATCTCCCCCTTGTTTTTCTTGTAGATGCGGTCGGTGACTCAATAACATTGCACCTGCTACCACATCAATCTCCTCACCAGCTACACCCATCAGATTTCGGGAACACATATTTCAACACCCCCCCCCCCGGCTCGGTCACTCTTCACTCTGTGTGCCCTCTGTCGTGAGCCTCGCTGCTTTCTTACCATCTGCCTCTCTCTCTCTCTCAAATGACATGCTGTGCCAAGTGTAAGTGATTCAGCTGACTCACAAGCAGTGTGGGTTGCCAACCACCACCCTTCTCACTCCAACACTATATACTCCAATACAGAGGTAGAATACAGAGGAAGGCAGAGAAAACGGCCGATGAAAAGGAGAGTAGAGGGGATGGCGGAGGAGAGGCGGGGGGTGGGATTACAACTACGTATAGGCTCCTATTTTAGTCCAGCAATCGCTCAGTTTGAAACAAGTCAAAGGATTTATATAAATATACAATACGCTCCAGAAGTTGCCCCGAGTTTCTCCCTCTGGTCTCTCTGTGCATCTGTTTTTCTCTTGAAAGTGCAGTCTGGCAGAAGCGGCTACAAATTAATAATTTGCTCCCCAGAGACAGAGTCGCTCCTCCAATTACAACTGGTAGAGAGTAAACACAGGAGCACATTAAAGATAGGCGGAGAGCTCCCCTGGGGTAAACCATCGCCCCCTTTTACACAGAGACACGCATACTGCACAGGAATACACACACACACACACACACACACACACACACACACACACAAGGAAACACAACCTGCACTCACTCCATATCAGAGACCCACTTCTGCCAGAAACAGGGTCACTTTATGACTTTTTTACCGCCTGTATTCCAGCAGCCGTTTTGTTAAGCAAAACTGCATGAAATGATGACGACGATGTGCTTTTTAATGGCTCGAATGTTTTTTTTAAAGGTGTAAAACGCAATTAAAATGGCTGTAGTAAGATATACAATATGTCGTGCATGCTGCATTTAGCTAATGCCCTCGTATCAAGTACAGATCGAGCCATGGGACACTGGTCGCCAGGCCTCATTAGCTCCATGGGACAAGGTTGTCACCTTAACAGCACACACATTCCACGTGGCTTGACGCACGTGCACGTGTGTGAGTGTGTGATATTTGAAGGTGGACATTAATCATGTCTATTGTGCAGAAGCGGTCATTTAGTCTGAGGTGACCCAAGGTTATCTGTGCTGTGGTAGGTCCACCTCAGCATCACGCCCCGACACTCACACACACACACGCACACACAATCGCGTCCCATTGTTGTGGAAAACTGGCTTTAATTGCCCCAAAAATGTATAGATGGTATCAGTGAGAGTCACATTAAGTGTGTTAGAGTCCATTTTGTCAAATACAATGGGGATTTTTCCTCACAGCTCAATAGTGTGTTCACACAGTGTATATTCAGGGTCTGTTCTCAAGTCTAAAGGTCTGCCTGTATTGAGTGAAATAATGAAACTGAAAATATATTATTTTTATTGAGTTAATTCAAAAGAAAAATTCTGGATCTTGTTTTTCATTTTACACACATCTCTATGAATCTCCGTAGCGAGAAGGAAACTGGAATCCCATTTGAATGTCGCACTCTTTAGTTGTTTCCCTCCTGTATATGCAGATAAGACCACAGATTGCAGACCCCATGCACTTAACTATTCAGACACACTGACTCAGACAACCCACTAACTGGAAGCTCACCATCACACCCACACCGGCCCTAAATTTCACCACCCCTGATCCACCCAGACCTCCACCACTCCCCGGCCCCAAACGCCCACCCCACCCTCTCGGTTTATAATCAGAGTTGCCGAGCTAAGCAGAGTGAAAGCACAGGAAAGACAGCGGGGGCCGGTTGCTCGACCCCCATTCAGTGCAGTCGGAGGGCCGGCCCGGGCCCCGAAAGCTCAGATTACATCCCACATAATGAGAGGCCTGGCTCAGCAGGCTCTGCCTCTCTTTCTCTCTCTCTCTCTCACACACACACATAGAGACAGACAGACCCACTGCTGCATTATTGCTGAAGTCCTGTTCTGTTCTGTTCTGTTCTTCTCTCTGGTTACTACACTGACATTTGCCAGCACAGCTGCTTTACATGTCACTGTATGGCCAAAGGAAATAGACACAGGCCTTGTGTGTGTGTGAGCGCGCGTGTGTGTGTGTGTCTGTTTTCTGACAGAGTGAGAGTCTGGCACTTGGTACTCAGGCCATGACCACACCAATGTGGACGAATTCTAAACTGCATCTCTTGTTGTAATTTTAGCCCTCAATCCACACCAAACCAGCATTTTCCACTTGTGACGGACAAAGCCTTCTCTCCCAGTTTTCTTCTTTCTTAAAGTTGCCGATAATTCAATACAAGCATTGATTTTTGAAAGTCTCGCATCCGTATTAGCCTGTTTACACACGGTATTTACATGCAACGTGGGCATTACAATACATCTCCACATGCGTCTCGCTTCCTGCCAATGAACTCATATGTCACTGGGTAAAACAGACAGGATGTTTTTTACACAAAGAAAGACATGACACAAGAAGGCCCAAATAATTAAGAATATGTTGTTTATGAAGTTTCATCTAACTCACAAAATGTGGTGATTTTTCTAAGTGAGTCTGGAGACAAAAAGTCGGAGGATTCGGGCACTGCAGCAGCATAAAGGCCTGATAAATAAAGAGCAACATTTCATGGGAACCATCTAATTTTTGACGACAAGTTGGGTCAAACTCGATTATTAGTTCAGTTTGTTGTACCTATCAAGCGAGTGTGGTCGCTAAAGCTCGCAGACAACAATAAAACGCAAAGATAGAGCCAAAACGTGATGTGAATTCAGCTACAGTGAACCGTTTGTCCTCTTTGAGCCCTGGTGCCGAGGTCCTTACAAAACCATATTGAAACATGGTCTTTTCTGGAAGCTCCGTGTGTGGAGTGCAGTGACAAAGCCTGGCTCCTTCGCAAATACACACACACACACACACACACACACACACACACACAGCACACAACTCACAGCCTACTCACTCACATGCCGTGTGGGCTGGCATTGTGTTTATTGCTCCGTGCTTTCAGAGCACCAAGGCCATTAGCATTGTGAAAAGCTGGACTGGAGCACAGCGAGCTTGTGTGTGTGTGTGTGTGTCTTGGTTTTTCAGTGCATATGTGCCTATATGTGCTGAAGGGCACGAGCTAATATTTGTAAACAGAAAAATATTGCATCCCTGTTTTTCTCAACGCGTCCACCTCTATGTGCTTTCCCTCAGGAGGATGTATGTATGTGTGTGTTTGCGTGTATGTGTCCGTGTAATAAAAGGAGTGAGTGAGGTCACAGACTTCTGCTACAAAGGCTCCCAGCCCAAGGTCTACTAGAGTACAAGCAGCCTTTGTAAAGGCCATGTGTGGAGTGCTCTGTGCTGCATTACAATGGATCTGAGAGAGAGAGCGAGACATAGGAAGAGAGAGCGAGGAGAGGCTCTAACAACTCGTATTGATTAGCAGGAAAGAGTTCCACCTGACTCCCTGTCCGCTGATACTGCTGCCAACAGGAGAAAAACGAAAGATATCTACCTTCTCTGCCTGCTGGGAAACTGTTTTTCTGCACATAATGTGGCATGACAGTGTGTCTTCACGGTTGTGTTGCCCCAGGGTTGCATAATTTCCCCCTTGTTTACACTCTGTGTGTACCCTTATTTGGATGTCTACATAAACTCTGCTATATATACACAGTATTCTATGAGTAGGTGTGTGTTCACATAGGACGCCGCAGGAGAGGAAACATCAAGCTCATACAGATCAGCAGACACCCTGCTCAGGGCTTTTTCTCACAGCTGTTCCACACCCACCCACACACACACACACACACACAAATGTTATGTTCTAACCTGCCCTGGATGGTTCACTCCGGGGGACTGGACATCATTTATTGATAGGGAGACGCTATAAACAGCCCATACGTCAGAATGCAAATAGTGCAGCAGGGCCGTTTGGATGCACATGGGTGTGTATCAAAATAAAGGCTCGTTTGGGGGAAGTGTGCTGGTGAGGTGGGGTTAAGGTGGCAGGAGCACAAGGATGTTGCCCCCCGGTTGAAGGACATAGTGTATGTGAGAGTGCATGTGTCTAAGTTTCAGAGATTAATGTGTGGCATGTGAGGGCAGATGAGGGTTGGGAGGTGGACTACTTGCATGTGTGCGTATGTGTGTTATATCTTTAACCATGTATGTATATGTATGTGTTTTCCGTGTTACATAACAAGTATCCAATGAATGCAGTGAAGTGTAAAGGGTAAGCCACCCGTCTCTCTTGAAAGTGTAAGAACAGTCTGATAGACGGATTGACTCACCAGCCCAATAATACACTCCGCAGCTGTCACCATGGGCCTCACACACTGATGGCTGGAAAAAGTACATGAATATTCCTACTATTATGCAGTGACGTCAGAATGAATCATTCAAAAAAGTTGAATATGTTGTGTAAACCTGCTGTGACGTCACCCAATTGGTTTGAGGTTTAACGTTGTGAAGCCTCGAGTTTTGGCTTTTTGGTCGTCGCCATCTTGTTTTTTTGGAGCAAGAAGTTACCATTTTTTGGACAAGATGGTGGAGCTAGGCAGGATGTCCTGATTGGATCTGACGCCCTAAAGCATACCCGGCTATATTATCTATTTTACTCTGTATGGGACCATTATTTACAAAATGAACATCCTGTTCTCTGACGTCATGCTCATGGTGGGATGCCCAAATGTTGGTATAATGTCTTACTGTTGTGTTTCAAGCTGCAAGTTGTATATATGTGATGAACTTCCTGATTAATCAGCAACTGAGTGAAGATGGATCGTGAATGTCTGGAGGGACTTTGGGCCATGTTTCAAGCTAAAACAACACATTTGATAGCCCGATAGCTAGTGTTAGCATTCAAACATTTCTTTCAAGATTACCGTTTGATTACATCCAGTGCATTTCACATAAATGTGTGTAATTAAAAGATGTGTGTTGATATTTTTTTATTAATGTAAGTCTTTCCTAACATATTGCGTGTCGGTATCAAACAGTAATGTTAGCTAAGAAGTGGTTGAATGCTAACATTAGCTGATGTGTAACAGACGCTGATCTCAAGTTTTCAAATATGTTTTTGGAGCATGTCCCATCAGATTTTCACTATTCATTGTCTTTTTAGTTGCTGATCAATCAGGAAGTAGTGAAATGATCACAATTTGTCAGATTCCCTACGCTAACACGAGACAGCCGTGTGATATTTCCCGAGCATTTGAGCTTCCCACCCTGAGCGTGACGTCGGAGGGAAATGGCCACTGTGTGAATACGGTCTGTTCAGGAAGACTTGAAACTAGCGATCGAGACCGTAAACTTATTAGGTAACTGTCTAATGAGGAAATAAATCAAGTGAGACGTAGGCTTATTTTCTCATAAGCTTACATACAAAGTGACAATTGAGAAATAGACGTCTTGTCGTGGCTTGTCAGATCATACTTGTCTTGGTGGATAAAACCAGTGAAGTCCTTTCAAAATAAACATATTTGTTCCCAGTCATTCTGTATGCGCAAATATTTTCTTCTCTCTTCTTTTCTGAGTATTTCAGCCAAACGTAGCTGCAACACTTTCAGCTCCGGTACTGTCCCAAGGTAATATCTTGAGCAGATGAGCCTTCAAGGGGGATAATCATATACTCTGCATGTGTGCGCATATGCATGTGTTTGTGCATGTTTGTGTGGGCGTGTGTGTTTGTTTGACACAGTGAGGAGTGGAAGCTCTGGCAGACGACAGCACATGCCATCTGCCGCTGTGCACCTCATCAGTGTTATACACAAATCACCAACACACCTACGGAAAAAAAACATATAGTTGAATCTAAACAACAAATTGTTACTTCTTGTTTGTTTCTCGTTCCATTCCTTCTCATTTCTTGCTGCCTCCCCCGTCAAACCCTCCAAACGAACACCCAGGTGATTGAACGCCATCGTCTCTGCACATCAAAGTCGACTGTAGCTGGAGGTTGAAGCTAATGGCTGTTCTGGAAGATGATTTAGGCTCTGAACAGACATTAGAAAAGATATTAGAAGCGGGAAACGCCATATGGGAGAATGGCTCAGGCACCAAGGACGAAATCATATTACCTGGCAACTGTACACATCAGAGGGTACAAAAACACACAACTCATTTTGAAGGCATGGAAGTCAAATGTGTAATGTGATTTTAGATGAGGCAGTGAGTCACAGTATCTGAGTATAAAATGAATTCATGTTATGTGGGATTGTAGAACACACCAGGTGATGGGATTATAAGAGATGTTTCACAGTTTCATGGTAATTTGTATTTATTTATCAGTAAGCCAGTAAGCCTGGCAGTAAGTCGTGTCTATTAGAAGTCTATTTAATGAAAATGCAGTAAATGATCAGACAGGGAACCGGCAATTCGTGACTGGTGTTATTATTTATTTATTTACAGGTAGGAGCACAGAAGGAGATCAACATGTAGCCTAAACACAGAGTGAAAGGTATTACACCACTGCAAATACACAGTATTTACACAGACATATTGCAGTACGGTACCACTACAGTAATGTTATCTACACCTATAACCTTAGTGAGTCATTGTTAAGTTAGTTACTTCACCTTTTACAGTACTGTAAACAGTATTTACTGTTTGTTTTTGCATTGTTTTTTAGCTAAGTTTGGCAAGTACTTCACGTGTTAAATCAGCCATTCAGCTAGCCTACCCTAGTTGGCAATTAAAATGAAGAAAAACATCATCAAGTTTATGAGCAATGAAAGTTGGACCTTCAACCTACTAGCTTTTGCAAGACAGTGTATGTCAGTCGCTTTAATTCTCGGCAGCTCCTCCTAGCAGCAAGTGTAAAAAAAGAGCCATATTTGCCTAACATTAGCTAAGCTGCTTACACTTCTAGGCTAACATTAGTGCTAGCTCATGTCACTAACAGTCATCCCAGGCCTAGTTTTGGAAATGGGGCTTCAGAAGATAGTTTTGCACCATTTCAGAAATATCTGTCCACAGGAAGCAGATTGTATACTTCTTGAATAACATGTCGGCGAAACATTGTCAGCAGCCTTCTTTGTCTCACTTCCGTCATTGTGTTATCAACATCCGTTTGTGTGTTTCTAAATATAACGTTACACAATATAACATCCATTCTGTCAACGCACGAACGCAAATACTCCAATTTCATGACACACACTGTGATCACCAGGCTGACAGGAGGTAAGCAGATGTATAGTTCGTAAAAATGGACAGGCCGATGTCACGCTACATCATCCATCATCATCGTTCATGACTGCTGCAAGATCTTCGTGAGTTAATCCACAAACCTTCCCTTTTCTCCTCTCATTTTCCTCTATGCATTTTTATGTGTGGCTTCTTTGTACTGTCTTTGTCAGGATTTGTTCAGTGTCTCAGTTTCTCTCTCTTATCCAACACACACACACACACGCCCGCTCACTCTGCGATAGTGTCTCCTCTCACTGCTGCAGGACCCAACAAGGTCAGAGGTCAAGTGTCATGTGATTTCGCTGTTTAATACACACTGACACGCTGCCTAAGCTGCTCAGGATGAAAGCGTGACGTCACGGGATCTGCCGCACATAAATGCGAGAACACACACACACACACACACACACACAAGCTTTGGTTAGACGTGAGCTGCACGTGAGGATTTCAGCTGTAGCCAGCTTAGAGGCATTTGCGTAGCAGCCAACACACATTATACGTTAAGTAAACACACACATGTGCACACACCTACAGGCTCTCACAAAGGCCCATCTGTGGAAAACGTCATTTATCTTGCTTGTACCTGTTGATTACTGATCACCGCGTCTCACAACAAATCTGAAAGGACAAATTATTCACCCGTGCCGCCCAGCTTCCCCTCCACACAGCGGCTTTTATGTTCAAACAAGTCCTCTGCTCTCTCTCTCTCTCTCTCTCTCTCTCTGTGAGAAATGTCTCCGACTCATATGGTAATACAGCAGAGGGAAAAACAGGTTTATGGCTTTCCTGCCATTCATACACAGAGGGAGCCTTTCCATAACAAATGATAAAAGCATCGATTAATATTCATACTCTCTCATGGCGGAGAGGCACAAACTGTGGAGAAAGGAACCTGACTGAAATCCAAAAATAGTCAGACTGCAGCTTGTCTCTGGTTCTCTGACGGGCTCAGGCATTTCCTTCCATTTCAAGTTGTGAACACTTATGTAATGCTTCTCTTGAAATAAGAGCAGACACCTGAGCCTCATAATATACATTAACGATTGTGAGAGTGTGCACTGAAAGCTCAACATGTTCTGTAAACTGTAGCTCAGTGCAGACTAAAAACCTTGGAGGATTTTTGTTGAGAAGTGTTAAACCAGAGGTCATAATTTAAAGATCATGTTGTTATCTTGTTGTTTACATTTCCACAGTTAGCGTCTGTTCGTGGGATAGTCATTCGCAGATGATGACTTACAGAGGAAACTATGCGACGTACTGTTTCTCAACTACGCCGTGACCCCCCTGTGCTAAATTGGGGCCCCGGTGTGTGGCTTATTATGTAATTTGTCAACATTACTCAGATGCTACAAATGCTAAGATGGTAATAAACAAGAATAGGTGCAGGATAACTACCCCCTTTCGTCCCGCCTCATAGAGTTTGTGTTGAAAGTTTATTTTGAAGGCACAATTTTATTTTTTGTTTGTTAAGGTAATCAGTCCAATAGTTTTTTCTTGTTTTCCCTGACTGAGTGAAGTGAATAGCGTCCAGCTAGTGATTACTCAGCTGAAACAAGCATCCGATACAGATGATGTACGTTTTGCGAGTATCATCCGAGTGAATGTAAATGTCAGCACTTAACAAACATTAAGGTAAGGTAAAGAGTTCTATCATGACCAAAAACATTGATCTGCAGCTCATTTCTAAGGCTGTTCTGTGAATTCAGCCTTAGAATTGAGCTCGTCATCACTTGTCAATGTTTTTGATCACAAGAGATCTTCATAAAGCAGCAGGCTACTTTTAATGAGGCTAAAGCTAAATTGTGTTTAGATTTTACATGTAATTTTACTTCAGGGGTACTTAATAATTATGTTATGCAATTTAAACCTCTTTTTTTCCAGTTTCATCAGAATACATTTCGTCTGCACATATTAATTCATGAATTCATTCATTTCCTTGTTTATTGTCTTGGGCTTGATTTACCTTCATTTAAAGATAGAGGCTTAAAAACATGCAGCCTCGTATCAGCAGCGTGTTAAAAAGGGGGCAGTGTAAGATGAGCTTGCTTTAAAGCAGCTATAATCAGTATTTTTCTAATAACCTTCTTGTATCATCATCATCATTTAATTCATTTTAAATGCCCCTTAAGTTTTGCAGGTTCAGTTCCTTTGCTTCTGAGTGGAAATGAAGTGTCTCTGTCTGTGCTTCTCTCTATGAATAACAATAAGAGGAAGCTGAGCTCACTGCAACAACTCAAACATCCAACAACCTGTACAAACTAACTTTCTCTGTCTTCAGCTCATAATGACAGATGGTAGTCTAGCACTCCCTCCAGTGTCTGCAGAGCTTCATAGCATTTCAGCAGAGACTTGCATCCACTGGCCCCTCAGGTGCCACAGCAACGGGGGCAGTGAAGTCACTGTAGCTGTAAGCAGAAAGAGTGCTATTTACAGAGACTGTGAAGCCATGTGGTCTGTGTCAATGAGAAAAAATCTCTTCTACGTGAACAAAAGCAGACTGGCTTCTGGTTTAAATGTCTCTAGTGTGCATGAGCTCAGATATTAATTGGATAATGTTTTTATTTCAATGTATATTTGTCTGACTGTGAAGTGAGTACAGTAGACGTGATAAGTTCTGACATCGTTAACTGTATAAAACATCTGGAACCAATACTACTAACACAGCTCAGATGTAAGGTCAAGTGCTTTTATTCTGGGTCAGTGAAGAACAGTCCCACAGGACCTAATTACAGCAAGATTTTGGGCTCCCCTACAGTGAATACTGTATGTGTGTCATGCGTGTGTGTGTGTGTGTAACAAACAGGACAAAATGCAGCATCATGCTGGGCGCTCACACACCGCACACACACACACGTACATACTCACATGTGTGCATGTGTGTGTCCCAAGTCCCCAAGAATGGTGCTGGGTTGCCACTTTGTTGGGATGGCCACAGTCAGAACTGCAGGTCAGGTAAACATCTAATCATTTACACAATACGTATTAATAATGTTCCATTACTTTACTAATTAGCAAATGTCAATAGTAACAGGACACATCATTTTGCACATTTAATGAAGCCCAGCTCCATTAAAGGTGCCTTTCAAACAACCCCAAAACCTAAATATCCACGTTACATCTTTTGTTTTTAAAGGTGCAATATGGGGGCAGCATAATCACCAGAGTAACTGCTAACTGCTGCTAACTGTATACTCTTTCATGATTGTAGTAACTGTTAGCCAGATAGCTCAGTTAGCTGTGCAGTTAGCTTGACAACCCGGAAACTTCACACGTGCTAAACTTTTGGCACACAGCCTGTTGATTTTGACGTATTTTTTTTGCCAAAACATGGCGGAGGAAAGTACCAATGTAGCTGATGGTTAGAAATGTTTTACTTCACATATTGTACATCCATTTTTTATTGCATGTGACGTATAATGTGGTGTGGCATTGTAACCATTAGTCTCTTCCCACGTCTATTTTAGCTAGAAAAGTTAGCTTATTTGTAGCATCCATGTTGTTTCCACATTAGGACTCAAAAGTCCATGAACCCACCAAAGTCAGAAGAACCCCTTCCACACATGTGAAGGAGCATATGAATGCAAGGTGTTTAACATGTACGTCAAGGGGCCAGCCTGCAGTTTGGAGGTATTCGCTGACCCACAACAGCTGGCTTAACGTTAGCCCCGGTGAGTCCAATCCAAACAGTGAATACGCACAACATCCAACTCTGACCTAAACCAGGTGATTCCTGTATATAGCTAGCATTTGCAATGGGTTAGGAAGCCAGCTAATAAGACACAACATGTCAGTTAGACAGCTCTGAAGTTATTGGGTGGCACATTTCTGCCCTTTTGGTGGCAGCTAGCATGTACCGACCAGTCGTACGACTATAACCCTGAATTGCGACAGTGTGTTACTCGGAAGTAACTGTAATATATAATATTTTTTCAAATTGTAATCCCTTACACTGCTCATTACTAAAAAAAGCACTAGTATTGTGCATGCAGTAGCACACATCACAAGCCTGTTAATGAATGAGAGGGTCATTATGAGCTCATTTGCAAGCAACTCTAACAGGGAGGCATTTAAAGTGAGAAGGTCATCTCTCTCTCATACTGTCCTCTGTCTGACAACATCATCCCTTTCATTTTAAAACACTCATAGAAGTGTCACTAACAGTGGCCGTGTCCTTCCCTTCATCCCCCACAGGATTCTCTTTTTGTCTTTTCACATGTATTTGCAGATCATTCTGAACACCTACAGCAGACTGACATTTATTGCTCCCTCTCCCGAAAGCATCTGATCTCCGCTGCCGTTCTGCTGGGTCACACTAGGACACCGGTCCTCGTCCCGAAACGGAAACAATGTGAAATCCCTGAGTAACTCTCTGTGATGTTGGTTTGGGATTAGAACATTTTGTCCCAAGCATCCCTTTATCCCCACCCCCTCCCTCCTCTGTCTCTTTTTTCTGGCCCCTCCCCACCCTCTCCCTCTCCGTCTCTCTCTTGCTGTGTCATTTCTGTTTGGATCTTTGTTTTCTGTGTCCCTCCATCACTCTCATTTATGAAGAGTGATGAAACTAAAACCAATTGTTGCCTATATTTTCCGTTTACCTTTGCACATGCTGGCTAAACAAACACAAACAGACGGTTTCGTGTCTGCATTGCCTCTGAATGCATTTCTAAATTCAGTAAACAGACAAAGGTGTGTGTGCGTAGGATACGTTTGTGTGTGCATGTATCAGCAAAGTGTGCGTATGACATGAATCAAAATCAGGCTGGTGGTGTGACATCTCATTAAAGAGACAGTCTGCCTGCAATGCATTGACAGCACATCTAAATTTCACAACGAAGAGCCTCGGGCACAGTTTGGGGGGGAAGAGGTACTTTCAACGTGTGGTTATATTTCATGCATACACGTCATTGTGTGTTAAGGGTGTGTGCATATACGTCTGCACGTGTCACTGTGGATGATGACTTGCAGCCTGTCACCGTCGCTAGTTCTTTAACCATATTTTGTGATTTACCATGCACACACACCACATATAAATGGTAATGTAGTTCAAAGTCCATAGACTGGGAAACAGGTTTGTATTAAATGATGGCTTATTTTTCTGGCAGTTTGGTTTCTTTCTGCTGGTTTGAATCCATTAAAGCAACTACAACTTCATGCATAAAAGGAGAAAAGATATATTCTGGTATCCCTGCAAGCTTTATCCAATCAGGACAGAGAACTCCATAGAGAGGCGGTCTGTCTGCCAAGCCAACATTAAACATCAGTGAAGACTCTTTCATCACCAGTTAAAACTCCTTGTAGCCGCTTGAATTTCTACATGTGAGCATGCTGTATTTGTGTTCAACTGCATGTTGTGGCATGTACAATAACATGTTTAAATCTCAAGGGGTATTTAGTGTACTTGCCCCTCTATACTTAATTAGAGGGCTTGGGTTTGTTCGGTGCACCGTGTGATGCTGTAATCTATGGAAGGATATGCTATTCCTCTTCAATAACATGGTTATTATTCATTAACAGGAGGTGCATGAAGTATCTGTATGGATGTATAGATGTATAGGGTAGGTATGGATACAACAGAGTGATTTCAGAGGTAACGGTGTCCTAGTTTCCCCCTACACTGAGCAAGCACTATTTTTAGAAAGCAGAGAGATAAGGGGGGTAAAGAATCCCCTCGAGTCGACAGCAGCAGTTTTATGTTCTGGACAATTTACACCCTCCTTATGCTTCCATGACCTTTCTGCCTTCATCGTTCACTCATCCCAGCCCCTTTCATACCCTCCCCTCCTCTCCGTCCTCCCTCCGTCCTCATGTCTCCTTACCTTTTTTGATTCCCCTCTCCTCCCTCCCCCCATCCTGCCACTTTTATATGTTCCCTCCTCTCCTATATTCAATTTTCTTTTCGCCCCATGTCCTCACCTAGTGCCAGCAACATTGATCAACTGCACTCATGCACTCGTTGTGTTCCTGTGTGCACGTGCATGCATGGATTTATCGAGTGTGTGAACGCAGTGTGCTGGTATTCCACATTTTGTCTTGATAATTTATGACTATCTGTCTTTCCGTCCCTCTTCTCTATCCCTTCCCATCTGGCAAATTTTTAGTCTAACCCTACCAACCTACCCAAACACACAGACCAGCTGTGCCCCGGAGAGCTGCTATTGACACTGTGAGTGTGTGTGTGTGTGTGTGTGTGTGTGTGTGTGTGTGTGTGTGTGTGTGTGTGTGTGTGTGTGTGTGTGTGTGTGTGTACACGTGTGTGTAGCTGCACACATCGAGTACCAGCACACATCCAGTGCATTGGGCACAATCTACCAGACCATCTGGATGGCTGCTTGTGGAGGCATTCATTGAGCAAGTGACACAAGTGTGTGTGTGTGTGTGTGTGTAATAGAGAGGAAATTACAATAAAGTCTGTCATGTAAAAGGGAAACTTTTCACTGGAATTTTCACCATAACTTTACTATAATTTCTGTACTTTTAGGTCCTAAATATAATAATTTCTGATAGTAGGTTGAAAAAGGTCTGTTTTACTTCAGCCTCGTTTCTATAACAACTGTTATTTTCTTGATTGCTTCTGTCCACCTTCATCCAAACATATTTCAAGATAGCAATCTTTTGCAGATTCCTGAGACAGGTGGAATCACCCTGAGCAAAATAAAAATAAAATTGATGACTGAATTTGAGTTAAAGTGACTTGTTAAGATGAATATTTTAAACATATTTGATGTATTGTTGATGCACTATAAAGACCGCTTGTCATGAATGAAAATGCTGATAACAAACATGTCTCATATCAAAGAGATCAGCAACCGTTTCAGCCAATTTACAGTAATGTGCTGCCACCCAGTGGACAACTTCATGAATTAGACAAACAGCAGTAATAAAGTTTCAGTAAAAAAAAAGACCACTCCAACAGAGTTATGAATTTGGTAGTTTATTGCATGTTACGGATGGAGGAGAGCTAGACGGATGAAGGAGGGATGGGTTAAGGTAGTGGGATGAAGGGATGAGGGGAGAGGAAAGCAAGGCCGTGGAGGGATGCAGCACATAACAATCCAGTTTTCATTTATTCTCTAAATAGAAAGCAAATGCATTAATTTGCTTGTGTAAGTGAATGTGCGATTATAGTTCACCCCACAGTGTGCATACATCCGCTCACCAAGATGAACCACCTGCATGTGAAGTGGGTCAGACTGTCTTTGTTCTGTCATCACTCCCCATTTTCTCTTTTTCCTCATCTTCAGTAATTATTCATATATTAAAATGTTTCTCTCCCTTTCCCAAAAACAAATGTAAACCAGTGCCTTGTGACCCAGAGTTGTCAAAATAAAGAATATTTCCTGGTGGACTTGCATCTCAAATGATTTGAAGGTTTCTCAGCACACTGCGTCTGTGAGGTGATTCACCACAGTGGACTGATACAAATATGAGTCTTTTGGTCAAAAGTTATTCCTTTTTTAAGATCTTAGAATGAATAAGTTGAATTTTGACTGAGAGACCATGAAAAAATAAAGGGGCAACTCCATCAGTTTTACACATCGCACTACTGCGGACAAGAAAAAAAGCCGTCTAACAGCTTTTGTGGCTCCTGCTTGAAAATGAAAAAAAAATCTGGCGACAGCTTGAAGCTACATGAGCATGAAACGTGAAATCTCTGCTTCTGCTGCATTTTGATCCTTTCATAACTGTTATTGTGGGTCCAACAGTGTTACAAGAGTGAAATACTAAATCCCCAGAGTACTGTTTTTAAATAAATTGGCTTTTAACCTAAATTGTTCATCCAAATTTGTGCTATGATGAACTATTATTGGTTATGTGCATACATTGTGTAGAAAACGATGTTCATTTTGTGAGCAAGGCAATCAAAGTGCAATTAATGGCTAGTTATCTTGGAAGAAAGTCGATCCCTCACTTTTGAACGCCAACAAGTTCACTGATACTGTGTCACTGAGGGCATTGTGCCCCTCCTTTGTGCCTGTGGCTGTCTGGCTTATTATTATGGTCTGTCTGGCAGGCCGCCTGGCTGGTGGTCTCTAAGTGAACTTGATACTGAAATCAGCAGCCGGCTGTGATGTGCAGGGCATCAAGGGAGCTCGTCTGGAGCTCAGCCAGTCACTTAACACTTGTCAACAGTTCTAATGAAAGTGGCCTTTTCCTTGGTGGCCTCTTTTTCATTAGCGGGGTCAGAGGTCTCCGCACAAGGCCGGCGCTCTGTCGGGTCTGAGAGGGTAGGCAGTTGAGGAAGAGGGAGTTAGAAAAGGGGATATGAGGGGGAAGGGGGAAAACATTCAGTGGCTCCTTATGTTTTGTTTCCTGTATGCCCTGCTGGTCCTGGTGACTAACTTTGTTCTTAAGGTCTCCCGCAGCTTCAACACCTGGCACTGTAACAGTTTGCACCTGCTGCATACTCACTCATGTTTTCATTTTCTCCCAGTGTCTTTTTCTCTTAGTCACAAGCCTGAGGAGACGGTGATTCTACAGAACGATTTGGGGTTAATCGAGATAATTAGTGTCAAACTTTGCATTAACTTTGGTTCAGTTCAGGGGTTACATTCCTCTATTTCTACTTGACTTTTTTACTCTCCTTCAATTCCTCTCTCTGTTCTCTATTATGCCCCTTTAACACAGATGTGGCCAACTGAGTGAGTGAAAGAGAGAGATTCAGCCAACATCCCTCTCCTCCTCCTCTTCCCCTTCACCCCGGCCTCTTGCACATGAAAGGGGCCGCCCAAGGCCAGTGGATGGCCGGTGGGGTGTGTGCTATGCGAGGGCCCCAGACCCAGACACAACACAACACACAGCTCTGCAGGCCACCACAGCTGGGCTGGAATGTGACCTGCTTCAGACTACGGACCCTGTGTGTGTGTGTGTGTGTGTGTGTGTGTGTGTGTGTGTGTGTGTGGAGAGGGAAGGAGGAGGACATGGATGGAGGGATGTCAACTACAGAACAGCACATGCACTGGCCGCATGAGCCTTTTGATAAGCTGGGGGCATGTTGGGTGCATAACAACATCACAAAGCAAGGACACAAAGCAGTGTTTGGTCAATTATCTTTATTCATTCTGCCATCGTGTTCCATCAAAGTTTGAATGAAAACTAATATATAATAGATAACAAAAAATATGTCTGTTCTCCATGTAATTAGATCCACGGAGAGACATTCTGCCTATACATATATATATATATATAAATAAATACAGATTATAGAAGTCCACATACATGTTCTGTATTGTAAATTAAAAACTTATCAAAACAGATTCCACAGAAATGTGGATCCAAAGAGCTTATTTGATTCTGGTACATAAACTGAGGCTTGCAAATTGCATTATAGTGAGCTCAAGTGCTCAGGACTGATGTTACATAACGTCTTTGTTGTGATAACCCACAAGAACATAAAGCAAACGTACCAATCACATTAAAACATACTGCTAAACAAATGATATTAGTGTGTTCACATTGGAGAGGAGATCTATAAAGCCATTTTAGTAAACACTTATAAAGATTAAATACTTTGTACAGGGTAAATGCTTGTTGCTAATACTATTCTACCTGCCTTTTCCAGACAGTGTACCCTAGATGTGGCCATGAAAACTGTCTAGAGCTTTGTGGACAGTCTCAGCACAGCATTTGTGAAGAAATCATGGCAAGAATAAAAAGTGAGGAGTGATTTTTCTGAGACCTACTGAGCAATAAGGAACAAAGTAAGGGAGGAAAAACATCTGAAACAGGCAACAAAATGTAACAGATAAGTTACTAGCTTTGTGTTCCCTGGCAGTCGGTCGGACTGGTGAGGTCACTGGAGCTTGGAATAAATCAGAAAACAACATAACTGACTTTTGGAAGACTCTACTGGACGGCAGAGAAATCTTTCAGGAAATCGCAGGTTTTCTTGTGGACGATCTCACGAAGCTTCCTGATTTTACGAGTGCTTGAAGAGCCTACGAAGCTGTCGGGCTGCAGAACGGCCATCCCGTTGTTGACGTCCCCCATGATGATGAGCTGCCCGTTGGCTGTGGTGATATTGGGGCAGGGGCAGTTCCAGTCCATGTTCAGGAGAGTGACCTCCAAGGGCTCTTTGCCAAAGAACCTCAGACCCATCTTCTCATCCTTCAAGATCTCCTCCACCATCACCAAAGCGTGGCCGGACTCCTGCTCCTCTGTCAGCTCAGTCACACGCCCGAGGATCACGAAGTCACTCTTGCAGAAGCTGGTGACCATCTTGCCTCGAGGTTTACATATCTTGCAGTTGTGGTTCTTCGGAAAGGGACACATCTCGTCACAGGCTTCTTTAGACTCGAAGTTGTTCTCGTTGCCACCGCAGCCTCCGTAGACAAAGGACTGACACTTTTTGAGGGCGCTGCTGTAAGCCCAGCGAGGCTCATAGGCTTTGCAAGGCCCTTGGAGACTTGGTAGGCTGCAAGGAGCAGACAGCTCTCCTCCGCATGACAGCATGCAGGTTTCGTAGGTGTCGAAATGGTTACGGTTTTTATTGCACTGACTGTAAGTGAAGGTGAAGCAATTGTTCCTCTTTGGTTCATAGTACCAGCTCATGCTCTCCTCCCCACAGTCATCTGTGTCTGGACTCTTAAGACACTCTTCAGCTGGAAATGGCAGGTTGGTGCTATTCCCCTCTGCATTCTTACCTTTTGCTTCTTTTCTGATCACTACCAAGGGAAAGTGTGATGAAACACTCCCCCCAACATTTTTGGCTGTGCATGTGTAGATGCCGGCATCCTGAAGTTGCGCATTGTATATGACCAGCTGGCCGATGTTGGTGACCACAACGTTCCCTCGGACATGGTTGGGTCTCATTATGGTGTTCTCCTTGCCTTTCAGTTGCTTCTCCCAGGTGATTTCTGGACGTGGCTTCCCGGACACCTCACACAGGAAGCTAGCTGTCTCACCCACGAAAACAGCCTGTTGGGTGGGGCCGCTGTGTATGGCGGGGAGCTGGATGTCAGCTGGCAGGGTGGTCTGGAGGGCAGTGGTGGGATGTAAGGTGGTCTCCGCAGGGATTGGACTGGTGTTTGGCCAGGTCAGGTGGTACCTGTAAGTAGGTTGAATGACAAATGAATTAATTAGAGCGAGGAAATGTCCACGACTCTTCTTTAAAGGTTCAGTGTGGAGGTTTAGTGGTATATAACGGAGAGGTTGCAGATTGCAAATAACTGAATACTGAATACCCTTGCAAGCGAGTATAGAACGCTAAAAATGCAAAAGGCCCTCTCTAGAGCCAGCTTTTGTAAAAACATGGCAGTGCATCTGCCTAAAATACAATGATTCTTATTTTCCAACACATTCTCACTCCCATCTCGTTAAATGCAGCAACTTTGTCAGTGGCCTTAGGCGTCAAACTATGACGCTCTACCTTCCCCTTTAACATTGGTTTTGCACAAGAAGGGCTCCACGGTCAAGTTAGAAATCATACAAGTACAACATCTGGTCAGACTTAAAATAAAGCTTGCTTGCTGACTCACATTTTACTATTTGTAAAGTTGTGAAAACAGCTGCGGTTTGTTCAAGTTTAAGCACAAAAACTACATGGTTAGGTTTGCGTCCAAATATTACTTGGCTAGATTGGTTAGGTTTAGGCACAGAAACTAGTTGGTTAGGTAAAGGCACAAAAGCTACTTGGTTAGGTACTTAACTACAACTACAGTGTCACATTTACAAGTGTAGGGACACTAGCCAGGCAGCTGTATTTGACAAATTGGGAGTGAGAACAACCTGCATTTTTAGGTGATATTACATCGAAATGAAATGAAATCATACTTATGAATGTGTAATGATTATGATTATACTTATATTCCATTTCTGCCTAAAAAATACCCACACACTGAACCTTTTCTGTTGCACACAGAATACATTTGTTATTCTATGCTACAGCCATTTAAAACTTGTTTTAAAATGTCTTAATTTTGAGTACTGAAACGAGACAACTTTACCTCATAACACCAAAAAACAAATAGTAGAGATATAGAATACTTAACATGTTACCTGCAGGTGACCTCAGAGATTGAGATACCCTTGGTACAGGCCTCTGCATCCATGTAGCACTTGTTATAATAGGTCATGCCGTCAGATGCACAGGTGAAGTGGGGTTCTCTCTCACAGCGGTCCCGGCACTTACAAACAGGCTGGCCGTCCCAGATGTCGCACTCTGACCCTTGCTGGGAGCACATGAACTTGTCGCAGGTGGCGCCCTTTGGCATTCCAACAGGGCCCTTGCTGCCCTTGATGTCTATGTAGCGTGCTGCCACACAGCTCTTGTTACCGCAGACATTAGGGCAGCACTTCTCGAAGGACTCACAGTCCTAAAGTTGGAAAAGAGACAGGACGTTTGAACCACATGCCATTATTTCTTTTTGAGTTAATAAACAGTATTAAATACAACATAAAACAGACAGAATGGTTGTGATTCCTGGTGAAGTCTTTCATGTTTTCAGTGTGGATAGGTTTTGATCAACATGACACAGCATGAATGAAAACTTGAAGGAATTAAATTCAGCAAAAACCACTAAGATTATTTTTGTTGAACTGGGTTTCTGCTTGATATTTTTCTTTTAGCACCCCAGGCAGCAGCTCATGCACAATGCAACGACAACAGAAATTGTTGGGAACAGAGACCACTGACACTTTTGAACACCTCAGATTGAAATGTCTTGCAATAGATAATAGATAGTAAGATAAAAAATAAATAAATAAAAATCTAAATCATTCTGCCTCATTTTAAGATATGGCCTCACAACATTTTTCACAAACTACTTTCACATCTGGCTCACTGTCCTCACGTTGCACATTTGCACATGCTGCAGGCTACATCACCTTCAGCTGCGGGTCAGCTCACCTGGTCAGATTCACACTCGCGCATGCAGGTGCTCATAGCATCCACCCACAGGTTGGGGTTCAGGTCGTTCGGGCACAAACCTGCGTGAGAGTACACCACCTTTGCCACGGACATGGGCATGGGCATCGCTCTCACACGGCAGCTGTCCATATAGAGGAGAATAGTGTAACATTGTCCCAGAAGAAACCAAATCCATCGGGGAAACAGCATCCACCACATATCCGGCGCGTAACAGAGCGGACGCTAAAAACAAAAAAACCCCAAAAATCTGTCAAAATCCAACCAGTTTAACCCGACCTTAAAGGTTTTAAAACCCTTCAGACTATCTTCAAACTGTCGCGTAGTTATTTTCTAACCACTAGGATCAGATGGTGCGTAAAAAAAGCGAGAAGAGGAGCGCGCCGGACCGGTCTCGATGTGGAGAGCTCTCCAGGTTAGTCGCTCCACGTTTAATAGCAGCGAGAGATTAGGGCTGCGGTGTGCAAACCCACTTAAGATCTAACTACATGAATTACAGTGGCCTGTCTAGTCGGACGGCAAATCCCAGCTGAGTTACAGTTATGATCAACTTAATTAAAGGAAGAAGAAAAAAGAAAAAAAGTTCGCCAACAGTTTGCAGGCGCTGTTTCGCAGAGGACTGGCGAGACACCTGTGCGTAAGGCGCCGGCTGCCTTAACCCTTAACTTGCAAAGTCGGTGCAAAGGAGGAGATATTAGCAATACTATAACAACTATAGCAGATGATGTTTATTATACAACAGTGGATGTTAATTTAAAAAAAATAATAATGTAAAGATGCTGAATAGAGCCAAAAAATGGATGTAGTTTTTATTATGTTGACAGACTTCATCTTACTTTTTTAACAAATAGTTATTATTGTGTAGTGTTTCATATAAGAAGAGGCTTTGGGTATGTTCATTTAAAAAAAAAAAACATCTTTCTTTCACACATTTAAACACAGTACTCAGTGACATACAGTAATACTGCATGATGTTTCCTGTCCATCTGAGCGAAATGTCTCCAGCAGATGGCACCAAACTTAGTTATTGCAGCTCTGGTGTCGGTTCTGTGCACATCCTTCTCTGGTTTGACTTCTGCACAGAAAATGAACCAAAGGACAGGTTTCACTAAAAGTGCTTGAGTAGAAGTGGGGTGCATTATGTATCATTAAAGGATGGTTTCTTATATGTTAATTCTGGTTGATGATTAGGTTAAAGCTTCTCTCCTCCTCCAACTCCCACTGGATCCTCTTTTCCTACCTCCTCCTCCTCTTGTTTTTCTCCACAGATCTGCGGCCAGACTTTCTAGATAGGTGATGACAAGTATCCTGGAGCCCCAGCTGATGGTGCCATGTTAGCCACCTCTGAGCTGCCTGTTGTGAAATTCAACCTGCAAACATCTGTATTTTTTTTACATTTTACGTATCGCTTGCAACTATTTTATTTTATGCAGTTTATCTCGAGATTACACAGAAATTCTTTCATTATCTTGAGACAACAAGCTGTGTTGGACATAATCAACCCATTGACACATTTCTCTTATTACTCGTGTACATATTGCATCTTGACAAATTACTGAGAATGAAAATGTCACTGATCGAGGCATCAGACTTCAATCAAGACCGGGCAAAGGCAGAAATTGCACTGTGTCTTTCTGTTAGAGGCAACATTTAGATCAGCCCTCGTCATTTCAGCAAAAGATCTGCCCGTCTGCGTCTTCACAGGCGAGCGCAGTGCATTTAACTGTGCTGTTTCATTATGAATTCTCCTCAGCAGTCAAGACAGTAATCTTGAAGGCTGAATCCAGGTGGGATTAAATGAGCCAGACACTTGTTTTTGTAACTCGTCCATGAATATACCCTGATCCAGAGTAAACAAAAATCATTTTCTCGTGATAGATTATTTATTATTTCAAGGAATGGGCTTTTTGTTTGCAAGAGATAACAAGATACAAAAAAATCTTTGAGATAACAATCTTTGTTACCTCAAAATAATGAAATAATCAACTTCATCTCGAGATAACATCATTAAAAAAATAACTGCAAGCATGGCCGTTCTGGGCTTCCATACCCAACCTACTGTTGGTTTATTATTTAACATAATGTAATACAAAACGCAGATGGTGAAGCATAAAAGGCAAATAGTTATAGTGAATATGATTGTGTTCTAAGTCATCATAATGACTTTAACATGTCTTGGTAGCTGAGTATGCCATATGAATATTAAATTACAATTAAAATCACTACTTTGTGCTTTAATTACTCCAAATATGTATCATTGTTCAGTGTCAATGTTGGAATATTGTGTGGTGGGGTTAGTGATAACACAGACAGCAAAAACAAATGGAAATACTATAAAGTTCACGACTCAGGCTATCACAATATTGACACGTAAGAAGTCACAAGTAGTACAGACAGTTTGATATCATGCTGTGAAAACTGGTTTCTTCCCCAAAAGCCTGTTCCAAGAAGTGTTGCAGAAAAAGGGGCTTCAAAGCAAAAGAACTAGGCTGGCGGTCTGTTTGGTCATTTTACATGAACAGAAGAAAATACAATGATAGTAATAAAAGGATCCTGCTGTAGATCAAACTCAACCTCATAATCATTCCGGGGAAAACCACTGAGCTCGAATAAACTAAAAACCTTTATTTTTTGAAGAACTAAAGATTCTACATTTTAGTAGCCTCGCTGCGTGTGTGAGAGTGTAAGTCTCTGTGTGTGTGTGTGCGTGTGTGTGTGCGTGTGTGTGTGCGTGTGTGTGTGTGTGTGCGTGTGCGTGTGTGTGAGAATGGAGTCTGTGCTTCCCAAGCTGAGTCCCTGCTGAGCCCAAAGAGGCCCAGCGTTCTCCAGGCCAAACCCTGCAGTCTTAGTCTGGCCTGTGTCTGTGAGCCCTCTGAAAACACACACACACACACACACACACACACACACACACACACACATACACACGCACACACACACACACACACACACACACACAGGTAAGACTCATAATTCATACATGCAAAAAACGCTGATTATTTAGCTGGCAATACTAATAATTTACATGGAATTGGTTAAATAAAATGGATGAAGATTGCATACATCATCATACTTGTTTTACACACACACACACACACACACACACACACACACACACACACATGCGCACTCTCTCAATTGCCTGCAAATGCACAAACACAGTCAAGCTGTGTTTTCAGTGTCTGCTCACCCACTCACCCCCTCAGGCCCTACACCCCTAACCTTCACCCCTGCATTCCCAGCATAGCCGACACTGGGGCTAAGGGGCATGTCACATATTGAATAAAGCCACACGGTGGACCCCACGCAGGGCGCTCCGACAGCCTATCTGCCTTCAGCGCATGTATTGTCTGCAAACAGACCTTGACTTTGACCTTCTCTGAGCCCAGTTCAAAACAAGTTAACTCAACGGATGTCTGCATTATGTTTATTTTCTCACAATAATAAGATGTTGAGGTTAATGCCACATAAAGCTGATAGATCCAGATGTTTGATTTTGTACAGACAATGCTGTTTCACTATATCGTTATCATGGTACCCTTTGTAATTGCACACATCCACTGACAAAAGCATGCAGAAATCAAAAAACAATAAATAAAAAAACTTTCAGTGTAATAATGTTCGAAACTTACAGACCTGAAGGCAAAATGACTTCATTTGATACATTTTCGTTCAGCCAGGACTCATCTAGAGATGCATATAGGACAAAAAACTTCCTGAATGAGTTCTAGGCTTAGTGGGAATATTGGGGTTTAGTTGGGTCTTCCTCTATGTCACCCTTATAAATGCTGGATTGGATCGTCAGTGCTGCAAAAATAAATAAGATGTAAATTGTAGTTTTTGCTCCTCAGGTTTTGTACAAATTAAACAAACAAGATATATATAGATATAAACTAGTGAGCCTCAGAGGGGTTGATAACCAGATTTTGAAATGCCAGTTGTTACATAATGTTGCTTTAACTTTAGACTCGACTTGACTTGACCTAGAAAAATGACTTGGGACTTGCTTGAGACTCATTCAACGTGCTGTATGTGGGCCTGTACAACTCAAGCAAGAGTGAGGTCAACAAGCCCTGTTCTCACCACAGTGTTTCAACTAAATTGCCAGAATAAATGTCGGCATTGTACATTTCTTAACACAAAAAAATACCCTGCACATCTACTTCATGAGCCAGGTGTGTAGGAGAGGGACAGGTTGACCAAAAGTTGCAAGCAAAAAGTCTTATAGCGGTCTCAAATAGTGGCCTTGCCTAAATGCGGTCTCACCTAGCATCCTCTCCTGATAAGAAAGTCAGAATGTAACGTGATATTTATGGTAGAAATGTTGATGTGATTAGTTGTTTGCGAGATGTGCCATCCCAACATTTTGAAATGAACAGCACCACTGATAAAAAAAAAGGCATAAATCTCTATAGTTTGTCGAGATGTACTGTAGACTCCTGTACATCTAACTTCATTAATCTCTGTGGCTTTACAGCGTCATGCTTTTAACAAGTAGCTCTGTATATTGGATTTATGCCTGTTAGAGAGGGGCACAAATTGTACCAGGGGCCATAGTCCAAGCACATCGCCCGAGGCACGTACTTGTGAGTAACGTCGCCTTCTGCCTCCATTTCTGAAATGCTCTTAGGGGTTCCCGACCACGCAGGTCCACGGCTTCTCTTGCCCACGGCTGAGGCCTGGGAAGCTGGTGGAACGGGTTCAAAACAATGAAGGTGTTATGACTGTTCATACTAAGCTTATTATGAATGTCTCCCTCCAGAACAAAGGAGAGAGACACGTCCAGCCACAGCAGGGCCCTAAGCTGATTCCTCAGCCCCAGTCTAGACACACTGCACAACATGCCGATGGACAGACATGCAGGCGTACATGCGCAGCTTCAGTGAAATGTATGTATCCTGATTGCTTTACATTCCTTTGTCCCTATTTTTAGGTTGCACACACACAAACACACATTTAACTTTCTCCACACCGCTCTCGCTCAGATTACGCAACGGCGCTCTCCTGATCGCATCGCAGTGTCTGAACATCTGCTCGCCGCGTGAACACTGTTGTCTTCACTTTGCTGAAGAGGTTAAGGATTTCACAGATTCTCAAGTGTGTCAGTATGACCATAACTTAGGTGTTGTTTATGTTCTTTAAATCAGAAAGGGAACATAACAAAATGTCTCCTTAGTTCATAACAGAATGTACAACATTGGCTTGAAAATGCAGGTCAAAAGTGAACGGCCTGGTCGAAGACAAAACCACAGCTGGACCGTAGAACAATACTGAAATATGGAACATTGCCAGAAAAGCTATTTATTAGTGTCAATAATGCACATAAGTGTCAATAAAGGGACAATCTGTAAAAAAAAATGTGTAACTGAGCAGCAAACAGTGTAGCTTGACATCAGATTTTTTGTCAGTCCAGTATGTAAGTGAATATTCAGCTCTACTTCACTTGAGCAGATTCTGCAGTAAGACATGCATCAAACGATATAACACTGTCAGTGCACGCCGGAGACAAGGGTTTCTCTACTAACAGGCTAAATCCTTCTTGTACAGTTAAAAAACACTTTGAGTTTCAGTTAATACATTTGTTTTTTCAAAATGATAGCATGGAGTGACATCCACACAGGTACCTGTTAGGAAAAAACAAAAACAAATTCCTAATGGTTGATTATATGGATTTAGTCGATGTAGGTTTGGACAATATTACCATATACGCTGTGAGACAATATATAATTGTCTGTAGAGCTGAGGAAGCCATCCCTTTCATAACTTTTGTAAATCAGTGAGTTGAACCACAGTTTCAAGAGCGGTGTTCAGCTTTGGGATATAAAATGTCACTCAATCATTTTATCCTGTTAGACGTGTGTTTGAAATGTTTCCATAATTGGTGCATTAATTCTTGAGTCAAATCCTTGAATAAGTGAACTTTAAGCTATCACATACACGAGAATGGGACAGAAGGACAGACAAACTGTAAATAAAATGCTTTCAGCCACAGCTGTCAGCGGCACACAGGCACAAAAACAAGTCTTCTTATTCTAGAAGTGCAGTCCTCCCTCCTGAGGCTCCAGTTCAAACCAATGGGGACTGATTAGGAGTGGTATGGTGTCGTTAAATGGATTAGGCAATGTAAACTTTCGCTTATTTCACCTTTCAAGAAACACATTATCCAGTTGAATCTCGACTTATATGAAATCTACAAGGTATCATTCAAAAGTTTGTTCTGACTTTCATAAGCTGCCGTCACTACAAGCAACCTTTCTGCTGAAAGTCACCAGTTAGCCCGGTCACTAGTTAAACCAAAACACCAGTGTAGGCTGCTTTTTTTCCCCGTCATGTCAATGTCATCAAATAAGTAAATATTACAAAGACACTGATCATAGATGCATATATGTGTTCAGAATAAATACTTTGTTGTTAAAATGTCCTTCAGCTAACTCGCTATGGGAAATTATAGGCTAGGCGCTAATATGCTAACAATCAGAGTCATAGGTATGCTGTTAACAACAAGGTGTTTATTCTAAACACAAATATAAACAAAACATTATCAGCATTATTGTAATATTGTGATGACATAAAAGAAGTATTAGACTAATATGACTTTCATGTGTAGTTGTTTTGGGGCTTAGCTGATTCACTTTGGTGAAGTGAAGTTGTTTTTTTGATTTATTTGCATTATTTCTGCTATATGTGCTTTATGTACATTTATTTAGATTACATTTGATCTGTATGTGCTTTTGTTTTTACCTGAATTCTTTGTATATTGTTCTTGTTCTCAATAAAGAAGTCACAGATAAATAAATAGGTGTATTTTAGTATTTGATCTATATAACACAGTATATATTGTCTTTGTATATTTGCAATGACATTTCTAATACAGGCCCATAGTGCACTTTTCGTAATACCTAAAAAAAAAAAATACAGTACACCCTCCGACCAGCAGGAGGCAGTACTATCTGCTTTAAAGGGGCCTGATATGCTGTCTGGTGCTACAGTTTGTGGCTCATCCTATGCCAATATTTGCTCTTCTGCTCCCTCTAGTGGCTCTCAACTGAAACGGACATTTTAATTTAGCTGCAACAAAAAACCTCTAAAAACATGACACTGATCCCTTCATTTAAAGGGAGATTTCAGATAGGCGCTCTTAGACAGACACTACCTTAGTCAGATGGACATAAGTGTGCTTGCAGAAGCACACGTGGTCGGCTTGAGAGAAAAAGAGGGAAGAAATCAAGTATTTCACCATGCTTTATCAAAGAACAGATACAGGTCTCAAGAACGAAAAAACACAGCTTGAACAGTGCCTAAGATTTCTACAAGTACACAGGACGTACTGTATATAAAAATATCAGACTCTGAATGCATAGGTTAAGTCAAACTGTATTCTGCTTTTTCTAGAACAATAAGCAACCCCACAAATACAATGTTAGTCATCTCCTCTCCACATAGTCAAAATTAGATCTTATAAAAACCCATTTCGAACATGCTGCTCTCGCTCACCCAGGGCACAAATCGGCCCGCGGGCTGTTTCCTCCACACAACTGTCCCACTTTTACTCAACCGAGCTCCTGCCTTTTCAACATGTGGCACGACTTCACCTTATAAAGCATTTAACATTGTTGGGAACGTAAAATAAGCACTCTTGGTAGTCTTCTCTTCTCACAGTCAGCAAACTCTCTGGAAACACATTCTCCCCCACCCAATCCCACATTGCACGTAGCTTCAACAGCAGCGTCTCAGCACTTCTCGTCCCATTGTTGAACTCTTTTCTTTGCACGATAATAGACTTCTTTTTGACACAAACACAACAGGCCTAGCTGGTTAAAAAAATTATACAAATTAATAAAAAATAGGTCATAAAACATACAAATAACAGTAAGAGCTTCAGGTATACATTTGAACAGTAAACAGTTACCACTTGGTAAGAAGCCGTTTTGATTGTAGGACATGTGTAGTGGCCGCCTACTGCACTGCTTCAAATAAAAGGAGCCCCAGCATTTAGAATTAAAATGAAATATAAAGTGTTGATGAAAGCAGCATAAGCACGACCACCTGACACAACATGGCTGTGCCTCTTGTCAGTTAAATCCTCAATGTACACTGTTTTTCTCATCAGACATCACCTCTGATTAAGGGACCAAGTAGAAAACATCGTTTCGTTTAAATAAAAGGAGAAATTAAAGGTGCGCTATGTAGTTTTGGAAAAGAAATCCAGAAACTCAAAAGGTAATATTTACAATTGACATTTACATTGATGAGGTAATAACAGAACTCAGAAATATTTATTATTTCCATAGCTGAATAAATAAGCCTTCCTCAGAAGAAAATAAGGACCCCAGAACAGTGTTTGAAGCTAGAAAGGTGGCAGGGTCCGCCACATATAAACAAGGTAAAACAGTATGAATTGTGTTGTCCTTTAAGGTCAGTTTGTTCATTCGGTTAATTCAGTCATGAAAACGAAGAGAGTTTGTTCATTCAGTTTGTTTAAGCATGAAAATGAGTCAATGGAGATTTTCTCAAAAACTACATAGTGCACCTTTAAATATTAACACTAAACTGGCCTTGACAACCGAGCTGAAGCTGTATCTACTGATATTCTGTGTTGCTTTCAGTGCGTTTTAAAGAAAGCTAGTCACCATATAGATAGCCTAGGTTTAACGTGAGGTGACGCAATGATAGTCACGTCAGAAAATATCATTTGGATGAGTGTTGGGGGAACAAGGAAGCGCTCATTATAACATAAAGTGTCACAAACATAGATAATCATGTCCTTTAATATATCTTATTTATTTCCTCTTTGATTTTGGAGGGGGGAAAATGTCTGAAGCAGTGATAGTTCAGTTAGTATCTTTGCTGGCTAGATTAGTTTTTGGTTTTGATTCTAATAATCACAGTTAAACACGAGGACAGCGACTGAAAGTATTCGACAACTTTAAAATCAAGTGGGAGCCTCGTACGCAACCTTTGCCGGGACTCGAGCCTCGTTACTCCGTTAGTACAAATCATTACGACTAAAAAAAAGTTCAAATAAATACTTCACAGTTGACAGTTTAAGTGTTAGGCTGACTGAAACGGATAGCGCACCCTGCGAAGCAGAAGTGAAAATGCGTTGTAGATTTTTTTTAAAATTAAACGAGTCCTGCTTCAAGTTGCTGCACATTTATCTCTACGATATAACTGAAGTTTTTTTGTTTTTTTTCTGACATGTAACGACACGAAAGAACAATTCAAACAAAGCGAATTATTTCTTTTCCACAGTGTTATGACTGGATGATTTAAATACGTAGAAGAAACAGTACTCAAACTCATCCATCCTAAGTGTGGCTGGAGATTAAAGCATACTGTACGTGTGCTCGGCAAATAAAAGTACTATTAGTCCAAAGTCTCACCTGGTGTGAGATTACTTCCACCTCTAAGAACCAGGCCGGTAATGGTTGCCCTCTGCAGGAAAGACACTAAGGTTTTCTGCCTACAGCATATATGAAAGTGTGTACGCAGGCTAGAATATCTGATAACACTCTATGGGTCAGTTTACTGTGTGCAAGTCCGCTGTCCTTCCCTGTGGACTGATGATGAACAGATGAGTTAAGAGTTACGTAAATCCTTCCTGTCGTCCTCTGCTCTCGGCCTTATCAGACCGTTTCCCTCGGTGGCCACAGTCCACAGCCGGTATCAGGTTGTGTCCGTATAAGGCTATTGCAGAATCCCATTCAAGTCCAGTTGTTAAGGAAGACAAGCCGATGTCTCCCTCTGTTGTCCCACCGGAGTCTTGGCACAAAGTGCAGTGGGTGGAGAGAAAGAGATAAAGAGAGGAGAGAGAGGGGCCCGAGTACTCTCGCACATAATCGAGGACACCATGCATCAGTAATCGCTTAGAACTGGTTGGGTACACTAAAGCGGCAGGAGGGCCGGAGGACAGGAGGAGGGCGATAGCTACAGAACTTGAAAGAACAAATCCCAGTTGGGAAATTGGCCAAACACCAAAGCCGGACAAAGCTGTAACAAGGGGCCTGGGCGGGCAACTAGTAACGGTTGCTTTAGCTACAGAAGCCCATCATGAGCGGGGAGACCTCGGGCTCGGTGGTAGCTCTAGTAGGTGAGGCGGGAGGCCTTCATGTTGTAGCAGGGTCTGTCTGTTAGGCCCCCGGTCCCAGAGAAAAGAGACAGGCCCTCTGCTTTCTCCAACACAACCTCCAGCTCCTGAAAGTCCTGCAGCCGAGCCACGTCCTTGTCCTGGACAGGGAAGGAAAAAAAATACATTTAAGTCAACATCATTCATTTCTATCTACCCAGGTTTATTAACGGCCGCCAAAATATATTCAGTTTATGACCATTTTTGACAAAGAAAAGCGTTAAATGGTCATACTTGAGAAGCTGGAACCAGCAAATGACACAGCTGTTCATTAATAATTGCAGCTAATTATCAGCGTGTGTTTCAGTATTATTTCTGACTATATGTCGTAATGTGTCAGAGGCAGTGGGCAACGATTCAAACATAGTAAACACAGAGGGAGAAAGGTAAAGTGAGTCACAAACTGAAATAGAGAGCTTGGGACAGTGTCAGACACGAGTCAGACAGAGAGTCTGACTACATCTATAGATCTCAAGAACAAAACAGGTCAGGCAGCATTGTGACCGCAGGCGGGTGAGTTTAATCTGATCAAAACGTCTCTTTCACTGAATGTAAACACTTTAACATGTGAGACGTTCAGTCTGGGAGTGGTTCAGATGTATTCTCTTCACGTGCACGTGTCAGTATCAAACTTCTTGAACCGACTTCTTGACTTTTTATACGTGTATGTTCTTGTTGCAAACTGTTTACTGAATGTCTCCTCGTGTGGATGACAAAAGGAACTTGTGCGGGCCTTCTCTCTCGTACCTTTCTCAACATGGTGTTTGGCAGCTTGCGGATTTTCTCCACGTGTTCGGCGCCGATGTCCAACTCACGGCAGCAGACCCTCAGGAGGGAACGATAGGTGAGCTCCTGGCGGTCCAGCTCCACCTCGATGAAGTCGTTCTCCCGTGCGTTGGGGTTCTGGATACGCACCTTGAGCACCAACTCTACAGAGAAAAACCAAAGAGATGCCTCTCTTTGAACAAAGATACTGTGTTTTCTGATTAGATGACAGAGACAGCAAAAGGTGAGATTTAATTACAGTGTCTTGTGTGTGATACACGCACGTCTCCTGTACAAGATGGATGTGTAGTTGCTGCTCAGCCTGTGACAGCTCACTCATCATACTGACAGAGTAGGCTACATACACCACTAATAAATCTTTCTGGTTTGACAAGTCGGCTGCCGAGAATGTCGTCATGTCTGAGCTCTCATTGGTCACTTACTTGAATAGCATGCGACAAAAATAAGCACGACAGACAAAAGCCAGCAGCTTTACTTCCTGCTCGTGCAGTACAAACTCAAGCCTTGTAACGACAAAACAATAAGGTCAGAGCTCCCAGCAAAGAAAGTTACTGAACTCCTGTCTGGTACACATTAAAGTGGACGAAGGTTTCCCGCATAATAAAAAGCGGGATGACTCTCTCACCTTGCACATTGACAGGGAAGGTGCCGGTGAAGAAGAAAGGCTGGAAGGCCGGCATGGCCCCACCAGCCTGGCTGTAGCTCAGCTGCTGTGGGATGGACTGCTGCCGGCTCATTGTTGGGTTAGCGGCGGCCACCGGAGCCTGGACCTGGCCCCCGCCGCTGCTGGCCAAGCTGGGGCTGGGCGAGGGCAAAGGAGACGAGCACATGGTGCCGTTGTGCGCCACCGCGTGCGGGTAGTCAGCGTGGTTGATGAGGTGCGGCCCCACCGACAGGTCAATGGGCACCGTGCAGTTAACAACAGCGTGGTTGTTGTGGGGTGAGGCTGACACGCCGTTTTGCTCAGTCACAGGGATGAAGTCTCCTGCCTGGGCCTGGCTGCGGGTGCTGGGGTTTTGAGGGGGAGGAGGAGAAGGGCCTTCGGAGAGCAGCGATTTCTGGGGCTCGTGAGTCGGGGAAAGGGAGGCTGAGTCACTTTGCGTGTCCTCGTCGTGTTCTCCAGAACCGTTCTGTGTGAAATGCTGGGCCAGGATGAGCTCTGACTTGTTATCCATCTTGGAATACATGAAGGGAGGGTTGGACAGGTAGTTGGGGATGATTGGCAGCTCAGGCTCTTTGACTTCAGGCACTTCCTCCACTTCAACTGCAGTAATAACGTGCATGAAACAAAAACGTTACAAACCAGACAGATTATGCAGGTTTTAACCGGTAAATTACAACTTCAGGTATCGCATGGTAAGAAGTGTGTAGTTTACCTCCTAAAAGTCGTTTGATCTCCGGCTTGGATGTGAGTTGCGAGGCCAACTCATCCTTAGCTGTGAGGATTTCTTTGTCCGCTCCACAACTGAGTAAGTAGGACACTATGTGCTTATGGTTCCTCTTGCAGGCCCAGTGCAGGCACGTCCTGGTGGGATTATTGGAGAGAGAACCACAACGCTAACACACGCCGATATGAATGACTTAACATTTATAACATGATCGATTTACATAGCTTCACCGATCGTCACACAGATTGTGTACTGAACTAGGAAGCTGGGAGTCTTACAGCAGCTGAAAAGTGTCAGAATAAAAGTCATGCACTGTAATTACCTGTCATTTAAAACAGTTTTACTTCATATGAATATATAATAAACTAACTAATAGGAACAGGCTTGCCATGTGCCAAGTAACAGCTTGTTTTCCCTAACTTCTGTTGGTCTGAGGTTACCAAAATAAAAGCACTATATATTTTAAAAACCTATATTCACTGTTTGACTAAGCTAGATAAAAAGTGGCACTTCAGGCAGAATAACCAGCCTTGGTCTGTCTAATAAGATCACACTTAGTCCCTGTAACAACACGTTTGGCTGCACTGAACTTTCCAGCAATCATCAAACAGTAAATATTTACAAATCTGTTAAGCTAATTAGCACGGCACGGCTCGCCTCTGTTGTTTTTTTCCCCCACTCACCATCCATTGATTTCGTTCTGTGAATTAACATTCACTCCACTCTCCACCAATGTCCGCACTTCGTCGATGTCCCCGATGGCAGACGCCTCTCTCAGACGCTCCTGTAATTCTTTATCCAACGAAGTGGTGGACATTTTGGTACAGGCTACCAGCGCTGCGAGATCATAGGACACACAAAAGCCTCTCGGATTACGCTGTCAATACTAATCGCCTACCGATTTCCCCCGCTGATGGCACACAGGTCCACTATAAATAGGCTCGCCAGCTAGCATTAGCTACGCGGCTAATCGTACCTGCTGGCTAGCTTAACGAGGCGCTAGCAGTCTTTGCTGCTAGCTTGTGGCATCAAACCGCTTCGGCTAATGTGTTGCTAACGTCTCCGTGTTGACGGTCCGGGTCTGTGGCGTTTACACCGCAGGCTCCGTCCTCTGCGTTTGTTTACGGTAGTGGTTAAAGTTACACTATCACTGTCAACTCTCATTCAATCATTCACTCGGTGGTGTCAGAGGTCCGCTAGTGGGCTGCCAGAAAACACCACCGCCTCATCGGGGGGCATCTTTAGATGTAACAACAGCGGGCACGAATGTTTAGTTCCCCTCTGATACTTTCTATTACCTGTTGGTGCCACATCATCAATGTATGTGAAATCCTTCTAGACCACATTAAATGTTCAGTTAGTTATTTTCTTTTATTAGGTATAAATTCATGCTAGTATCCAGTTTTTTATATATAGTTTCACTGATCTCCACAACAGAAAACCTTTCAATTGTTATATCATTTTTTTATTTTTTTTTTATTGATTATAACCAATGTGTTTTTATTTTTTGTAAAATGTTTCAATATTGTTGCATTTACATGGCCAACATTTTAAAGGTGCACTATGTAGTTTGGGGAAGACATTTTAATCAGAAGAGACAGATATTCATTAACCTTAAAGGACAACACAGTTTCATACTGTTTTACTTTGTTTATATTTGGCGGACCCCGCCACCTTTCTAGCTTCAAACAGTGTTCTGGAGACCTTATTTTCCTCTGAGAACAGCTTGTTTATTCAGTTATGGAAAAAATAAATATGTCTGAGTTTCACTCATCTTGTAAATATTGAAATTCAGAGTTTGAATTTATTCTCCAAAAACTACATAGTGCCTCTTTAAAGTTACAAATCAGTAGTTTGGCAACTTGAGATCCTGGAACCATCTTGCCTTCTAATAACGTGTAAAATTCGTGCTTGTTTTTTAAGTTGTGTTTCAGTTTTGGCTCTCCAGGGAAAAAGCTTGGTCCGTTTCCTATGAATGAACTCACCGGAAGTGTTTGTTTGGTGTCTTGTGTTTATGGACGGTAGCTTTAACGGATTCTGGCTGTTGCAGTTCCTAAATGTGTCCGCTAGAGGGCGGCATAAACTCCTGATTCTGCCTTGACGCCGGGCGGAAATGCCAAACCTGGAAACGTAATATATTGAATATTAACTGATTAATAGGCTAATTAACGCGACATTCACATAGTTAGCGAGGCTGTTAGTAAAAAAATAGCCTTTGAATTGCTCCATCTGTCATGGAGATGAAGGTGTACACGTCGAGGGAGGCGCTCCTTCCAGAGTCTGCATCAAGGTACACACAATATTATCCTGTCGTTTCCGGTGAAATCTTTCAAAATAAAACAATCAAAATACTTTGGCATTTCTGTTAAACAAAAACAAAACAGACATTCACTTGTGCTTGTATGTGTTTATGGGTGAATGTGAGCTTCGTGCAGTTTGCTTGACAAACGTGATGAATTACGGACTTCATCGATATGAGAGAATTGCGTTGTACTTCCGGGTCAGAGGCTGAAGGTGCCGCCGCTTAACTGGTTGTAGTCGAACCATAGACGGGCGTTGTTGTCACGGCGTCTGCCATTTTGATTAGGTGTACTTAGCGCGCAATAGATGGTGTGAACTGGCTCTCCAGGAGATATCGTAGTGCTTTAAAGTCAAGGCGACCTTATTGTCGGCAAAAATGCTCTCGGCAGCCCAGCTACTCGACGAGTTGATGGGCCGAGATAGAAACTTGGCCCCGGACGAGAAGCGATGCAACGTGCGCTGGGACGACGAGAGCGTAAGTTAGCATTCTGGCTAGTTTCTAGTTAGCTTGGCCAGTTTGGTAAGCTAACATATGATAAAAGGCTGAAACTCTGGCATGAATAATGTGGGAGTTGGGGTAATAAAGCTATATGTGCAGAGACGCCTGTCAGCCAGGGTCGTTAATAACTCCTGGAGCTGGTAAACTGGCATTGTGAGTGTTGTGTAAGCACGCGTCGTTGTTAGCATCAGAGTTTGCTAATGCTAACAGCGCTGATTGCTAATTGGCACAGAGCAGGCTAGAAACACAGTGAATTAGCGTCATGCTCCTGCTCTGCTAGCGTTAGCTTTTAGAGAGTTATTATTTAATAATTAACTAGTGCTTTATCTTTGTTTGGATTGTGTATCTTATGTAAACTGATAACTTGAGACACGAGTAACGTAAAAAAGAGGATATTGGTATTACATTTTTGGGACTGACTTGCAAGGCACATTTCACCTTAATTTAAATGATGAGTCAATGTAATTAATGGTAGCAGAGACGTTTCAAGAGGAATCCTGTTTGAGATAATCTAAATGCCTCCTTTCTCTCCTCAGGTATGTCGATACTATCTGTGTGGCTTCTGCCCAGCTGAGCTCTTCACAAACACCCGCTCTGACTTGGGTAAGTCCAGAACTTGTGTGTTTATGTAAGCTCGTTCAAACACAGCAGAATCTGACAGGCATCTGTTACATAACCTAAGAGAGTAAAGCATTTTGACTCTTTTCCAGGCCCTTGTGAGAAGATCCATGATGAAAATCTCAGGATAACGTAAGTTTGATAGACTTTTTTTTCTCCCCTAATCATTTGTGTGAGTCTTGATTATGTCACCTGATAAACATTTTTGATCCCATTGTGTCCAGGTATGAGAAGAGCTCTCGGTTCATGAAGGAGGGTTATGAGCGAGACTTCCTGCGCTATCTGCAGTCGCTCCTGGCAGAGGTGGAACGGCGGATTCGCAGAGGGCACGCTCGGCTCGCACTTTCCCAGGCTCAGCAGAATGCAGGGGTTTGTTCTTCAGTTTCTAGACAGTGTCATGTAACCCGTGCTTCTCATTGCATTCAAAGCATATTATGTGGCCTGTGTGGCTGTACCTGAGATTGTGTATTTATTTATAAGTGTATTTCCTTTTTCAGCAAGGTCCTGGTCCATCGGGAAAGAATGAGGAGAAGGTTCAGGTTCTAACAGAGAAGATCGAAGACCTGGTTGTACAGGTTTGTAACAAATATAGTGAAATGAGTTAACGGATATCCAGCATGGAAAATCGTATCCTAAAATTATTGCAGTTTTTTGAACACGCCACACTGTTTTCTTAGTGATTTAGTCGTCAGTGTGTTGAGATTGAATGGCAGGTGTAACTTGTCTGTTTTTGTTTTTGCTCAGATTGAGGAGCTGGGGTCAGAGGGTCGCGTGGAGGAGGCCCAGGGAATGATGAAGCTGGTGGAGCAGCTGAAGGAGGAGAGGGAGCTGCTCAGCTCCACCCCCTCGGTGAGTCGGCTTACTCCAGGCTAATCAGCCTACAGGTGCTGGTCACGTAATGCTGTCTGATGACAAGCATGTAGCATTTTTTAAAACAAAAAATCAATCTGCACTTGGAATGACAACGATGATAGGCTTTCATAAAGTTCCCTCAAAGCAAAGTGTAAATTGGATGAGCAGTTATCCTCTGAGGCAGAAATATAGGTCTTATTACATCATTCCCCTGTGATGTAACTGATCTCTGCTTTTACTGTAGACCATCGAGAGCTTCGCAGCGCAGGAGAAACAGATGGAGGTGTGTGAGGTGTGTGGGGCCTTCCTCATCGTGGGCGATGCACAATCTCGAGTGGACGACCACTTGATGGGCAAGCAGCACATGGGCTACGCCAAAATCAAATCCACCGTAGAGGAGCTCAAGGTAACAGCATTCCCTTGATCCATGTATTTACTGTGACATTTCATACATAGTGTTAATGTTGCAAGAGAAAATAATGCTCCATCACTTAGTTATTTTAAAGTGGGCTGTTTTACCTGGACTGTGTTTGATTTAGATTATTTGCTCTTTCTCTTGTGTAGGAGAAACTACGTCGCCGCTCAGAAGACCCCCAAGGTGAAAGCCCCGCACTCAAGAGGGACAGAGAAGACCGTGAGCGCGAGAGGGAGGAAAGAGAGAAAAAGCGCAAAGAGGAGGAAGAGAAGGAAAAGGAGAAGGAGAAGGAACGTGAGAAGGAGAGGGAACGAGAGAGGGAGAAGGAGCGCGAGAGGGAGAGAGACAGAGACCGGGACAGAGATCGAGACAGAGACAGAGAGAGGGACAGGGACAGAGACAGGAGGGCGCGCCGGAGCCACTCCAACAGCCGCCACTCCAGCCGAGCGTCAGACAGGAAACGGAGCAGATCCCGTGATCGCCGGAGGTCCAGGAGCCGAGACAAGGACAGAGAGAGGGAACGCAAACGCAGCAGGTGCGTCTGACTATCTTGATACACACTTTAAATCCACATTCATGACAACAGAGACGAGTAAACATTAGTTTGAACTGCGTTTATCTTTTATTTCGACTGCCTGCACTCCCAGCTGGTCTGCAAGAAGAAAACACAGCAAGACAGGCTTGTTGTCACATTGTTATTACAAGCCTGCATTAATATCCGACTGGTTAATGAGCCCTCACTTCAATTTTTTTTGACAGAGGCCAATTTTTAAAAGCATTTGTTGTTTGGTGTGTTGTCATTTTGGAACCTTGTTGCGTGTGCCATAAACATTATAATTATTGGGTACATCTAGTCTGCTGCTGATGGTGCTAATTAGAATGATGAGTACTATCAAAGTGTCACTTTTCTGCCCTAATAAAAAAAGAAGAAAACATCTTTTTATCTGACATTTTAATTACCAGGTTTCCAGTAGTGAGAACTGAGGTGGAAAAAATCCTGGTAATTTAGTCACAACTTGGTGACCAGGAAATGAAGGTGGCACGATATGTATCGTTAGGAAGTTTGTATTATTGGCTATTAATTTGCTTCTGTGAAATTCTAGCTGATAGTGGATAATATGAAGCATTTACAAGTATTTGACTGATTGCACATTGAAAGTTGGTTTGCAATTCACCAATAAACATGAAGAAGGAGAAGAACGTGTGCAGCCAGCAGACCATAAATCACTTTGTGTGCCATTGCACGACTAGACAGGATTCAACAGAAAATGTTTTTATCTTTTAGTACATCTCTCACTTGTTGCCCGGATGACTTATTCTCCTCCCTTTTTTCCAGGAGCCGGGACAGGGACAGGGAGAGGGAGAGGGAGAGGAGGCGCAGCCGAGAGCGCTCTGACAGGAAGCGTCGCTCCCGCAGTCGTGACAGAAGGAGGTCACGCAGCTCGGAGCGCAAATCTCACCGCCACCGCAGCCGCAGCAGGGACAGAGACAGAGACAGGGACAGAGAGCGGTCATCCAAAGACAAAGGTGAGGACTTCAAAGTGGCTTTCGTGTCAGTGTCGAAAGTTTGGAAAATCCTTCATTTTTAAGGTTAGGAATATTGAATTTGGAAACACTCCTTGAAGACAGTGTGGTGATTTATCTTCACAAATACTCATGTAAATCAAAAATCTTATAATGTTTGAAATAAAAGATCCCGTCATCATAAGCGCTAAATCATCATGACCATATACAGCTGGTAAAATAAAGTGACAATAGTCATTGATTGCTGTGGGTATAAAGAAATTCTGTAAACTTCAATTCTCCACCCTGTTGTTTGTACATATAAAGTTACTCTCTTGACCACTAGCTGCTGTGTATGTAAAAGCCAGCAGATTCTATTAAAACAAAAAGCTTACTGTCCCCAGGACAGCTGTCCATCAAGGGGAAGCGGTTACATTTTGATTGACGTGTGTGTGTATGTGATGTGTTGATGCGCAGACCGTAAGACAACAGAGGAGAGGAGCAGCTCTAAGAAAGACAAGCACTCCGATGGTGACGCAGCTTCCATCAAGGCTTCGTCGGAAGCGGAACCGATGGAGACGGAGGCGGCTGCCTCTGCCTCCTCCCCTCTGCTTAACGGCCAACAAGAGCTCCTCCATTCTGAAGGTGACACTCAGTCCAATTAAAACTGATCTGATAGGACCTCAGATCAGGCTCAGGTAAGTGCGTCCTCCTCCTCGCTCCCCCCTGGCTCTTAACCCAACCCTCCACCCTCCCATGACCCCCATTTCCCCCTTCCCACCCTCTGACCCTCCTGCCTTTCCCTCCCTGTTTACGTTCAGTTCAATGCCTATGATTTTGTCTTATGTACTGTATGCATATATCTTTATCCTGTTTTCGAATAGTGCATCATAAGTATGCACTGAAGATGAAGGACTAGGCCCGATGAATGAGAAGAAGGTAGAAAACATTCACACAAAGCCAAGAGGGAAAGGCCAGTGTAGCCCTGAGGTACCCCTCGTTTTGTATCGGTTTTTGATCCATATAGATGTTTATTTGTCTTTGTGGACCAAATGGCAGAAAAAATATTAACCAGTCCAGTCAAACATTTTCCTGCCTGTATTTACCTGTTTTTATTTATTTATTTTTTTACTTTGAAGAAGGAAAATGTAACTATTTTGGATTTTCTGAGATATTACCTAACATATAGGGAGAAAATTGAGCCACTGTGTGTCCACATGTTGGGGATTGTTCCTGCTCACATGTGAACACACAGACATGGTCGAAGCTGTATGTGACAAACCAAGCCATTTCTTTGACTCATAACTCAAATGCCATGGATTTGTTGTCCAGCTTACTGTGCCTGATGATGCCATGCAGTGTGTGTTTTTGGGGGGGTGTTATAGCACCGGGGGGCCTTACGTAACTAACTAACTGGAGGGGTAGGGTTTATCGAATGAATTGCAGCTGACTTCCATACCTCACACAGCGTTGGTGTTGTGAGCGAGACCACATGAGAAAAGGGCAAATTAAAAATCATGGATACTCTGACTGTCAAACTGTGCAGGTACTCACCCCAGGTACTCCTTTCTCTACCCACATCCATTTCTGAATGCTGTTGCCTGTCAGAAAAAAACAATTCTGTACTTCTGCAGAACATGAACATGAAAGCTTGACTGTGTATATTTTTGTATCGTCTTTCTTTGTTTTTTTCCTATTTGTTAATTTTGGAATATGTTTGGGAAAAAAGTAATCCTATAGAAATGTCTGAGACACATTTTTTAAATGCCGAGATGCACAAACAGCCTGCTTGATGTGCCTACGCCAACCGCTGAATTCGTCTAGACTTCCCCGTAGTTTTCTCTTAGAGCATTTTTCATGTCATATTTTTTCATGCTGTTTGTCTCTAACCTTAAAGGAACAGATTACCCCAAAATCAAAACTTACGTATTTATTCTCTCACCCGCAGTGCTGTTTATCTGTCCAGATTGTTTTGAATATAGTGGATGTAGAGATGTCTGATTCTCTAGAGTATAATGAAATGAGCCGGCACTCAGCTTGTGGGGCTCAAGTCAGTTAAAACTCAACAGCAGTGTCCCTTTCCAGAAATCATGAACCGGTTATATCCTCAGGCCTTGTTGTGAGCCGTTTCATGTCAAAACCATTTTCTTTCTATCAAACTACAGCTGCTAACCATATCACCACACAGATGTAAACATGAATGGCGTCTTCCTCGGCTGAGCTGTAACGTTGCGAGCGACATGAAACTGCTCACAACACGGTCTTGGGATGATCTTGGATTTGTGAAGAGAGACAGTGCTATAGAGTTTTATCAAAACTTTTTTTCTGGCGCCCCAAACCGATTGCCATCCAGTTCCATTATACTTTAGAGAAGGCAGACATCGCTGCGGTTGATATCTCAAACTCTGCAACTGGCATCAAAACAATCTCGATAGATAAATATGTATTTTTTATTTTCGGGTGAACTGTGCCTTTTAAGTTGACCATCAAATCTGCAAAAAATTAATTGTGAAGTGCAGTTTGGTGTAAGGAATATCAAACAGGTTTGTCACTGTTTATAAAAGATAACATTGGTGATCAAACCTTGTACACTTTTTGTCAGATTGATCTTAAGTGCAAACTTCTGATCAAACCAATAGTTAATAAATTGAGAAATATGTACAAAATATCAGCATATTCTGGCCAAATGAAACAATAGTGTCAGTATAAGGATAGTATTTGTGCATTAAGTGTCTCTTGTTTATGAGCTACACTTTCCTCTGTGACTAAATTGAGGGATATGTTTTAGTCTTTCTGTAGATGGTATTGTTGCTCCAGTAGCAGCAGTTGTTGCTACAAGCACTTGTTGTGGGACCTTTGCTAACATTTGCATTTTGTGGACATTTTTGCTCAACAGGGGAAGCTGGGATTACTGGTGGAGGAAGACGTGGAAGAGCGCACCCATCCTTAACCTGAACCTGACACTTCGCTGCTTAAAAACAAGGTGAACCACAAATGTGTAGTGGCTTATTTAAAAAAAACAAAAAAAAAAACACGTGTAAATGAGGAGGGGGGGAGGGGTAACAGTATTGATCCTGTTCCATTACCTGTCTATATTTTGGGCTGGATGAGGGTAGTTGTGGTTCATCTGATGTACTTCTTGGTCTAGATGTCAGCCGGGCATCACTTTAAATACCAAACTTAGAGGAGAACTTCATTCTGGGTTTTTTGTGTTCTTCTTTTGAAAATCTTTACACATCCTCCTTGTTTTCTTGACATTTAGTAAAAACGAAATAAAAACCGTGCTTGTGGTTTGTTTTGGTTTGTCAGGTTCCACTTCACTTCCTTACCTTTTTTTCAACAGTCAGTTGAACGCGTATGTACAATGTTAGTCCCGTAACAGGGCGTGTCTCTTTTCTCCTCCACTTAGAGCTCACATTGATTGCTCGTGTCCCCTTACTGTAAAATATACTGATTTAATTTGATCAAAACGATTTTGAAGACTGAAGATTTGTTTAATTTTGCTCTGCTTTTAATGTTCATGTTGTCTCGATGAATAAAAAGTAAAAACTTGTCGATGCTGTGTTGTTGTTGTTTTTCCATCATTCAGATTGTCTACCTCAGTGTTTTTTTAATCTTGGCTGTTTCCCTGCTCCAACACGCCTGATTCAAATGAATGGCTCGTTATCAGGCTTCAGCAGAGCTTGATGACGAGCCGATTATTTGAATCAGGCGTGTTGGAGCAGGGAAACATCTAAAACATGCAGGGCAGGGGGCCTCCAGGAACGGGCTTGAAAAGCACTGATCTACCAGAACAAAAAATATCTATTTTTGTTGAAGCAAAAGCAAGTTAGCACCATGAATGGGAAACTGGGAATCACTAAAAAAGTGAGACTTCTAACCCTCTTTTGAGCAAGTTGAGTTCCAGCCAGACTTCTCTGGGTTTTGAAGTTTATCCAGTATTTTGCCTTCCCATCAAAAGGGTAATCGTTTTCCTACAAACTGAGTGAAGCAAAAGATCTGAGGCCTTTCCAGAGAGGCAGGCTTTCTGGTTCACCTGCAGGGGTCAAAGCTGGATGTCTTTAAGTCAGATCTAAAAGGAAACATTATAAAAAGCTCAAGATGTTGACCAGGCCTTCAAATTCCCAGAATCAATCCAGTCAGGCATCCGTGGGACGTGCCGGAGCAGGTTTGACTCAGGGAGGTCTTCCTTGCAACCCACAGGATTAAAAAGGTGCAATTGCCCTGGTGCCAGACACTGCAGGACACCCCCAGATGTCCTGTGTCCGCTGCATGGTGGAGCCTCAATGGTTTGGACTTGTCCCAGCACACCCCATGGATGCTCGATCAGATTGGGAGCTGGGGGAAATGATATTTTCCAGGCACTCAGAGTATGATAAGTGTGCCATTACTTTGTAGTAGGTCATTATATTGTATTAATATACAACTTTATGCAGACAGAATCCTATTTGGGTATTAGTTGATCAATTGTTGAAGCACCTATTTATTTCTTAAATGTGTATTAAAGATTTTTATGTAGTCAAAAGAACTAAAGTAAGCCAGTTACAACATTTTGCAGATCTACTTTCCAACAGCTACCAGACTATGGACTGCTAAAAGCCACCCGTGTATACATTCTTCACCTTGCTGAACTTGCAGGTCTGCGGCTGTCCCCAAAACCCACCCCTCCGTCCAGCCTCTTACTCCTCTCCTCTTGTAATTGAGTGAGAACACACTGCACAAGTGTCAGGTTACTGCCAGCCCAGTGCTGGCTGAGAGCCACCTGCCTTGTAGGACATAATTGAACATTTTCATTAATCCGCAGTGGCTCAAGCTTCTTGAGTGTGTGTTCTAAAAAAAAAGTAAACAGATACCACTATACTTAAGGTCTGAATACAGTAATACCAAGACAACTTTTGATTCTTATTATCTTAGTGTTTTATCCATGATAATTATGTTAATCCCACACAATAAATTGTTTCCCCTCATTCCCGTCCGTACAGTACGTGCCCCCAACACTGCCAACATACCAGGCCTGATGTTTTTCCTCGGTGCCGACCTTTTTCTGCCCAGTTGCCTGTGGAGACACTGGCAGGAGTTTGCTGGAGTTCATCATTTGACTAATTCATCTGAATAGCTGCTGTCCTGGACACCCAGGTTAGTGTTCAACCAGGGTTCACAACTAACACAGTGCAGATTGACCACACTGTCACACTGTAAAGCCAATATAGGAAAACTGCAGACATACTTAAGAAGTGTTGTAATTCAACCATATCCTTAATGATGCAACAGTCCAGCTTGCAGATGTATGCTGCTTTTAGAAAGTAGGTCATTTGTCAAGTGACAAGTTCACAGTCGTAGTAGTTGTGACAGCCTAATTGATATTAATAATCTGACCGATCATCCTTATCACTGACTCAGCTATGTCCAAAGCTGCTCTCCAGGTTAATAGTGTGATTATGGGTGCAGTGTATCATGATCACTGTGCATGATTTGGCCTCATCTTCCACGGCTGAAAAAGCTTGAAATAAAAACTGCTTGCCTCTCGTCCTTTGGCACATTTTTGTTTCGCCCCATTATCCCCATTGTCAGTGGGGAAATACCAGTTTCACGTCATCTCAGCAGAGAATCAGTGTTTGGAAAATAAATGACTTTGGGTGTTCGTGTGCAAATTATTCCTCAATTACACGTAACCGCCCTTGATTGTGCAGGTGGACTCTCTCTTGCGACTCTTGTGTCACCTGAACCTCTCAGTCCTCTCCTCCCTCCCTGTCCCAGAACACCAGAGCAGCAGGTGGGCTTCAGATGGTCTGTTAACTTCTGGGACAGAAGCTGAGGGGAGGCCCTAGTTTGAGAGCCAGACCCAGTGCTCATTTGGGGAGATATATTGGCACCAGGCAGCAGCAGAGATGCATGGTTAGGAGCTGGACTCACAGGAAAATAAACTGACTTTGTTGTCTGCTTCGTAACATATGTAAAGAGTGGGTTTTATAATGTTGAATCTTGCTGTACGTATTAATGTACTGCAAAAATGTTCCCTTACTGAACAGCAGGAGGCAGTATGTACCTATTTTTCAGGGAAAGCCTCCCAGCAGTGCAGATACTGTATTTCTATGCACATATTGTGCCTATTATTGCATGTACAGTCACACACATGAGCAGGTAGGAATAACCCGCTTAAACGATCTAGCAACATGAACACCCAATTCTCTCTGCAACACACAATCCACACGTCATTAGGAAAAGCAGCATTTCCCCGGGGCACGAGTTGCAGCGAGTAGAAAGCCAGGGAAAAAACAACAGGAAGATAGTGAGCTGAGAAGACAGGGGGAATGAAAAAGTGATAGAGCAGGGAACAAGGGGAGAGATGGAGGTGGTGCGCCTGATGTGACGCTAAATAACCAGGGTGAAAAAGGATAATGGAGATGGATCTTCTCCTCCCTTCTCTACTTCTTCTCTTTCTTCACACAGTCAGTCTCACAGCGAAGGTCGAGAAGGAAAGCAGCGTGTAGATTATGCAGCAGAGAAGGCAATTCATCAGTGCTGTCGGCGTGCTGTCTGATTAATGATCTAAACTCCAACACACACACTCGCGGCTTATGTCAGCTGTCAGTCAGCTCTGATGGGGGAATATAATTTCCCCTAAAGGCGCCTGTCAGTTGTGCTGAGCTGGTGCCTATTGCATTACTCCTCGCACAGCTGTACAGCTCATACTCTGTCTCCCAGTGTTTTTCTTTATATTATTACAGGTGATGTACTGTCCTCAGGCACTTAATGTGCACACTCCTGACATTGCAGGCATTGCAGAAATACTGCTGCATTGTGTTTTTTTACACAGCTGCAAATCTCAGGTGATTTTTTTTCTTACATATGCCAAACATTGTCAGCCTTAAAGGATAACTCTCTTGGGGAGTACTACTGCACATGAGGAAAAATTAGTATAAAGCCTTTTGTAGCTGCAGAAGCTGTAATCTGATAAATTGTCTCCAGTGATGTTACTCTGTGGGTAATGTAGGCACCAGGTTTTCAAAAAGCAGTCCAATAAATACCAACATTAGGCTGTTGAAAGGAGAGATTTGTGTGTGTTGAGGAGCCATCGTTGCCAGGTAGAAGAGGAAGGATCCAATGATGCAGGAAAGGAAAGGGTTAACTGTAGGGAGGGGGCACTGTCGGACTCATTATAGACAATTTAAAAGCAAATGATCAAAATCGATACGGAACAACCTGATATCTCACCACCCATTCCTTTTCCTTTTCAAAAGCCGTTGCCTTCATTACCCACAATGCAGCTTAGCCACTACTTTTCACACATGCAGCAGTACTCCCCGAGAAGAGCAAACCTTAATGTGTAAAACTGGCGGTTACCCTTTCAGCACAACCAAGAGCTTATCACAATATACGTGTGTAATATAGGCTACGGTAACGGTAAATACCACAATTCAGTGATGGTTATGTAAACTGGGGGCAGCATATGACAGAGTTACCGCTATCTGCTGCGAACTGTAGCTGCCATCAGGTAGTTAGCTCAGCTAGCCGTGCAACCAGCAGTCTGGCTCGAATCATCTTCACCAATCAGTCTCGCACTAATCACAGCTATTCTCACTACAAGGCGGTCCATTTAAATATCATTTGATTAAATATCAAATCATAGACGTCATAACTTCAACACAGTTATTTCTTCACATTATGTTGTTAATTTCAGTGGATTTTTGGATGCTGTCAACTAAAATTCCTATATATTGCACCTTTAAATAAAGTGTGCCTCCTGCTCTGTATTTACAGTTTAAACTCCTCAGTGTTTTCTTGTCACTCTCTTCTTCTGCAGCCCACACCACGTCAGAGAATTCAGCCCTGATTTTGCTGCATAGACCCCACGGTTGAAACGGTGTAACCGTATCTGCACTGGTGGACGCGTTTCTACTGTTGCGTGTGCATACCGTCATATTGCCTAACCCCAGCCTGAAGCTATTGGACCATCCGACAAGCAAAAGCACCCGCAGCATTGTTGTATGATCCTTGTTCTATCATGTGGGAACAAATTCTTTCACGTAATGCTGTTCAGTACAACACTACCACGAACTAAGCCTCTAAAAGCCCCACAGAGTTGAGTCTTCTCCTTTCTACCGGCCTCAGCAGAGGTTGAACACTATCAGTTTCACAGAGGGAGGATTCATTGCAGGTTATGTGAATGTTTTTAGACTGTCTGGGTTCAGTTGGGCATTCAGTGGTTTCACCTGCACGTTGTGAAATCAAAATTCTCAACGGCACTAATGGAAGCAGAGTGGATCACGCTTTAGTGTTTGCACTGCACTCGGTCTCTCTCCTTCCCTCAGCAGATGGCTCCACCGCAGGAATGGGCTCCGAATCAACGAATAACAGCCCAGCAGCTTTTTCTTTCTGTGCTTCTCTCCGACCATCTCTTCCTTTATGTTCTTTCTTTTTCTTTCCCCTCTTTTTTTTTTTTTTCCTGCAGTGTTTTGCAATTCTGGCTAACAGATGAGCCGGCAGGAGCCGGGGCGGCAGCCAGTGAAGAGTCTTCAGTCCTCCCACCTGAGCGTCTAAGTCCTTTTGTAGGCGTTGGAGTGAGGACAAGCCTGTCCCCCTGTGCTGTCTCCTTGTCTGAAAGCTCAAGAAGGAATAGTTTGGACACAGAGAATGACAAGAGGGTAAAAACAGGAGGGAGATTTTTTCTTGCTCTGCAGAATGACTTGCATTCCTTTTTATAGGAGGTGAATTACATGAGGCGTGCAGAGACTAGATTTTGGAGCATGTTGGGAGAAAATAATGAGAGATGGGGGCGAACGTGCACTTAAATTCTGAAATTTAGAGAAACAGTTAAATCTTTAACGTAGTAGGAGTCAGAATAAGGTGGATAAGTGGTGTGGAAAGCAGATAGAGACTCCTTGTGGTTAAATTGCTCACTGTGATATGTGGGTGAAACCTATTTCGCCTCACACGCACATTGGAGATACAAGGCAATACCAAATCATCCACCGGTGTAACCCTGTCTCCATGGCGACGGCTCAAGCTGACCTTGCCTAATTTGTACCCTAACAACCGACAGTCGTGCCGCGCGGCGCACACACATAAATATGCACCTGGCGAAATGAAAATCATCTCGCAGACAGAGCTAACAGACCTGCCCTCCTGTCCACACACACACACACACACACACACACACACACACACACACACACACAGGCAGCCGGGGGGGAGGAGCTGGAGCAGAACAGACGACAATTACCACCAAAGTCTGGCTGATGAATTTAAGACTGCTGTTTTTGTTGACCATTTGATTTGTTTTTCATGTAAAGCCGAAGATAACAAAGGCCACCAAACGTCATTTGGGCTGCAGGGGTGACTTTTTAACCCTGCGATGAGCTCCAGCATCATTAGAAGACCCTTTAGGCCCCCCCCCGCCCCCTGTATTTGGTTATTGATCTCAGATGGTTGCACCCGTAGGTGTGGCTTTACAAGAATCCATGATGCCCCTTTTTAATCTCTGTCAGTCATGAGTGATCATTGGCCTCTAGGTTCATTGGATTGACCCGCTCATTGTCTGTTGATTGATGGATTAATCTTCCATCTGTATGGAGCGAGATTGATTGATTGATTGTTATGTGTTACGGATCTGAAGATGCTCTTCTCCAGTACACCGTGCTTTATTTACCAAAGGGTTTTGGTTATCTTGCCTTCATCGGGGTGTCTCAGGCTTTTTACTGTCTACTACTTATATATTTGATCTTAAATAACAGATTTTTGAGAACAATTTGATGTGACAAAGATCTGTTTTGGGTTATTCAGAAATGTTTAGGAAGGGAAGGCAACCTTTATGCCCATTTATAGACTAAAGTGACAGTTCACCCCATAATCAAAATACACATTTTTCCTCTTACCCGTCGTGTTTTTTATCCATTTAGATTGTTTTGGTGTGAGTTGCCAAGATTTAGGTATATCTGCAAGAGAGATGTCAGCCTTTAGACAGCGTATGAGGCTCAAATCAACAAAAAAGAATGCATTTTTAAAACTCAGCGGTAATGTCTCTGTAATCTACAGACCTTGTTGTGAGCAGTTTCATGTAGGAACTATTTTTTTTATACCAATCTACACCACATCACCGCACGGACGAAAGCGTGTATCTATTCATGGATGAGAGGTTCGTGCTTGTGACAGCGCGGGATGTAAACATTAATGGCATCCTCCTCAGCTGAGCTGTAACCTCGACAATGAGTAGACGCACACTTGGGTCTTCGCAGTGATACAGAAAGAAAACAGTTATTTTCCCACCCATGTCCGTTTATGTGTTGGTTGGTTGGTTTGTCAGCAGGATTACAGAAAAACTACTGAACAGATTTCCACGAAACTTGGATGGAGGATGAGTCTCGGCCAAGAATAGACGCCATTCACTTTTGGTGTGGATCCAGGTAGAGGGGACGGATCCAGGACTTTCTTCACGCTTTCTTTAACAATGTGAAATAGGCCATTTTTTCGCTAATTTCTTAGAGAATAATCCATGGATCTTGACTTTGAGCACCCTAAACTGAGCGCCATCCAGTTCCATTATATTTGAGACAATGCAGACATCTCAGCGCCTAAGACGGGCCGCAAACGTGACCTATGGTCAAAGTAAAGCTCTTTTAATTCCATTATTCAAGCTAGTGCTTTGTCCATAATGACTTTTCTGTCGGAGTGTTGGTCAAACGCATACACACCATATTTGTCCAACACAAACACACACTCCTCCAGTGTTCTCCTCTCACGTCTCCTCTCCAGGAAAATGCTGATGTTGCACTCTTGCCTGTCTCCACCCCCCCTCCTCATTCACAGCACACTTTTCCACCCCATGAATTATGTATCTGATTAATTAGGCTCATCATTACTGTATATGGTCAACTGTAAACCCCCCCTTCAGTTCTAGTTCAAACATAAAATGGACCTTCTTTCCTTTTTTTCTCTTCTTCCCTCCTCTCCTGCCGTCATTGTCGGCTGTGTGTTATGGATGAGAGGGACGGCCCTGGGTATTTGTTGTACCCCTCGGGATGTTGCGTGGCGTTGCGCGGGGGAATACAATGAAATAACAAGATAACAAGATAAAAGCCTCGTGGTGGACTTCAAAGCGGAACAGCGGTTTGAATAGAAGCGGAGTGAGGCACCCGTCGGGCCTCGGCGATTTAAAAGAATACTGTGTGTCTGCGTTCATGGAAGACGGGGGCTCGACACGGGATATGCAAACATGGGACGTGAACACACAGATGTGCACGTGATGGTCGTGATATATAAACACTTTCCTGGGCCTCACACAGAATACTTCAACCTGCAGCTCACGCTAGTTCATCCTCGGTGGAACGATCCACGTAAGCCATATTAATCCCAGCCTAGCGTAACTGCATTGCGCCGCCTATATTACCTCCTTCCTTTTTTCGCGACACAATGTCAGAGGCACGTTTAGCACCGAGTAACCTGGAGGTGTAAATCATCCACAAACCTGTAATTCCTGGCAGACCGCAAGTCTCCCAGCCCGAGGTGCTGTCTGTGCAATAAATTAGCTTAGCAGTTATTGATCCACGCTGTGCTCACAAGGGTGGGCTGTCCTGGCACCTCAGAGACAGTAAAACGCACATGCGAGCGCTCATACTCTCTTATGAAAAAGAGGCAAGGGGGGGGGGGGGGGGTACTCGAGAAGTGCTCTGCAGATGCCACAAGCGAAGCTCACTTCTTCGACTCTCGCCGTCCAAACATTCATGCTCACATTTGGCGAGCTTTAATGCGCTGCTCTCGCACCACGGAGCAATGTGAGGGTGTTGGGAGGTGGCCCCTGCATTGTGAATGCTTTGGCCTTTCATCGATCGAGGGCTTCAATAGCTCCGTATCGATCGTCCCTCTTTCCTTTTACAGAGATCAGTCATGTACCTGTCTGCAGATGCTCTGTGGCCAGCAGCGCTCTCTTTTATGCTTGCCCAGCAGTGAGATTATACAGACAGATCAGTGATAGGTAAGGTTTAAAACGCTCGGCTCTTATGCTAATTGACAATGTGGCTCCGAGCGATACTACGGCTCGAAGATTTCAGCATTCCTCGAGCACAAGAATGCCGGCACGTGTACATGTGCCCGCGTATGTCCCCAATCCTCGCCACCGCTCAGCTGCAAACAGTGTCAGATGATATCAGATTACCGTGATGTACAGTATTTGTGTGTGCCTTCGCTCACTTTCCCGTAATCACCCCCGTGTGAATTTGAGGTGAGAAATGAAGCGCGGATGCTGTGTAATAATGCAAATCAGTACCCAGCAAGGACATCACAGGCGATGCCTGAGGCCAGCAAGGCCGGCCTCCTCCTGACTGATTTACTCTCCCCTGTCTCCACCGTCCCCATGAACGACACCACAGCAGTAATGTATAGGATGACAGGGAAGGAGGGAGACACGCAGAAGGGCAGCGAGTAGGAGAGGCTGATGAAATTAGAGATCAAATAATGCGAAAAAGAAGCAGAGGAGAGAAAAAAAACAATAAAGTAGTTGACTGCAGAACAGTTTGGTGTGGAGTAGACAGTATGTTCCATGTTTTCAGACTCATTTGTAAATTACTTGGCAGCTTCTCTCAGAAGTTGAGTTGCAATTCATGACTAAGCCGATGACTCAAAGTACTTGACTTTTTTTTTTTTCATTAAATGTTTTCATCTTTCTGGATCTCGAACAGTTACAATTTGGATTTTGACCCAGCAGCCTATAGCCAGATGACTTCCATATCGGGAGGTGGAGGGGATGATGGTGGATTTAGCGACATGGCTGCCAGTGACCGCAGTTTGAGATTGCATTTCAACATTTGTAAGTGTGACACCTGTGAATATTTTTAAGGCGATATCTATTATTTGTCAATGACAGTTCTAAGAAGAGAACAACTTCATCCTTTACTAAGCCCACAGACAAAAGTACATTAATGTGTCTTTTTAGCTAGCTTATTGGCTGGTCAAAGGTTAGCTAGAAAGTTTTTTTAACTGGGGGGAATTTTGTCTGACTTGTGACTTGCTTACCTCTAGCAGGGACTCCACTCACTTGATTCTCGCTGCAGTAACTTCCTTTAGACTTGACAATTGCTTGTGAATTACTCCCACCTCTTTTTCTCACACTCATCTGCATCAGCTAGCAGGCAAACACTTTTCCCATGCAGTCCACTCATCATGTGGCATATTGGCATGCGGCATGAGCACACACGGACATAACAGTGACATCATAATGGACCTGCCAAGCAGAAGTGGTTTTGCACATGTTAACAGCAGAATTAAGTTTATCGAGTGTGATGACGGTATGTGCATTGGAGTCTTCGGTATGCATACATGGGAGTTGTTGTGTCCAAGTGTGTGCTTGTGTGTGTTTTTGAGGATGAAGTCAATGAGTACTGACATTTGCACTGATGTGCACTGAAATGGAAAATACAGTGCAGACTGACAACACCTGACTCTCACCTCAAAACGGGGAGCAGGTCCACTCGACGGTTCTCCACACAAGCACACAGATGTACAGTACATGCATACTCATACACACAGTGTACACATCTAGATAATGTTATACTTATACTCTGGAGCGTCACGGCAAAACATCGTTGCAGCATTCTGCTTAATAACAGAAGTAGATGGGGACTTGTTTTAAAATATAAAAAAAAACAACTGCAAAAAAATAATAATAAAATGGCTCCATACAGCTCGTCGGCATAACCCAAGTCTCCGGAAGCCTCATGATCCCACAATGATTTGAAAAGACACCATTTTAAAGCTGAAATCTTCACTGTAGCTGCTGAGCCAAAAATGTTAGCGCGCCACCCATCTGAAGTGGGTGCACGAGCTCGACCAGAGGTGAAGTGTGAACAACCTTCAAATCAATTTGGTGATCTGTTGGCTTTCAGAGTCTTGAATTACACCAGACAAGCTATATGGAACCATTTTATGTTTTTTTTGTTTTTTGTTTATGTTTTAAAACAAGCCCCCATCTCCTTCAGGTGTTCAGGAGAATGCTGAAATGTTTTGCTGTGAAGCTCCAGAAACATTTTGTGGACCACAAAGCTTCACCTGACTTTCATTCGGCATGAGGCTGAGTAGATAATGACTGATTGAATGAATGATTTTCATTTTTGGAGGACCTTTTGGCATTTGGTGGTGCTGGAACAAAATCTTTAATGTCGATATCTTTAATATCACTTTGACATAAATCAATTGTTCACTTGATGAACACTCGGGGTGTTGATTGGTCCGACACGTCTTTCAGGGTCAATTGATTCTCACTAGGTCCATCTCAGAACTGAAGCCAGCAGCGAAAACTGACTAATTCAGTACATTCTGTGCTGCATGTACACAGATGAGGTCAAATTTTCCAGTTTATAATTGAATTTGAATTCTTCAAGATGGCATGTAGGTTTACAGGTAAGACTATCTTTAAAAGGAGACATTTAGCTGTCGTGTTAAATGTCTCCATGCAGGACCGGCAAAGAGAAGAAATGAAGGTGTGCATGTGCAAACACACGCTCCCAGCTGATTAACCATATGCTAGTACCACTTACTTAGTGTTTACATGGTGTTTAAAACTTTAAAACAAAACAACATATGGATGCAAAGTGTTGCCGGGCAGTGGCACTTATTAGTACGATAGCCTCAGCCCGATGCACACACACACTAAAACCTCTTGTCATTTCCAACATTATCTCCTCTGCAGAGCGGCAAACAGCGAGTGGACATCTACTTTAGCCTTTTTTTTAGTTGACTGCATACCATATGTGCAGGAGAGAGAACATCTGCCACAGAACAGAGAGGATACGTACACAAGAACAACACTGCACACGGGTCACACTACACGTTTCCGGCTCCTGTAAAAACAGATGAACCAAGGAAATTAGCCCACTGTGTCACCGTGTCAAACCGTTCGACTGTAACACCTGTCCAGAAAACAATCTTCCAACCAGTGTGCGATGCCTAAATAACAGTGAGTTCATTTGGAAAGGGAAATTAGATTTTGTTTGGATTGTAATGACTTTAGATAAAGGTAGAGCGGGCTTTGTTCTCTAATTATGTGACTGTCTTATTTATTTTTCCTACCAGGAGTCATATTTGCGTAATTATATGTTACATCCATCAACACCAGCAATAACTGAGCAGTTTTATGGAAGAAATTACCTGCAGTCTTTTTCAGCTCATTGTGGCTCACCAAAGCTCATCCTTTAATTCCTTTTAATTGCTTCTTGTCGCCATAACAATGAGAGATCCTAACTGAAACTCACAGTCGCACAGTTGAGTTTTTAACATCATTTTGTCAAAATAGCTCCTGACTCTTCTGAAAGTGCATCAAATGATACTAATGATACCATTACACTAGGTAAAATGTTGCTTACAGAGACTTCACATTGATCACAATGACCTCGTGGCCATTTAATGGCTTTCAGTAGTTCAAGGCTGTGGCTGTAACTGAATGGTTATCTTGAGAATCTGCAGTAGTTGCTCCAAAGAAACAAAAAAATAAAAAATAAATCTGTAGGGACTGGGAAAAAGAGGGTTTTAGGGACCAACAAGACCCACTTCATTATAATGGACTTTCCATTATTATCTGTTTTCCATTATCTCCTAATGAGGCAGCTTCAATCACCTTAAAATCTGATTTAAAAAAAATAACTCAAGGTTCACTTAGTAGTTTCATCCAGGGGTTCAGTAAGGATCGTCATCTGTAACGACACTATTTCAGGATTAACTTTCAAGCTCATATTTTATAAGACCTTGAGCAGCTTCTACACAGGGATCCTCTCACACACTTGATGGATGATTGGAGGGAATTTTTTCTGGCAAGTTTGTAAAAAGCTTCTTTTGAACGCGAATAAAAAAAGGTTCACCTCAAACAGCTGGTCTGGCCACTTTCCACCAGAGCAGTTATGGTACATAGTAAATGGACTGTATTTATATTTATGTAGCTCTTTTCTGGTCTCAGCTACCGCTCATAGCAGCACAAGTCAACATTCACTCATTCACACACTAGTGGCAGCGGCTACCATACAAAGAACCACCTGCTCATCAGGAGCGATTTAGGGTTCAGTATCTTGCCCAAGGACACTTTGACACGCAGACTGCAGAGGTCGGGAACTGAACTACCAACCCTTCGATTGGTGAACTAGCGTTCTGTTTCCTGAGCTGCAGTCGCAGATGTTGGTGTGTACAAAGTTCTCCATCTATTCCTGTAAGCCGTGCTCGGACATCGTCAACATTGAGTCTGAAGTAAAAGATTTTAAAGCAACACTATGTAGAAATCGACCTTTTGTGTGATTTGGCGCCCCCCACAGTTTCTGAGTGCAACACCACTGTTGTAAATACAAATCCCAGATCCGTGACAGTGTGTCAGATGTAATGTAGGTGCAAAACTACAAACAAAACTCATGACATCATAACAATATCATGTGTTGAAAACTTGTATGTTGAAGTAAACATGTGAGTAACGCTGTGATCCTACCCTCTCACTGAAGTTACATAGAGCAGAAACAAGTGATAGGGGGGCGGAGTGGCTGAGACAGAGACACCATTCACCCTATTACAAGACACTGTACCATCAACATGACTGTGAAGATGTTATTTTAAGGTTCAGAAAAAGTTACGTAATGTTGCTTTAAAAAGTCACCGCTGTATCATCATTGCCGGCCTACATGCTGCTTTCTACTATAACCTGTTTTTTGCCACAGAAACAAAAAAAAAAGCCAAACTAGTCTACTTGCAATGGTAAAAGAGTCAGTTTTTTAGCTGAAAACCTGCATATGCACTAATGTTGGTGTAAATATTGTAAAAGACTTAATTAATTGTCCTCCTTCACATCAAAAAGAGGAAAGAAAATCAACGCAAGAGTGAAAAAAATTAAGTGAAATGAGTTCAGATGAACACACAGTGGGCCCTTGTCCCTTTTATCTCTTTCTCTGTACGCCAGCTTCTTATTGATCTATTCTCATCCGGCAAACCAAATATAGCCTCCTGTCCTTTGACGTCCCTGCGATCACACTGAGGTCCGTTTGGCAACCCGTGTGGAACCACGAACGCAGATGTGAGAGTGACGTAAGATCTTTTTTTTTTACACACATCTATCAATATGTATGGTCGCTTCAGTGTCTCATAGTGTTGTTAGCTATCCTCTAACCACTTCACATTATTCTGATGAATTTATTCCTCAAGCCCAGACATGTACACACTGTGACGTACTATAAATAACGCTTAATTGAACAAGAAAGCCGGCCTAACAATGTGACCATTAACGGGAAAAAGCCGAGAGACGAGGAAACCCTCTGGGCTCGTGTTAAAATCTCCATCACTGATCTTCCTTCTTCTGTTCCAATCATTTAATAAATGCATCACCTTGAAGCATCCCTCCATCAGCTCTTTCCTCTTTTTCCTCTCCCTGCCTATTAGTGTGTGCCCTCACCTCGTCTCCACGCGAGCATCAAAGCCACAGACATCAAAAGTGTTACACAGCCACTCATTTGAATGCAATTACCCCTCCGCTCATGCTACTAAATAACACGCCGGCATGCATGCGCACGTGTCACACTGCGGATATTTGATTTGAGTTCGTCATCAACCTTTTGGACTGGAGTGGATTAACTCCTGAGAACTTTCAAGACTACATCTGATCAGTGGACGCGCCTCCCTCCCACCACACACACACACACACAGAAACATGCAAACTGTTCATTCAGATACACACACTTTATCTGAAAGTGTTGCTCTCCAGCGTGATAGAGGTCTTATCAAGAGGAAGCCCAGTCGAACACAGTTCATCATCGTGCTATCAGCCAACCTTCCCCCACTGAATCAGTTAACACAGGTAAAAAAGAGGCAAACAGAATCAGGCAGGATTGGTGGCTTGAAGAGTGTAATGCACTTAAGTGAGTATGAATCATTTAGTAGAAGTGCTGTAGAATGAAAGCCTTTTGATTGGACGAATGTTTTAACTTTAACTAAGCAATTGGATGCTCCTGGGAAGCGCCAAAACCAGTTTCCCGCCTCACCTCTCATCTCTCTACTCATTCCGTCCTCGGCCTTTACGCATTTTCTGAATCTTCTCTCAACCTTTCTCCTCTCCTGTCGCTTTTTCTTCGCCCTCTATACCTTTAACTCTCACCCTGTCTTTGTCGGCGCAGACAGGGCAGTGTGTAATTTCAATATGGATACATCCTGTGCATGAGGCGCTGGCTACGGTTTCACTTCCTGGGCTCCCGCGGATGTACAACATATGTTCGAAAAGCTAAATATGGACGTTATTTCATCCACCTTTGGAGTTTGTAGCACGGCAATGCGACACACTCTGCTCTCCCTAAATGTTTCTGGCACCTTTCTCCTGTGCGTTCTCCATTTTGTTTCAACCTCATTCATCTTTCCACCCCGTTCTTTGCACTCTTTTGTCCGCAGCGCTGCCTCTCCGCCTCTGTCTCGCTCTTCCTCCTGCTCCCCGAGCTAGGTCTGTCTGTCAGTGATATCGTCGCTGTATATGAGCACAGGCGCAGACACAGCGAGGACAAAAGACAACATTTGGTAGAAAGGAAGCCCTGTTGGCTTCTTGATCCGGGCAGCAACAAAAGGCAGGAGCACTTGACAATCAACGGGTGTTCAAAACTCCATTTGCAGCAAAGATGGTCGAGTCTCTCTCTTTTTCTTTCCCTCTCTTAACCACTCGTGCACTCACACAGCAGGCTCTTAGGTAAACAGGGCAGACAGGCTCTCCAGTGGAGGAGAAATGCTCGCCCAGCGTGGGCCTACACGCTCAGCAGAGCGCCTAATTGCAGTGATAAATATGAGATGGTGTAGATGGGAGACAAAGACTCATAGGACCTCTCCTCACATGAACCTTTGGGAGGGAGGTGGCTGTTTAATGGACTTAACAGAGAAACGCATAAATGGACTGTATACACACCCTAAAGAAGCACGTAGTTATCCCCAGACACACTGAAAAACATACACAGAAAACTAGCCTGAAATAGCACCTCTAAAATATTACTGGACCAGAGTTTTACCTCTCAGTCTTAATGTCTTTCATCCAAAGTATGAATCCTTGAGTAGCCACAAGTGATGACGGTAAATGCAGCGAGGAACGTCGACTCCGTCTCGGAGCGAGGGATGAATCTTGAGTTTCATCATCATAAGGCCCGAAGAGCCTTTTATTTACGCTCAGGTAGAACATCATAATACATTATCTCATGTACTGCGCTGCAGACAAAACTAATAAGCCTAATTTAAAACTAATAAGGGCACAGTGACATTATTTTAGTCATCAGTGTAACATGCAGGGTTAAGTTCTTGTTTTTATGTTCTTGCCTCTCTGCCGTCTGCTCTTTCTTTGTTTTTTACTCTCACCGTGTGGTGGAAAACTACTGAAGCGTACATATAAAATCGCTGAATCACTGTTAAATCACCTGTTGAATATGTCTAAAGGGGCATTGCAATCTTTGATGTGAGAGAAGGTACAGACTGTGCAGTCGCTAAGATTTGGAAGATCTCGGGGTATCTAAGGTCAAAAAACTGTCATGTGATGTAGTTTGAAAAGCAAGAAAGACAAGATGATACAGAGAGATGTAAACGCCGTGTTTTTTCCATATCCTCATCGCGATTCTGACTCATCCTCATTATCCAGCTCCTGGAAGGGGGCTGGCAAGCGAACACCATGCATTTGATCTGTTGAGTCAACTTTCTAGTGTCGAACTGTAATAAAACATATTCATCTACGACAATGGAGACCAACCATGGAGTGATTCTTTATTCCAAGGCAGAATACCATAGTGTAGATAAAAGTTTCATGCAGCTTCAAAGCGTTAAATAATAAGAGGATTAGTATATTAATTTAATAACTCCTTCATCTTTTAAAGTTCAAATCTGACTGCAGCAGATCAAGGTGAATATTTAGTAATAGTTATATAGATGCGGATATTTTGTTTCATGCTTCATGGACATGCTCAGCAGTCTTACAAGGATCTGAGGGCAAGAGTAAGTTCACGTATTTGAATTGCAGTTCTGAGTCTGATTACACTTCAGACACATGAAGATATATTCAGGCAAATTTAAGAGCTTTGAAATTCATGAGTGTCCTCATAGTTTACCCTTCTCTACAACCTTGTGTCGTGCATAATGTGAATTTCCGTGTGTTTCAGAGTTTGAGCTGATGCTCTGTCTCTTACTCTCCCTCTCACCGTGCTCATGCACGAGAGGCTACAGCCAAAAGCTCTTAACACCAAGACCCAGCCCCAAGAAACACGGCGTTTTAAGAGTCAACAGGCATCAAACCTAAACACTTTACCTTTAAATCCACTCAGCACCTTCGACTCTCTTCTAGTGTCTCAGCTCTGGAGCGCCCCTTCAACCAGAGACTGGGTAGAAGCAAATTGATTGAACCGGCTTCAATAAAAGTGCTTTTAAATGTTATACATTCGCAGCACCGTAAAATGATGAGATAAGTAGAAAGTCAACAAAGCTAAAACCGAGAGCTCCCTGTTTGTGCACCACATGACTTTGAATTAACTTTCATGTTTGCTTTGAAGTGCATCGGGATTATACAAGGTTACCATAATTAAAGGTCCGACTGAATATCAAATAAATAAATTGCATGAACGAAAAAAACTGCTGCCTTTGTTGCTCTAGATGCTCCCTGCTTCGGAGGACAAAAGATAAACTTTGTTTTGCACACCATCGTTTCCACAGCAGAGCCAACTTTATTACAAATTCAGCGCAGTTGCATAAGACGGTATCTGGTAACCTTATGTAACTTGTCTTCAGAGGGCATGATTTATTTTTTTTTTACTTCTAATACTTCCATTTCTGCTTTGTAAACAATTGTAGAGAATATGTGGAGGTACTGTGTTCGTGCTCGCATGCTGCGGCTGGGTAATTCAATCTGAGCTGTGGGCACCATCATTAATATGAGTTCAGTTGTGCTGGTAAGCTACTTTCTGACTTTCTCTCCTACACACATTTAAAGAGATGTCAGTCAAACATTGGATGAGGGAATAAACCACAGCAAAACACTGCATCTTATCTTAATAATGCAACTGTCTGCTTATATACTTAATACTAAAAATAATGCTACAGTCAACCGTCACTCAGCATTTTAAAGGTCCCATATTATGCCTTTTTTCAGAGTGAGGGTTTGCATATGAAATAGAGGTCAGCAACATTTGTTTGTCGTTGATACTCTAATCATTATTCCCGCTCAGCAGTAAATGTAATAAGTGGATTCCTCTGAAATCGTGCCAACCTTCAAAATTGTTTTCATGTTTAGGGAAATTGCAGCGTTCTAAAGTCGCACAAGGCAGGGATGTGACAGCCTGAACTGGAATTTCAAATATGTATAGAAAAGAAACAAAACAAAGAGAAAAACACAACCCAGCATGACTGCACCACCGGAGCTCCCTCCGAATAAATCTTTCAAAGCATAAACCAGCCGCTCAGCGTTGTTACTGTTTTATTTTTCACTATTATCTTACAAGACAGCGGGCCAGGTGTTGAGAAAACCAGTCAATCATTCGTTGTGATGAAAGCGCAGCAGAGCTGAAACTAGCAGTGTCAGCATTGCATCCCAATCTCACGGTTTCAGCTGTCACAGCCTGTCTTTATTCCTCTAATGGCTTTATGTTGCAGAGGTAAAGCAGAAGAAACAGGGAGGAGGAGAGAGGGGCAAAAAGCAGTTTGTGAGGGGATAAGCTTCAGCCATTAGCACTGATCCTCAGACAAGCAAACTGCCTTGCAGACTCACGTTGGGCGCTACAAGGGAATGGATCTCTCCGGTTGGTGTTTGTGTGTGGAGGAGAAGATGGAGCGTGTGACTCGGCAGGTACATGTCTACATTAATGTCTCCGTATATATCCACAAGCACTCGTATGCAAATTTTGTGTGCGATTCCCATTCAAATTAGTGCAGCTAGGCAGATGTGCGGATACTGTAGCTGCTTACTGCATCCTGTGAAAGTCAAAGAAAGTGAAGTTCAGGTGGTGATAAGAGAGAGAGAGAACAGTGTCGGTATGTTTATGTGTGTGTGTGTGTGTGTTTGGGTGTGATAAAGGGAAGGAAGGGGGTCAGAATATGGAGGACTGAAACTGCCAAAAACAAAATCAAGCAATCAATACATGTTTACATTTTTAAAACATGTTGTGTTATTAAGAAGTATGGGATTAATAGAATAATTAATTAATCTATAACATTTGACTTAAATTTATATTAATGATTTTTCTTTACTTATTAATTCCTTTATTTATTTAACTATTAACCATTTTATTTTCCATTGTAATTTTCCATCCATTTATTTATTCATACTTTAAAATTATTTAGGTTTTGTTTATGTATTTATTTTTGTATGATTTCCCTGTTTGCACCTCCCCTCCCCTATTTATTTCCATAAAACTTAAAGGGTAACTCCACCAAGTTTACACACTGGGGAGAACTACTACATATGTCAAATAAGTAATATAAAGCCTTTTGTGGCTTCAGAAGTAGCTGCATGTTATCTGATAAGTTGCCTCCAATGATGTCACTAAGTGGCTAAGTTGCATTGTGGGTAATGCAGGCATCAGGTTTTGAAAAGAAGTCCACTGGTCTGCATTGAAATACTATAATACTGCTGGACTCTAAGAGACTAATGCTCAAAATCAATACAGCAGATCCAGAGGTATCAACTTTTTTATTCCACACGTTCTTCTTCCTCTTGGAAACCTGGCGCCTACATTACCCATAATGCAACTTAGCCACTGAGTGACATCACTGGAGGCAACTTACCAGATAACATGTAGCTTCCTTTTGGAATCACAAAAGGCTTTATTCTTCTTTTTAAAAATATGCAGTAGTACTCCCAAAGACCTGTAAATACACTTGAATGTGTATAAAATTGGTGGAGTTACCCTTTAATTCTGTATATTCTTTTAACAACCTCTAACCCTCTCTGCTTCTTTATGCACATAAAGGGGCTGTTATTCAAATGTCAATTTATGTCACATTAATGACAGTTGTTTTAATAGTTTTGGTGCATTTAATGGCATATTAATTCATTTATACAGCCATTTATTTATTTCTGATTTTGGCCGTGTCGATCCTCTCTAACAGAGAACGGGCTTAAACAACAAAGAGAAGAAAAACCTCAGTAGCTTAGATTTCAGAGAGTTTAAATATCATCCGGAGATTGACAGCTATTTTCTCTGATCTTATACAGTCAGCTAATTTCAGTGGCGTCCCATTCATCTGTTTGTTGTGCCACCTTCATGACCTGCCTTTATCTGGCTCTCTCCCTGGAGCCCGTGATACAATTGATGGCTCTGGACAACTCCCTGGGCAGTTAGCCTTGACGTCTGACAGGAGCTGGTTTCCATTCACCGCCTTGATGAATGCGCGTCTGTCAGGAGAGACTCAGGTGTGGGTAAAAAGGTTTCGCACACTGATGCGATTAAATAAACGAAAGGAAGAGACAGAGTGAGGGACAACTGTTGCTCCAGGGCGAAAATGCACATACTCATTCTTTCAATTATAATCCTATAAAACTGCATTAGAAAATAGAACACTACTGATTTATCTTCTCTTTTCAACCCTTAAAAGTAGAACAAAACCTCTAGGCAGAATTTCCCACAATGCTCGCGGGCCCTTCAGTTTGTCCGCTCTGAGCGTGTTACATCCAAATAACTCAGGCTTGGTATCTCTCTTTCATGGTCCGTGTTCCCTGCTTAGAGCAGCAATGGGGTCACCTCGACACACATCAAAGACACTCTGCCAGCTTAAGCGACTCATTAGGTGACATAGCACTAAAAACAAACTCCTAATATACTCACTTTAAAAATAAAAAGCCTCACGCTTCCCCCAGGAAAAAGGCAAAACAAAACAAAAAAGAAAAAGCAACCCGTCTATGAAAACAAGTTGGATGTTGTCAGAAGTTTTGCAGTCCCTCCCTCTTGTGCACAACACATTAATGAGACATCTGTTTGGACCTTGTTTATCAGACTTATGCTTGACAAAACATTCGGGGTAGGGATTCCTTTGACGGCACAGAATTTCTCTTGATTTTCCAACTACCTTTTGACCTAGAAATGAGGCTTTTCTTCTTCTTTGCAAAGAGGGCTGCTTTAACCCACTTTAAATCTGCTCACTCTTGTCTCCAAACAGCGGCGCCGACTTAGGATAAACATTGGGTTACAGACATGTCGTTAATTTGTCATGACATCATGTCGTGAGGAGCCTCGGTGGGCTCCAGGGGAGGATTCATGGACAGTATACATAAGGAAGGCTTCCATTGTTTCTGCAGAGGAAAACAAACACATTATTTAATGATTAATCATCTGATCCACGTCATCATTGACCGCGTTGTTTTCCCTCCTTTTCTGGTGCCAGTGCCTCCAAAAAACAATTCCCTTGATTGACGTGTTTGTCTCAAGTTTCACATCTGTAAAAAATGTGAGTGAGCTTTAACAGCCTTAAACTTCCCCCTGCAGCTGTGAAACTACAACCTGTCATGCTGCACAGAAGCACTGTGGTTATAGAGACAAAACCAGTAGGTTTCCAGGTGAGGTGAAAAATTTCTCTTGTGCCCAAGGTGCCTTGACGTCTCAGTGCACTTTGTGTGTTTTCCACAGAGGGGAAATCAATCACATCAAAACATGAGCCCCAAGAAGCTTATTGGATACTCACCTTTTGAGTTTATGTCACAAGAGGTCACTTGTTCTCTTCAGGCGATGGAAGGAAAAGCAGAGTTAATGCCCCAAAAATTTCAGATGACAGGACACTTCTTTTTAAGACCTTGCAGATAACTGAAGCGATGACACGTACTTGTTTGTGCGCGCATCACAGTCTCAGAGACACACTTAGTCCCTTACCACACACACCTCCACCCTCCTGCAGTGACATTTGAAGGACAGGGGCCTGCAGGGAGAGCTGGTTTTGAGAGGTTAGATGAGGTGGAGGGCTGTCTGGTTGGGGGTGTGAGGTAAACAACACCTCGGAGTTCAGCGTGCATGCCTAATGTGCTCTCTCGCACCGGCGGCTCCGCCGGGCGAGGCTGCCGATGACAAGCTGTCTGGAGAAGTCTCCTGCTCCTGCAGCATCGCACTACCTCAGCCTCTCACACTGTTTGTTTGCTTTACTCTGTCCAGCTGTCCGAGACAACTCTGTACACTTCCTGCATTTGTGTCCCCGTCCTGTCACTGGCTTTCTCTTCGCTGCTTTTTTTCTTCTTCGCCTGACTCAACCTCTTTGCCTGGCGTCATATTTAATTAACTGAGATGTAAACCAAAGGTATAAAGATGAAGCAGATTTTACTCACCCCTATCATGTAAAAGATGTGCTGTGGCTCCGACTGGTTCAATTTTGAGTGATTTCATAGCAGCAGTCAAAAAACACCGGGGCATTCCCTTTAACTTTGTACAATTTTATGAAATGCATACTAATGATATAATCATGGTCACTGGCAGCAATGCACACATGCAGATCAAAATACAAAGATATGTACAAATGTGAATTGTACACTCTTAAGGTGTGTTCAGACTGAACGCAAAGCAAATTCCAGAGGCGGCGTGATTGCATACAAATTCAATGCAGAGGTGGACGCACGTTCGTTCAAGGCAGCGTGAATTGAAGCAGAAGTGTGTCGAAAAGTGTGAGCGAAAAAATGTGTGCTTCTCCCGAGCTATGAAACTGCACTTCATGTTCAAACAGAGACAAGAAGAAAGTAAAAAGAGAGTCTGGAGGAAAATAACAGAAACAAATTAAGATCCTGGTAAGAGACCAGGCTGAGTCTGAGCCGTAGCACACACGTACTGTACAAAGGCACACTCTGCTCACACACACAGTTGGTGTATCATTAGGTAGTTAGAGCTAGCATCGGGAGTGTCGGTGCATTGGCTGTTTGTGGGAATAAACACTCCAGCAGTCAAATTTGTGCGAATAAAGTGAGGTGAAAATTCGCCCCGAGTTCAGTCTGATCACACCTTTACAGCTATCTTGAAAATTTTACTAGTGGTTTTTACCCCCCGACCTGAGTTCAATAACCTCATTTGTTCATGTTGTCCAATTGCAGCCCATCTCTCTGCTGATTGGTCTCTGAGAGGGCAGAGGTGCTATCTGATTGGTTGTATTTTCAGACAAGTAGAAGCAAAAACAGACAGTAATGAATACTGTTGTATTCTGAGGAGATAAAAATCACATTGACATCATTTACTCAGGGCATACACATAGAACATTTATTGCTGCGTAGTCAGGCTTTAACCTTTGATGCCATATTCATTGACACAAGGATTTGTCTCAGAAAGATAGGAGGACATATCTTTGAAGCTAAAACAGCCCTTGGTTGCTCCGCATTTTCTCTCTTCAACCTTTAATCTCGCTGACAAACAGGACACTTCAGGAAAAGGCAATCACTTCACCTGAAGTCATGGACACACACGCACAAGCACGCACACTCACACAAACTGCCTTTACTATCACTCATTAATACCCAACACCATGTGATAAAACATAGTCATCAAAGTGATTTTGCATGATAAAAAAGGTCAAACCCTCGGATTTTCTCACATCACCTCATTCTTTTTAGAGAAATTAAAAAAGCAAGGTAATGATCAAAACACTAGGGATATACAACAGTCTACCTCTAGAAATCAGGCTTTAAGATGAGCATCTGCTTTTCAGATGGAGCAATTAATCAAGTGGCAGGAGCCAAAATAAGTTTGCATTAAAAAGATGCAAAGTTTTGTTCGTTGTTACAGTGTCCGCTTTTGATATCAAACTATGATGTGTGTGTGTGTGTGTGGAAGGGTTGCTACAACATACTGTATGTGTGAGGAGATGGGGAAGAGAAGATGAGTGCATCAGGGTGTCATTTCAAGAATAAGCATACTGTATTGCAATCCCAGAACCATGCTTAAGGAACACTGATGTGTCCATAATCGATATGTTGTGGTGTAACTTTCAAATTAAAGCTTTCATAGAGATGGTTTGCGCTATTCATGGTTTTTAGCATAGGAGGCTAAAAGCAAACAAAGTTCCCTGTGTGCAGCCAGGAATGTCTGTGAGCTAGAACGATCCTCATGTGCTGAGTGAATATGGCTGTTCCCATCTCTGGTTGTCCCGCTGGGACTCCAACATTTGAAAAAGAATCCACTAGGAACCAGTGTTCCCAAAGAGAAATGTGCTGGAGGGAACAATCACTTCAGCGCACAAAGTTTGTTTGAAATTTTTTGCTTCGTTGTTTTATACACTGTGCACACCTTAAAAAATGTTATAAAACTGGAAGCCACTGGCAGACAAAAAGTCCCAGACAACAAGTCAAAGAGATCGTATGGGTTAAATTAAATGGGGACAAAGAAACGGCAACACTTGCACGTGCCTATTCTCTTTTCTACAAAAATAGTGGAATAGAAATCACATCGTTATCACCCAACATTGACATCTTGATACACTTCTGTATATTGATAAAAATCTCAGGTTAAATGCAATTCCATCATGCAGTCAAGGTCCCTCGCAACAACCTGTGGGTTTGTCCATTCACCTCTAATCCTTAAGCATGGTGGGAGGAAGTGGTGTCAAAAGGAGTGTGCTTAGAGTCTCACTTTGTTAAGTAGCTGTGAATCATTTTTTGGTGCACACAAGGCTGCCCCAGGCACGCATTAGTGTTCCTGCTGATGGGGTTTGTAAAGCTCCATCCAACCAAGCTCTTATTCATACTCATTTCTTCATTTTTCAGTGAGTGCGAGATGCTGGAGATAGAAAGAAAAATAACCAATTTCACGAATCACTCCATGCATGGTTATACCTCTGCAATCTGTCAATTTCTTTTCATTTTCCGCTGCCACTCAAGGCCGAGTTGACAGAGGCACGAAGCTTTGATCTGTCGATACCTATCTCCCGTTTAAAAAATACAGAGATATGGTGAAGTGATGAGAATAATTTAATTCATGCCTTGGAGATCAGTGCTCTCACAAACACAAACACGTTGAGCGCACCCTCTTGAACTCTCCTCCACCTTGCGCTTTACTCCCAACTCAGCAGAAGGTCCTGTGCCACAGTGAGTAGGACCTGTTGTTTCCGTCTGCCAGAACAGATGGACATTAGATCCGCTTTCTGCTTGCCCAGCCAAACAAATGACCTGTCTTCTCCTTTCCCAGCCTTTCTTACGCCTTGATATATTCCACCATCTTCGAGCCTCCTCCCTCCTACTTGCCGCACTGCCTCCGAGACACTAACGAATCAAAACTGTCTCTGTTGGCATGAATAGCTGTTTCAGTTTGGGTATTTCTATTTTTGCATTGTCATCCTCTGTGAAACCGAGCCGACGCAGAGAAAAGGAACTACAGTCGAGCAACAGCGAGACTCTTTCTTTGAGTTTAAGCTCTTTTGTCTCTGCTCCAATTCACTCCCTGATATGGATGCACCTTCTGGCCGTCCAAAGAGAGCAGAACCTTCCATGGCCTCCTCAACAGGTACAGCCCCTAAGAGGTTACAAGGACCTGTCTTCAGCCCTTGGTCCTTAACTCCGCATGCCACTTCCTCCCCAGCAGGCTACAACCAAGACCACTCCCCTAGGTAGCACAAAATAGGACATGGGCTTGTCACAAATGTATAGAAAGGGGTTGAGGGGGAAGATGAGGGTTTGGTTTTGAGATACAGGACATCATGTGTCATCAAGCCTCTCTCTCACTGATGCGAGCAGAGAGAGTGAGAGGGACAGCAATGGGTTTAGATCCAAGGAATGGAGAGACAAAGAAAGAGTAAACAGCAGATTTCATCTGTTTTCCCGACAAGGCCCTACTGTTGTCTGGCTCGAGCTCTTCCCTTTAAACCCTTGCTCACCATCTCCTAGGTCCCCTCTTCCATCTCCCCTTCTTGTATCAACTAATACCCCCGTCCAGGGGTTGGCCAAGAAGCCTTGGGGGTCCATAAGTTCCAGGCCCAGAATCTCCCTGCGGCTCTCCCTGCCCCGGGACGACAGCAGCATCCCCCCTTGTTCCAGGCTCCCTGTGCTGTTGCACTTCTTCACTGCTCCTCCCGGGTACACCAGGGAGCTGGGCGACAGCAGTGATGTCAGCGACAAGCTGCTCAGTGTCTCTGACAAGTGTTCACTGTTGCCCGCTTGGCTGGAGCCACAACCGCCAATTGATGACCCAATGCCTATGCCCAGGTCCTCATCTGAGGGGTCAATTGAGTCATCGCGGGTGTAGCCCGGGCTGGTGCTACCTCGGCCGCTGCTCTGGCTCCGCTGGTGGCCCCTGGTGGCCTGGAGGGTGAGGGTTGATGAGGGCGTCGGCCTTGGTCTCAGGGTCTGGACCGGGGAGGAAATGGCCGTGCCGTCTTCGGGCAGCTGGAGTGGACACATGAGGGGTAATGGAGCTGTTGGCAAAGGCAACTCCAGGTTCTGTGGTGGAGAGATGCTGAAGCTCAGTCCTTCTTCCAGGGTAGTCTGGAGGCTGCCCTCAGAGCTGCCTGTAGCCAGGGAGGAGTCACTGTGGGACGGGTACTGAAGACAGAGAGAAGGGAGAAAGAAAGTAGAGCACATGAATCCAACTCTTTGTTCCATTAAGAATGTAATGTAATGTAATATCTGTTATTTTGATCGCAAAAAACATTTTATTGTATCTCGTGTTGATTACAAACCAGCTTTCATAATAATAATTTCATCTAGGGATGCACCGATTGGGAAATTCTGGGCTGATACTGATATCGATGTTTGAAATATGGCTTGTGGTCGAAGCCAATGTCATTTTCTTGTTATTCATTTTGTTTATTGCCCCCTTTGTGCCAGGGAAACAATGACATTTTCATTCTAATAAATGTTTAAAGTCATTCAGACATTCATTACACTGTCTTTGACAGAGTACAAAGTTGATGAAACAAACACAAAAAAGTCTTCTTTGTGGTTCCACCACTGATATCATCTGACTTGCTCAAGCCTCTACAAACCCCCTAACAACCACCTTTCTCCACTTTTAGCATAATTTAAACTATTCGACTGTGTACTGCCCCTCTCCTCCGCTCCCCCTACCTGTGTACACAGCATCTTGCTATGGGCTCCTGGGGAGCGCAGCGACGCCCAGGAGGCTGGGGAGGTCAGCCGAAGGCCCCTTGACAACCGTAGGCTCCGACTGCGGGGAGGTGCTGGGATGGCTGCTCCTGCTGGGTGGAAGAACTCTGCAGGCAGATGGAAGAGAGGAGAAATGCCACTGGCTCCTCCTTCTCCATCTTTGTTTCTTCCCTTGTTGCTGCTGCTGGAAACGCCACCTTGAGGAGGGAATACACTCTTTCCATTTCTATATTGCTGTTACTTCATGTAGTGTTTCCACTTTTCTTGCATGAGAAGATCATAGAGGAGACGTGCATCTATAAACTTACTTTCTTACTTTATATTAATCTGAAACTGAATCACTGTCCCAGATGCTTTGAAATGCTTTCTTCTGGTTGGGCCTGCAGGACAGCTTGAACTGGTTCACAGATATATGTTGATGTTTTGTGTACACTACAGTATACACTGATTATAGGATTTAGATTGCCAAGATTAATCAACGGCAGTTTAAAAAATGTAAAATACGTCGCTCCAGGTGCACATCTACACAGATGTGATGCAAATCAGTTTTGGCAAATTACTGCAGAGGTTCAAGTGCTCCTTGTATGCTCTCTTCCTCATTGTTGAGAGCTACACTTATGGGAACTGTATATTCTCTCATATAAATCCTCCTTTTGTAAACTGAATTAAAATATGTTTGCTTTGATTTATTTTCATGTTAAAAAGCTGTTGCTTGTTTTCACAAAACCTTGTGTCCATACTGTGCCGTTGTAAGCAACAAAAAAGCAGCAACACATGACTTGTTTGCAGATACAAATACACACTTTGAAAAAACCCTTTGAAAGCCAGCTGGTATACTTCATATACTAAATATACTTTATCTGCTTTTACTCACCAGGGCTACAGTGAGGTGAGCACATATGTGTTTGGTGTGTTTGCATCTCCATCTCCTGTAGTGCGGTCTCTATCTCGATGCCAGCGCTGAGGGCTCGGCAGGGCTGGCTCTGCACCACGGTCTGGTAGCCTCCCGCGTGACTCCCTCCACCTCCAGCCTCCTCGGAGCTGCGGGAGTCACTGCTGCACCTTCCCTGGATGAGAACAGACAATCTGACATTGAACAGCAAGTCTTTTCTCATAAACCTCTGCAGTAGATTTATCCAGTAGGTGTGTGGATTCTTCCCAAACTTCATTTTAAAAACGAGGATAAATTAAACATGTCGGGTAGCTTCATTGTAAAAGAAAAAAAACAGATAAATGATGTGCTTAAAATTGCTGGGACTTGTGTGCTGAAAGGCTTAGAATCATTAACATAGCTTAGCCTTAACCTCGTATTTCTTTTGCAGAGGGACAATGTAAGTTTAGGATTAGCATTATATTATGTATGAATGTAAAGTGACAATTCCTGGACCCAGCCTGATAGAAAATGAGTAGAGAAAAAAAAAAGCAGCCCCTCTGGCATCCTGCAGATATCAAACATGGCCTCTGATTCACATCATCCCTCTGGCTTTTCATTTAAGTGCAAGTGAAGGGGTGAGAACTGATTATGAGCCAGAAGAAACTGTTATTGTCATGTTAATGTTATATATTATAGCAATAAATGTTTGGTTATAAAGCGTGTGATGTCTGTAGCTTCTGGAAGCAGGAGGCAGATTAAGGCGGGAGTTCGGCTTTGTAAGCCCTTAACTTGCACGTTTTAATTACCACCAGGGACTGCGGAGTTATGTGTGTGTACATGTGGGTGTGTGGGTACACTTCTGTGCTTTCATTAATGTATTGCACCACTGAGTCATTCAGTCCTAGCCCCTGAACAGCCTCCATTCGACCAGGCAGCCACCCACACCCATACAAACAAACAATGCTTGACAAATAAAATCCCTAACCTTGGATCCTTTCTCACCTTCTGTCTTTCCCTTTCTCCCTCCTCTAATGAGCAGCAGTTCACAGCCATGCTTGGTGGGTTGCAGGCTTATCTGGCTATCTAGAACCAAGGAGCATTACCCCTGTTACAGTGGAGGATATCTAGGAGGGACGGGTGATAAGGGATGGCGATAGGATGAGGTGCAGAGAAGGTACGCAATTACCAGAGGGGTAACGCTGAGAAAGGAGAAGCATGAAAGATCAAGTTGGAAAAGGGAAGAGTGGGTGCAAGGGAGGGAGGCACGAGCACCACCCAAGGATAGCAACCAGGGAGAATGTAGTTATTCATGAGGAGGTCTGTGGTGGATAGAGACAGTGGGTTCTTCAAAGACCAGATAGTTACAACTGATACACAGAGTGAAAGAGATAAAGGGCCCTCTGGAGCCTCAGGTTTATATCTGTAATCCACAAGAGAACTCATGACTACAGCACAGCCATGAACGGTCATTTGTTTTGTGCTTTCTGGGATTAATATGAAAAATTACCAGTGAGCCTCTGCCATTGTTTGTGCTTATCCTCACGGGGCAGCAGTGCAAAGTGCTGGTTTACTGTGTCAAGAACAAAGCAGTGGGCACACTGGAAGTTAACCAGTGTGAATTTGTTGAACACTTTGTTTTTGTGGTGATCACTGCATCTTTTTGTTTTTCCTCTAAAGCTGCAAAAAGGATTATAGTGGCATGAAGCTGGATCTGCTTTGGCTTTAAAGTCTGTGTGAAGATGACAAGCAGGTGTACACCCCAACAAAATGATGCCGGTACTGACATGAAAGCAGATGCTCACACCCTGTCTCTGTCACACACAACGCTGTGCTGGGACTTAGCTATTCACTACATTCTGGTTATGAGAGGGATGGGCATCCTTTTATTAGGATTTTTATCCGAGCAGTGTAGGACCAAAGTCTGGGCAAAGCCAGCAGAAGAACATCTGTGGAAATTGCACATTATTATTACTGATCAAAGCTCAGACCCAACTTTCTTTACCAGTATAATCTGTGTCCAGATGGCTTCATACATCAGAGAGATTCCTGAGAAGAAGTTCATTGCCTACAACTGCTTCACTGTAATGTACCTACGACAAAAAGATTTCTTTTTGTTTTTAACTGCATACTTTTCTAATACAGGCTGCTCTGTGTGAATATCGCTTGTGTCCAGGTCTACACCGTGCCTTTATTCTGTGAGACTTTTAAAAAAAATATCTTTTAATCTCCCTTTCCCACCTCAGTCTGCTCATACCCACCGTGCCCTCTCGCGCCAGCAGCTGGTAGGCAGTATGTTCGTCCAGGCTGAGGTCATCAGGCAGCGCAGGAGATGAGGACTTGTCTGAGAGTTGCTCTGACTTCAGCGATGCCTGCTCAATCTCTGCCATCCTGATCTGCTGCAAAAATGTACCGCTGTTATTCATGTCTCAAAAATAGTAAGTGATTGGGAGTAGGAAACAGAAACACTCTTGGGTTCACAGCAATCTTAACTTCAGTATCTTACATCTTTTTGTACACAGAAATTGAATTTCTAAAGGAACAGCAACAATGTTTTTAAGATGTCTCTCTTAGGCCGATATGAGCTGCACAGACAAGATAGGTAAAACCTCCGCCAAGTTTCGATATGCTTCACCAGATGTTGACAATTCAAAGTGCAAAGTCCAAAATGCCGTGGCACCTGTCTGTAAAGAGAGCAGGGTGAGAGATTTCAAGAAATAATAACAGTGTTTTGTCATCATCAGTCGAACAAATATTTCCCAGTGCCACAACAAAAGGTGACGAGAGAGGCTGAACAAGAGGCGAGAGGCAGATATCCAAGCAGTCGGTGTGTGTGCACCCACACCCATGTCTGCATGTATGTGTAAGCCAGAGCGAAAAGATGAGTGTTTTTTTTTCCAGCGGCGGCTCCAGAACCTTATAATTCTGCCCCTACAGCTAACTGAGTATGTTTTCAAACACAAGTGCACATTAACATGATGTTGCTGTGTGTATGGTAATCATGTCTCTCACAGCCTTACAACAATCCTGAAGAGACAACACTACCAAACACAGAATAATTGGAAAAGTGACAACGATTAGTCCAACTGTTACAACCTATCTTCCTCATTTGTTCCAGCTAGGTCTGAAGGTAACTGGCCATTTGGCTAGTGAACTGGTTTCTAAAATGATCGCTGCACGAGCCTCCTGTGAGCTCAAGTTTCTCGGCTGATACTGTTCTTTATTCCTCCCCCCTTGAAGCACTTTTTGTGCACAATTTCAAAACATACTGCTGACAGTGAGCTGGAGTGGAATTTCAGGGTTCTGGGGGTGCTATGAAGCGCTCAAGCAGTGTTTCTGCTTGAGACGGAGCAATAAATAGCCAGAGAGAAGCATTTAAAATGGGTACTTGAAAAAGGCCAAGTGAAATCCAATGGAGTGACGCCTGTTAGCGATATATTAACATGTGCCCGTAGGTGAAAGAGAAAGAGAGGTTCATAGAGAAAGATTCATGGCTGATATGCAGCAGTAAATTACCATTGCCCAAGCCCCCAAGGAGAGAGAGAGGGAGAAGAGAGAGAGTGGGATGAGGGTAGGCAGATTCACAGCAATGCAACTCATTAATTTACTACAAAGGACCACTTTGTTGTTTTTCTGGTTCCTCTACATGCATCAGCCCTCAATAATGCTGCCATGCAGCAATACCATATCTGCTGACTTCCTCCATGTCTCAGAGTTGGGCTGTAAACCATTATCTGCAGGTAATGGAAACTACAGCCTTTCTCCTCCTGTATTCTTGGCTGTGTGTCCGGGAACAATGAAAAAAGGCACAAGAGGTACAGGAGGAGTTGCTACACCGTTGCTTCCAAGGTAACTGCAGATATATTAAAGATAGAGGCTAGAACCAATTGAAAGTGTCCACCGCGGCCTGAAAACGGCGAGGCAAGGCATTGTTTTATTCAGTGGTGCTGGGAGGCAATGAGAGGAGAAGGTAGTGTGACTGAGCAAGAAAATAAGCATGGCTTGTAGCTCATGGCCACAAGTCATGACTAACCAGGACATGAATATGCAATATAATTTATGCTAAACTAGGGCTGCGGCTATGACATTTTAAAGTATATTAACTCAGTCCAGTCATCATCATGGGATATTTTTTCTGCCAAACATATTACATTTTTGCCCACAGGACCTGTTGGTGGCTATAGATCAACATCACTACTTGTCTATGTAAGAAAATTTATCTATGCTGTTATTTGGAGAAAAAAAACAAGCAATATTACACGTAATCCAAGATGCCTACCTTTCAAAACCTGGGAGAAATGATGTTGTAAAACGTTCACACACGCTTGAGAAGTACCTCTTTATTCTAACAACTGAATAAATGGCAAAGGCCTTCAGTGCTCCACTGAACTGTTCTCTGCAGACTCAACTGTAGTCGGCCTCAAGCTGCGGCTGATCTCAAGTCCTTATTAGGCAGTTACTTGATGAATATTTCCACTGTCACACACACACACTGCACCCAGGAAGCCCGCTGTGCCTTCCCGTCCCCTTAAACGCAATAACATTGTACAGAACTCTCAGCTTGTGATACTTATTTGTCTGAAAATGGCACACAAACACACTCACACACACAAACAAACGAGTCTGATGGTTAAAGACCAAGGCAAATTAAAGGAGAACGGTATGAGATCAGATACAGAAGATCAGAGTTAGATACAGTAGAAAGAAGAGGAGGAGTGGGGGCAGATGTGAAGAGGAAAGGATGTAAGAGAGGAAAGATTGATGGTTTGACAGCATCTGCAGACAGGCAGAAAGCAGGACTGACAGGTGGGGAGGTGTAGAGCCCGGTTATTGCTTCTTCTGAGATGACCCGCTGCACTTTGCTGTTGTGACGGACAACACTGGCACATGACAGTATGCTTTGAGTGTTTTTATGCAGGGTCTCCTGTGGACAATATACCCCAAAATGTGAGCGCACAAGTAGTAAGTAGAGTGTTAGTGTGTGCGTGCATTGCATGCACATCAGGAATGATTGCTTGTGTGTATGCATGCAAAGGGCCTCATTAATCCACATTTTTGCACATATGGAAAGTTGATATCATCTTGTGTTCATATTCCGTTTAATTAATTCTCTATTATACTGTAACAAAATAGCATACACAGTTGTTGACAGGCTCTATAAAGCGTGAACTTCAACACCACTTTCCGTTCAGACTGCTTTGTGTGATGAATGAAGCCCTGTGTGTATGCGTGTGTGTCCATGAAAGTACAGGCAAATGCATGTTCCTGTGTGTGCCCCTGCTGCAAATGTGCATGCACGCGATCCGGCCCCGAACATCATGGTTGTGTATATGCGTGTGCCTGTGTGCATGAATGAATATGTCTCGTATGTGTGAGTTTGTTTTTCAAAACTAACTAAGTTTTACTATTCACTGGTTTTGGGCCAGGGGAATTTCAAATACACTGTGGACACTCTGTAATCAGTCTATATTTCAGACCAGCTGCCGTGTGGTCAACTGAACATCTGTCAAGCCAACGAATTGCAGACAGTGGGCAACCAGGACTGCAAAGGAAAATATCTTTATCCAGAATATCACTAGATCTGTTGCTGGGCTCATTTTTTAAAAATAAAATTGCTAAAGGGGACATAAAAGTTGCCAGGTCTTACTAAATCGGCAACACTGGGGCTGTTTCTTTATAAATAGGTTTCCTATTCTAAAGTGGGAGTATTTTTAATACTAGTGAAACATTCTGGATGATTAATAGTGATTCTGACATGTCTGATACATATGTGCCTCGAGGCTGGTCCAAGCCTAGGTAGAGACTTTCACTAACATATGGAGGACCAAAACTGCCAAAAAATTGAAAATAAATTGAGAAATAAAAAAGATGACTCAATAAATACATTAATATGCCAATAAATGCACCCAAAAAATACTTATATAAATGTAGGCATTCATTAATTTATAAAATAAATGTATATTTCTGTTTTTTGTATTTATTAACTTTTGTTCAAATTCAAATATCCCATTGTAATTAGCATTTTATTTAATAATTTATTAATTATTTCATATTGTTTTCCCCTTGCATTTCTCTCCCTATTTGCTTCTTCAAACGTATCTTTTTTTTTTAACTTCCATTTTACATTTCTCTTTGCATTTCTGCTTCACTGCAAGTGAGGACGCTGTCATTCAAAGCGTGTCAAGTTAAATATGTATGCGTCCGTCCACTGTACGGTAAGATACTGTGGATAGCTGTGTCAAATGTTTTAAAAAATGGATGACTGAGGCTCTGTTTCTCTTAAAAATTTAAACTACAAGGATGAATTTAATATATCTGGGGTTATTGCACTCTTCCACTCCTCGTGTGTGTATGTGTGTGTGTGTGTGCATTGCATGTATGTGGGCATCCACGTGTGTTCAGGGTGGTACCTCTTGTGGGTGGCCCTTGCAGTCTCTACAGACGGGCGGAGGAGAGGAGTAGTGGTGGAAGACAGAACCGGAGAGGTTGTCGATCATCAGCATCTCCCCCTCCAGTGTATCCTTGATCAGAAGAGAAACGCTGTCCAGCCACTGGCTCTCCTGGAACACATACACACGTACACACACGGACACATACACACGGGACGCAGGCGGGCAGACCAGTATTGCACGCAGGCGCAAACGTGTGCACATGCGAGACATGCGAGGACAGAGAACACGGAGGGAAACGCATACACCATTGTAAGGGTTAAAATATGCCAGTGCGCACACGCAGGTATGTTATTATACTTTCTTATGTACTCACACAGTCACATATGTCACCCACACACATGTAAATTTCACACTACCAAACCTTCATTTCTACAATTCCACAAAACATAAAAAACTAAACAAAACTACTTTCACTATGTCAGAGATCGTTTACAAATAAACCAGAACAAATCCCTCTCTCACACTCTGTCGGCCTTTAGGGCTAAACATTGCTCTCTTTTGGCAAAAGGCTCCTCAATAACATGAATGCAAACCCTCATTAGCCAAGTAACACATAATTTTACTATCAAAGCCTTGAGCACTGAGAACGGTGCAATTACATTTGATGTATCACCTCAATTAGGCTGTTCAATACCTTGTTGAAACAATTTAAGATTTAAGCGTTTGCTTTGTGCTCTGGGTATTATTAGGTTTAAAGCAATTTAGACTAAATCAGTCAGGGCTTTTTCTTCGACTTAAATGATCCCTCCTTGCTTGAATCTCATCTGCCAGATTGGTTTTCCCAGAAACCAATCTGGCAGAAAAAGTGCGACTGCTGACAGAAAAAAGAAACTACTTTAAAAATGATTTCAGTGTTTCTTGGCAGGGCACTGTATTTCACAATGAACTAGGTGCATTGTTGCCTGTAGCACATTCATAACAGCCAAAATAACTGTATTACATCAGCAGATACATCCCAAAAGATACTGCGAAACAAGGTCACTCCTCTTCAATCCCCACACAAGCCTATTCTCATCAACACATTTCCACAACACCGCTTATAGGACTATACTTAGATCTGTTATGCAAACACACATTTCTGACTCACGCTGTTATATTACAATCACTCATGGCTCATGTTTTGAAAAATGAGGGGGCTAAGAATTCAAGAGACAGGTTACTGTACTCCCAGAAATATAAATACACCTAAATCATGCTGGTTTATGAAACAGCGTTGCAGTGCCACATTTTGGCACAAAGACAAACTGGCTGACTCTGCAATCCAGCTCTTTCTATACATGCATGTATAAAAAACACACGTCTTTCTCTCTCTCTCTCTCTCTCTCTCTCTCTCTCTCTCAGTGCCAAGATAGTCCATTCTGTGTAGGTGGAGAGCTTGATGTAAAAAAAATGTTTGATTGACTGTGGTGGCCTATGTGCTGGCCTCCATTAATAACTGTATTAGTGGACAACAATAGGGCCCATCCACAGGGAATGGAAGTAGAGAGAGAGAGAGAGAGAGCGAGAGAGAGAGGAGAGAGCTGAAATTAATTACGGCGTCTATCTGACTGTCACTGGCTCAGCTATTATCTCTCCTCTCTTATTCCTTTACTTTACCACTGTGTGTGTTGACTTCCTACAGAGTCCCGTGTAGTCCCCATGGAATGTATCACTAGTGTTTCACCTGAGATATTATTATTATTATTATTATTATTATTATTATTATTAGAAGGGCTGGGTGTCGCTACTCAATACCTTTTAAATATTGATTGAAAGTAGCAAGCAGTGTCAAAACTACTTAAAACGTATTCAATCCTTTCCCTTCTAGAAAAAAATTACTATTTGTATGGTTTTGCTTGCAGCCAATCATGGCAAGCCTCCTTTGATTAAATGTGACATGTGATTGACCCACTAGCACAGCAGTTGAGCATGCTGTATTTGATGAAGTTGGCAGTTCAGTTCAAGATGCTCCCAAAACATTTGAAAGCATTGCTACGAAAAAACACATTTTCTTCTCCTCAAGAGGATATGCCACAACTAGGTATGTAAATATTTAATCATTAATTGATTAATCGCTGTTAATTGTTTGCCGGATTAAAAATGTCAACGTCAAAAACTATCTTGTTAGTCATTTCTAATTTAGAAAATACTTTAAAAGGGCATTCTATGCTAGGGTTTCACGATACTAGAATTTCTAACTTTAATACAATAGAGAGCTGTTTGTACTACCAAAGTTTTTCGGAAATAAGGTCCTGTAGCCTCAATTTGGTTTGATTATGGACAGTTGTGGAATAACGACAGATGCGGGATCCACAATAAAATGCCAAAGCCAAATTACACTTTAAATGAAAAATTGCTTTGGGCACACTCTAGCGGGCAGTTGTCTGTTACGGATTCCCTACTAACTTTACCTTATTTAGCGACTCTATTGTAGCTGTCTTCTATAAGTATCAAAGAGAAGTATAAGAGGTATAAAATTAAGTTTCATTTTGGTATCAGTGTCACTATAAGAGTAATGGTATTGTTATTTTTTTTAAATGATACCCAGCCCTAATTTTATGGCACATTATAGAACACGAGGACGTGAGATGTACCTGCAATCTTTCTCAACCATCCAATCTCATCTGCTCTATCACTAACACTCTCTGAGTATACACAAATCAGTTTTGTGGGCGATTAAAGTAATTTGACACCATAAAACCCACATTTCTCTTTACCATGGATAATGATTTGTTTTGCAGGAGAAGCTGCTGGTAATATTATGACAATATGTGGAGATTCACAAAACCTTAAAGCACCACAACACGAGATGTCACAATGTTTGGATTTCCTCACATGAGCCTTTTTCAAATTGCACACACGCACACTCCAACCCCAGGACCTGTGCACTGAATAAATTGCATCGGTCTGCCAGATCCCTTATTGCATCACTTGAGAGACAGAGGAGAAAAGAGGGGGAGGTCGAGATAGAAAGAGAGCGGGGGGGAGGACGCTGCCAGTGTGTTCTCCCTGGTCTGCATTAAGTTCCTTTGTCAGCCAACACTGGGCTAAAAATGGCTCTGTGCAGCCAACTTTAGCTCTGCAAAGGTGAGACACTTCACGGCAGCTGATGAGTCATCTTTATGTGTATTTCTGCGTGGATATCTCAGACTATCATTAGCGATTTCATAATGGATGCTCTGCTGTGAGTAGAAATGAGAGACCATCTACACTCACACACGGATGTAGGCCGCGACATCTTCACTTCAAAAATGTAACCTGTGACTGTACGTTGGCAAACTCACATAGTCTCACGAGTACTGAAAGGTAAACAAAGCTTTATTAAAAAAGGATTAACTGAAAAAGTGTCCTAGCCTTTGACTCCAGCCCAATGTTTTTTACACTGAAATAAATTGGCTTCTTGACACAATTGTACTTGTGCATTGTTGCCATTCAGGTAAAGCTTAATGTCTCTTTCTTCCTTTCCTTATATCTGCCTTTTCTTTGTATTCCCTATTTTTGTGTGTCTATAAAAGAAATAAAGTACAAGTGAATTGTACAGAGAGATTGCTAAAAGTGACTTAGTGTAATCATGCAATGTGGCTGTCAGTCAATCCCACAAAAGAAAGGAATATAGCAATGATTCTCTGCTCTCTCCCTCTCACCACCATTCCACCAACATACGGAAATTACTGCCATATTGTTTACCTCTTTTGTATTCTTCCAGCTTGTGAATTGAATCTGTAATTTTCCCTACATGAACTAATGCACTGATACTGTGTAAAGAGAAGCAAACTGACAGCAGCGAGAGAAACAGAAAATAATTCGTAGAAGTAGGGATGTCTCCGTTATGTGATTTGCCCTGGATACTGATCAGAATTGTTTATAATGCAGGATCTGCAGAGACTGAATCTGATCCAGTAAAACAATAAGTGTGCTGTTCCATTTCGCAATGATGCTCTCTTTTTGTCTTGTGTTAAAGATCCAGTAAATCCCTTTCCTTTACAGCGGTGCACTTTCGCACTCTCAGCAAACCTAAAACCCAAACGCTTTCTCAGCCAGGTCAAGTTTAGTTCAGCTCAATGCAGTCAAGTGAGTTGTTGTCTTCAATACCTTACTGGTTCAGAGTCATTTCAGCAGAAACTGCTGGCCATTGTTGACGCCGCTCTTCAGTTTTCTCTACAATGTGCTACATTATGCAGTGGTTCCACTGTTTTAAAGGAGTGCAGCAAAGCATTACAGCGGAGCTACAGCTGGGTCACATCTGGGATAGAATTTAAAAATGAATCAGAAATGGATAAATATTAATGAGGATAGGATTTGTGATTAGCTGTAATGGATCCCTTATAAAAAAGAAATTCTGATCGTGCAGATCATGGAGACATCCCTACTTGCAGACACAAACGCACACTCCCACACACACTGACGCAAACACCACACATACAAAACAGGCCTTTCACACACTACCAGGAAATAAATGTAAGAATACTCGCACTCTCTCTCCCTCACACACACACTCACAGAAATACACACACTCACTTGTGCTGGTGAGTACAGGCTCCGGCTGGAGTCTCGGGAGTTGTACCCCCCTGGGTGCCCAGTGGCTGATGCATGGCGCATCTTCCTCACTCCTTCTCCCTTCTCTCCTCTGGCACCTCCTCGCTCCTTCCCCGCTGCTGTGCCTCCAGGCCCTGATCCAGCAGCGACTAGTCCTTTGTCCATTCTAGCACCCCCGCAGCCGGGGGCGCCCATGCAACAGAGGGTGCCCTGGGCCAGCTCCAGCTCAATTTCTGCATCCATCTCCGCCTCCTCTGCGGCCTCCTTGTTGGAGTCGTCCAGGTGCTTCATCAGCACGGCCACCACCACATTGATGAGCACAAACTGGGCGGTGAGCACGAAGGAGACAAAGTACATTGGCGAAATAAACTGAAGGCTCGGATTGCAGGCATAGTCCACATCGGTGCCGTGGTCCGGTGGGCACTCCCGCAATGTGTCCTGGTGTCACAGAGGCAGAAGGTGAGGAAAAATGTGGTTGGTTAGGAGTGGAGGAGGACTGGCAGTGTGGAAGACACAAAACAGATAAGCTCTCAGGGTTACCACAGTTTTGGATAAAGCTCTGCAGCAAATACTTTCATTTTTTATGTTTGTAACATTCAGTTCTTGGTGAGATGTGAGTCATGGAGGTGTCGATGTAATTTTCTGGGTATTTATTAGGCTATATTTTTGATTTTACTGTAGGAAACTGATACAAGGCTATATAAATACCGGGAAAGCATCAAAACAGTCAAGCCGCAGAGAAATGCACTCAGCCTGTATTTAGAGACTGTTTCTTAAAAACAGCCATTAGGATTTCCGTAAGGTTGTGATGTCACAACTGTACAAACACCAGCAGAGCTTATGCAGAACCACAGTGGGTGGTGCCTGCTCAGGTCTGTGACAACTGACCAATTAGAACAGACTGGGCTTTTCAGGATGGGTGCTTTACAAATACAGGCACCAAAAAAACGGAGCATGAGGGTGAATAGAGATGCTGCAGCGGACAGCGTGAGACAAGTAATGCGTTTTTTGAACAATAAAGCATTTTCTAGTAGACACCCAAAATGTAAGTAGGAACCCCAAATATAAGCATATTATGGGACATATTCACAACAAAAAATCCTTATTAATTTTAGGCAATAATAGAATGCATCTAGTTCATGTTAACAAGGCTCTTTGTATTCATGACAACTTGCATAATCATCAAACACTTAATTGTTTTCCTTCCATGCAAAACGACGGGAGGCGTTTTTTCTCTTCTCCAGCATTATTCTCGTGGTTTTCCACTCTGGTTAACATGCACTCAGTGGAGTTCAGTCAGAGCCGAACCAAAGTGACAAGTGTTTTCTGCAAGTACACATATCTCACCCAGGCTGTGACCACACGTAACAATTTTAGCCCTCTGAGCTGAAGCTGGTCTTTTCTATCTAATTTGGCATGACATTTACACACTGTGCTCCTTCACACAACTTCTCCTTCTTCTGCCTTCACTCCCTTTTCCATCTTATTTCTTTCCATATTTTTGTTCCCAATCTCCATTTGCTCTCACGCATGCTTGTGCTGCTCGCCCTCCCCCTTTTTTTCATTTTTGCTGTAATTTTCCCTGAAGAGTGGAGAAAGCATAATAACTGGTCAGTCCTTTTAACCCCCTTTCCAATCCTCTCATCCCCCCTCTTATTACAGTTCATTGGTGCCTCCTTTTCTCCCCCCTGCCCTCATTATTTCTTCTCTTCCCTGCATGGCTAATTACCACTCTGCCTCACCTGCTTCTTACTAAACCAAAGCAGATTTGCTCTCTCATGGCAAAGGTGATAATTTGACAGCTAAAATGACAGCGATTTACTCAGAGAGGTAGCATCTGTGGCCCGCTGGTTTGCTTCATGGCCCGCTACCATCCACACTGCCTGTATCCAGTGTGTGTTTAATGGTCCACGCCCGACACGCTCCAGCTTAATCTCTATTCCCCCTGCAGCCTCGGTATGTGGAGGAGCAGCCATAGCTGCTGGTGGCATTAGATGTGTGTTCAGGTGAAATTGGTGTTTTGTGTGTGTGCAATGAGGCACAGTCACCCTCCTGCCCATCAGTAAGGTAATCTGTGCCACCAGTGCTGAGCAAGCACATTTCCTTTTCATCGGTAAGCATCGCTAGAGTGGAAGATAGGATGGATGAGAGTAATAGAGGAGGAATTTGTCTTTCACTCCTCACTGCTTTCTCTAAGTCTGTGATTCTGTTTTTCCTCCGTTTGAAACACAAATAAGTAAGCTGTGTGAAGTTTGTGTATGTCCTGTGTTTTGCAGTGTAAGGCTCTGGTCACCTTTGCAAAATCTCATTCTCCAAACCAAAAGGCGGCAGCATATCACTAGACTAACAACTAGCTACCATCAGCTAGTCAGCTTAGTTAGCCATGCAGCTAGCAGTTTGGGAGCTCAGAGCAGTGGGGGAGTGCTAGCACAGGAGCTTTGGACTGTGACAGCTAGCTGGTTAGCATGCTAAGTTCAGTAGATATCTCTGCAAGAATACATACACGTCATAACTCATGGAGAGTGAGATTCTTCATGACTGTGAGCAAATTACCTTCACAAAGTGCTGTGTTTGAATTGTAATTTACTAACTATTCTGAACTAATTAAATATTGCCCCTGACAAATACCACCATATTACAGTAAATAAATAACAAGCCAAAACTGGTACTGAAACTAGTAAAAACTAAACTAAAGCTATACATTTTTTACCAATAGAAACAAAGCGGAAATGAGCAAACCCACTCAGGAAAATAACTGAAAGTAACTGAATTCAAAGTAAAAATTAAAAAAACAACAAAAAAAAAAAAGACAAATACAAATAACTCTGATTTGTACACTGTGAATGCATCTTTGTACCTTCATGATGCCATTCCAGTTGTCGCCCGTGGAGACTTGAAACAAGGTAAGGAAAGCCATGCCAAAGTTCTCAAAAGTAGCGTGACGACTCATACCCTCACATGGGTAATCAGGATTGCAAACTGAATATGAGAGTGAGGTGGGTGGAAGGAAGTAGAGGAATAAAAGAAGTTATCAGGTCACAGATAAGAAAGAGGTGAAGAGATAAAGAGAAAGATGGAGAAAGAGAAAATGGGACAGGAAGGGAGCGGGGATAACAAAAGAAGAAAAGATCAACACGTCATTACTCCTTTAAACTGCAGAAACACGCACCATTTCTGTCACTAAGCTGCCTGTGGATGAATGTCCAAACAAGCCAACTCAGTGTAGACACAGTCTGTTATCAAATCAGCAGCAATGTGACCAAAACACTCTATTTGTCTTTGAGCTTATATCCCAAGATAATCTCTGGAATGGCCTCAAGACAGAGACACTTGCATTTGCCACTAATCCTTTCTCCTGCCAAGCTCCAATAGGAAGCAACGTTGCCACTGGCTGCAGCTGCAGCACACAAGGGAGATGTGACAGTTAGAAAGATATATCTTCCAACTTCAATGTGGATATTTTAGGACAGTGCTTATATATCAGAATACTGGAGAGTGGGTTGATTCTCTAATGGCTGTCGGACTGCAGGAGAGAGAACTGATGAAAAAGGAAAAAAAAGATGGAGAGTAAATAAGGACATGTTCAGGCTAAAGTTAATACATGTGATTTGGCTTTTATGTGCACGAAAATGAGAACATGAAAACTGAAAGTCACAATTTTGCTGAGACACACATTGATAAATGTTGATTTTTAATCACCTACATGTATGGGGGTGATGTGTATGTAGACCACATGCTCTGAAACTAGTTGGAAAAGTCCTTTCATCTCTAGTTTTACACATATGTATGAGTATGGGGTGAAAGGATTAGGAGCTTATGCACATTACCACAGATATAATGGTGCACATTGTGTTACATGAGAGATAACACAGTTTCTCAAAAGTTGTAAGTTGTGCCTTGAGATCAAAGAGTAATCCATCCCACTGTACAAGGAAAATCTCTTCAAAACTCAAAATCCTTGAATTAGCTCTGAGGTTCTCCGGCACACAATGGCTCGCTGAAAGCTTCACAGATTGTTCTTTTAAACATTTATCCTATTACACCAGCCGAAATATCCAAACAGTTTATTCACAATAAATAATCAATGTATTATCGAATTTTTATGAATGTGATCTCGGCCGTGCAACTTATTACAATCATAGAGCACAGCCTTGGTTCTTGAGTCTTTAGAAAACTTCTTTTTTAACTAGCAAAGATCACTGAATGAATGTATGGTTTCTCTTAACAGATTTGTAGTTAAACTTGAAAAAAACATCAACAGTATAATATTCTTAATAACGGTTATAATTAAAATGTTAAGCAAAAAAAAAGAGGTTTTATGTGACATAGTCGCGACTGGGACACTTACCAAGTTCTCCAAAAAGCTCTACTCCTAAGGCGGCGTAGATGAAAAACAGCAGCATGAAGAGCAGGCCCAGGTTACCCACCTGCAACACACAAGCACACACACACACAGACCAGACCCAGACACAACACACACACACACACACACACACACACACACACACACACACACACACACAAAGACAGAAGAACATGCACACGTCTTAAACCATTTGACAGCATAACAACAACATAGTGGCTAAGTTTTATGTTCTGGCTATGCTAAATAATCTGGACCAAGAAGTCACTGATAATGGGACCTGTGATAAATCAGTTGTAGACTTGCTTGAGGGTAATTCAACCTTATTTTGAATTTCTATTCAAGTCAGTCATTTTTAAAACAACTAACCACAAGACAAGAATGCCTTTCAAATTGAAAATTCAAACACTGCCACTAAACAAACTGGCAGGAACTCAAACACGATTTGTAATGGCTGTGCATTAAGAATGTCACATAGGACTCCAAATTGTTTCTAGCATGCTGCTCCCACATCCTGCTTACTTCTGCACACCACGGCACAGCTTCCTCTGAGACCTTGATACGACTGAACCCCTGATGCTGTTGTGCATTTCTAAGTTTGGGGTTTTGGGATTTGGCTCGGTTCCACCACAAAACAAACCTTCTGTTCCCACAACTTAACGGTGATGATGATGTTCCACGCTAAACACTCAGGGCAAACTCTAATCCCATCACAGGGAAACAAAACCCAGTCTGCTATTCACTGTTTTTGACACTGTGCTGCTCCACGGGGAATGAGAAAAAGCACCAACAAATAGTTATAATTATTCTCCATGCCGTCTAAAGAGAAGTTTAGTTCACTCCACCTGTTTTTCAGTGGAAAGCTACTGTAAATGTGCAGTTTTCTTTAGAGTTTGGTCTCCGAGTAATGCATCAACACTATGAAAATGACAGAGCCTATTCTAAAGAGATTACACACTGCAGTGCAGACAAAATTTATTAAAGGGGCTGTTCTCAGTCTGAAGCACGGTTTGGCAGGACTATCTATAGTCAGGCCTAGCTGTAAAAGAAAAGTCATGGTGGAAATGAATGTTTAATCATAAAACCTGGTTTGGAGGGAAGGCTCTCAGTAAATAGGAGCCAAGTTATGATTGTGATTGGACTGAAGTTACACTAAATTGAACTAAAATGAGATTTCAGAGCAACCATGTCTTTTTTACTCAAGGGATAAATACCTTTGTTTACATGTTTTCTCCTCTACTTTGAAATCCACTAAAAACTCAGCAGGAGTTTACTATTATTCACTTTTAAATGCTGCTCAAGGCTTTAGAATAAATGGCCTGATATGATTCACTTGGTTAGTCTATGAAGGTCAATTCTTCACTTAAAGGAAGAGCTGCAGAAGGTGGTGAAAAAAAGAACAAAATACCTTCATCCATGTAACACAATAGAAGTGTTTAGCAGCACCTACATTATTGAAATATTAAAGTTAACTTTTTATGTAGACAAATACGCTCCATTACACGCAGAACAGTCTGATGAGTCCCTTTGGACTGAAAGTAATGGAGGTAATTGCCTTCCAACCTTTCATTTGAATTCTGTAATAATTCTTAATGCGACTGTTCTGGGGTTTGTCTCAACTACATCTCTTAAGTTAGTGCTATCCTGCCCTGTGTGCTTAACAATCTGTTCTTCCTAATGGCCTGGGCCTATATGGGATCCAGGACAAGGATAAATAACTGGATGAAAATAAGCATGGGCTGTCCACAGATTTTGTTGTCTTTTGTAAATGTGATGATCTGAGGTGAGAGAGCACAGGTGAAAACATTGGACTTTCATGTACAGGTCAATTTTGAGTTTTGGGGCTATTTTGCTTCTATAATTTTTTCAGATGAGTCAAAGTACATGCCACATACATTTTTCACAAAGATGATTTCTGTGAGTTTACTTAAATCTTATCATGCTGATGTATGTTAAAGTGTTTATGTTTGGTTTTCTTTAGTTATTTTATGCTATGAAAATCATCACATCTTGATGAGCCCTGCTCTAATTGAATCGTCAGGGTGTATGGGCAGGAACTCGACACTAGGGTTGCACAATTTGGTCAAAAAGCGATACAGCGATTATTTTGAAAGATATTGCAATTGCGATATAATTCAGAATTAATATGGATGATTAAATTTTACATCACAATTTTCAAAAAACTAGAAAAATCATGATAATGTGGCATTTCTCCTGGTCTCTGCCAAACACACGTTTTATTACATCTGGAGAACAAGCTTTGTAGGCCAGAGCATCTCTGCAGCACTACAAAATTTCATTAAAACGCTGTTTTTGTGGCAAATTACCTTTATAAAATAATTGCAGTTCTTGTGATTTGGATATTACACCTAGTTAAATTGCGATTTTGATTATTTTGTGATTAATTGTGCAGCCCTACTCGATACCATCACTCCACTACCCAATCATTACTGCGATGTCTCTGGCTCCAAATGAGGTCACTAGTGCAGGCTGGCAGCGCTCGTATCCGGGATATTTTGGGCTCATTTTAGCACAGTGGGAGGAGGTGGAGAACCATCGTCCATCTTTATATGTCAATGTTTTTAGTTCAGATTTATGTTCTGGAAATGTATGCAGATTAACAAATGTTTAATTAAGACAGTCTCATTTTGCTAAATACAAAATAAAAAAAACTTGTAATAAAAAAAATTATTGTCTTAATATAAGTAAGCAACAAGGGAAGTTTCATGGTAATATCTATTTAGGGGAGTCATGATTTTGACTGTAACTCGAAAATCGATCAAAATGAAATCACATTCAAAAGCAGGATTCTCCCAGTATTTTTTTTCTCTCCACCTGCACCTACTTGTACACATCCAGTGAACATTTTGAGGGAAAAAAAAGACAACACAGCGAGCTTACCAGTAGCCTGCAGCTACACTGTAAGGCACTTATCCTGTGGCCATGAGGATGATCAACTGAGTGGTACCTGGGGTAAATTTTGACAGATGTTGGCTATCTTCTCTTTGATTTGTTTGGGTAGAGGGTTTACTCGGGACAGATTCAAGAAACCAAACTTTTTTTTTTTCAACTCTTTATTTTTGTTGAATATTAATCGAGCTTGCCTAACCATAACCTGCAAAAAGCCACCAGGATGAAGTCAAGGTGGTGTTGTTAAAAAAAACTTATAAAGAATATCTTGCAAATGTAAATTATAGCGCTCAGGGCATAAAACAAATGATCTGTTCATCAATTGTGACAACATGAAATCTATCATTTAAATCTTTTTATCCTCTTCACCTGTAGTGTCTCACCTTATAAGGACAGAGACCAACATTCTCAACATCAATTATTTAAGTTGAATCCGAATAGTTTCACAGGGGACGGCAGTCCCAAAGCACAAATGGCATCCCATCTGGTGTCCACATCTGCCTCAGGCTATTCTGGAGGTTTCTCAGCCATTCACAGAGAAGCGATAAAACAACTGGCTTGACTTTAGTGCCAACATGATGTCGGCTATTAGTGTTAGTAAACGGTGTGTTGCAGCCATTTTACACAAGTCAGCGAGGAGGATAATGGAGGATGCTTGTGGGTTAGATGACTCTCTCTTTGTAAAGACAAACTATAAAAATACATTTCTCCTAACATGTCAGTGAGCTATTAAGCTCATTCACCCATTTAGTCTGAGTGTTTGGATCCTTCATTACATCTCCATGTCCTGTCAAGGCCTATTAAATATATACACAGCTTCCCATCACGTTTCATCTCATGAATTATTATTCTAACAGACATCTGTCGCCGTGTGCCCTGATGGCATTATTCATATTCCTTGCCTTCTCATACCAATAGCTGTGTATTTGTCTGTTCCTTTGTTCTGCTGTATCATGAAGCCTTTGTTGAAATGTCAATACTGTCCTCAATATCCTATGTGATGTAATAAAGAAATGTTGGCAGCTCGCCATTTAATTTTCACAGTGAAATATAGCAGAATATCACCTCAGGTTAATATCTCGCCAGGTATATCGCTTTCACTCTCACTCTGTCAGTACCTCAATATGCACACACACCCATACGCAGAGACAGAGACCTCCTGGAATTGTTTAATTAGCCCCAGTTTTAATTACCTCCCCTGGTGCCCTTGGGATAGTGCAAAGGGCTCAGTGTTAATGAGAGGGGGATCAATAGAAAAGAAAGACAAGGAATCTGTTCTCCCTCACCTCTGCCTGCCCTCCTTTCACCACACCACCTGTTTCCCTCTGTTTGCTTCATCTTACTGTTGATGGTCAATGGGTCAGACTGTGTGTGTGTGCGTATATGACTGTGTGGCTGCACGCCCATTAATGAGGCTCTACGCTAGTGTTTGCATCAAACCTTCCTGTCTAGACAACTGCTTTCCTTTTGAGGAACTGTTCAACATTTTGGGAAATACGCCAATGAGACGATTGATACTATTACATCTGCAGTAAATTTGTAGCTAGGCAGCACAGCCAGTTAGCTTAGTTTCATTCATATCTATTTGTTCAGATTAAACGAGCAAGATGCGTTAGTAAGTGGGTTTAAGAGATGTTAGTAGGCAGATTTGTTACACCCCACTCTGAGGTCACCCATTGGTTTGTGAACTATTGTTTTTGGAGCCAAGATACTGTGGTCCAAGACCATAATTCAGAAAATGAACATCATGCTGTGTTGAAGAAAACTAGCAAAACTAGCAACCATAAACTCATTAGATAAGTGTTTACTGAGGTAATAAATCAAGTGAGACGAAGAGTCATTTTCTCATAGGCTTACATACAGTTTGACTTCTGCAACCAGTGAAGTCACAAAGAATACAGGTTGAAGGCACTTCCACATTGGCTTCACTTTCACAGACCGGAAAGCTAAGTCCATATTTTCTACAGTCAATGCTTTCACAAATACATCAGTGAGTAGAATACAGCAAATACAGCTTCAGGGAAAGGCTCTGGATTAATAAACACTGAGTCTTGATGAAGGCATGAACATGAGGCCGGATAAAAAACAACATACTGACATTTAAATATAATATAAATGTAAAATGTACACAACAAAACTGTATTTTTTCTCTCGTCTCCTTTTTTTCCTTAATTCATGACGCTATGCTTCAAAGCAAACATGCACTACTTCCAGACACTAAGCAGAGTGAGCAAAGATGCATTCTGGGTATTCTGACACTGGGACGACCTAGAAACTGTCTGACTCTGAGGACATTTCACCACCAAATGAACTACAGAATGCTGTAAGAAGCTCCCACTGTTTCTAGCACACTGTGGCCACAGCGGGAGTCTGGGTGCTCTCCATGGTGCTGAAAGTGAAAACAAGACAAGCCTACTATGTGTGTATGTGCGCACATGTGTTGGTGTGCGAGTCTTCCAGCCTGTGGCATGAATGAGTCATCTATTAGAGTTGCCTACAGGCCAACAGAGGAACAGAATGGGTGGGCTAGTAGCACTCTGGCTATTGAATGGAATTGCAAAACTCTCTGTGGGAATGTGGAGTGTGAGTCTGTGAGGGGGAAAAAAAGGGAAAGACAGTTTTTGTCACTGTGTGTGTGTGTGTGTGTGTGTGTGTGTGCATGGTACCTGAGGCAGGGCTTGGACCACCGTATCCAGCAGGGCTCTCATTCCTGTTGCCATTTTCAGCAGTTTCAGCACTGTGTGTGTGTCAGAGAGACAAAGAGAAATTTTAAGTGTGGCCATTTAGGGGGAAATCCCTCAGGTTCAATTACAGACTAAATGGGAAACATGAAACTGTGTAAAGGTCAGTTCTTAATTTACACCCTGTTTAACACAGTCACACACACACACGTGCCTGCACACACAAGAACAGCCCTTTAGAAATGAGCTGCTATGCTACAGCTAACTGGCCAGTGAAAGTTGATTACAGGCTCAAGAGTTATATTTTAACACACCATTAAGATCAAGTCAATATTCTGTTTCACTGAAAGCATTTACAGGAAGTGTGGCTGGGGTAAATAAGGCTTGTGAGCGAGTGTGTACATGTGCGTATTTCACACGTGTAGTGGTGCGTGTACCTCGAGCTATCCTCAGTACTCTCATGATCCTGATGATAGTGGGGTTGATGGGCAGGGCAGCACTGATCTCAATCTCCTCCAGGGTGATGCCCATCACTGACAGAAGCACAATGGCCAAGTCCAACTGGTTCCACCTAGCACCAGCACACACACACACACTCATGTGATGGAGGAAGGTGCACAAGGGCATTGCAACACACATGCACACAGAGAAAACAGAAACACACATACATATGTTACATACAGATGTTCACTTGGTGAAGTCCTACACTCAGGGCTGTCTGAAAGGTTCTGACCCTAACTATACAAAGAGGTACGTAGTTAATTATCCATTACCTTTCAACTCATTGCTCTCTTTTACACATTTCTACCAGTGATGCTACAGAGCTTCATCCCCAAAAGCCCTTGATAAATCCATCATGTGCAGCAAAATGCTTGTCATATAATTGCTTGAGCACAGATGGGAAACAGATGTTGCCAAATCAGATGAATTTGTTGGGAATCAAAGAGTTTGAAGTCACCGTATTCATCGCAACATCTAAGTTCAGGGAAGCCGTTGACCTGATGCAACTATGCCACTACTATAACATGCTTTTATTTGCTTTTGCGTATCCTTTATCGCCTCATGTAATCGCTTCAGGGGGTATTGTAGTCCTTATTTATCTCCTGAGTTTTTGGAAGACAGTCAGTGGGTTAACATCTTCTGTGAAATCACAAAGCTGGCCCTAAAGCTGTGCAGTTTTTATGGAGGATGCTAAATCAGGTGCACATCTGATCCGCGTTCACAAAGCGAGGCACCCAGAGTGCTAAAACATTTGCCACTGCCAATCCATTTGTCAGAATGCTTGCCAAACTCTCTCATTTAAATGCCAATGAGAGCAGTGTATCAACCGCCGCCCGTGACTCATTATCATCTTGCACGTGATTGTGTTTCCCTCTGTTGTCAGGGCCTGCCTGTGTCTCTACTTCTTTTTCACATATTTGTTACAGGCACGTTATCATCTGTGGTTGCAGTGATACAGACCCTTAAAGGGATGGTTTGGGTTTTTTGAAGTGGGGTAGGAGGTGCTTATCCTTGGTAAATGTCCTACAGTAGATGGCAGCCTGCATGCTCCCAGTTTGGAGAAACAGACAGGAGCACTGGTAAGGAAGCTACAGTAAGCAATGTACTTAACCACCTAAAAAGACGGCCCACACTATATTTAGAATGTTTTCACCATGTTACCTTGCCTGTAAAACAGCTCTCTCTAATGGGACACTGAAGCCATAATAACAGTAATTTTACTTTGCAGAATGAGGGAGTTGCTAGTCAACTGCTGCCTCGATCTGTTAGTTTGTGTGAATCCGAACAAACCCTTTAAAACACCGAAGTCTGAAGGCTTTGAAGAAAGCGATATAGCTCCCTGTCAGAAAAGGCTGTCTGAGGGCAGGGCAAGGCAAGGCGGTGAAAATATACTAAATATAGCGTACAGTTGGAGTGGGACTAAAGAGCGTCCAACTCGCCTCCAGTGATGTGTCATGACCATGGCCAACCTGTGTCAACGCCCCTTCTCCCCGTCAAACAAGCCTGTGTCAGGATAGCGATACTTAACTTATATATGTGTGGGAAACTTGACACAAAGGTGTTCTTGAAAGTCTCTGTGTGTTCAGCTCTCAGTACTTTTGTGTCTTGTAACTAAATCTCTGATTTTGCTGCTTTATAATAAAAGCTTTCAAATAACTAAATTGGGGGGGGGGCTTTTACTGTGAAAAAATTATGGAAATGAAACGTGTGTTTAACCTAATTAGCTGAGCTTTTTCAGAGGCTATTCTTCAATAATACTGTGGGGAAAAGAGAATTTACAATTGACCACAGAAATGAGTCAAGTCGAGCCAGCACACATAGGGAAAAGCCCAATATCTGGAAATAATTACCTTATACAGCCTCACTCCTAAAAAACAAAAGTATCCCTTCAAGGCTGAAGACGGCAGCTCCCTTTGTTCATATTTGCATAATAATGTTCCTTAAAATCACTTTAACACATCAGAGTCAAAGGAACAAACTAACTCACCTGATAAAGATGCACCTGTTACTCCTCCAAAGGCACATTTAATGTGGACTTTCATATCTCCTTGACTGCCCCAGACCTTTAAACATCTACACATCTACAGTACACACACACAAACACACACACACACCTGCAGACTTACCAGTGCATGGTGACACTTGTGGCAGTGTGTTTGTGCGTTACCACCTACTCCATTGACCCAGTTCTAAAGCTGACCCCAGACTATAAATCACACTATGCACAATGACTGCTCACGGCTGTTGCTGACACTACATAAAAAGAGACGAAGTGCCAGCTGGTAAGCGTGTGATAAATTCTCTCAATATCCGCCCATCTCTTTCTCATTTCATCACTCATTTGCCCTCCTCCTTTTTTTTCTTTGATCAGTCCAGCTTCCCCTCCTATATATTATCAGATTCTTCCTCAGCCACCTCATTTCTCTTAACCGTTTCTCCTTATCCTCTTTCTCTCCTGGCTAACTAAAATAGGTCAATGACATTAAAGTACCATCAGTGTAATATAAGCTCCCAAATCTGTTTCTGCCTTTAATTAGTCACCACACAGCCCTGAAAAGAATAAGACATCAGTCTCGTCACTGTGCACATTTGGGTGAGTGACGAATCAATTAGTCTGAGCTCTGAGTGAATGAATGTGGGAGTACTGAGGTGTGTTTCTCATGGAGGTCAAACAAAGGTGAATACAGTGAGTTGGAGAAATGGAAAGCACAGGAGTGTAACAAGCAGAGAGCTAATAGACTGTTCATTTTAGTTAGTAGAATGATACTGCAGGTTAACACTTTCTTTTTTCAATCTGCCTGATATTGTACGAGATCAATAAATGACCACAAAGAATAACTCATTAATTACACATTAAGGGGTTAATTGAAAAGGAATTATAGTTTGTACTTACAATTTAAATTAACTTCATAGGAAATGAAATAAGGGGAAGAAGGCTAATCACTATAAAGGAAACTGTAAATTCTTACGTCTTACTGTGATAATGAGGACATTTCACAGAACTGATCATTGTCAGGAAATCTGTATTTGCACCACAATAAGCTAGTCAACTTAATAACACATATTTCAACATATTTCATAATCCTCTATGTCGTTAAAGCTGTTATCCCCTATTCCATTTATAATGATCAAAGCAAAAGGCGGATTTGTGCAGCCATTACACTTTGAGCTAAATAACTGTTTATTATGGCACTATTTATATTATATGTTATTTCAGAAGATTATAGCATGTGCCTGGAACCCCCGATAGTCTTTTCTAATGCTTAATTTTCACATCAAATATGAGATAAGTGACTGAGCTGAATAGACAAAAACATAGAGTAACTATTTTGAAATGTAAAGCCCTTTTTGCAGTAATCCAAAGGGCGCTTGTGTTTTCAGAAAAGAAAAGCTGATGACAATCGTCACACAGGTACAGTACAGTCTGCCTCTGGACAACAGATTAACAAATCCCACAGCGGATGGATGAGTTCTGCACTGACACCAAGCTGTCAAGCTGCATTAGTATAGCGCTACAAATAAACACACAGACACACTTCCATGGGAGGCAGAAAGGGAAACGCTCTCATACACAATCACGCTGCCAACACACACTGTACCTTTCTTTGAAGAAGCGGCGAAAGCCGAAGGCGATGAGTTTGAGTACTGATTCCAGCACAAAAGTGGAGGTGAAGAAATAGTTGCAGTACTTCAGGGCGAGATCCAAAGACTGGGGAGAGAGAGTAAAAAAATAGGGGCATGTGTGTATGTGTGTGTGTGTGTGTGTGTGTGTGTGTGTGTGCATTTGCATGTGCAATGGGGTAGAGTGGAGTATCAGCAGTATCAGCAGGGAAAACAGGTACATTTGGAAGTGTTCCCATTGTTGGTAGAGTAAAACCAAGCATGCCAGAAGCAAAAACAGAGCATCTTCCATTCATAGCAGCACACACACACACACACGCGCACACACACGCGCACACACACACACACACACACACACACACACACACACACGATGTCCCCAAACAAAAACAAATTCTTAAGCGAAATTATATTTGCAGAGTATTAAAATATTCCAGAGACAAGCCTGTTTTAACATCCAGCCCAGCTCCACGTTGCTGCAGAGACTGCAGATTATTTTCCCCGGCTGTTGTCTCCTTTCATAAATAGAGCTGTGGCTTCTAACAAGTGGGAGGCTGCCAAATGTCAGAAGCAACAACTGACGAATACAGCCAAGACCTGTGATATTTATCTGATGCCCGGTCAGTTTGAGAAAGCTTGCTCCATTTTAAAAAGGTCAAACGGGCATCTTATCTCAAGGATAATCACTTCTCTCCTTCACAAAAAATGCTATCAGAACCTCCATTCATCACACATGAATGGACAGATACGTGTACTGTACGGCTAACACCACTCTGACAGCAGCCCACGTCAAATCAGCGGTGCAATCACAGGTCCTTTGTGCTGACTGCAGTTACTCACAACACATGCTACAGTTTCATGGTGGTGGACCAGTCAGTGGTTTCACACACTGTATCTTTTTAAGATGCCGCTCTTTGGGGAATGGAAGGCTTTATGTAAGGGTTGCAGTCGGATTTGACAGACATTAATACTCTGCACGGTCCGTCTCCCCTTTATCATCTAACATACATCCACAGACACAAACACAAACACACAACTGGACCTGTGCCCCCTGCACTCCCCAGCGTTAGTTCCTACACTGCTATACACACCCCAAATACGCGTTTGCACACACAGGTAAATGTTCTTACATGAGGTTGATTGTAGTGCTCTAAGGACATGGTGATGACGTTGATGCAGATGATGAAGGTGATGATGAGGTCCAGGTAGTGGTTTGTGCACAGTGTGTGGATCATCAGGCGCACTTTGCCATAATTGGAATAGTAGGGCAGCTTCTGGGCTTCTGTTGATAGAAAATATATCAGTGGAGCTTTAAAACATATTTTCAAACAGAAATCGTTGTTAGTTAAAAAAAAGAACGAGACCCCGTGTCCGTATAACGTTTTATTCGTGCAATTCTAGCAGCACTTATGTTATTAGTTATGTGTAGTTGTGTAGTTCATTGTTATAGGCATCATGTCCTCTTCTAGCTAAAACCGATGTAATGTTTGTTGGGCACTTTCACTTTGAATTTTCAGGTGGTGCAACTTATCCTATCTCAGATGTGGTAGGATTGTCACCCACCACCCTGGTAACCGACAAAATGGATGTAAAAGCTTGTCCTGGCCGTGTCTGTCTATCCAGAACTTTATATATCAGAGAGAAGAACATAACAGAGACAGAAAAGCTAATTTTGAGCAGATCAGACCACTGACTGTTGCTGGAGAGTGCTGTGCTTTTATCAATCTAGACGTTGTAAGCTTCATCCCAGCGCTGTCCAGCACCCAACTCTTTTTTTGCCAGAAATAAACACTGTGTGGACATGGGGCCCAAAATGTTCTCTGCAGAGTTATTAAAAAAAAAAAACTTCCATTGATTTCATTATATACAGTGATCATTCAAACTTTCAGGCTATTAAAAAAGAAATTATATTTATGAGTAGTCCAGATTATTGTGCAGCAGATCATCTTTTTTCTTCCAGAGAAGGCCTGCTCCACACTGAGCGCTTTGAAATGCAAAAATTCAAAGCTTTGATCAAGCTGGAATCACTATCAACAGAAAAAAATGTGAAATTGCAGAGCACATAAGCAAGTATGACACTTTTGTGTGTTTATTATTGTCTGTCTGTTTGTCTGTCCATCTGTCTCTATTAGCATCTTTCTTTCTACAGCACACATTTTCATCAGTATTGATCAGAACTCACATTGCTAATAAAAAGTGATTCATGTATCTAGGTAACAATAGGGGATGAATGAGCTATTCAAGTCCCCTTTTCAAGCACTTTGTGTTTTGTTGTTGTTTTGTTTTGTTCATTATATCTTGTTGCTTTAAAACTGTTTGTAATAATTTTCATCTGATCGTACCCATTGTTACTCCATTAATCTCTTCCTGCCTCTTCTTTCTTATTATACCGCTCCTTTGTATCACTTTATTTTTATTTAACGTTTCAAACGTTCACACGCCTATATTTTCCTATTTCTTTACAGACTTTCCCTATTCCACACTCCTTTGCTATCCCTCTCCTGTCATCCCTCTCTCTTACTTCTCCTCTTCTTTTCCATGCGCCGCTGACGTTTCTCCTCCCGCCTTTTGGCCTCCTCCACCTCTTGGTGTTGTCGGCACTTGTGAAAATTCTCCACCACCACGCCGACGAACATGTTGAGGACGAAGAAGCTAACGATGAGGAGGAAGGAGATGAAGTACAGCAGCATCCATGGGTTGTTGTTGGTCACCGGCTGGGGTTGAAGAGGATGATGAGAGGAGAGGAGAAAAAGATTTAACCAGATAAGATCTTACCTAAAGTTTTTTCTTATGTAACATTGTTGTTATGCAGTTGATGTACCTGTTGGTCCACACCCACAGCATCAAGACCGTGATACATAATGTTGACCCAGCCATCCTTGGAGGCGAGCACAAACAGGGACATCAGAGCCTGGAAAATAGCGGGCAAACAACAGAAAGGAAAACTGTTTATTATGCTTATTCTATGAAGAAAAAAACATCATGTTCCGTAACATATTCTTATATCGAACACAATGAACACCAGATGTGCAGATATAACACATGTGACACTAACCTGTCCAAGGTTGTCAAAGTTGTACTTATGGTGGACCCACTTGTAGTTGGCTTGCAGGCAGTCGGACTTGTTGGTGATGTTTTTGACGTCGGGGCCAAAGCAGTAGAAGAACTTGCCTTTAAACAGCTGTCAGTAGAAGAACAATAAGCCAAGCTTTTGATGCTTTCTGACTACTTATAGAAAACAGACAAATAAGCCTTCGTATGCCCCGCCCGATGAGATGAAAGACTGCTTTTGAGTGAAATAATGAGGTGGTCAAAGATCCCAGCAGATGAAAATGTTGTGCAATGATGAAAGACATAGGAAGACAGTGAGGGTTTACGTAAGAATGAAATGCAAGTTTGCTTCAAAGCTATTAAAATGGAAAATGAGGGAAAGAATTACATAAAAAAAAACATAATTGGCAGGAAACCATTGCACGCACAGACTGTGTTATTTACAACAATTTCTGTGTAAATAATATAGTTGATTAAAAAATGTATGCATGCAGTGTGTATCACACCTACCTGCACCCCAAGAATGCCAAAGATGATGAAGAATGCACAACAGATCAGGACAATGTTGCCGATGGGTTTGAGGGAAGTGATGAGGGTCTCCACCACTAGCTTCAGACCCGGAGCTCTGCTAATCACCCTGAAGAGAGGAGAGCAGTAAAAAGAAAATAAGACAAACAAATAAAACAAGGCAGTTAAAACAGGAAGCTTATAAGTATGTTTTGTATAATACTGTCTGTCTTCCTTAAAACCGTCTGTATATTTTTGATATATATTTATTTATTTTTCATTTATTTATTTTTTAATCACAGGACTTTGTCCCATACCTGAGAGGACGCAATGTTCTGAGCAGCCTGAGTACCCGAAGCACGCCCAGGATCTTGGCCCCACCCGCCATGGACACGACAATGTCAATCAAAGACACGAAAACCAGGAAGCCGTCCAAAATGTTCCAGCTGCTCCGCAGATAAGCCTGTTCACCCACGTACAGACCCATGGAAACCACCTGAACATGAGAGGAAAAAAGTAGGTGAAGCTGCATAAAGCAACACAACACGGACTACACTTGCGACGTAGCATCTTAAGTAGAATTACAAGACATCTGCATAAAAAAGATATAAAGGTGAAAAAAACAAGGTGAATGGAGGATGAGCGGTGAGATACAGATAAGAAAAGTCATCAGCAGCTGTAGGAAAACAGGCTGATGACACACGTACGTACATGCACACCTGCCAAAAGACTTTATTCGCCACACACACTCACACACACACAGTGTTTTAAGAGAACATTAATTGATACCTGTGGTTAAAAATGACACAAACACACACTGACACACCATGCATCACTATAAAGAGCACACAGGTAACAGTGTTTTTACTGCAATATCCACTGGTGCAGTAACAATGTCCCACTGCCTTTATATTTGCTTGTAAAAAGTTTCATGTGAAGCCATTCGACACATGATAGTACTTGACTCGTCTCTGGCTTCAACAGTGAGGCTTTGATGTGGCTCAGGAATCGTAATACATATGCACGCAGCTGGATTTGGTGTAATGCTGAGCAGTGGCAGGAGCATCACGTCTGCCTGGGCAAAAAAAAAAAATCTGCTACTGACATTTGAAGCTGTTTGCCATGTATCCGGTAAAGCTTCAGAGGGACTGTGGGGGTGAGCGTGCAAATACATCAAGATGGTTGAAAGATGGGCGCTTGGCAAACATCTTAGGGTCTAAATGCCAAAATGTAAACTGAATGTCTAAAACTTTCAACTAGCTATTGACTTCACAATCTAATACTTGTGTGGGAAATAGCGGTACTTAATCAGACGACTACAATACAATCATGAGAACTACTTTTTCAGAGAGTTGCGCCCGGAGCTGCCTCACAAAAAAAACCCTTGAAAAACTTCTTTGACATGCTGACCAATTCCTCCACCCTGCTGTGCTGTGCTTTTTATGTGGCTACATCTTGTAGACAGCACTAAACACAGCGGTGGAGTCTTATGGAGAGATTAATGCTACACAAACACACATCAACACACATTACAGGACTACACGAGGTTCAGACAGACAGAAACACTGGGGGAGACATGTACGGCTCGGCCAGGGGGCTGACAAGTCTGCGGCTCCTTGACGGGCGGTGATTGGTTAATAATTGATTGCGGGAGTGCATAATTGATGGCCCACTTGTGCCAGAGCCTTTTGCAGAGAATACAGAAACAGTGGCGAAAGGGAGGGAGGGAGGAAAAAAAGGAAGGATGGGGAAAGACCAAGTCTGAGCAACCAGACTGATGAGAACAGAGGGATCCTAAGGAAGTGGAAACACTTAAAGACTTAAAAAAGAAACCTTCAACATCAGCGAGGACAGGAGGAAGGGGAGAGTGTGGGGGAGTGCTGGAGATGGACTGCATCCATAAGAGAAGCCTAGCCACTAATTAATGACTTTGCTTAATTGCTCTGTTCTCCAAAGGAACGTGGGAATTGCCAAGAAAGAAGGGCAGGGGGGAATGGGCTGTGGGAGCACTGAGGCGAAGTCAATTCTGTGACAGAGACAAACAGGCAGACACGGGGAGGAGACGGACACAAAAGACACCTCTGTGTAATGCCTGCACACTCTACACACTTGGGAGTAATAGAGAGACAGGTTGTAAAACGTTACCTTGAGTGTCATCTCGCCCACAAAGATGGCCGTAAAAATGTAGTTAGAGATTGTGAGGAAGACTCTTTCCTGCACAGACAAACAAGACAAGGGAGAGAGGCGTTGACAGTCAGAAGGAGAAGATGGCGCAATCAGAGGTAGAGAACCATACTTATTGCACCTTTAAGAGAAAAAAAATGATTCATCTCAAAAAGCTATTACACAAAAGCTGCAGAGAGGAGAAGAAGCTTCAACACACACGTGTAGAGACACATTTCAGATTGACTTACCAAGCTGCCCTGTAGTATCTTGGGCCTCTCCAGAGCGACTGTGATACAGTTGGAGAAGATAAAGGCCAACACCACATAGTCAAACAGCTTATGGGCTATGATGGACTGGCACATCTGTCTAAACCTGGAGTAGGAGGAGAGGAGTTGAAGAAGAAGAAGAAACAGAAATTTAAATTGGCATTCCAGGTGTTATTAAAGGTACAGTTCACCCCCAAATTAAAAATGCTATTTATTTTATTTTACCGGGAGTTCTATTCATCCATTTAGACGGTCTTGATGTGAGAAGTTGAGTTTTAGCGATATCAGCTGTGGTGATGTCTGCTTCTCTTGAATATAATGGAAGTACTTAGCAATCAGCTTGTGGTGCTCACCAAAAGAATACATTTGATAAACTCATCACCAATGTCTCTTTCCAGAAATCATGACCCTGTTACTCAAGATAATCCAGAGGCCTTGTTGTGAGCAGCTTCATGTAGGAACTATTTTCTGTCTGCATCAAAGCGCTGTAGGCTGCGCTCATTTACTTATAAGACAGGCTAGCTAATAAGCTACCTAAGCTAGCTAACATTACAGCGCTGCCAAGAAAGACACCATTACTGTCACAAGCAGAAGGAAAATAGTTCCTACATGAAACTGCTCACAACAAGGCCGGTGGATCATCCTGAGAAAACAGGCCGTGAAAGAGACATTACTGTTGAGCTTTTCGAACATATTTTTTGGGCACTTTGAGCACCACAAGCTGATTGCCATCGAGTTCCATTATATTCATGAAACGGTAGACATTTCTATGGACAATATCTCCAAAACTCAGCAACTGGCACCAAAACAATCTAGATGGATAAATAGCACTACAGGTGAGGGTAAAAATATGTGTCTTTGATGTTGGGCTGAACTGTCTCTTTAAGCCAAAAAGAGACTGGGGATAATAAACACACAGGGGTAAGGGCGACACTGTCCAAACACAATTTATAAATCCCTTCCATCCAATCTGAATGGGAGCCAAGTTCCTTGACAGTGCACGGGAGCTCTCTCACATCTTGGTGGGTAAACAGCCTCATTCAGCTCTTGTTTACATCACTCCTAATTCAAAACAAATTACATTAACAACACTCTCAGAAGCACAAGACTCCAGAGTACAGTGCTCTGCAGGGAGGACAGAATAGAGAGATAGGAGAGAAAGGAAAAGAGTGCGAGTGAGAGAGGAAGAGATGGGACGTATAAATACTGAATATGCATTTCAAAAACTTAGCATGTGACACTGTGTACTGCCAAAAAGCAATTAAATATCTTTGCTGTGGTGTTTATTGGAACGGATGAAAAGGAGCAGATTGAATAGGAGAGGCTGGTTTATTCTAAAGTATTTTGGAACAAGCACGGAGACATTTAGCTGCCTTTTATTAAAAAGAACTCAGTCTATTCAAACCCTTCCTCTGCAGAGTGTAACACAACATCACTACAAGTTAATGCAGAATTTAATGAATTGCCCATGGTATTACATTTACCCCCTGAGGCCTGTTTCTGGCTCTCTAACAGGAGGGGAGAAAATATCCTTTTGTTATTTGGAAGGTGGCAATCAATACTCTAATGTAGTCCTTCTCTGAGGAAGCTCGGCAACCCGTCCTTGCTATTGATGAGGTCGGGAACAGAATCTGCCCACCCGTCCTTGGTATTGTTTCGATGAGATACGTCCTGTGGCCAGCCGATAATGTTTATGACTCTTTTGATGACAAAAAAGCCCACATTTTGAGTCAAAACACACTTTTTGATGCAATCGCTCCACCGCTAAATGCACTGGATACGACCGATTAGATTAAAAAGAAATAAAGGTGACTCACTTGTTCTGCGGGGAGAACAGGAAGACAGACCAGTCCTCTCTGCTCTCACACCAGTCTGGTCTGTACACTTCTAACATTTTCTGGATGCGGAAGCACAAGCTCTGCAACAAAGAACACAAAGAGATTCTCATCACAATTTCCCAAAGTGATGTCTTGAAATCGCTTCTTTTGTTCAACCAACAGTCCAAAACCAAAAGACTCCTTATTTGCGATCATACATGACAAAGGAAAAGCAGCAAATTCTTACATTTAAGAAGCTGAACCAGTTAATGTTTGAGAATGTTGCTTTAAAAATGAAACTTGTGACTGATTAGCAAAATAGTTGGCAACTAATTTGCTCTCTGTTGACTAATCCATTAATCGTCTAATCATTGCAGCTCTAACGATGGCACACACAAGCAGAGCCCGTGCAGCATGCACAATGTAATCATGCAGTGAATACATAAAGACACAGAATTGCAAGGCTCCCAATTTAAATTATTTACGAAAGTGAAACACTTCTATAGCAACAGCTCGGAGCATCTTCCAACATTACCATCTGTATAGCTCTCTCCCCCGCTGTCTAAATAGTCCTTTCTAATTAACCTTGTTTCTCTCGTACACAGACTTGTTTACAATGAAAACAATGGGTCTCCCATGAGGCCCAGGTGATAGAGAGTGCAGGCTTTATACAAAGCACTTGAAAATCCTACACAAGAGAGCAAGAGATTATTGCATGTGTAAAATCTTGTACTTTAACAAAAGAGCAAATGGTTTGGTTATTGAAAATCACAAGGCTAGATTGTGTTTCTTTGTTCTATTCGGATGCTGATACGCCGTCTTATCTGCATCTGTGGAATTGGACTGTGTGTTATAGGATAGTCGTATGATTGCATAAGCTTACTTCACTTACTCACCAGGCTTTTCCTAATTCTATTACCGTCTAATTCCCCTCCTCCCACACACACTTACATAGTCAATGTCATCATCCAGGTCCTCCCTATCCTTGCTGCGTGTGTTAACCGCGGGGAAGACGTCGGCCATCAGCTGGCTCTGGGGGTTTGGCCCTCCAGCCGGCTCAGTCGGGTGTCTAGGAGGAGGCTGGAGGAGCTGAGACAGAGGAGTCTTCCCGTTACAGTCTTGGTGCACCACTCCTAATCCACCAAGACTGTCGAGCCCACCGCCACCACCTCCGCCGCTGATTACCATCCCCCCAGAGAAGCTCTTCTTCCTTTGGTGAGCATGGAGCGTCATGGGGGGCAGCGGGTGGTGTGGTGGCAGTGGACGATGCGGGGGTCCTGGGACCTGCAGCAGATGGGGCAGTTCTAGCGATAGAGCTCTGCGGTCCCTCCTGGGTACAAAGTGACCTGGCAGCATAGGATGGGGAAGGTGAAGAGATTGTGGAGCGACAGCAGGAGGAGAGAGGAGAGACTCCTCCTCATCCGTGTGGATGTGGGGCAGGTGGCGGCGCGGAGATGAGGAAGCACGGGGACCCCGTATACGAAGGCTTCCTCCGACCACTCCGCCAAGGCCTCCCAGGCCGTAGCCATAGAAGGGCCTCGCAGAGGTGGGGGTAAGGGCTGGACTGGTGGAGGGAGAAGAGGAGGAGCAGGGGCGACATCCTCCCAGGCTGTTCCAGCTGGAGCGACGGGCCCACAAGGCCTGTGGATGGGGAGGCAGTGGGCGGCCCCAGTTGTGATAAGCTCGCCCTGGATACTGAGAAAGAAAGACAGAGACGTTTCTTCTATCACCTGTAATTCTGAGCTAAAGTCTGTCTGGATCCAGAGACACAGTGACACCTACATGTCATAATAACGGACAAAAAGAACATAGCAATAAATTCTTCACATTACTTATTACACTTGGAAATACCGTCAATACAGTACATGCTTAAACTTTTAGTCACCTAAGTGCCATAGCTAATTCAATCAATGTAGCTAATTATATGAAGTTAATTAAACTATTGTTTGTTCCAGACTCCATAAAGCTGCCGAACTCTAATGCTAAATCAATAGAGCAATGTGCATTAAATACACGAGCACTTTAGCACTTTAATTCTTACTGTTTGTTTTTTTAAGCTGCTGTTTTGTCCATGTCAAATATATAGTCAAATGTGTCTTTGACGCTTTATATATAAGTAATATAGCTTACTACCATCGTACTTATAATGGAAGTTTTTTAATGTTTTATTTGAGTGCTGGTTGACATGACATTTTCGCTGTTAGGGTGAAACAGATACTGTCATATAGGTCCAAAAAAGACATGCTGTGAGTTTCAATAATGTTGCTTGGTGCCTCAAACAACATCACGCTGCCAGGAGACTGCACCAACAGGGGAGGAGAAATACTCTGCAAACTTGTTGCAGATGGTGAAAGCATCTCTGGATGAGTTGTTGATCCCAAGCCAGGAGCCTGAAGCCGGGTGCCATCTAGGCAGAGTTCGATGATACTCTCCCTGTTGTGTCCCCCCACACTGCGGCACAACCCCTGCCCTAATCACCACAGTGCCTGATTTGGTCTGAATGAACCATAAAGCATGTAAAACCTATCTTTGAAGACTTGAATAAAAAGTAAAAAAAAGACCTATAATTACTTATAATTACTTTCGCACTGTTATATCAAAACATAATAAATGGTGAGTCAATCAAGAACTAACAGCAGCTACGTATGTAGAGTATGTGCGTCTTTCTCAGCTTCTCTAATTACAGTCATTTTCACTTACCAGAGCCCTCTGCTCTGCCCTGCCAAGAGAAATAACGCTGTTCTTTCTGGAGCCAAGAGCAAAGGTCAACCTCTCTCCTGGATACAGACCAGGGGGCAGAGGGGCCAGATCCAGGTGCCCATTCGGGGTTAGTGTGCAGATCTTTGGGTCTGTAGGAAAGAGGGAGTGGAGGGAAAAAGATGGAGGAAAGGAACAAGTGGTGAAAAGTGGAGGGAGAAGGATAAGACAGCATTAAACAAGTCCTCCCCTACTTTAGTTAATTCTATTCTGTTGCTTCCACGTAAACAGAACTCGGTACTCTATATCACTTTACAACATAATGTCTTAAAATGTTGTTACGGCGAGCTCAGAAAGGCAGAGGAAGGTTTAATTTACCCTAAATCACCTTCCAGGTGCCTGAGAGGAGCTCATAATGGTGAAAGAGAGGACTATCTGCCAGTGGTTTGTCCATTCTCTAACATATCTTTTCGTGGAAAAGGTCTCAAGGAACTATTAACATTGCAAATGTGCTTTCTTCTTTTCCAGGTAAGCTGGCATTTGAAAGGCAAATTTGGGCTCAGGAGAACTGTGATCAGATATCCTGAGAAACTTCCCTGATGTGCTGCTAACAGGATTGGGTGGTGTGGAATTACATGTAATTGGTGTTACATAATTAGATTACAAAAAATAAATTGCTACAATAACGCAGATTACATTTCTTAATACATTATAGTTAAATGGTCAAGGATTGCTTGATTACATTAATCATTACATCTTTAAAATATGCCAAGTTTAAAACCATTACACTTTTTTTATGAATGTCAATATGCTGAATATGTTCTACAAGTAAGTTTTGTTAATGGTGATTAAACGTACTACAAGGAACTTTTAACTTTCTGTCTTAATTTAAACCGATGCCTCTATGTGACCTACATAAGCAAACAGGACCATCAGTGAAAAGACGGCTATTTCTGTATAATTATTAAAGTTCTTCTTAATGCCTGTCATTATTTATTTATTTTTTTTATGATGGAGAGCTGAGGATGAAATGAGGAGTCTTACAGCCTGAGTTGAAACAACAGAGCCTGGTGGTACATTATGGCACTAAAACAAAGTTTACTTTATTTAGCTTTTTCTGCCAGGAAAAGGGCCACCAGAATCAACAACAATAAATAAATAAATAAATGAGAAAGCTTTAGTAGCTTTAACTAATATTTTTTATATGATGATAATGCAGTTTTTATTTGTTTTTATTGAAAGTAGAAGATGAACATTTTGAGTTTGTGCTCGACTTGTGTTACAAGAGCAGAGTTCTCTACGTGGTGTTTGATTCAAAAACAGCAACATGAACTTACATAAAAGAAAAAGTCTCCTATGTATAGTATACACAATAAAAATTGCCATGTAATTTATATTCAGTAACTGACGACATTTCAAGGCAATCTGACCCAACACTGGCAACTCAGTCCTGCTCTATATTGAATGATGCTTTGGTCGGCTCTGGATGAGTTCACCTTTGTTTTATGCCTACAAGGAGAAGAGGGGAGAGGAGTGGATGGAAAAGTGGCATCAGGTGTGCATTATTTAAAGTCTGTGTAGCTTTCAACACAGACTGGAGAAAAGATGTTTGGCGCTGTTTGTTGTGGAAAATGGAGGAGAAACAAGACAACAAACCATGGCGTGATGAATGGCTAGATGGCCTTAGAGCAGATTTATGAGGGTGCAACTTTTGGCATCAGACTGAAGTAGACGGATGGTGTGAGATAATAAATCCACAAACAGTTTTGCATGTTTTAAATTCTGTTATAATTCAGACAACAAAGTCAGGCTGTTTGTATGGAAATGATTAAAGAATTAAATACAGACCTTTTTAAGTAAAAGGATTTCTGATTTCAGATTTTCAATGCAGTGCTCCAAACTCAAGGATGAAATGGTCACATACAGAAGAAAAACAATCTTTATTAAACAAAACATGCTGTAGAGCTCCTACAGGCACTGAATACCTGAGAGATGTAGAGAGTCTTTCTGCTTATCATTCTCCTCAAAATTACAGGAAGACCTGTCATCATCCGAGTAGGAGCGGTTTGCATCACCCTGTATCAGGTACAGTGGGAGAGTGGCAGAAAATAAATAGATGAAAGTGAGAGAGACACAGAAAGAAGAAGAGGAGAGGGATGGGAGGCACCACAAGGAAGAGGACACATGACAGAAGGTGAAGAAAGGAAGAATAAAAAGCAGAGTTAAAGGGTTAAAATAATGATCAATGTCAAGATAATGTGAATAGAAACATTTAATTATTTTCCCTCTCCTTATTAACCAACTATCCGACTATAATGTCGAGCTCTAAAACACAAATATCTGAAGTTTAGCTGTAAATCTGACACAGACTCTGTCAGTGCTCAGTACTGAGGTCTAATATACAACCCATCTCATTGCTGATTAATTGCTGCTGAACAAATCCTTACATAGTCTATACATCAAGTTTTTTATCTTTGTAAATAAGGAAAAGGCGTGTATTTCTTAAAATTGTACAACTATGTTTCAACCCAAAACAGTCAAATAACTAAAAAACACATACAAAATGATCTTGTCCCATATCATATTTGCATCTGGTTTTGTTTATTTGTCTTTTGCCAAGTAAAGATGGTCTAACACACTAAACCCAGATGTCATACCTCAGCTTGGAAACCCTCCACCAAGATAGCGACCAGTAAATTGAAGAGCACGTAATTTCCAAATGTCATAAGAGCTACGAAGTAGAGCGCAGCACAGGGCGTGGTAGACGCCATGCCATTGTACAACACCATGTTCCAGTCCTCCTGAGTCAAAATCTACAGAACAATACACATAGGGGAGAGCAGGAACACACATAGAGTAACACACAGGTACACAAAATAAGCATATTTAATGAGGTTGTGAAAACAAAATGTTGAAAGTGTGTGAAAACTATTCATACCTGAAAGACAGTGACGATGGCCCAGAGAAGGGAGTCAAAGTTCTTCCTGTCGGGCACTGTGTCTCCGGCCTCTGTCTTCAGACTGAACTTGCAACCAAAGATGTGCATCCCCAGGATACTGCAACACAAGAAGGGACGTCTCCAATAATTCAGCCACACATGCTGTCTTGGAATAAGAAAATATTGCATTTATAGTACGTCGTTTGAGGAAGTAAGTATGTTAAGTATGCCATGGGCTCTGTGTTTGTGACACCTACAGACAATGTTTAGAATTAAGGGTTAGAGGTAGGTACATGTACTCAAAATCAAAATACATAATATTAAAGAATTATTCTAAAATCATTAATTTTCATATTTATTTGTCTGCCGATACAAACATATACTACAATTATTACTTCTGCTTCATTTTAAGCTCTTTTTGTTCTCTTTCACTCTCTGTCCTTCTTCCTGCCCCTTGCTGGCGTCACAAGACTCTGACCACCCATTAATGCCGTTCATATACTCATTCATCGCTGCTTTCTTTAGAGCAATTAATGGAGGGGTTTTAAAAGTTTATGTCTCAGCTGAGTGGTGCTGTACATTAACTGCTCACTAAAAGCTACACTGGCTAGATGTATAGGCCAAAAGCCACTCGCTCAGGCTAGCATTAGCTGGCTAAAAGCTCTGATGCCATGTGTCTGTCCTGGCACATTTATTCTTGAGTGCTGTGTGGGGGGGCTGGCTGACAGGTGCGCATAAGCACACATAGGAAGTAACAAACACACATCTCAACTCACCCTTTTCATTACTTACTTACTACATTTTACATTTGACCTAGTAGTTTGAGTCTTTAATGTTACAAAGATGGTGTACCACCAACAATTTTTACAGGATTTATGATAAGTCCCTCTGCTCTAATAGTAATGGTTTATTGTCATGATTGTTCTTCAGCCTAAGGCCTATCCGCCTAATTGAGTGGAAATTCAGAAGTTTAATGTTGAATATACTGCTGACAGACAGATAAACAAGTTAAGCTGCTCATAACTTTCCTGGCAGACATACTGCTGGAGAAGGAAGCGGGTTAAAAGAGAAAAGCCTTGAAACAACTGAGACACTGTTTGGGCAAAAATGGGGTAGAGGTCCAATAATTGGAGGTTAATCCTATTATTTTGCACAAACTATGTTCAAGCCTTTGGCTATGGTTGTCTGCACCACGCTCAACTCCTATATTTTGTCTTAATCTGCTGATATTCCACCTCAGCTTTGAAGATTTTAAGTGATAACAAAACAACCTGTCTTAGGCTGTCAAAGACACACAGTATGTGCATATCCGCACCTACACACCACAATCTCTGTTCTCCTTCTCCACACATTCTTACTCACACTTTCATGCCCTCTCTGTGTCAAGCTAATTTCCTTTCTCAGCCATATTTCACATTAATAGATGCCCCTGTGCCCCTCCGTTACCTGAAGATGAAGATGAAGAGCATGAGCAGCATACAGAAAGTGGCCACGTTGTCCATTGTCTTCATCAGCACCACCAGCTGCCGCCTCAGAGCAGGCATAAACCTCACCAGCTTAATGACCCTCAGCAGTCTGAAGGTCCTCAGCACTGACAGGCCGCCGTCTGCCTGGCCGATGATCTCACACACACTGGGTTAGGGGTTGCAACAGGTGGATGTTTGTGTTTAATGGAGAGAGACAGAGGCACAGTGAGTAGCTGGAGGATGTGGAGAAATCAAAGCAACAAATGTAACTTCCAGGAGAAAGATAGTTGATTGTTGAGTCTGTTTCCCAGGTTTTCAAATACTGACATCTAACCTGAGCTGCTAACCCAAAGCGTCAGTATCTGAGTATCTGTGGATGAGATTCAACAATCAACTATCTTTCCTCTGGGTTTGTGATTATAAAATGTGTATTTTTATAATCGGGGAATGTAGGGAGAGGAAGATTTTAAAAATAAATATTAATCATCAAAAAGGAGGGAAACACCAGATCAAAAAACATCAGATAAGAGGATAAGTTGGTCCATAAGAATAACAAAATACTACTACACTGTCTATGGCCATATATAATCCATACGAGTGTGATAAGGAATACTGCTGCGTGTCACACATTTTATCTCCATGCTGCTGGACAGCTCCTATATTAAATATTTGTCACATAAAATAAGTAGTTCCTTGTATTACAAAGCTCCATCTAAAAGATAGAAAATCTGAATGGGTCAGGCTATCTTAACACCATTAGATGTACAGTATTTTGTATCTACATGTTTGGAGAAAAGCTCTATTTATTTTTTCCAGTGGATTGATTTAAAGCCGTGACTTTCAGGCTCTGGATTCACTAGTTTTAAGCCATCTTTTTAAATTATTACCATTTATAATACACAGCTTACTGACAAAAACCTCTTTCACACATAGTTCCCAGTAAATTACAGGAGTGGGGTAACCTTTCAGGCACTGTTAGTGATCTTCACGAACATCTACATTTTGTGCCTTTTCACACATGCAATGCAATGCTGGAATAGATTGAACAAGGAACGTCCAGCATACGGCAGTGGGAGTGCAGGAAAAACGAGACGGAGAGGTGAACTCAGGTTGAGTCTGTTTTACTCCCACTTCAAAACAACAGCTTACAGCACCGGTAACACAGGCTAAAGCTAACTTCCCAGAATTCCCTTCTCTCCCCTCTGAGCTCCCATCTTAAAGCGAGCCACAGTCTTTGGTGAATGTCTCTATATTGTGGGTCACCACACCCTACTATTTATTTATTATTTTTTGCAGCCACACGTTCAATCCATTAAAAGGAACATGCTGATGAATGATGACCTTTTCATGAAAACCTCCATGCATCTCACCAAATAGGTTGGAGTCTTGTAATTGAAAAGTTTCACTGGCTCCACGTGAGAGCGTCTTTTGCCACTTTCATTCACAACCAAGCCATTCTGACATTTTCCATGAAATGTTACTTTATCATAAAAATATCAACCCGTGCTCCCATTCACGCATGACCCCATGCAGAATATGCTCCAGAACATTTCAGGGATAGACTACAGGTGTGAGGGGATGCAGACACAGGCTAGTTCAGTAAACTTGCAGACCTGATGATGACAATAATGCCGTCGAAGATATTGTAGGGGTTCCTCAGGTACTCAAAGAAGCCAAAAGCAGTCAGCTTTAGGATCATCTCCAGGGTGAACATGCTGGTGAAGACGATGTTGCAGATCTCCAGGACGTTGGTCAACTCATCAGGCTGGGTGGAGGCAGGTGAGAGTGTAGAGGGTTGACAGAAACAGAAATGCATAATGAAATAGTAAGTAAGACGTGGAAGTGGATGAACACAGAGTGGTAGGAAAAAGATAAAATGGTTCAAGTTACAAGCATCCCAAGTTAAAAAACAGAGCAGCGATAGACTGAGAGAGGCAGCTACAGACAAAGAGATAAAAACACAAGTTGATATTAAACCACTGCTTTGCAATCATTGCCACCGCAACAAAAGATGACGAAGCCACTGTGAAGAAAACAACCGTGTGCGCATCGCATTTCTCTGCCTTTGTTGAAAAGGCTGTCACTCAAGCTGTCAGTCACTTGAAAAGAGAATTTTCTCTCACCTGGCAAACAAAATTAACACATACACCTTATCTGAGATAGGCAACAGACAGAGAGGAGGGGAGGAGGCTGGAAAACAGGGGGACAATTGTGTTTTTTAGCACAAGCTGTGAAATTATAAAGGAAAACTCAGCAAACATCACATCAACAACAATACAATGACAAAGGGAATGGAGCGAGTGTCTGTGTAGCACATGGTGTCAAACACTGGCTGAATTGGAGAGCATGTTATCTGGAATTGGCAAGAGAACACATGCATGCACCAACCGCACACACACACACACACACACACACACACACACACGTCAATCCCAGGTTTATTACCATTTGTATGTGCGTGTGCACATACGACTCGCTTCATGAAAGTGTATTTTGTGTGTGTGTGTGTGTGTGTGTGTGTGTCTGTGCGTGTGTGTGAGTGAATGTGGGTTGTGCACGATATGGATCAGATGCTTTTCTCTGATACCCCCTGTGAATTTCACTTTCAAAGCCAGTGGAGAAATAGCCAGCTAGCCCTGCCAAAGTTAGCAAACCATGTCAGAGAAAAACAAACTCTCGGCCCTCCCCCTCTTCTAATCCGCTTTTTCTCCATCCCCCCTTGTTCTCCATCCCTTTTTCTTTCTCTTTCTGAGTCTCATTATCAGGCAGGCTCATCTCTTCCCAATCAATATCCTCCTGTCAATCAGAGGTGGGAGAACAGCAGAAGAGAAGAAGAGGGAAAAACAGCAGAGAGACTGTGTAGGAACAGAAGAAGACATGATGGAGGAGAGGAGAGGAGAGGAGAGGAGAGGAGAGGAGAGGAGAGGAGAGGAGAGGAGAGGAGAGGAGAGGAGAGGAGAGGAGAGGAGAGGAGAGGAGAGGAGAGGAGAGGAGAGGAGAGGAGAGGAAAATACTTGTTTAAAGGTGAGAAAGAGTAAGAATGATAAAAGGGATAGACGGAAAGGAAACAGGGCCATAACCAGCCTACACCTCAGGGCTAAATTTTGAAACCAGTGTTTTAGTCTGAAAAACATCTACTGAGACTAATGGACAGACTACAGAGTGGTTTCAATGATGACAATACTCCCTAAGCATCTTTCTGCCTTCTCTTGCATATAATGGAAGCCAGACAGCACTTGACTTGTGGTGCTCAAAACGGCAGAAAGATTCACTGAAAAAACTCAAAAGCGATGTCTCTTTCCAGAAATCATGACCCAGTTACTCAAGATATACCATGTCACTGCGCAGAAGGAAATGTCTACCTGCTCACGGAAGACTGGCTAGCTAACTAAGCTAGCTAACCGAGCTCAGCCGAGGAGGAAACCATTAATGTTTCATTTGTGAGAAGATTCGTACTACCTGCTGGGGGAACTCCAAAAACAATCTAGCTGGATGTATTGGAAGGTAGGGATAAATGTACAAAGAAGCACAGACACAAACACGATTTACCCCTTCGGCAGTTAGCTCTAACCTTGAACTCAGTCCAGAACTCACTCAATAGTCATAAGTGCAAACACAGGATATGAGATTTATTGCTATCGACAGAACCATCACAGCGCTTGACATCACAGTTAAACTCAGACAAAATACCATCACTCCCCCCTCTCTTTGCTCTCTCGACCTGTTCACTAATTTCCCATCTCCCGAATGCAATTTCGCATTTTATCCTTTCAGCTACAGCTTCCAAGTCTGAATTCTTCTGTGATGGTTTATGCACACACAAACACACATATCACATGAACGCAGTCCAACATAAATCTGAGGAAAAAATCTTTGATGGTCAAAGATCGCTCTCAAAATTTCTCAGACCACACCGATAGAGAGTCATATTTATTTTTTATTTGACACCACACACTTGATGTCAACATTCCCCCTTAAGCAGGGTGTTGTGCAAGTAAGGCAGCCCTGAGGTTAGTCATTTTTTTTTGGAGAGAAGCACATCACTTGCAGAGTTCCTGTTTTAGAACAAGATTGCATGAGGTAAGACTTTTTCTACTGCAGAGCAAAAAACGCGAACTTGTATCACTGCTTCTGTGTCAGCCTGTGGAAACTGTTGAGGGAGAAACACCCAGGAGACAGACAGACAGATGAAGTGTGTGTGTGTGTGTGTGTGTGTGTGTGTGTGTGTGTGTGTGTGTGTGTGTGTGTGTGTGTGTGTGTGTGCATGCAAATGTGCACGTGTGCTTCTGCATACATGCCTACTGCGACACGCGCACACACTCGCTCGCGCACAGAATCACGCAGGGAATTGAGCTGAAAACTGCTGTGTAACCGGCGTCTGCCTCGTTCTTCCCCTCTTGCTCGTCTCCTTCTCTTCCTTCCCCCCACAACCCTCGTTTATTTTTAGAGTCTTCAGAGATGAGAGAAGGCAACTATTCTGTACGCTGTCAAAGTGTGAGTGGGTGGATGAGAGAGAGCGAGAGAGTGAGAGAGAGAGAGAGAGAGAGAGAGAAGCGGGGAGACAGAGGGTGAAACTGAGGGAGGTAAAAGACAGTCAGAGAGTAGATGAGACAATTGGGGTAAGGCGGGGAGAACGGAAGGAAGGAAGACGGCAAGGACCAAAGGAGCTAGTGGGGGAAGGAACGTGCAAAGGGAAGGTGCATGGAGGGATTTATGCAGAAAATAACGGGAGAGAGATGGAAGTAAAATTAACAAGGGAGGGAGTACGAGAGAAAAACAGAACGGTATGAGCTGAGAAGTAGAAATTAGGAAATAAGGATCAGTTGTTTTATGCATAATAGCTTGTGACTTTATGAACCTGCATGTGTTTTTGTCAGTGCATGCGCACACTGGACACAAGTGGATGGGTATGATGTGTGTGCACGCTCATATGTGTTTGTATGCATGCATGAATGTGCGCTCTTGGCAGGCTTCTCCCTCTCTCGCTCTGGGACACCTGCCTCGGCAGCTTCTGAAGAGCCGGGCCAATGTTAAAAGCCAGCTCAGTTATGGCTACCGCAAGGCTAAATGTTTACACCTCTGTCAGGAAACTGCATGGCAGTGATGCTCCACACCCACCCACTCATCCTTCTCAGTGTCATCTGCTATTATGATATTTCTAGCAGCAATGCTTCATTAGCAGTGATAGTGGTGGTTTGTCTGCTGAGGCCTCTGTGATTTGTGGGAGTGAGAGGGGAGTGAGAAATTATTACACTAACTTGCTACTTTTGACACGATAGTTGGGCTGTACAGAATGTCACTTTTTATATTTGAAGCTTCTATTGAGGGTTTCGATTGAACCTTTAAACGCCTGTCATCATATTTTAGGATGTCATCACCCTAGGGGGAAAAAAAATCCTCAAACAAAATCCTCGGGTTTGAATAAAATGATTCATCAGGTCAAAAGAGTGTATTCACTTTTTTAATTAAATAAACTTTCTTTAATAAATATCCCTGAATCAAACGGTGGTTTCTGCTTTCTTTCTACAGTCAATGTTAGTATAAAAATGATGGAACACTGAAGGCCAAACAAATGCAGACACATGATATACTTTTCCTTTGTAACAACTTCAGTAATTTGCTATAATAATGTTGGAGATTTTTTTTTTACAGCGGTTAAAGAAAGGTAATTTATGGTACTGTTCAATGGCTGCCCCGTTAATGCAGGTGCATGCCTCCCTTTGTGTGCAGCAGGCAGGAGAGCAAACAGTTTTTTGACACACAGTGAAAATGTTGTTTTTGAAAGTCTAAATGACAACAAAAATGGATTGGAACAGAATAGTTTGATAGATAAAACCATGTTGTGAATTTTGGAAATCATATCTATCTATTTTCAATATTTTTTTTTTTAACTTAAATGTTTGGAAATGTTTTGAACAGATGAGTCAAAAACAAACCTACACAGCCACCACTGGAATCTAATTCTACAATAAGTAAACACCAATACTAATAATGTTAGTGTCACCTAATCTTTATATGCAACTGTTGAGAAACACCAGGTTTAGACAGAATGAACAGTAATTAGAATGAATTAGCATGAATTGGAACATTAACATGACATAAAGTCAGTCAGATTGAAGGGCTTCTAAGTAAGAAGCTTATTTCTAAGTAAGGCTTATAAGTAAGAAACAAAAGAAAATTAAGGGGCAAATTTAAAAACTAATCCTGTAATGTGACAGCATTGATTATATCATCTTACCTGGTTATGATGCTCGATGCCCATGCTGATGGTGTTGATGAGAATAGCGATCATAATGCCCCTGCTGAAGTATTTGCTCTCCACAATGCCCCAAAGTTTCCTCCTCATTCCATTCCAAATGTCTCTACAGTGCCCAAAGCAAGACCTCTTCCTCTTTTTCTCTCCATCCCCCCTCTCCTCTAGATGGTTCTCCTCCTTGCCCGTCTCTTTCACTGCATCCTCATCATCTTCCTCCCCGTTGGCCAAGTCTCCCGCAGCCCTCGCCCCCTCTTTCAGTGATAATGCACATATGGGGCAGTCCTCGGGTTTCTGAGGGACAGTGAGACTGATGGAGTTGGCTAGTGGCTGAGGGCTGTGGTCTGGCTTGTTCTGGTGCGGACAATGGGATGCTACACAGATGCAGAAACGAGACCAGAAAGAATATAGAGACTTTAGCTGTTTCCTTTGATTTGTCAAGTGACTTTGAGGCACTCAGAGGTGAAATTGAGAAAAATGCAAATTAGATGCCGGTACAGTCTATGTTACGAATGGCTGCAAGACAAGACCAGTTGTTTGCCAACCAATGAATCTCAAAGAAGAAACAAAACCAGTTGCCTTAGTCATCTGCTAGACGGAAAAAAATGGAGATCTTCAAAATATATCTGGGACGACACTGACAGCAGAAACAGCTTCTTCTTCTTCTCTCAGTGCAGAAACAGCTGATCAGTCATGTGAGTTAAATGTTCCCTACGTCAGAACTTATTCAGAAAAAGGTGGGTTTTTTTGCAAAAAATTTTTTTTACAGGTTTGCCAGTGTTTGGAATCGGTACAAAATTTGGAAATGCATTTTGAAATGAATAACATAAACTATAATAGACATTACATCAACCCCCAAATCTTATCCATTAAAATGCAACCAAACCTTTAGTCAGACCTTGGCCTTCATGTCATGTATCAAATGTTAAATAAATAAGATGTAGTCAGATGTCATCGCTGAGGCCCTCCTACTCACATCTTGGGTGCCTGGAATGATGCCGCTCTCCGTTCACATTGCCTCCACCACGCCGGTTGCTTCTACCTCCACCAGCTGGCGGGGGCTTGCCCCTCAGCGTGTAGTAGAGAGCTGCCGATCTCCTCTTAGCCTTGCGGAGGACGTGGCAGACCAACTGGAAGATCTCCTCGTAGCAATCTCCCGGCTCAGCCATGCTGGCCAGGGTGGAGGAGGACAAACACTGCGCCCTTTGCTCCTGCATCAGCTGGTGTTCCCGCTGTTTGGTCTCTGAGAACTGGGTGGCGATGACCACCAGGCACAGGTTGATCATGAAGAATGAACCAATCTGGATGGATGTGAAAAAACAAACAGAAAGTTAGACCATGTATAGATGCAGTTTCTGGTTGAGTTAAGATGTATGGTACATGATGTGAGAGAAGGCAAACATTGGGAGATTACTGTAGGGAACATGAGCTTATATGTAGCACCAAGATTGAACTGTTCCATAGAAAAGAAAGTTCAACAATCAAAATTTAACAAACTGAACTAAGAAGCAACCCTGACTAAAACTATAAGAACCAGTGTCTTGTTTAAATAAGCAGCCTATGGCTAGAGCAGATACTGCTCATTTAAGAAACATGAAATATGTGAAGGATTGGAATTTTCCAATGGTAAACACAGACTGGTTTTTGCATCAAGCCCTCACACTTGCTGATTCTAATAATGTGTGCCAATCCCCCTGTAGAAATGTTAGCACACATGCTAAAGGTCTCTGAGGGCTGGCTTCCTACCAAACCAGGGTGATTGGAGCAGACAGACAGAGCCAACACATGCCCAAAGCACAGTTCAGCGTCTGGCTATCTTTGTCTCTCTCTTCCTTTGATTCTCTGACTTGACTTAACTTTCTCTCCTGCCCCCACTCCAACTCAATATCTGTAATTTTCTCATGCTTGGGTTCAACAGTGCCACAATGCAATGCAACCCTAACCACTAACATTTCTTTAACCAGTACATCTCTTTTTTCTCTTTTTCACAAAAGAGGTTTCACTTTCTCATCATGAGTCGAAGTGAGGTTCGGAGGGTTAGTTGCAGTGTTGGCTGACCATTTTCGTGGGAATAATGGGAATCACTACAGTACTGATGAAATGACTTTTATTGGACTACTCAGAGCTGGCTACGGAACAATGATTAGATCAATATAAGCTGATGCTGAACAACTCAAACACCAGACTGCTGGATGGATATAGCAGCTTGTAGCAGAGTCGGTTTTGTTCATTACAAATCTGAACATGCTTCCCTTCTTCTCTCTGTCAGACAGACACACACACACACACACACACACACACACACACTTACAAGGCCAAAACATTTGGAGCAGGAGCACTCTATAAATCATTCACGGATAAAATCCAGAAAAAAACAAAACCTAATGACCTTCCACCTATAGACTTTCATCCCCACTGATCAAAGATGAAGGTGAAGAAGACTGAAGTAGCTGGGAGGAATGAAAAAAAAGGGACTCCAGACATATTCATAGGGAGAGAAAGAGAGAGGAAACATGGAGGGGAGGTGTGTGTGTGTGTGTGTGTGTGTGTGTGTGTGTGTGTGTGTGTGTGTGTGTGTGTGTGTGTGTGTGTGTGTGTGTGTGTGAGGAGAAAGGGAGGAGAGATGCCCATCTGTGGCCTGTGGGTCAAAGCAGGTCTGCAGGTGTGTGGGGCTTTGATTTCCCTCCAGGCTTGCATCTGTGCTTGTGTGTGTCTATTCTGTGATTCTGATCAGTAGACAGCTTTGCGCATAATCAGGGAGGGCAGTCCAATATCACGCATTCAGATGATCACTGCATTATGCATGCATGCAAACACACACACACACACACGCACACAAACACACACACACACACACACAGACTCAACCACACATAAACATTCACAAAGACAAAAGCATGTGGATCAGAAACTCGCACACTCAAATTAAGATGGCAGGCTTGGCTTACAACTGATTGCATGATTCTGTGTGCTTCAACGCAGCAGTTGTCGCATACATTTAACACAGACATAAATATGCACACACACACACACATACACAACTTAATAATAACCAAACATCTGCCCTCTTGGTAGCACTTAGCTCTAAGTCACTCTAATCCATTTACTCACAGTCTTCAATACAGCATAAATGAGATTATCAACTATCAAGCAGATATAGAAAAACACTGCGGAGGTCAAACTTCTCTTTATCTCTGTGTTTTGTATCCGAGAACCCACACTTACAGGATCAACTAAGAAGCTTCAAAGCAAAGGGTACTGCGGCTTCATTATGACACAACACACAGGGAGAGATGAAGATTTAGATAAGTAAAAGAGAACATGGGCTACAACATGAAAGAGAGAAAGAGTTAAGGTGACCCTCACTGTGCAAACAACACCTTGGGGGCTTGTGGGAAGTGACTGACTGAAAACCCCTCATAGTGTCAGCAACACCTCCAAGGCATCCCTGAGGACCTTTGACTACTAGTTGCCAAACAGGCTGGGGTCTTGGGTTTGTGCCAACAAATCATGTAGCAAAACAGGAGCAGTGTGTTGGCTTGATTGTTATGTGTTGTGCATAGGAATTGGAGCTCTGTACATTGGACATGAAAGCAAATTAGCTTGTGTTGTTTGGTCAGTTCTCAAAGCCTAAACATTAGAAACTGTCGTATGGGGCAATACAATCCACATGACATGAGATTGTGATCGGTGAAGCAACACGACCCAGGAAAAAGTGATAACACAGTGACACCTTGTCAACTATCTTTGGGTGCCAAAAGGTGCTTGCACTGTTACTGCCAACCTCAGGTCAGATGTGCCAAAAAGTGGATACAATTTACAGCTGCAGTCATGTTGCCAATAATCACCTCAGCCTAATAAAACCAAGGGTTCAACTAGGGCAGGTCTTGCTCTTTGTCTTAGGTGTGTTTTAATTATTCACACTATGTCATCTCCTTTACTCATCCTCCATTCACTCTTGTCTTTTTTCAATATACACAGAGTGACTGAGTGCTGTTTTAGAGATAGCCAATAGCATGTGAATGCTGACTTCAACAACCTCCATTGTGCTTTACATCTGGCACTGCTCGCAAAGAGCTGATTGAGCTCTTTGGCACATTGTTTTGGACATACACTTTCTTGCCTTTTTCAACTGCCCTTCCTCCTCTTCTTACCTTATTTTCATACTCACCAACAAAGATACATTTTCGTAACATCCACCTCCTTCTCTCCCTCCCTCCCTCCCTCAAACATTGATTGTAGACAGTCCTTTATGCTAATATTGATTTCCACAAGTCTATTAACACTTCAATCTGTTACTCAGGAAATATCCTCATTCAATTTATTGATGGCAGGAGACCACTGATGTCAACATATATTGGAGATGTTATGAGAAGATGTCACAGGGGATTGCCTACCTACAGTTAGACTTCATTATGTATTTAGTCTTTTTTTTTTTTAAATCATCACAACACATTATACACTAGATGTGTCAGCTGGTAGGGATGTACTCATATACTTACAATGATGAGTAAAATGAAGTAGATGAAGTTGTAGAAGGAATGGGCATCCATTACGTAATACATAATCTCCACCCAGCCCTCCAGAGTGATCACCTAGGAGGAAAGATTAGACTAAGTGTTAAGAAATAAACATTTTCAAATTGGGGTGAGCAAATTGCAGTATTTAATGCTCTCTGACTTTACTTAAATTCCTTACTATTCCAAAATTGAAATAAAAAAGACTGCAATTTAGTTTGTGGATTGTGACTGCGATTAAATAGATTGTGCTATTGTTTGTCCTGATTGCCCCACCCCACTTAACAAGTGAACAAGATTGCTCAGCAGAATATAACCCTGCAGAAAGCAGAAACCCTTTTTTTAACATTTACCAACTAGTGCAGGAAAACTCTGTCGATTGTTCTGAATTCATGCAGTCATGATGACCTAATATAGCTAAATCTATAATCACTTTAGACTGCAGCTTAAAGATATTTACTTCTATTTTCCTTGATAGGATCAGTTCTACCTCACCAGCCCACATGGAACATACCTGAAAAATAACGATCCAGGCGTAAACAATGTTGTCAAAGTTGATGGCACCTTTGTGGGGATTACTATTTCCTGTGTGGCATCGGGTATAATACTGGTTCCAGTTGATGCACAGACCCATCGCTTCACCAGCACCGCTACCGTTAGCCAGTGGTTCAGGACTCAGGCCCAGAGCTTGTCTGTGGAGAGCATCCTCCTTGTCCAGGCAGCACGTCCGTCCTCCCTCACGCCTCGCTGGCACATCTGAACATGACATGATGCCGTTGTCATGTGCCAGGGAGCAGATGAAGGGCCGTTCATCATCCTCCTCTGGCTGGTAGTACGGAGGCGGCAGGGTCATACCCGAAGTGCTGGGGAAGGGACAAGGTAATAAGTTATTTGATTATGGAATCTGTATCTATAATACAGTACATCAATATAGTACCAATCGATTTTTATCCTGTCTCACTGCTTCATTTGAGGAGGTTCGTGAGATTTAAATGAGAAGGAGAGTAAAGAGGGAGCAAGAGGGGAGAATGGGAAACGGAAGAAGTTAAATAGTGCATTTACTGAAGTACATCCTTGGAGGTACTCAACCAAGCCTATGGGATAAATGCATCATTGAAGGCAAGCGGGTGAATTAAGAAATGCAAATGAACAAGTATATACTCTCACTCTCTTTCTTCCTTACTCACTCTCACAAACAGTACAGTGTATGTTTAAATCCACATTCACGTACACACTGAGACCAATATGTTTTCTTCACACATTTTCATTCTTTTACATGTCCCTGTCTCTTTAAACCACTGTTTCTCCAAACCAGTCAGACAAAAAAAAAAAAAAAACAGCAACACAAGGAGATCTAGAAGCTGTTGACCTTACTAGCCTAATAAATGGATCAGTAGTGAGCTGCAAGTGTGATATACAGTTTGAGTGAGAGAGGGAAGAACCTGACCCAGCAGTGAACTGACAAACACCGCCGAAAGCCAGGGCAGTAAACCAAAGGCGTGCTGACAGGTGTGGTAAACAAGGGTGGGGTCATGCCTTGGTCAGGATGTGACAAAATGAGCAGCTTGAGGAGAAATCAAGCAGCACCTAAGACGTCACATTCAATTACATATAGTCTTTATTTATCCGTGTGGAGACCACCAAAAGTTCTAAATTAGACTTTGTTGCACTCAATTTGTAATCTCTAGTAGGCTTCGTTGGTCAGTGAACCAGAAAATGAGCATTTTTGAATGTATTGATTTGCAGTGACCCTTCCCTCTCAGGGAACAAGTGGACGCAAACCATTAGAGCAAAATGCCCCCCGCAGCATTCCCATGCCACTGTTTGCTGTTTCACCACTCATTTTTTTTTTATGCTTTTCTTTTGTCACCCGTCTGTTTCTTTTTAGAGATATGTAATGTAATCCCAGCCTTGTGTTTCTATTCTGAGAGAAATCAAGCCGCTCTCTCTTAATGCATGTGGGATGCCTTGCACCTAAGCAGCTGTATAATTTGTAGTCACAGATACAGGCAAAATAAAATGAAAATGGTATTAAACAAGTATTTAATCATGTAAACACAGTCATGTGGTAAGTTCATGTGAGATTAGGTGCGTGTGTGCGTGTGTGTGTGTGTGTGTGTGTGTGTGTGTGTGTGTGTGTGTGTGTGTGTGTGTGTGTGTGTGTGTGTGCATGTGCGTGCCTTGGTGTGAAATCAGCAGAAAAACAGATTACACTATCAAGCACTGACACCTGTTACACACACACGCACACACCATCAATGAGCTGATTCATCCCCTGTCAGTGCACCCCATGAGGTCGTGAGTGTCAAACGTGATGATACACATATCCTTATAATTCTCAATCTAAGTGATTGCTGCCAGCTAGAGCACCTCATCATTTCTTGAGATGTCTCTCATTCCTCTCTGTTTTAATGGGAGCGTGCCAAAGAGTCTGTCTTTCACTTCACGTCCACCTGGGAACTCTTATCTTCATCCATGGATTTATCTAAACGGAAAGTTTGCTGGAACTGGTACAGTTCTGTGCTGCTGAAGCTATTAGGAGTATATTATATATACAGTAAGTTTCACCAGACTTCTAATAAACAGGAGAAAAAAAAGTAAAGCATTCAAAGCCTTCCCTGAAAACAAAAACATTTTAATTAACGTAACAGAACAAAAATACACAAAACAAACTCAAAACTTAGAGAAAACAATGAGAAGGGTTTTGGAAAATGAAAAAAAAGACACTGCTGAGCCGGTCGACGAGGCCTATTAACTGTGTGTATGATCTGACATGACTGTGGAGTAAATGAGGGCAGGATGTGGATGCTCATACCAAGGTCTGGGCCTGGGGAAGACAAAAATAGAGCCTCTCCATCAGCATGCCCATTACTGAACACACACACACTCAGGGTCACCCGACCTACCAGTATTTACTCATTGCACAGTCTCTGTCTGTCACATCAGCTCTTCTTTTTGCTGTCTCTCAATTGGCCTTTTTCTCACGTTTCTCTGTCTTCTTTCAGAGAATGAAGAGAAACATACAAGGCTGGCTCAAGGTAAATCTGAATGCACACAGTTGCTTTACCCTGATGCTTATATACACACATAAACCTTAAACATATATGCACAGAGCACGACCTTACCTTTAACACTTGAAATCTTTTTTACTCTCTCTTTATTCACTTGTGTTCATTTGCTCTTTTTACAGACATATCCTCTTTGTTTCTTTCTTCCTTTTTTCTCTTACTTCCTCTCCTTTTCTGTCCTTTCTCTCTGTGACCCTATGTCTTCTTCTTCTCTCACATGCCCCCCTTTTCCTTCTCCCTCCAATTCTCCTGATCCTCTCCTGTCTGCCCCAAGTCAATAGCAGGAAAGATACTGCTGACATTCATAGGAGGAGAATTTATCCTTTCAACTTGACTGCAAACCACATCCATGCACACACAACACATGTGTGCACACTAATTCCAGGATCGATAACCAACAGTGGCCATATCAGGCTGTACCACTTCCCACTGGGAGTAGCTTAGAAAACCATGCATTGATTCGGAGGTACAACAAACTTTGCAGGTATGCACCGAGACACACTGAGCTTACACTGACTTACAGCAGAGCAGAGTTTATGAGATCCAATGGAGGACACTAGGGAGTGACAACAGAGATTAGCTTTAAAAGACAGAATGCTGAAAAAGGTTGTCAGCAGCATTTACATTTGTGATTTACTCATGGTGGAGGAAGGGATAAAGAGTTAGAGACAGAAAGAGAAAAAAAAGAAAAGAAAACGACGGAGAGAGGGGCCCCTGTCAGAGTAGTGGAGCATGAATGAAGGCTGTTGCCCCCCTGCCGCTGACTTGGCATCACACAGCATGGCACAGCAAAACCTGGCATCACACTGAGAACGCACCTGCCAGATGAGAGCAAGACAGAGGGAGGGATCAAGGCTTCAGAGTAGCAGAGGAATGAGACAGTTTCCAGCAATCGTATTACAGTAAGTTCAGGGACTGGGACAGTTAGGAAAGAAAGATTTAAAGCCTGACAGATACTGGATTCTAAGGGCATAAAAATACAGCTGAACAATAAACTTTACCATCAAAAATCACATCAGCTCATATTCATATCCGCAAACCAATGTATTGTTCGGGCTCTGCAAAGATTGTTTTGAAAAAGCATTATAGAAAGGAAGGCAAAGCATTTGAAAGCAGATACAGTAAGGGAAACTAAGAAGGAGAAACGGAGAACAACATGCATGACTTTACTTTAGAAGTCTGTTTACAATAAAAATGTCTTTTGGGAGCCGTTAAAGTGCTCTCTGATGCCAGAAGTGCATACAGTAGGTTTTGTAAAAGAGCTACTTAGAGGAGTGAAACAAAAATCGTCCATTTCGACTTGCAGAAATAAGTGAGGTTAAGATCTAATGGTACTGGGCAGTATAGTTAAAAGTACTGAGATGGGAAATATTGGATAATTGAGGATTTGGTGAAAACTGAAAGAATAAGGCACGGAGGCAAGAAAAAGACACAAGAATAGAAAGGTAGAGATCAAAAGAGGGAGGGTGTGAAATGGCAAAGTGAAAGGTGCACTTGACTGCGACACACTTAGAGCGACGCTCTATTGTAACCTCTCAGAGAGCTAATGTTAGCCCTTTACTTAGCATAATAGTCCTCAAGCGTGAACTCAAAACGACCTTCCTAATTAAGCACAAAAGCACCCTGACTAGCATAATATGTTAATACAATGCTTCAAAATAATAGGCAAAAAAATACTTTTATAAGAAGCCACATACAGTTCAATGTGAGACCACGGCTAGAAATCTGCTGGCTTGTCACTAACTAATGATCCAACTCATCAAAAGTTTGTCTTTTGCTTTAACCCTTGTGAGAAAGTCAAAGTGGAGTCCTGCTAATCACCCTATCACGTAGAAACGTAGAACACACCGGTTAAAGTACCCTCATGAAGCGATTACTGCAGAGGTTGTTGCGGGCAGGACTCTGCTAGCTGGCGGACACGTGTCCCCTTTCATCTGGCTATAAGATCTGTCATGAGTATACGCTGTGTCAGCATAACCAGAGACACTGCACAGAGGCCCAGAGTAGTATACGTGGCTTATATACGTCGTAGAACACACACACACACACACATCAGGGGCATGTGTCTTTCTAGCGAGCTGATGCCAGCATATAAAAAAGAAACTGAGAGGATGCCATACAATCAGAACACTCCTGAATATCAGTGAATGTCACTCACACACAGACACAGTAGGTGATGCTGTCATGTCGGGTCATGAAAATGGAGCCATGCAGCTGGAATCTGATCACGTACTTAGTTGCAAACTGGGAAAAACTGTAGTGTTACTGCATGCTTTGAAGCTTGAAAGAGATTGAAAAAGGTTATGCTAATGTCTGTACTCAAGTGAAATATTCAAAACATACAGTACTGTACGGTATATGCAATTCATCCATTCATTCAACCTTTATATAAGTCTTGAAAAATCAATGAGGGCATGTCCTCATTTTCAATGATGTTGGGAGTAGACTTTAAACAGAATGATAAATATACACCAAAATGATTCATGCGAAAACAAACAAACAACAGTGCCCATGAAATGGCTGGTGGAGTGCTATTTGCTTCGGCATAGTTACGTGTTTCCTGCGAAAAAACAGGCAGCTGGGTCGGCGTTTACAGGGACCAAGAGCACTGCTTAATGTGTGTTATGCCAGCAGTCCACCGACTCTCCACTGTTTGGCAGCACCCAGTGAACACAGCCTCCAAAAGACTGAGGCCAGTTTGATGACAGGTTCTTGCAAGGTTTGGTGCTCCTGACACCCCGGGGATGAGTCAGAAAATAAGACCCCAGACTGCACGCCAAACTAACTAGCAGACGGCAGCTTCATTTATCAGCGCCAAAGCTACCAGTATCTATCCTTCATAAATCACCTTGGTACTGTGACTGGCCTGCAACTAGTCGTTGTTCTCGGAGACTGCGTACTGCTGATGTCTGGAGGTGTTCATTGTGAGGCTGCTGGTTAGCAGGAGTTCACAGTTTCTTATGACCCAGTTTCACTTAAATCAGTGCACAAAGTAAAAAATTAGTATACGCTACTGAGTGCAGGATGAGTCATCAACATTTTATCATTTTCCAGAAAGTTTTAAACTCTTATATGACTTTTACAAAACAACTTCCTTCCATTGTTGGAGCTGATACTGGTGTATGGATTTCAAATTCATGTGAACAATTACAATTACAATTATTGTAATGTAATGTTTTATGAAACCCATGTGAAAGGAGGAACAGGTAGGGCAAGAATGTATGCTCATATACAGATTGTAATTTTTACAATATATCATTTCAATAGATTTATTATTGTAAAATGGATTTCATTTCACTAGTATGACATCATAATAGGTAAGGGATGGAAAGCATGCAGGTAAGATGTGAGTCACACTCGCGCACATATTGTTAACACACATATACTGAACGCATTGATCTACAGTGTTTGACTCACAGGGTGAAGTTCTCCTCGAGGTAGCAGCGGTTCCTCAGGAGCCCTGCCCACAGCTGCACACCGATGATGCCGAAGATGAAGAAGACGAAGAAGCAGAGCAGCAGCACATTGCCCAGCATGGGAAGAGTGTCCAACAGCAGGTTCACCAGGATACGCATACCTGTGGGTTTCAATCAATAATTGATTATCACAGGCTCACACTAATGAGGAGAACATTAAACATTTGCGTATGGATTGCTTTGTTGCACAGCCTCTCTTGCTGCAAGTAGCATTGTTATTCACACGTTAAATGAATTATAATGCTCTCTGTTTATGGAATGTTGCAATTGCTTGTGGCAATATATGATAATTTATTTTAGTTTGTGAGTTGTTTAGACAAATTTGTTTTGATGGAGCCTCCCTGACTTTTCCCAGTTAAAAAGGCACTTCATTCTAGGACTTTACTTTAAATCAGTCTTTCATTTTCTGTTGCAATTAAGTTGCAATTGAACGTCATTTCAAGAGGACAGAGTTGTTTAAAAAGGCGTTCCTGCACGTTTGTGCACTTGTGTGAGACATCCAAAACGTCAGCTGAAATTCTGCTTATGACAGCAAACTGACTAATTACAGTCCACCCCATGAGCAAAAAAGTGTAATCAGGCTACATGAGGTCTCATTCATGATTAGATGGAACCTAATTGCAGAAATACAAGGGTGTCCTCTGTCAAATAATGATGACCTCAACGGTCCTGCAGTGATGACATACTGAGATGTAAATAGTGGAAGATAATGAGAGCTGATTGGTCTAAGAAGAGAGCGAGATGTGAGACCCACTGATGAGATACACAGCAACCCTGTACTCACACCTGAGAGAAAGGTGTGTGTGCTGTTACTATGAGTGTGATGATATGTGTGTATGTCTCTACTAATCTGATGTATGTGTGTGTGTTTGTGTTTTTCAGCGGCATACTGCGATTTGCGAATAACAACTCAACAGTAGGTTAATGTGTCATAAACACAACAGTGCATCTAAACTGCCAACAGACTGAATGACAGGAGAGACGCTGAGAGAGAGAGACACAGAGAGAAAGAGAGAGAGTGCAAGAGAGACAGAGAGAGAGAGAGAGACAGAAAGAGAGAGCAAGAGCAATAATGATGATGATGTACACACATAGGCAATATTTACACCTGTAGTTCATGCATTACACAAACACAAACCCATGTTTGAAAACAAGAGAGAAAGCAGTAAAATTAAAAATGCTTAGTGATAAGCGATTATGTGCTCATTCATTATCAAGTCAAAATGCAGTGTGTATCTGCATGAGTTAATTGATTTTGAAGAGCTTCTGAAGTTTTCAGCCAAAGTTGCGAGTGGTCTGTGAGCGACAGACTGGTGTGACATTAATCTCTATAAACAGAAATCGTCATATGTTCTGGTTTCCATGTGTAGTCAGAGTAGTATTAACAATCACATTTGAGTAGGCTATGGTTGCATGCAAGCCAGCTGTCCCTGTGGAGAACAAACGAGGTGGAATGGATTGGCCGAAAAGTAATCCCAGAACACACTGGCTATCATCTGATGAGGAATTTGCTTTTTGGTAGCTTTTTTTATTTTATTTATGTGCATTCATATCAAGATTGAATTACATCGCATCAAGTCACACCAAAATGAATCACAGTGAATAGTCCCATATTAAAAATGTGTCATCACCGAATCATTTCAAAGTCCATGCCTTGTAAGGAAGAGATGTACACCCCTGGTAAGAAAGCAGCGAAACTTAAATTTTGGAATCCATGAAAATTTAAACCTCGCAGAAGAACGAATTTTTCTCCTCTGGCTAATTTTGTCTCGTCGACTGGTATTAAATGGAGAGCAGTGGCGTTGCTGGTGTGTATGTGTCTCTGGTGGCGGCTGGAGGCGAGTCTAAATGTGTTTGTTCCCCAGGGTCCTTGTCATTAGGCCACTGTTCCATTAGGCCTAATTGGGTGAAGAGAGGGAGAGACGGATGGAGGGGGGAGAGAGGGAGAACGAGAATGAGACGCGGCCCGAGGGTGTGCCGAGAAATAGTTAGAGCCAAAATAAGAAAGAAAGCAAGGAAGAAAATGAAAGAGAAAAAGATAGATGCAAATCAAACACAAATATTAAAGGAAAGGAACGCAAAGAAAAGAAAGAAAAAGAAACAGTATGGTATAAGCTTTTTTCTCTCCTTCTCTACCTGCCTCCATCTCTTTCCCCTCCTGGCGACTGTACAAGTTTGCCATCTCCTGCTGCTTCCAGATAAAGATGGATGCCTCCCCTTGCGCCACAATGGAAACACATTTACAACTATCTGCCTCTGCTATTCACTTAAAACCAGGGGAGTTCTCTTCTCTTTTCCTTCTGCTCACACTACTTTCTACAGTGACTGTTGTCTTTCCAACTACTATTCTGTCGAGCACTCCCTCTATCTCACACCAATTTCATCAAAAAAGAAGTCTGACACAACAGCGCACCCACACACACACACACAGAGCACCGGACTACTATCTGCCACTTTTGTTGGAAGGTTACAAATTGAGGTGTGTGAGGGGTCAGGATGTGCTCATGCTCCCCGTGTACCTGTGGACAAGGTAACGATCCAACAAAACAAGGAACAAATAGCTTTATCCGCATGCCTTCTCACCTCTAATGGGGTCATGAGACGAAATCACCCTACCACATACTCATGCAGCTCGCCGATAAGAACATGAACAATAACAGTATGCACACATCACACACAGAAGAAGCATAGGCTCATGAATACACATTTATCATACACTCACTCACACATACACAGTACATGCATGAATCTGCTGCATCACCTATGCATATGCTAATTCACCCATGTACTTCAAGATTCATGTTATGATGCATAATCATCTCCAGAAAAGCACATTTGTTTCCACTCTGTGCTCTTGTCACTTTTCTGAGTGCTGCTGCTGTGTCTGTCTGAAATATCAGGCTGAGTACGTTCTTTGTTGATGCCTCCATCTGAAAGGTAACTTGTCCTTGGGTACGAGTGGAAGATTGAAACCGGCTGGCTGCTTTTTCAGGTAAATACCCTAAATACGAAGAATCTGCAATGATTGGACACTTAGCTGGTGAGCTAAAATCAGTCAGACTTTCCTCGAGGCAGAGGACAGGCTATAACTTTGGATTTGTGTGCATCTCTCTCAGGGGTCTTTTGAAAGCAGCAGAGAAGCCAAACAAGAGGATATACTGTATAAGATCAAAACTGTTAAATAATTAGTTAGCAATAGAAAAGCTTTAGATGTTGGCTTGAAGAGATAACAAGCTACTCTATCTGCTCATCTCTCTCCCTCACATGTAGAACTTTCTGTCTACATTAACTAGAAAGGTTTCCTTTTCCTGCAGTATCTGTCCCCAAGGTCCTAAATGAATTAGGCAACAGGGCTTTCATGCTATCAGCTCCATCTGCTGCGGACTGATTTCATGATTATTTAAAAGTGTCAGTAGAATATCTTAAAAATCCCTTTCAGTAACTTCAGCTTGTTGAAGAAAAGTTCCTTTGTTTATATTAGGGTTGCCGTGGTGACGAAATTTTTCCAAAGACGAATAAGCTTGTGACAATTCTGGTAATACCTGATCCACCAGCTTTTTACAAGAAAAGACACTTAGTATCTACAGAGTGCTGTGTTTGTTTTACTGCTGCTGCAGCTTCACATTAAAAGCATTTGATTGGTGGAACATGAGTTGACTTGTATTTTGAATTGGGCTAGTCACAGGAAATGCAATGTTTTCAGTTAGCACGTTATCGTTCATCAAAAATGTAACAGAAAAAAATGGTGTTGAAACATAATTTACATAAAATAAAAAATACAAAATTGTCTCACCTTTTCAGAATCACATATAGCAAAATTATTTTTATGATATCAATAGAAAATAAAATAACAATAAAAAGGATATCTTACAACCTATCTGAAACTTCTTACCCGCAATTAGCATTAGTTGCTAATGCTTGGCTAACTGCTAAAGTGCCGGAACTAAGTGATGAGAACAGTCTGAACCTAGCTTGCGCAGGCTAATTGGTGCTTACAATGATTAAGAACTGCCTATTAGAGAAGCAGGACAAAGAAATCAATAGGAGTTAAAAAGTTTGGCCGAGAACTGAGTTTTAGATGAGAGGAGCAGGGTTATGGTCACGGACTGATCAGTGAAGCAGCATTAATGGATGGTTTGTAAATCTGATAAAGCTGTGACTCAGGGCCTGAGCGGGCTGTGTGATTAAGCATAAGATGAATGTTTAATGATCCCCACGGGGAACAGGTGGCACACGGGTGCACCAAAAAGCCAGAGATGTAATACATATACATGAATTTTCATGCAGATGCGTTTGTGCTTTATGTAGACTGACAGGCCAACACAAACATAAAAAGAAACTAGAACAGAGACGTTATAAGAGGAGACAACCTACCTAAAGCATTTTGAATAGAAAATTCCGTGACGCCAGAGATGGCGCTTGTATGACACATATACGCGGCCCCAAAGGTGAGGTTATTCAGACATCAGACAGGTCAATTTTCTTTCACTGGGATGGTGAGGAAAAAACCCGTCCAACTGTGCTTCTAACTGCCTCATACTCCTTGTCCATGTTGGTTTGGTTGTTTAGGTTTAGACATGAGGGGTGATGATTGTTTAGGGTTAGGGTAAAATTATCAGGGTAAGCCAATCAGAGGCGGAGGAGGGCAGATCATTCCTTTGCCATTCTTGGAAAAGAAATATTGCTCACAGCGCTGTAGATTGAGCCATAAAAAAAATGTGGTGTTGTTCAACCTTGCGCATGTGCAAGAAGTGTTACCTGGGAAAAAAGTTTCCAAACTTTTCAAGCTGTTTTTAATCAGATTTGACTTGTGATTCTTTACATGCAGTTTTTATGTCCTGGTGACTATTAAGTGAAGTTATGGCTCCCTCTCTATTTATTTAGATAAGGGCCTGGTCTTGTTAGCCCGAAATAATTGCCCAGACCTGCCTAAAAGGACTTTGAAAACAAGCACAAACACACAGACAATACATAGTCACATAAAAGCGCACTACACCTTACACACACACATAAACTTAAAATGTCTCACTTGGCACTCTGTTGATGGCTTTGAGGGGCCGCAGGACCCGCACTGTCCGAATGGCTGACAGGTTGATGTTCTGCAGGTCCAGTGAGTACTCTACCATCCTGTTTAAACAGACAGATAAAACACAGTGAGAAAGAGAATTTAACCTTTCTGTAGTTACCTCAATGAACTGCTGGCTCAAAATATGACAAAAAAGGATATCCAGCTGGACCAGAGACCCCTGCACCATGATTCAACATCAGCGGTCACTCTTTGATCTGGTCTCACCTGTTCCCTCCCCGAGCTGTGTGAGCCCCAACAGTATGGGGAATGTAATGCAAAGAGTGTCGCAACACTCTAGAGAAAGTGGCGGGGGGACAAAGTGACAAAGCATCAAAAGGGGAGGATAACATGAAAGAGAGGTGAGGAAAAGAAAGAGGGAGCTGGAAAAGAGGGATTCATTCTATTCTAAGTGTTGCCTGCAGGATGTTGTGGCTCAGTCAGAGCCTGGCATCTGTTAGCAAGTCATTTCTACAGCATGGCTAAGCTGTTTGTGCCCCCGAACCCAAACCACTTTCACAGGAGAATGCCCACGGTTTGCCATGTGTGTGTATGTGTGAGTGTAAAAGCAGTGTGTATGGTAGGTATGTTTAAACGTACCACACTCACACTACATGACAGTTATCACCGACACAGAGATAGCTCAAGTTGGTGAATCACTTTTACAGTGTGTGTATGTGTGTGTGTGTGTGTGTGTGTGTGTGTGTGTGTGTGTGTGTGTGTGTGTGTGTGTGTGTGTGTGTGTGAGTGTATGTGTGTGTTTTAAACGAGAGCAGAAATGCAACTGCGTGCATGTGAATGTGTGTAAACGGTGTACATTGTGTAATAGTATTTAAGCCTGTCTGTGCACAGAACTGATGTTCCTGGGGCCATGACAGTGTTGGGACAGCATGATACCAGAAGCAGCACCATCACCACACACTAAGAAGACCCAAAGCACATCCGCTGGCTTTGACAAAAAAAGCCAAGCTCACTGTCTCTCACATAGATAGACTTACGAAGCATGTCATTTACAATAATGTGATATTTTATTAATCCCACAGGCAAGCTCTTTCCATTTGCTCTTCACTGCAGCACAGAGTCACCAACAGAGTAAGCTCACACTTGAGTAGGATTACTTGTAACAAGGGTTTGAACTATAGCTGACAGGCAGATGTTCTATTAACTAACAATTTATTCATATAGGGGTGAAATAACTCAAACCAAATTTGCAGAGACATAGTAGGGAGCTAAATCAGACTTTTGGGTGAAATGCTTATTCCTTTCAAACACTGTCAACATGCTTATGACATCATTGGCTCCTCTCTGTTGCTACGGTTGCTCCCCTTCAGCTCCGGCAAACCAATCTTTGCTGGTTGCTGTAAAAAAAAAACTTGCTACCAATGCAGAAAAGTCACCACAGACTCCAGGTTTACAAACTCTGGTGCACTGCAAAGTAGAGAGATTTATCTGAACTTGTTTGGTAGGGGCTTGAATGTAACAAACATTTATATGTAAAAGTCCTACACTGGGGGTTTAAAGTAAAGCTCTGGAGCCTCAAACTTTGTCTCTTCGCAAGGATGTGGAGGCACAAAGCAGAGCAATTTTCTTTACCTGGTGCAGTCGAAAAGACAGAAATGCCACACAGCAGCTTGATGAAAATGTCACAGCAGAGAGAGGAGCATAACAATTGTTTTGGGGACAGGCTTTTTCCGGCTGGGCAGAGTGGTGTTATTACAACCTGCCTCAAACATTATAGTATCTGTTGTAGCTCTAATGATCTGATGTGGGCTGCCAAGAGACTGAGCAGAAGGCTAAAATGTCAAGAGGGAGTTTTGAGAACAATTAAAACATACATGTCCTCCCTTTAATGAGCTCAAGGGTACAAAAGTGTTTTTTTTTATGTTGCCTGATTAGGTTACAGGATGAGAGCAGCAAACTATTAGATAGTCGTCACCCACTGAAGCATAAACAATTGCATGGATAAGCACATTTATTGTTTTGTTAGAGATCCAATTGCATCTGGAGGACAGAGCAGCAAATAAAGTGGGACAGAACAGAAGATCACCGATGAGTCTGCATGTGAGTGTGTGTGTGTTGGTGTGCGTGTGTGTGTGGGTGTGTGTGTGTGTGTGTGTGCTCTATAGAAGTGTCTCTTCCTGTACACATCAAGCGGGCCGCTGTGTTTGGGAGGGTAATTAGCAGGCTGCCGGAAGCGTCCTTTTTATGATTGTTCTCTATTTTTCACATTCCTTTTTTGCTCATGATGCCTTCATCTCATTCATGCTTTCATGTGACTAGTGTCTGTGTGTGTGCGCGTGCGTGTGTGTGTGCATGTTTATATCGATATGAAATGCAAAGCTTGAGGGGAAACCTGGAGTAGACCTAGTGAGAAGAGATCAGATGCACCTTTAATGTGAGAGAAAAGGAAAACTGAGTCTTGAACCTTGACATGCAAAATCTGTAGTGACTTAACTGTCAAATTAACAACATGCCTTCATCAAAGTAACCTTCTAAATGTCAAGAAAATTGTTTTCCTGCATCATTTGTACATTAGGAACGACATTCTTTCTTTTGACAGTTAAAAAAGAAACACCGTCATTTCTGAAGAAAGTGAGGAAAAGGGTGAACTGTGGTCTTGTTTTGTCCTGTTTAATTATGCATCACAATCAAGTTACTGAGGCTGGAAGGGCAGGTCCACAAAATGTAATCAGGCCATTGTTTCTTTGCATATACAGAATTAGAGCTGCAATGATTAGTTGATTAACAGAAGGGGGAAAAATGGCCACTATTTTGATAATAGATTAATCATTTCAGTCATATTTCAAGCAAAAAATTGTCAAACATTTGCTGGTTGCAATGCAAACATCAGTCTGTCTTGCTCAGTGTGAGAAAGTTTTTTATCATTTCTTGGACATGGTAAAGTTTTTCAACCAATCTCTGGCATACATTAGAAAAAAATATGGAAGACAAGACTGACTTCTTGTAAAACAAAACAAAAAGGGTCATGCTTCATCCCTGGATCAAGAATCTCAGTGGACCCACGCAAAGAGATGTGCTGCCACATTTCTGTTATTGCTGCGGCTACCAGACAGGCTATGAAAAAAAAAAAGTCAGTGCAGTGAATTAGGCCAAAATAAAATATACAGTATATAAAATAAAGCAGATTCAAAGACGGAGTTTGTGCGTGGCAGGGTTACGGAGCAAAAGCATGAAACCCCCTTTAGAGCCTGTGTGGACAAAAGCTTCATCTGTATGAGGTCTGAAGGGGGGATTACAAGGGAGGATGTTCATCCGAGCATGTGAAAAAGAAAGAAAGAGGAAGAGAGAGAGGTAGAAGGAGGGTGAGAGAGCGAGGTGGTGCCCGTGGGTAACAGACATGGAGCTCATAGCAGACTGTCGGCTGTGAATTGGCCTGGCAAGTTTGGCAATGCCCTCTGCAATTAGCCTACACGCTAATCTAATGGATGCTGCCAAGAGGAAAACGGAGGCTGAATCGTTCACACAAATGCATATGCCACACACACACACACACACACACACATACACAGATTAAGCAAACTCAAGAGGGATAAACTGGCAGACGGTAATCTCACACACACACACACACACACACACTATGAGCATCCACTTGGGATCTTCAAATGAAGATGGATGTCTCTCTAACCAGCCAGGTAAGTCTGTTGCCCTGCCTTTCTTTGTCTGCTATTATACCTCTCTCCCTATTTGTCTCTCTCTCTCACACACACAAACACACATTTTGCAGGTGTTTGAGCAGGTGTGTTTGCTTTAGTTTTGTGCACATGCCTCTATCTAGCACGTGTGTTTGTATGTCCCAGGGTAACAGTGTGTGATTGGACACTTTGTAAGAACAAACCAAACTTATGGAACGACTTGCACAATATGATAATAGAGAGGCAAAGTCCCTCCTCTTCTGATGGACCACCATGGAACGTTACTCCGGAACAAATATGTACTGTACGAAGGGACACATACGTTTTTGATCCCGTTTGAATCGTGCCATGAACTACATATATAAGGTTTGACAATTTAAAAGATTATTTTGCAACTCAAGAAACTTGCAGTCTGTTGTTGAACAGTACCGTTTTTTTTTTGTTCAAAATAAAGTTCCATGGGCGAAACCAAAAGGGGATTTGTATGTTTTTGTGGGCAAGTGCCATGAATTGTTCAGCGCGGCTGTCATTTTTAAATTCCCAGCTTCCATCTTTCATTCCTTAATTTCTTTCCTTGTTCCTGTAAACCTTCCAAACCATTTTTACTTCCAGTCTAAGCATATGCGCTTGTCCAAAAAGAAACCCCATAACAACTTTTGTTGTTGATTCTAAAAATGACAGGACGTTTTCATCTTTACCCTTGTGAATACACTATACTCTAGCATACTGCAGCATGCCCAGTCCCCTCCTATACTGTAATGTCTGTGGCAGAGTACCAGAGATTGCTGCCTTATGGTTGCATTCTCAGAGGACGCCCCACACAAGCCCAGTCTACTGTTACAATGAGTCTTACAGTGAAATATCTTTAGCTTCATTTTTACAGAGAATATTCTTCATGAGATTTCTTCTTTTCTGTTCAATTTTTGACTGGACCTTGTCATGAAGGCCACAAAGCTTTATCACCCAGTTTAGCCCAGTTGCATCCCTATTTCCTACCTGCCAAAAATATCCACACAAAATCAGAAGTCCACCATATTTTATCTAAAACATGACAAACAGGGTGTGATAGTAGCTGCAGTTGCATACACAAGTTCCAATCACTTGCTAAACCCTCACTATGGCCACTGAAGTCATGAAATTTAAGGACACGCCTACCATTGATGTTTATGATAGGACACAGTAAGATGTTGACTACTTTTGACACACCGTCAATGTTCCATAAAAATCATGACATACAGACTTTAAAAAGAATTAATACAAACACTGTGACATATTTGCTCACCCAGCCATGACGATGAAGAAGTCCAGCCTGTTCCAGGTGTCCCCCAGGTAACAGCGACGGCCAAAGATCCCAAGAGCCACCATCTTTACCACCATCTCCAATGCAAAGAAGATGTAGATGAATGCATCGAAGGCCTACAAGGGGACAAATGGAGATAAAGACGGAGGGAAGTGAGGAATAGATTAAACACATAAGCCAGGCATCTGTTTCGTCTGCTGTGTTCATGAAATGAGTAGGCTCAAGCTGTTATTGAAGCTCCCTCTTCGTTTTGTTTCAATCTCAATTCTCGGTGAATGAGAAGGAGGAGCACTTGTCCTTCAGTTCAATTCAGTTCAATCTAATGTGCTTCACTGGCATGAATATAAAGTCAAATATTTCCTATATTATATATCAGGTAAAAATGAGATCAAAAAAAAAAAAGGTCATATGTTTTAGTTGTTAACAGTATACCTTCTGGAAAAGAAAAAGATTTACTTTGATAGCACCACAAAAAATGAACAGCATGTGCACTCTTCTCAAGCCTTGAGCGAATTTCAGTTTTGACCTCCTACATATATATAACACCTAGAAAAGATCCATGACCTTCTATTTTCCACCTTTCAAAGGCAATTTTAACACTTCTAGAGTGTAGCTGGTTTCACACTCCACAGCAGCACTCATTTCAAAGCTCACAGGAACTGTCAGATTAGTTATTTTCACCCCAAATGCCTTTTTAAACACCACAAATTGTGATTTAATAGCCCACTAACAGCATATGTGATGTTCAAGACTGATGTGCTCTTAATGTGTTCGTGTGTGCTCTCTAGTAATGACTATAAAAGCACTAGTGGCAATTGCTTGAGCAAAGTTTGCTGTTAACATTGTGGTTTGAATGGCTTCAAAGAGCTAAATGTGTGTATGTGCGAACTAAGAACACAAAACATATGGTGCCCAATGTGCACCAACCCACGCAGCAACACTTGAATCACTAAGAAGTGAACAGGAAGAAGAAAGTGAGGGAGATCCAGGTCAAACAACAGGGAAACAAAGATGAAGAGAGGATAGACAGTGAGGGATAAACTGAGAGAGAGATAGATGAGCTCATATCCCTGCCATGTGCTGCTTGTATTATTATGTATAGATCGCTAGCTAAACCTCCTATTGTAAATGCGGAACAAAACTCTTTCCCAATGCTTCGCCCGAGGCCTTATGACTGTGTTTGCTGCCTTGTTACATATTCCTACTATATTATAACTCAAGCTGCTGCCTCTTGACACAGCGAGTTCCAAGGCCTGGAAATTCAAATACACAATGAAGCCGCATGGCTGCTTGCTTGGTCATAATCTGGATTATAGATGATGACAAGCATTTTTTGTTCCAAAACCTGTCATCCATCCCCAAACTGAGCACAAGAGCAAAACACACTATTCCAAATGGGACGACAATTTTGCAACTCATGTTGAATCTCAAAGTTATATAAACTTGAAATGCTTGTTTTGTTGACCTTACATGAAATTAGGAAAAATATACCAAAACACTGATGAAACATGTTGATCGCTGTGAAATAGCCAAGCAGATTTAATACATGTTTAGGTCATGCTCAAGACTGAGGGAATTTTGGACATTAATATTTATGTAACCCATCCCTACTAGGGCAATCTTAGTGCAGGGGGATGATAAAATCACTTATAGTGACTAATATCAAAGAAAGTGCTATTGCATTTGCACCTTAATAGCTAGAAGGAGAATACTTTTGGAATTGAGATCACTGTGACTGCCTAAAGCATCTGCAGTGCCCCCTTCTTAATAGCATATAATGCAACTAACCACCTATCCATGTAAGCCTATGGGCAAGGTGTTATCTGTAGAGGATGGAAACCAAACCTTAATCCTGTTGACAAACCAACCAACAAACAAACGGACACGGGTGAAAATATGACCTCCTTGGCACAGGCAAATATGATCCTTAGCAAAAAGGTTGAAGCAGCCCAGTTTATAATAAAAAATAACTTAATTTGACAGCAAACCATGAATATAAAAAAGCCTTAAAATGCCGAACATATAGCAATTTTCAATGATCACAAGAACTGAATGTTGCTCTAGGCTGCTAAAACACACTTAGTATACCCTGAGAATAGAGACTGTGCACTCAACAAATCAGACGGCACAAACCAATACACATCCCGCAACGGGAAAACAATTTTCCACAAGGTTATTACCTTTTTAGGGTTTCAGGCGGCAGTTAAATGACAAACTAGAGCCTCAACAATAACCCACAGCAGTTTAGAAAACACTGATACGTGGTACATTTTGGACAACCAGGAGTAATGCACTTCAATTGGGGAAGAGAGATGTTTTTTTTCACTCAGCACTGATGAACTGCAAGATGGTGTTTGTAGCTGCAGAGCACATTGAATGAGACAAATGGTGTGTGAAAGTTTGGGGATTTATTCATGTTGCAGCACTGGCAGCGGCAGGGGAGGTTGCTTTGTCTGAGACCAAAATAGCGAGAGTCAAGAGATGGGATGAGCAGCTATCTATTCCATTTTTCTACAAGTGCACACGTTGTCTGTACCATTAGTTATTTATAGGGCTCAAGATATCTAAAAGCCGTAAAGGAAATGAGTTGGTGCACATTTGTGCACTTGCAGGTGTGTGAACTTCAGCATTCATGAGTGTGCACAAGACTATAAGTATAAATCTGTGCTTTTTTGTTTTGTCTGTATACACCAGGCATTACAGTGCCTTGTAAGTCATTTGATCCCAACATGTGTGTTTCATCCCTGCTCATTCACTCACAGACACTCAGCATACAGAGCTGGCAGCATGCAATGGGAAAGACGAGAAGATCAGTCTCACATGCGGTTTAAATGATGTTTTGATAAATAATGCAGCCTGCACGCTTCACATGTAATCCGACATTGGCTGCACCAGTTGGATCCCTGTCGCGCTCCGCTCTTGAGTGAAAGGGGAATGAATTCATCATAGTTATTTGTCACCACCGCCAGCTTCCTCTTCAGTCAGCCTATCAGGTTTTATCGTCAACATGATTTGTAAAGAGGTTGAGGCTGTCTCGTGACGGGCCCTTTCATGATATGAAATAGGAGTTGGTGTGGAAGCTACTTCACATGCTGTCATTGTGCCGCTTATTTGGCAGGAGGAGCGGACGTTGTAAGTAGGTCATCAGGATTTCGACCATTTAAAATAAAATATGCATGCGTGTCTTACTCTACTTATGAATGAGTAAATGACGAGAGTAATCAGCGCATAAATCCAAAGGCACCGTGAGGACAAATCTCACACTCACTGATAAATAGGATGGTTATTCGACAAAGTGTCTGTGTGTTTTCTGAACATTTGAAGCTTCATTATAAAGGTGAACAGGTGTTGCTTTGACGGTATAATGAGCTCCGTCGCATCCAAATCCATTTTAGGTAGAATAACAACTTTCTATTTGCATGAGATGACTATGCAAATGCAGACATGACTTGAATTGGGCAGAGCCGGCTGGAGAGAACCTCCGCCTCCTTGCAGTACAATGTTCTTCCTCACGGCAGTCTCTGGTTGTGAGCTTGTTAAACTTCTTGGCTTTGAGGGAAAATAGCCACTTATAAATTAAAAGCATCATTGCTATTTTACTTTTAATTTGCTTTTCCTCGTCTGATTTACTTAAATTAAATTAAAGCCATACTGTGATTATGATTAGTTGTTCACAAGATATTAGAGTTGAATGGTCAGAACACCCAAGATACACATTATGCTCCTGGTGACTGGCCATGGGGATAGGTTTGTTTTCTTCAAAGCAGTACAACAGTGCATTTATAGGTGTGTTGGTGGTGTAAAGCAACACAGTTGATCCTTGATCCGAACAGATAACCCACAATTTGTCCCACAAGCAAACTGAGCAATAATTGCAAAATTTAACAATCATAGTGTGCAAAACGCTTTTACTGCCACTTTTACCTTTTAGTTATTCTCTAAATCTCTATGCAGATTTGCAATGAAAAGACAAACAAGACAGATGCTGTGTTTCACTCTGAAGCACAATGATCCCATAGACTCTGTCTTTAAGCATTTTCAGCATAACTGTGAAATGGGACATGCTTGTCATCCTAAAAAAAGGTCATAAGATTGAGATTTATATCGCAACTTTGGCAATATCCACTGCCTTCCCTTTGGCTCCCCTCAGTAGCCCTCAGAAGGCACAGTCGCCTTCAGGACAGGCTATTACTCCTGACGTGTAACCAATCAGATAGTATTGTGGGCAGTACATTGAGAGAGTGAGTCAAAGCAGTGTATTTTTAAGTCAGTTCAACCCTTACCCTAAGTAGAGCTGCAATGATTAGTCAATCGATTTCTTTGGGAATAAAAATGTATCGGCAACATAGTCGACAGTCGATTAATTTTCATTTTTAAGTTAAAATATCAAATATTAGCTTGTTCCAGGTTCTTTAATGTAGGGATTTGCTGCTTTTCTTCGTAATGTATGATGGTAAATGAAGATTCTTTGGGTTTTAGTTGTCTATCATGAAAAATAGTTATCGATAATGAAATCATAGTCGTTAGTTGCAGCCCTAACCCTTTAGTTTTTAAAAAAGGATCTTATCAGTGTTTCAAAACTGTAGTATGATCCAAACCCATGACTTTTGTGATTGTTGCACCCTTATAATACACACATTGTTCATAGCTGATTGTCTCTTCGCTCCAGGAAGTGAGGTTGCGATACTGTATTTTACAGAGGGCCAGAGAGGAATGTGAGGGCCACTCTAACAATCTAAGCTCTGTCAGCAAAATCCTTCCTGTTACCATTAGCAACCACCAGAATAGGACCCCTCACACTACCTGGGGAGACAATATGCTTGTTAGAGAGACAAAGGATGGAGGAAGGGAGAGAGCACGAGAGTGTAGGATGGGGGAATAGAAACATAGAGAGAAGTAAAGACAGTATGGAAGGTGAGGTTAGGTGAGAGGAGGAAGAGAGTTAGTGAAGCAAGTTGATGTGTCGCACGGTTTTAAAACAGCAGTGAATGTTTATTGGAAATTTCCACACAATGAAGAGAAAATCCAATGAGATAAATAAACCTATTACAGTTTGGACTGGGGGGCTTTATTTGATATGATAATCCGCCCTAATGTGCTGTAGGCAAGTGAGATAATGCAGTGCAATCGGACAACGTTCGCAGCAGCACATGGGACAAACCAATAGCAGACACCACAGCGTAGGTTACTGTCGACACATTTTCAAAGTCAATGGGGATTTAAACCAACAAAAAGCATGTGAGGCAAAATTAGGTCGTCTTTGTCACACCTGAAATTGAGCCTGCCAAATTTCCTTTAGCTAAAAGCAATTACAATCCCAGAGGCGCACACTGATTCTTCAGCCAGATGGTCAATTACAGTTGTAGCACATAACTCACATCAACTCTATACGGCTTACTACCAGAAACAGAAGCAAAATATTGCCAATTTGCAATAAAAAGGCAATAAAATAATCTGTGATTTAAAATGAGAGTATAAAATTTTAAAATAGAAGTCACTCCTTTTGTCAGTGATGATCTGTTACACAGATCAGTTACATAGCGCTTTGACATCTTGATAATCTAACCGGCTAATTTTGTTTCCAGCTTCAGAAGCAGAACACAAATATTGCGGTGGTGACTATGGCCCATAAGGCCCCCTGTATACAGTACTGTATACAGTGCAGCTGTAAATGTCTGGGGACAGCTGCATTATAAATTTCTACGCAAATCAATGGTCTCATTAACACTCTGCAGCTAAACTTCCAACAGTGGTTTCAACTATAAACTCCAGCAGAAGTAGAATTAAAGCCTGTGGGTGAAACTTTGTCAGCTGTGGCCTTTGTGGTCATCCACAACCACAGTTTTCTACTCCACTAGCGTATTCTCATCATGAAGTGACAAAATCACATGCGGCTCCACAAGACTATATTAAAACAAACCAGGTCCCAATTCCCTGTTCAGAGAGCAGGAGAGAATATAAAACCTTCCAGGAGAGAAATATTCTGCAGCAGTGTTTGTCTGCATCGCAGCTTGAGTAGTGACAAGAAGAGTGGTGAGCTGCTCTGACTTTATGTCAAATAATTCATCATTTTGTTCTATCACTTCATCAGCACGTTGAAATGTTGTTCTTACACACATACACGGGCAAACACGCACACACACCACACACAGCGGTCTCGCTTACCTGCAGTATCTGGCAGCGGTCCGAGGTGCAGTCGATGTTCTCACAGGGCTGGTACATGCCCAGTGTCACACAGTTGAGCAGGATCACCATGATGCTAATCCTCTCGAACCACGTATTAACAGGACTGGGGTTAAGGAGCATAGCAGCTGAGGAGAAATGCACAGCCATAGCACAATGTGTGTGTGTGTATATATATATAAATATATATGTTTCACACTAGGCTACAGTAGTAAATGAAGGGTGGCTTACAGACCTGTGAGGGTAATGGATGGATAGATGGTCAGGTGTCTCAGATCAAACAAAATCTGCATGTTATTTTTATTATCAGTCAGTGGTACTGAAACTTAGATATTTGGACTCACTTAAAGTAGTTTGACTTTTAGGTGGACGACCAGTATTTTGTGTAACTTTACACATCGGATCACAACTGGCAGTAACTGTGAATTTAACCATAAACAAACCTTAAACAGCATAAAACAATTGATCTTATTCCATTTAGTTCATGTTTAGTGTCAACACATTTTAATATCACTTAGATCATGCCTTAAATGACCTTAAGTCTGAACACATGTCTCCATCACCTGACTGCTGGGTTAGTTCTGAATCCTTCTTTATTTTCCTCTCTAAATCTCAGACTTTTCTTTAAACTTCTTTCCACATGTCTGCTTTCCTCCTTCATATCTGTCTCCTCATCTCTTCATTCCCTGTTTTGAGCCTGTTTTGAAAATTTCTGACAGTGCATGAAGAAGTACTTCAAGATAATCCTTCATTAGTCCCACAACGGGGAAATTAGCTTTGAAAGAGTGCATTACGACATTTTTGACTGATACCTTATGTTATTTAGTGGCAATATAAGCCAAACAGTTAACTTCCAAGCTAACCTGTGATATCAAGCTAACTTTACTAGTTAGCTAAACTTGGCGGTTGAAACGTCACTGTAAAAACACCTTTTAGCTCACCTGCTCATAACTGGCTGCTCACATGGTGGTCGCTTATTTTGACACATTATAATTAACTTTAAAAAAAAACGTGTCTGTGTGGTCTAAACTTCGATATAAGTGCTCCTCTGTCCCATGAAGCCTTCACAGGGTACCTGCTAGCTTCAGTGCGTGGGGTGCGTTTGTTTTAATTCCCGTGTAGAGCGCGTGGGTGGTGCGTTGTCTCTGCGTTAACAGGTACAGTGGTCCCGATGGATGAATCCCCAGCAGAGACCAGAGAAACAGAGAGGATAGGCTATCTACTTATTATCATTAAACGGATATTACCTCCTATAATCTTTAACTATTATTATAAAAAAAGTTGGGTTCAACTTTGTGATATCAATCATTCTTTCACAACAACAACATAACCGATGAACATTTTAATGTATGATGTCATCCTTTAGATGGTCACATTGTTTTATATATTTCTATTAAAGGGGCACTATGTAGTTTTGGAGAAGTCATTCAACCTCAGGATTTTAATATTTACAATATTAATGAGGTAATAATACAAACTCAGAATTTTTTTTTTTCATCACTGAATAAACAAGCTGTTCTCGGAGGAAAATAAGGTCCCCGTAACACTGTTTGGCAGGGTCCGCCAAACATAAACAAAGTAAAACAGCATGAAATTGTGTTGTCCTTTAAGGTCAGTCTGTTTATTGGGTTTATTCAGTCATGAAAACAAAGAGAGTTTGTTTATTTAGTTTGTTTAGGCGTAAATAGGAAAACAGTCAATAAAGATCTTTCTCTTCTGATTAATATTTCTTACCCAAAACTACATAGTGCACCTTTGAAACAGTTTCTCTCACGGGGGTTTTGCTCTACAACAATTTTGAACCATGGCTGGATATTGCCACAAATAAAAAGAAGGAAAGAAAAGAAAAAATAATCTGAGCCTGTATTTAAAATACAGATTTGTATGAATATTTGGTTTGGAACCTTTCCTTTGATTCAACAATGTACAAATACAGAAACACACAGACTCACAAGACACATTTCAGTAAATGTATGTGTGACTCATTCACAGCATGTACGCAACACATCGTACGAGCTAATAGGTCAGAGAGCCGCCATTCTGCCAGTGAGCTATTCATCAATGAAAATGAAGGTGAGATTTATTCCAGTCAAGCTATTTTTACTACATGGCTAGAATGAGTCATGAAATCAGACCTAAGAGAGTCGATACTATCGCCTTATGCATTTAACATGATGAAAGATACAGCATGGTGTTGCTCAGATATTTTTGAAATGTCAGTAACAATTCCAAACAGTGACATCATGGATAACATTTAATATTTTGCTTAACTATTGTTTTTCAAGCATATGTAAAGAAGCTCTATGTGAGAATTTGTGAGCGGATTGTAAGGTGACGTGAAAAATGAGAACATCCCCGTCTCTCTCCGTTGCCTATACAAGCCCGTCTTAGAGCCTCTCTCCGCTCTGCTAATAGAGAGCCACAGTAGCTAACGGGAGTTTATAAATGGAGTCTGCTAACATAAACAACAGCACAGAAGCTCAGCAGAGCCCCTTTAATGGTACGTTTGATTCACAACTTGGCACCTGCACCATATCTACTGGTGCACAGACTGTACTATACAGCACAGCCCTTCTTAAAGAGTTAACACAAGTTAATTACTGTGTCATTTAATTCTATGCAAACATAATAAAACTGAAAAAGCGCATTAACATAGTACATGTGTAATATGTATATGATAGTGGGGGGCCCTGTGTTTGCGTGTGCTCGCCCGTGCGTGTGTGTGTGCGTTTTAATCACCGTCATGCAGTTTAAAAGTATTTAACAGCTTTTCACTTCTTTCATATCTTAAGCTGTCAGCTTATGTTCTTCTAGTTCGACGCTCTATCCTCTTAAGTCTTTATTTTTTGTCTTGCTTTTTGTATTCACACAATGAGTGTTAAGTCTTTTGTTCCATGAACTTTGACCTTACAGAATTTGTGCTCCCTGGTGGCGCCATGTGGGAAATGTGTCTGCATGTGGCGTGTGCGTGACGCAGCTGTGCGATTGCAGACTTGAACTTGAGCTGCAAACACGTGTGACCAACTCATTTTTGCATAGATGATTGCTATATGTAATAATCTAAGCCAATACAATCTCTACCTATACAGCTGTAGCCAGTGTATTAAAGATGTATAGCAGGGCTGACCAAAGTGGGGCCCGTGAGCCAAAGATGGCCACCCATAAGGTTAAATTGGCCCACTGCATGTTTCTAGACAAAACAAATATATGTTTAAAGGTGCAATATGTTAGAATTTAAGTTGGAAACATTCAAAAAATGTACTAAGATTATCAACAGAATGTGAAGTATCATGTTGAAAAGGTATCTGGCCTGGCCTAGTCCAAAGCTACCGTGCCAGTGATGTAAGCACCTACACTTCCCTGCTGCTCCAAACTCACAGTCCGGACCACCTGAGTCAACTAGCTAATGGTGGCTACTGTGAGCAGCATTTAGCGCTAACTACGGTAAAATGCTGCCCCCTATTTGTTCTAATTATGAATTCAACAGGTGGCAAATTCTTACATATTGCACCTTGAAATAATCATGATATAAATGTCTGTTCATGCTCTGGCAGATTAACGGGCAGAGTGACACGTTGAAGTCAGTTGGGATCCTGGTGCCATTTTGGATCTTAAAAATGCTAGACAAGGTTTTTGCTCTTGGCCCAGACCCTGCAGTTAAGTTTCAGTTTTGGCCCTGCAAGGGAGAAAGTTTGGGCGCCCCTGATTCATAGCATAGTAAGAAATGCAAAAGCCAACACAGAGTGCCAGGGTTTTAGTGTGACTTTGGAGACATCTGTCTGAACACCTTTGACACGAAAACTGGTGTTGAAATATTGTTCTCTGTGCATTTGAGAGGTAAGACGTAAAAAGCATGATGTTATGATGAAACTATTTGCTGAATTGCACCCTGCATCCCCGCATGAACACACCAGTAACCCCTAACCTGCCCTAATGCATTAAGTCACTGCTGACTGTGGATGAACATGTGTACAGAATATTTAAAATGTGATCAAATCCTTCAGAAAATGTGCAACTTTGTGCGCAGTCACTGTAATAATCACACTGCAGAGAGTTGTGTTACGTGGGTAACCTAGCATTGAACCTGTGACGCACTTTATTTCTAATTCAACTGAATATCTACTGTAAGGACAAAAGTTGAAACTCGGAAATTAAAAAATAAAAAATGTTTTGAAGCTCAAGGATATTCTTTAGAAATCTTCAAGTGCACTTTTATGAAAATCTCAACTGTAGGTGTGTCTTGCGGCCCACACATACACATTCATACAGCATTTCCTTTTATCCAGGGATTATGTGTGTAACATCTTTGTTATTCATTCTCACAATATGCCTCTTTCCTGCACACGCACAGACACACACACACATGCGCCATACTCTCCATTAATCTGTATCCTGGCTCCTCGCTGCTGTCTCTGCTATCTCTTTAGCACTGCTCTCTGGAGGTAACAGTGAAATGGGGAGAAATAATACCACGACGATGTGTGGTACGAAATATTATTAAGACGTCCCTGTGCCTTTTCTTCTTACTTTCACCACAAAGCCTTCTTTGAAAATAAGGGCCGAACCCCCTTTGGATTACAGCGTTCCTTCTTTTCCTTTCTATATCTCTTCTCTGTCAATATCATTTCAATTTCCCCAGCTGTCGCCCCCCCCCCCTTCCTTCTGTCCCTCCCTTTTCTCAGCTGTTCATTCATTCCCAGGTGTGACAGAGCAAACGCTGGACAATTTTTGCCCTCCCAGCAAAAACAAACGCAAAACACTTTGGGACACATTATACCTCGACAGGCAATGAAAAAATCAATCAGACCTGCGTTGCGTATAAATGTGTGTGTACGTGCGCGTGTAGCACTCCCATAGCCCAACTAAAGAAGCTGCCCTGGGGTTCTGTGCTGGCAAAGCGAGAGCCGACAACAGAGGGTTGAACTTGCAGAGAATGGAGGAGTGAGGCAGAAAATAAACAAACACGGATACATTAAAAAAAAGCACGGGAAAAGACTTGTTTGGGACTTAGCTCTAAACAAACAAGAGACAGGAGACAAAGGACAGACGCTATATGAGGTCACGGTGCCTTTCTCACCCATCGCCTCGTAGCTCAGAGTTTAAGGGTACAAGGCTTTGCAGAGCAGCCTGGAAGAAAATACACATCTTCCTCCACACACATTAGCCACCACAGCTTGTTCAAAGCGGGAATGTTGTGCCGTCATTCTGCCTTGCTGTTCTGTATGAAAGGTACAAACCGGAATTAAGCTGGCAACGGGATACTCCGCTTCACTGCGAGATCATTACCGCGCAGACCCTTGCTCCAATTTACATCACCAGCGTTAAACGTACATGCCAACCTAGCAGATTTTCTCAGGACACTCGCAGCGTAGTCTGCTATAATGTTGTGCCTTGTCCTCGGGATGGACGAAGAAATACAGAAAAGAAAGAAATACTAGATTTCCTGGAAAAAAATGGAGGGGTGGGGGCATGCATTTTATAAAATCACGGAACCAGAATGCAGGAAAATAAAGTCCTGTGAGGGCAGATTGTCCGCTAGTTACTCGACCGCGGATGGCGTCGCTCTCTTGGACGGGAAGTGTAAAATGCTTAAAAGGGTTGCAAAATATACTTGGGCCTGCCCAAGTGAAGTATATGTGTGGAAAACACTGTTATACATTTAATAGGTTACATGTATTAGGAGACAGTTTAGGTTTAAGGTGCCTGAAGGCGACTCATATGCTCATTGCGGGCGACCATTCACCCGCAGGCACCGTGTTGGTGACCCCTGTGTTATACATTATACTGGCTTTGAGAGAGGCGAAGTCCCTTCCCTTCCAGTGGACCACCATGGGACCTTATTTCAGAGGGATGTATTTTACAGTAGTTAATGGCTCAGTAGTTTGCCTTTCTATCAAGAGTCTTAGTCATGGCAGTATTGCAGGATCTCTGTGTAAAAAGGGTTACTCATTACAGACACTTGCATGACTCTCCACCTTCAACCCATCAAAGCCAACAATATCAGCAGCCTTTGCGCTGACATGTGAAGTGAATCAGCGCTGGTTTGAGTTCAGTTTCTTTGTCATGCTGACCCCGGGCCCTCCTTCCTCTCTGGGGAAATGAAGCAGCATGCGGCTGACTCACACCCAGCTGATTCCATAGCGCTCGCTGATGGCTGGTCGTGTCACTCCCTAATCACTTTGGGAGGGCATTAACTGAGTCTGACACCAAGGATGCTTTGAGGAGAAAGGGAGGGAGGCATGCTGTTATTGAGCCTCAGCATTTAATTTGATTGCTCTTTTAAGGCTATTACTTGTGGGATATTTACCCTCAGAATGTTCAAGTATCCCCCTGGAGACCGTCCACGCGTGACTGAGGAAGTTGAGCTCGCTTTTTACTGTCTCTGTCTTCCTCTCTCTTCAGCATTATGTCTTTTTTCCTTCTCCTCTCGCTCCTGTATGTCTAATCTTCTTAGGATGTGGACAGGGCCTCCTCTCTGTCTTTAGTCTCCTCTCATCTTTCCCCCGCTTCTTCTTCTCTGTGTCTCTACCTATTTTTATGCCTGTCCCTCTGTGTCAATACACATTTCGTCACACACTTGCCCCCGTCTTTAATCCTTTTTTTTTCTCTATTGGGGCTTTCCAACTTTATCAGGCTGTCTGTCTCTCTGTTTGATGAAACAATTTAGGATCCTCACTTTGTGCTGCTGATTCTCATTTTGTCTCTCTCTCTGCCTTTGTGAAGTGTTCGAATGACAAAAAGGCCGAGCTAAGGAGCTCTTATTTTCACCACCTTCAGTAGGAAAACCGCTTTATAAAAATGATGCATGTCAGTCATAAAAATGTAAAATGGAGCACTCCAGTGCATGTGCAAAACCAATTTATTACCTGAGTGCATTTCTTATTTATTTCGTTCTAATGAAAAATCTTTTTTCCTTGCTGGCTGCAGGATATAAACACTTAAAGTTTAGATTAACCATAATATGCTGAACCTTTTTCCTGTATCTGTCGGTGAAAGGTCCAATGCGTAGGATTTAGTGGCTTTAGTGCAGATGGCAAACAACAAAATACCTCTCACCCAACCCTCAACAATGGTGGCTGCACATGAGACCCTCTCTAGGGCCATTCTTTGACTGATCTGTGACGGACTAGCGGTACAACATGTTGGACTCCATGAAAGAGGACCCACTCCCTGTTTAGATATACAGTAAAAGTCTCATACTAAGGTAACAAAAACACAACCCGTATTAGTTTCAGGTTATTACGCACTAATGAAAACATAATTATGAGTAATATATTCCACGTCTGCCAATAGATCCTCTTAAATCTTGCTGTTTAAAGCTGCAATGTTTAAGATTTCAGACGATTTGGCGACACCTGTGGTCGCTGATGGTAACAACATGCATTTTAATACTACAGGTCACAGAATTCCAGGGGCAGCAAAACAAATCATTGCTGTTTCAATAAAGAAGTCAGCCAATAATTAGCCTTTTTCCATTATTCAGTGCTCGCTTGTGATCTGATTTTATGCTGCACACGGCATGAGTCTGCCAACAGCAGGGCACGGTGAGATAGACTGATTACCTTGCTGTGATGCTGCGGCTCTTCATTTAACAGCTAACTGAGGCTTCTCCTCCTCGTACCATTACCCCCTGCCAGACTTCAAACTCATCAGCTGTCAAAAATACAGAAAATGGGGATTGTCATTTTCCTGAGATGCATTTTTGAGATTGATGACACACATTGCATTTTCTGTGACCACTTCATGATAAAAATCAACTCATGTTTTACCAGGTAAATGCTTTTGATGTGAAGCTGCAGCAGCAGGGCAGTTTGTTTTGCATTAGCAGTCACTTAATGCTTTTTCCCCCAGGAACACTGTGACCTACTCCAAGTTCTTAACGGTGCAAATATATAAATATTGCATCTCATTCGGCTTTGAAAGAAAGTCTTTGAGATTGTTTCTCTAAATACCGACCGTTGGTTATCAAATGTGGACTTTTTGGTGTCCCTTCGGGTTCAGCTTTGTTTCATTTCTTTTTTCTGTCACATGTAAACATAATAACAAAGACTTCTCCACTAAGACTGAGATGGAAAAAAATGCCTTCACAAGTTGGCTGCATGATTTGACTTCCTATTCGTATAAATAATTTAAGAACCAAATTCTATTTCTGTATGATTTTCCTCACTGCTGTAAAATTGTAAAAGTAGCATGTATGTGTGTGTGTGTGTGCATTTATATAATCCATGGAAAATGTAGGAATGACTCTATTAAATGGATGCACCAAATCAACAGCTGCGCGTGTGTGTATGTGTCTGCTTGTTAAGAACAGGATGACTCATGTCTGAATACGATCGCTGTAATTTACAAGGACGCTTTTCGGCAGAGCTCCCCTCCTTAGTGCCCGCATGTGTCTCTGTGTGTGTGCTTGTTTGTGTGTGTGTGCGTTCGTGTGAAAACCCTCAGGATCAGTCTCATTCAGAGTGAATCAAAATGACATTCTGCTTCTCACTGTGGCACTGAAGCCTGCGCCTGTCTCTTCTCCCAATGAGAGCACGGCATGATAGGTCACTCGATGTTTCACACACACACACACACTTAATGTGTACACGCGGCGTTTCCTGCTGTTATTGAAGCATACACACAAACACGTCCTCCCCCACCATGATCTTTGTGACAACCACTGTCCCATCTAGTTTCAAATTCCCCGTCTACAAACGATCCAGAGTTGTGTCGTGTGTCACCACGGCTCGTGACACAGTGAGGAGGGTCTCAGCTGCTTGAGGAAGAATCCGTCAGTGTGGAGTGACTTCCAGGTCAACCAGTGTTCAAGCTGATAAAGAGTGTGTCTGCCCACTGTCCTTGGCATCAGACAGTCACACATTTGTTTTGACTCTGTAACTGCTGTATTGTGCCCTTGCTTCTCCCTGTGCCACTCTCTCTCTCTCTCTCTCTCTCTACATGATGAAGTAGCGAGGCTGGCTGCCAGGGATCTCCCCACCTGCCTCACTCTCCTCTCATCCCTCTTTTCATCCCAGTTAATTTCCCCATTTCTTCTGGGAAAATTGATCAATGAGTCTATCTGCGTGTGTGTCTGGGTTGCTCTCTGACCCTCTAGCTTCTTGGCCTTGTTTCTGCATCCCTATTGGTCCACAAGACTTCTCTGATCATCCTTCCATAGTGTCTGCCAACCTTCTCCCTTATGGAACAAGCATAGTGACATACTACAGTATACTAAAAAATATGTGTATTATATATATAGTATTAATATATAGTATTATATAGTATATTAATATAATATTTGCTATGTTAGCATGGACTCCACAAGTCAGTGCATAGTCACCTGACCTCAGCCACACTGAACATTTATGGGGCCGTCTGAAGACTGAGAGAGCCGAGCAGTCTGTGGCACAACAAGAAGCTTTGTGAACACCGTCAAATGATGCCGGGATGACACACGTCATCAGGGTGTGCACAAACTTGTGGAGTTCATGCCGTCATTAAAGACATACTAAATACTAAGATATTCTGAAATTCAAGTACATTTTTCAAGCTTATATTATCAGTTGTAATAAAAAACAAAAAATTGAAGTATTTTGACGAGTGGTCAAAGAATTTTTGACCCTATTGTACACTGATATGTATTTGAAAATCTGTGTGATTTGTTAGAAGAGACAGAATAATCAGTTGCAAATGCATTACCTTTATGTATAATAGTTGAATAGGAACACTTGAGGATGACACTAATTTCAAACATTAGCCTGTTTCAACCCAACTTATGTAATATGTAGTTACAGGGTGAAAATATTCTGAAAACACTGTTTAATCGACACAAATAATGAATAAAACCTAAAATGTTAACATATTAGAGCTACATATATGGAAGAAAATATTGCTGTTATATAAGACTCATATTTGTGCCTTAGTATTTCTAACTGATTCCTGCTCAATCTCTATCGCTGTATACACATCATTTCACCTGTTCATCAAGTATAAGTCGTCATTGGCTAACATTCAACAGAAAACCAAGCAACTTAAGGTCCATACCCCCTCAACAGCTACAAATACCCACATTTAACCTTTAATGATGACATAAGGCAATGCTGCAGAGTTCAAAATGTTCTCAAGAAAATACAAAAAAAGCCAAAAGCTCTCTGGACAAAGCAGCATACGGACACTGGAGCACCTAGAATAACAAGTAAACCAACAACTTAAAAGCCTCAAGCAAACTGCAGTATATGTTCTGTAAGTGCTGCTATGCTTGTCTCAGCAAATGTAACTTTCACTTTGGCAGCCCCAGGAAAAGTCTGCTTACACACTCCCCGCCCCTCCCACTCAAAACACTTTTTAATATTTGAGGAATTATACTTTTGCATATTTCCCCTGCACTAAAAATCCGCCTTTGCTCGATAACAATGTTGGCAGTCCTCATGATAAGACTTCCCTCAAAATAAAACAGCTTTCTGAAAAAGTGTGTGTGTCATGCAATGAATAGAATTGGGTCTCAAACATTCAAGAACCACAGATTTGCCTTCCAGCTACGGGAAGAAAGAGTAGGCTATGATGAAGCGTCCTTTATTCTCTGAGTATCTTGTCATGCAGTTAAACAGGGCTCGGTGCAGAGTGCACAGCGTGAAGTTAATGTTGTCTCACTTTCCCTTTTACAAGGAACACATACAGATGTAGTATGAAGTGCAATGTGAAGTCAAGGTGATGATGTATTGTGATGGATGTTGAGTATACTTACTTAGTATAAGCACAGTTTCACAGTGTTATTTCCTCAGTGATGGTGCCAAAACCCACAGGAAGGGATGAAGCGGGGGTATAGATGGGTATATAGGAAAAATATTGTTTAATAGGTATATAGGTTTTTAGGTATGGTTTCATTGGTACATGCATGTTTTGCTAAAAAATTGGCTTGATTTAACTGTATTGTTTGTTGTTTATTGTCTGCACTGGCACATACTGTATGTTGACTGTATGACTTTAACCTCTCACTTACTGTGTCTGTAGCCATACTAACATAAGACCTCACAAATCGGGAGGGTTTTTGTGGTTACTCGTTTCTTGTTGTGGTTGAAACTGTGTGTTGACTGAGTGCTACTGTACCCGAAGACAAAATACAGCGATGAATATCAATTGTGATCGTGCCTTGCCTTTTTTGCGCCGTGCAAAAGTAAACAGATGATATAAAATGAATGAATGATAAACAGCAGAGAGCTTAATCAAATCATTTATTAGATTTTGCCTTCATCAGTTTAAGAAGTTTGCTTTTTATTAAATCACTTGTCTTCCAAACAAGATAAAGGCTGAACTGAATCAATTCAATTTCCTCTAATCATTTCCCCTTAAACTTTGTTTTACCTCAGACACAGGGACATTAAAGATTGCTGAAAGATAAGCACTGCCGGCTGCTCTGTAAGCATGCATTTGAGGGTAAATAATGCACATAATGCAATGTCAGCATATGGTCAGCAATACAGAGAAATGTGTTTTTAGTCAATTTAAATATATAAGTGGAGTACACAGTGGCATTGTAACTCAGAGGAGATGAATGAAGCGGCTCCTTTTCTGTTTCTGTGAACTTGGTGAACGCTCCACTGATAAACAAAGGACTGACTTACTGAGGATTGGGACTGGATTGTTGGAAAAGCAGCAGACACTGGGTTTATTAAATGGCGCTGGCTGTTGTACATTCAAATTAGCAAACCTTTAGGCCTCAATTTAAATGCACATAAGCGGCAGCGGAGCTCCCCTACCCCTCGTCTCACAAATAATAAACACTTTGTCTGCCATTTTTGCAGGAAAATAAGCAATTATGAAACAGTAACAGAAGGGAGTGGACTCATTACAGGATCCAAGAAACTGCAATCTAATTTCATAATTGCAGCCATGATTCGTTTAGCCCCCGTGAAAATTGTCACATAATGTGTTGTGCTCTCCGCCGCTGTGAGGAGTGCTGCAAGAAGGCGCACGTGCACGACAGATGCGCATACGTTACAGACACACATATGGCGAGGACAGAAAGACACAGTGACAGAAGGACGCGCGGTGCCAACCACACAGCCCCACATGGCAAGCAGAGACCTGGAGCACCTCTCAAGACGAGCCTATGGCCTGTAACCACGGCAACGGGAGCAGACGGGTTGCCTTCAGCCACCGAGACACAAACACAAACTGTGTGTGTCAATATTCATGTTTGTATGATGGACAAATGTAAAACTGTTATAAAAACTGTAAGCACAAGTTTCTAGTTAGGCGCAGTGTCTGCATTTACAGACAATTACATTTTCAATCCATATTTGAGAAAGCTCATGGTGTGTGTGTGTGTGTGTATGTGTGTGTGTGTGTTTGTGTGTGTGTGTGTGTCTGCATTTGTGTAACTGTGTATCTGTCTTTTCTCCTCATATCAGCTCAGCACAGCAGGTGCCTTGCTCCAGTACATTGCTGCCGCTAGTGAAGCTGAATGTATTGCAGACACCATGGGAAATATAAGCCAATACTTTCTGCGCTTGTGTGTGTGTGTGTGTGTGTGTGTGTGTGTGTGTGAGGGAGAGAGAGAGAGAGAGAGAGAGATCGAGAAAGAACGACGTGACTCAGTGAGATGGAGAGGAAGAAACGGAAAGACAGACAGAGGGAGACCAATATAAACTGAGAGTGTAGCGGCGAGTCAGGGGTGAAAAGGGATGTCGGTGAAAGAGGCGAGTGAAGGAATTTGAAAGAGGCATGCATGGGCGAAAAAAGGGAAAGGTAGGAAAAAAAGAAAGACTACAGAGTTTGGTGGGTCGCATGCAGTGTACTCACAAGCCATTAGCTTGAATTGGACACAGGGTCAGAGTGTTGGAAACAGGAGGACGGAGAGAGAGCGGGGAGGAAAAACAGAGAGGCGATGACAGGACTATGCTGCTGACATCTGCAGGGACTAGTCAGACTCTGATGTGACAAGCGACCATCCTCAGCAGCTCTCAACCTCCCTCCAGCCATCTGTCTCTCTCCCTGCCTGTAATGTATTCCATCTCTCGTCACAACCAAAAACCTTGCGTTCGCAGCGAAAAAAAATCTGTAGAGGGGACGCCATTGACAAACATGCGTGCCTCCAAATGCAAGAGCCTTTTGAACCCCTTTAGTCTTTAATAGCAACTTGACTGGTCACATGCGGTGATACCATCTGCTCCGCGAGTTCTCCACCGGCTTCCTACCTCCTTGCATCCGCTAACACCGCAAGTGACCGTCAGAGGACCAGGAGACATTGTCAGCTCTTCTCTGATATCTAGAGATGAGAAGCACCTGTTTGCCTTCGCACTAAGAGCACTCAAACAGGAGGAGTCTTTCCAGCGGGTGAATTAGCATCACAAATTGTTGCTATGAAATGGATTGACAGTCCTCACCCCTCATTCCTCTGTGGGTCTGGTATAGATTAGTTTAGACTCTGAGTGCAAAACACTTAGGACATGCTATGCCTTTGTCCCAATTCAGGGGCTGGATGCCTTCTTAGTCTGCATCCCTACACCAAATACATCACAGAGTAATCAGCTTGTCCTGCCTTTTGATTGAATTTGGAGGACACAAGTCGGGAAATATTACATGGCTGCATGATTACCACAGATTCCACTTCAGGTGGTGAATATTACACGTTTATATTACAGGTTTAACTGTCATTAATTGTCTGATATCATTGTACGTGTAGTTCGATTGACATATGGAGTTATATATACAATCAATAGATTATCTCTTTTTCCAATTTTCCTTATGACTGCATTATTTTACCTGCTCTGTGCTTTTGATTATAACCAAATCAGTCATGTTTTACCAGTTTAGGTATCTGTAAAGGGACTGTGAATGTTCGCACAGCAGCAGGCAGGGTTTTGCTTGGCACTGACATTGGTAACATCATTTCTGAGTAATAAAAGTGATAACTTGGATGGACTGATCCACTTGAAGGGTTGTGAGGAAGTGCGTAGGTCACTAACCCACCACTTCCTGTGCCTGCATTACACTATAGGTAGCCTATTGACAAATGTGGGACTGTGTAACCTCCAATCAGATGGGCTATTCCAACATCAGTTGGGCCGTGGTCATAGCAGGTCAATTATTTTTTTCCCCTACATTGCTGGTGGTGGCCTTGCGGCTCACTAGGTGGGCTGGCCCATCGGACATTTGCCAGAATTGCCAGATTGCTAGTCCAAGCCTGCTGTGAAGATTCTCAACCATCCATGTTATATCCAGAAGGGCTACATCAAGGCAACAAAGGCAACTGGACTTTAGATCTGAAGCTAGTCCAGCTGGCCTTTCTGGATATTAGCATATTACATATTAACTCTCTAACTATTGAGTTCTTGAGGATGTCATTTGAGGAGAGGAAAGTGCAAGTTCAGTCTGCAGGACCCACGTTCATGGTCCATGTCCTTCCCTGTACTATAGGTTAATATACATACTCCATAGTCATACGCTCAGTAAGCAGTTGGTATGAGCGCTGCAGGTTCTTACTTTAAGAGTTGCAGATCGCAAATATTAATCACACCTTTTAAAACTGACAAACTGGCCACGATGAAGATAACATATTTGCCATCTCTGCAAGATGTAATCTTTCCTAAAGAACCTCTAATTCAGTCTAATTTCACAGTAACAGACACTAAAAGAGAAAAAGAGCAGCACATTCATAAAAACAACACTGGTTCAATCGAAGACTTTCTGGGGAAGCTTGTAGCTTACAGAGCTCCTCAGGGGCCACATAATGCGACACAAGTCTGACCATATGGTCTCATAATCTGTGTTCTCAGTGTGGAAAACTATGATTAATTTGCTTTCAGTGAATGCCTGCAGCAAATGGATGGACATTTTTTACTTGAGATGAACAAGTCTAACAAAAAAACACGAATACTTTAATTAAATAACCCTAACCAGAATAATAGCGCATGTTCTGTCTAATTTGATTAAAAATCTGATTAAAGAAGAGACTTGTTGTCGAGATCTTGATGGGAGGCAATTAAAGACGCAGACATGCACATCCAGAGTCAGCACATTGTCAAATTAATGAGATGATTCCTTGGAACAATGTGTGTGATTGGCGAACTATATTGAATTTCAGGTTTTCCTCCGGGTAGCACGCAAACATCACTCTCATCACTCTCTCTGAAGAGAGTGAGGATAACAGAGATCAGAAGGAGGAGAAGGGGATGAAGAGGATCAGGTTGAGAAGGGAACCGTAAGCCCTCATCTCTCTCATCTCTTCATCCATATTTCAACAGAGGTCTAATGGGCTGACATGATCCCTTGTTACAAACAGAGGGAGAAAAACGACTGAGGGCTCAATAAGAGAAGGAAACAAGGGAAGGGAGCTTGATCGTGGCAGCAATTAAAGGACAATTCCAATGTGAATTGAGGTTTTTGTTCTTTTCTTTACCAATTCCATCCATTTAACGTTAAGTGTGATAGATTCTACATGTAAGCTAGACGGCTGGAGATCATTTCAAAGCAGCTTTGCCATTCCTCTCAGGATGAAATCTCATTTTAAAATAATTAAACAGAAACATTCAGATTTTTTTAATTGAATATGAATACTCAAAAGGATCTTTACCAATTATGAGCAAATTCTGAGGATAAATGTAACCTTAATGACGTATTGGAGTATTTCAGTGTATATACACCATGACGCACAGCGTGAAAGATGTCTCTCATTCGTACACAAGCTTGATTTGCCTGCTCTTCAAACCCCACCGGTATGGCCTTAACTTTTAGATTTTCTCTTCTCTTTAAGCGTGTCTTTTCTGTCTGGCAATCGATTTTCCCGTGATTGCTTGGGCTCCCTGAATATATGCCTCTAATTGCAGGCGTGGCAAGTGGATCCCAGAGCATCACAGGTGTTTCATGAAAGGAGAACAAACAAGCCGAGACTAGCACGGCAGATGAATGAGGCGACGCAGAGCGGGAGTGAGAGGGAGAGTGAGCGAGACAGACAGACAGACGCTAAGAACAAAAAGAATTATTAATAGGTTGTGATCCAACCATTTGTGATGGTAATTTTCCAGCAGAAAGGTGAAGGTTTCTCTGTCTTTCTGTTTACTGCGCTTCATTCTGTATTGTATGGTGTTGAAGCAGACCTAAATAGCATATTTTAATATCAAATCTAAAGTGCATTACATAGCTCCCCATTACCAAGCAAAGCAAAATATTTGGGCCTTGACCATAGACTTAATGCTCAAGTGAGTTTCCACAAGTAAAGCCAATATGATGTCAGCATGGGAATTCTGTTATCAAGGGATCAAATAAGATCCATCTGGCTGAACCACCTCTCTACGACTCTGGTGGTTCAGAAATGTAGCGTTCATTCACCAGAAAAAACAAAAACGAAACACAAGAAGGTGAAAATAAAATCTAAGTTCTCAGAGACAGTGTTAATTGGACACCTGCTGCATCCATTAACAGACGTGACCTCAGGCTACCTGGTGAGCTACGGCGTTTCCGCACTTTCATGAAGTAATGCAGAAGTGTCTCAGCATGTCGGAGGAACTCATTTAGCTGGACAACAAGATGCAGTTTGTACTGTAATGAGGAGGATGTGTGAAAACGTGCTCAATTAAAGCCACGTATCAGAGGCAGAACTCAATAATTTAGCTAAATGCTAATGTTAGCATGCTAGAATGCTCACAGTGACAATGCTAACTCGCTGATAGTGAGAGGTGTGTAATGTTTAAACCGTGTTCACCCTTTTAGTTTAGCATGTTAGCATGCTTGTGTTGCCAATCAGCACCAAACACATTTGCATTTGCATCAAGCATCTGAGGCTGATGGGAATGTAAACTTTGGAGATATTTGTGAAAAACACATTTTTGGACAAATTGCTCCTTAATTGTTGAACTGACTTGAAATACTTGAAAAATTGTGAATTTGACAGTTGGACAATTCTTACATATTGCACCTTTAACAATGGTTTTGTTTCTTATCACTAAAAATGAATATACATGAATGGAAAAAGTTGATCAAAACCAGGAAAACTGCACATACCTCCAGCAATTTTAACTGTTTTTCCACTCATATTGATGCTCCCTTTAAATACTGCTTTATTGTATACACTCTATTGTAGAGTAGCAGAAATGCTATCTGGCATTTACTGCATTGCACAAATGTGCTATTGTAAATCAACAGAGGATGATGTGAGCGCCAGCCGATGCCAAAGGAAGAGGAAGTGCTATTGTGGCCTAAATTTTACCCCGGGCTCAGTGGAGCTGCTGTGACAGCTCCCACTCAGCCCCTGCTCTCTCACCAGCCGCAAAACACCAAAGTCAGTCAGTCAGATCCACCTCCCCAAGTTTAAGGCATAAGGCACGCTGGCTCGGGGATACTGGGTGACTGACTGACAGCAGCATGACTGACAGACTGAAGCCCTTCTGGTTGTGTTGGACTAAAACGCCTAAATCCAAGGAATATATAACATGAGCTTAACTTCTGAAGTAAACTACCATCAAGTTCTTCTGTCTGTTGAGAATCGCCGTTGGGGTTCGAAGTTCAGTCTGAAGGTTACTGTGCTTTATCATCGTGATTATTATTAAAAGTGAGTACCAGCCACTATCAAATGGTCTTGCCAAATTCAAATTGAACATTAAACATTAAAATCAAACTGACAGAGGAGAAAAAATCCTGCACACACACATCACATACGCACAGTCCCAGCCCCTGTTTCATTTGACCTTGCTTTTCTGCCCACCATCCCTCTCTCCTTGCTTTGAAGCTGTGCAAGTGGTGACCTTCTGACCCTGCCTTCTGTACTGCATCCAGTCTGTGAAGGATTTCTGTCTGGGTGACAGGAAAGACTTTCATGCATATTTTTTAATTCATTTTTTGTCATTTATCTGGTTTAAAGCTGAGAGAAGGGCTTGTGAAAGTTATCACCTCTATCACCATAATTTTCTATCATATTTTTCTCAGTTGGTTCACTTCATAAAATTCTGATTGCTTCCGATGCAGCAAGCGTGGAGCAAACACTGCAGGACCAGCGGTTAGTCGGCAGTGAGTGCTGAGCCCTGCAAAGTTCACGTCCCACTAAGTGGTTCTGCCCTCACTTGGCTCCGTTATTTGTCTGCAAGTTAACTTTGTTTAGAACTTTTTTTTTTTCTGAAGGGCTCCGAGGGCGAGCAAAGTACCTCGCCTACCCCTTATTCTCTCACTGTCTCTTCTCCGGTCCTTCATTTTTTTTGTCCTTATCAGACTGCTACAATATTAATCCACATGCGCTGCAAGACTGAAATGAAGTAGAAGAAGGGACTCAATAATGCATAGCACCTTTTCCATATCGCTACCTTGAGGTGAGGCTTGTACAAAATTAGGACATTGAAATTAAGAGCAAGCTTGGCTGGTTAATTGAAGTCTAACTTTACTTTTCAACTGGCTGAGAAAGTTTAGCCACGGTGCACTTGGTTGGAATAAGTTTGTCTTTATCTCCAGTGCGTGTGTGTGTGTGTGTGTGTGAGAGAGAGAGTGTGAGTGTTTGGCCTATTGGAAAGTCTCTTGTAGGCATGTCAGCGCAGCAGGAAAGCCAATGTTCCTGTCTTTATTAATTACTACCTGACACACACATACACTTGCTCACACATGCACACACTTGCCTGCACATACAAACCCAGGCCTCCTTTAAACTGCTCCACAAAACCCAGTAAATTACACTCGGATTCATACACACACCTGTCTCTAACAGCTTCTCCTCCTTTAGTTTTGCGGTAACTAAAGGACACACACACACGCACACGTACACACACACATAGATAGCAGCAACAGGAAGCTGGTAATTCGTCCTCATATCCCTTCTGCGTTTCGGCTTACTCATGCTTGGTTAGGCCAGGAAGGGCACTGAAGAAGCAGATGAAGCAGAATGACGAGCCAAGCTGCTGGCCTCGACTGGAGGCTGCTGTCATGACCTGGTAAAAACCATGATGCGCCAGACAGCATGACGCTACGTGACAGGGCCGTAAACTGAGAGCGAGGTTGGGGTGTGGGCAAGGGCGTCAGAGTACATAACCATGGGTGGAAAAAAAAGTGTAACGGTGCATCAAATTCATTTAATCTGCTAGCATTTTTTGGTGCAAGTTTTTTTTTTTGTTTAGCACATTTTTAACTGATATACTTTTAAATGGTGATGGGGACAAAATTGGCCATTTCAAAAAGTTTTAGGGCGTCCACAATGTATAATATTCAAAAATGCTCAGAATCAGAATCCCCTCTATTGTTGACTACATGGCTATGGCCCTGCTGCATGACATACTGTACTGAAAGAGTTCATATCTGTTCTTCCGTTTCTTTTTCGGGCCACATAGCATTTTCCGGTCATCCCTAAACACATGTCAAACAGTTGTTTTGCTCTGCATTATTCATTAGCCTAGCTTAGCAATGGCACCGGCTACTGTACACCGCTCCCAGCTCTCATAACTATCATTTGTCATGCTTCCAGGCTTCTCCACAGCTCTGACCCGTACTCTCATTTTCATTACCGTCATTATTAGAGTCAAACAGCCATTCCCTCATTTTAATGTGCCTGATTATCAGCCTACTTGTGAAGGGCACAATGTGAGCACAGCTGCCAAGTCTCCCCACCAGAGAATGCCAACTCCAACAAAATGATAAAAAAAGATGGCAGGACACTCGCCAGTGAGTTTACCTACCAAACATTAAGACTAAACATTATGCAGTGGTACAATGACAGTGCAGTCATTTTTACACCAGCAGTGGGTCCTTGGAGCAGGTAGGGAACACCAGGCGGGGAAGGTGGATGCAAGATGCTCTCCTGTCTCGTAGCCATCAAGGTGCCCTTGTGCAGGCATGTAAACCTCACCGGCTGCGGTGGTGCTGCTCAGTAGTTATCAGTACAAGAGTTTGTCTGTACTGAGCAGCTCCCAAGTGTGAGTGCGCAGCTGTCAAAGCACAGCAATACTGAAAAATGCCTTAGAAAAGTTGAGATAGGCCTACATCACGATTAATCCTTAAACTGAAGCATATTCAACTAAGAACTCTGGTATCCAATAAAACAAAGAGAAAATAATACATCTGCAATAATTACTCCTCTGATGTCATTATTGACCTGTCTGATGTGAGAAGGACGGGATAAATTGAGGAATTGTAAGATGTGACAGAAATATGTGCAAAGATGAGCGCACCCTTTGCAAACCATTTCAATGATAATAGCAGGCTTCATCTTTCATCTTATATTCCAACTTCAAAGATGGCAGCAGCAGCGGAAAACGAACCATCGAAACCCACAGCGCTGTGACAAAAAATTGAAGAAGGAACAAAGGAAGCTTCTCCCCTTCTCTCATCATTCCATTTGTTTAAATAACAGCAATTTCAGTCATGGGATTGCTTTATGTATCTTTTCTTCTCTTCCTCTCTCTCAGGTTTTTTTTTTTTCGTTTTGCACATTTTTCGTCCCTCTCTGGATGTGCGAGGGCTAAATCCTCCCTCGAGGGGATGTCAGAGCTCGTAGGGGACAGTAGAGAGACAAGCTGTGTGTGTTGTAGTATCAAAGAAGGTTTCAACTTCAATGCAAAATATTAAAAAGCAGTCATATGTGACCATTTGTAAGATCTCATCAGGGGAATGATGTGGTGCAGGGGCAAGGCTAGAAACTCTAGATTTCAGAAATTAAAATCAGCTCATGCACAGTTAAAAAAACATTATGGTTAAAATGTCATAGGTAGTTGTCACCTGATTTACTTGACAAAAAAAAATAGCAAGCAATGCCTACAAGCCACTCAAAAGATAGCATAGCAATGCAGGCTACATTAGCTCACTGGTAGCTAAAGCATAACCAAGGTCAGTCATTGCAGCTCAACTGGTTCCATTGATATTAATACAGCCTGGCAGTTACTGCACCCTGTGGGATCACATCTCTGCAGGTTGGCAAGCTCAGGTATGGGCAAGCACAATATGCACAAGCACACACCACACACACACACACACACACACACACACACACACACACACACACACACACACACACTTGGACACAAGGACAATGGAGCAGATGATGACATCACCACACACATGTTCATACATCCCCTCGTGCACACACAGAAAGAGTGAGATGCAGCAGTATTATTTGAAGAAGCATATTTAAACAAACAAACACAAAACAATACTAAAAATAAGTTTCAGTCTTTCCTTTTTCAGTTCACACATCATTTACCTCCTCCACTCCACTACCTACTGTGTTTGTTGGTGTACACAACCACTAAACACACACCAGTGATGGAATGTAACTAAATACATTTACTCAAGTACTGTAAGTACAATTTTAAGGTATATCTACCTTACTTATTTCTATTTTCAAAGGCAAAGTGTTTAACTTTTCACTAAATGTAGTGGACTTGTAACATTAGTTACTAGTTACTCTGAAGGTAGCCTGCTGCGTTCGAGACAAACATGCGCGGTTTTAAAATAATTTATGTTGTTGGCGGATAAAAAATACACTGATAAATGATAATTGGTCGACACGTAGTATACAGTATGTACATACATGGAAATATATATATATTATTTACTTACATACAAATTTACTTGCACTTTTGATCCTTAAACTCATTTAATATGAGATTTTTTTATCGAACATCTTGTACTTTTTACGACACTGACAGATACTGAAGAAGAGATCACTTAAACTAAATGTCTTCATGGGTCCAAACGAGATCCTGGGACCCAACCAGGAACTCATACTTGTTTGGAGCCACGTTTTATATGGTCTGTCGGGTCCAGATTGGGTCCCGGGTTTGTTTAACATTATGTGTGATTTCCGAGTGGATCTGAGAAGACCTGGCCGGATCATGATGGAAGTGCTGTCTGTGTGTGATAGCAAATTAGCCATGCTAACGTTAGCAGCCGCAGCAACGAACGAGCAATCTTTATATAGACCCTTTTCGCAGCAGACATTTTGACAAGGAAAAGCAGAGGTGGAATTTATAACATTAATGATGGCTGCATTTCATTTAGGTGAGCTCATTCTGGGGCTCTGGTACAGTAGTATTGTGCATGCTCACTCACTGACATGGCTTACTTGGACACTTCATAGAATATAGCCATCATTAACGTTGGCGTCAGAAGCGTCAGTTTTTGACAAGTTGGGAATGAGACTCTCTTTGTTATAAGCTGCTGTTTGTTAATACTGAGCGCCTTGTACAACCCCAATTTCTAATTTTATTAAACTTCGTCATTAGTCATAGTCAACTCATTGATATGTCGACGGCTCTGTGAGTTGATGTCTGTCATACTCTCACTTTGTCTCTTGCTTTTACACCCTCTCCCATCTGCCTGACTTTGCTTTACAGACGCCTGTAAGTTACTTGTAACTCAGAAAATAAGAGGGAGAGGAGATGCAAGAGAGGAAGAGACAAGAAACTGGGCAAGGGATGAAGAGAGGGAGTGGGAGAGATGGTCGTCCCTATAAATCACATGTGGCAGGGAAGCAACTTCAGCAAATTTCTGGGAGTTACTCACACATCAGCAGCAAGTCTGACTTCTAATTAACGTCCCGCTAAAGAAATATCTCCATCTACTGCATCCTTTGTGTTTACTGTTTAGGTTGGTTCGGACTTCATTTACATTCTACTGTGTTTGTTTCAGAGAGATATACAATCTGTATCTGAGGATCTGATATGAATAAGGAAATTGTGTAAATGCAGACAAAACGCAGTGCAATCAGAATCAGTTCGGATTACCATCGGATCAGCCGGACTACATGAAGGCTTAGTTTTTTGTCTTTTTTTGTTCGTTTCTTTTAAAAAAAGTATATACAAGTGATTAAAATGTTATTTACTTCATTTATATTGTCTAGCAAAATGATAAATTATGATTAATTTGAGTATCATGCTTTCCAAAACTAAGCAAAATACAGTGAGAACACTGACAGCTGAATTGAAGGTGAAAGCATTGCAGAAAATGCAGAAATTTGAAAAGAATATGCAAGAAACCAAATCAGATCTTGACTTACTCGTTTGTTGCACTAACCAAATAATCACCTACAATTTCCTTTACCTATTATTATGACATCCAAACCACAATTTCCACTGTCAATAATGAACCTTTAAACTCAATAAATGCTGTTTCATTTCTGACTCTGTTTTATTTCTGTCATCTTTTACTGCATTTCATTTCTAATTTTGTTCACATGAAACTGCAGAGAACTGGGGAACTTTCTCAGCCCCTTTCCTGCAGGTTCTCCTCACAAGCTACAAACAGCCCCAACGACCTTCACCAAGATGTAGAGCACCTTGGATGATGTCCGAGAGGCAAAACTATTAAAAAGCTGTGAGCTCACAGTAATAACTGAAGGCCACTCAGACAACCACTTTAACATTTTCATGAACTCAGATAAAGCCTCTCCCATCTGGATTCTGGTGACTGGATAGTTTCGTGTTCTTTGAATCAAACTAAAAATCTTGTGTATATTTGCAAAAAACAGATTTGTCTGTTTGCTTATTTTCCTAAATCATGTTTGTGCGGGTGTGTGCAATCTGGGGATTATCAGTCAAACTTGTGCTGGGTTGTTTTGATAAGATATCTACATTTTTTATTTCCATAAATAAAAATGGTATTTATGGTGTTTCTACCCTTGAGTACACACAGCAAAAACAGCAGACATACCAAGGTAAGATTATGAAATGAAACACATGCACAGATGTACACAAAACACCAGAATCTGTGACTTAAGTGTGGGGTCTGGAAACCATTATAACAGGCACTCACACATCGGTACTGAAGCGAGTACCATACAAGGTCCAGTAGGCATGTTCTAATCAATGACTTATCGAAGCGCTAAATGATGTGTGGCCATGGCCAGCAGGGCATTAGGTTGGATCGAGTTGTGTTTGTGTGTCTCTGTGGATGGTGCTGGTAATAAGATGAAGGGCCACAGTACCCCTGATGTTCCTGCCGCAGCTGCAACAATACTCACATGGTAAAATATCCATATAACGCTAAACTGTCCGTTTAATGTCAGCTGTGACATACACAGAGGAGAAAGCAATGAGAGACGAGTATGTGGAGCAGGAGTGAGAGAATGTGTAAGTGAAACAGATGGAGTGGAAACAAATGTATAGTGATAACATCATTTAAACAGTGCTCGGCTCTCTGGGGGCCCTGGCTGCCTTTGCACTCGCTCTCACACTCGTTTGACTGGGAAAGTGGCCAAAAGGATGGGCCAAAAAGGACACGCACCCTCTCTCTCTCTCGCACTCTCTCTCCCCCTCCCCTGCCAAGAGACTAAATTGTACAGAATTGTGCTGTCAAGTCTCATTTGTGAGAGAAATATCCCACTGGTTATTAGTCGAAGACAGCCCGTTGTTTGGTGAGTTCTGATGAATCATCTCATTTCTGCGCGTGTAGGTTTAGATCATAATGTATGTGGTCTCCGCAGAAGGACAAAGCAAACGTGTGCCGAAACAGCATTCATGAAGAGATGTGAGCAGTTTTTTTTACTCACATGTACATTAACACGCACTGAACCGCAAAGAACTGACCCTAGCAGGAGCCGTAATTGAGGTCATCAGCGGTGTTTAGGTTGCAATAACAAGAGGTGACATGTCAGCCATTTTCCCTCCAGCGAAAGTAAGGGCATGGGGTCAGCACACTGGACCAAACTGTGGGTGGGAAAAACATATTTCTTCCTTTTCTTTCTATATAATATAGGGTCAACTGAGAGGCTGAGGTCGGATCAGTATGGCTGGAAGGTGTGAAATGGCGGTGTTCATTTTGTTTTAGCTGCATGCACTGCTGCAACCTTATCTATCCATTCATCCTTTTACTTTGCTTTCCTCTTTTTCTTAGTAGTTCTCAGCTCCTCGACTGTGTCACGCTCCCTGTCGCTGCCAGCTCCTCTGTCGGCACGGGGAGGGTGTGAAGTGCCATGTGCCTGTTTCCCACGCGCACGGAGTCACCAGACAAGGAGGATTTTCACCAAGAGCGTGTAACACATGCAGAGATTGACGCCATCTGCAGCAGTTTCGTCGATTCCCTAAAGAGATTCCCTGGCAGTAAGAATCTCTGGTGTAGTGACCGAGACATGATCCCCAGCTGGCTTCCCAACCTACTTCACAAGCTTTGCCCAACAGTCATTTGGCATGACAAATGTGGGCATTGTTTGTTTCTGCAAACCATGGATATGTTGGAACTGTTTCTGTACAGTTCAACTTTATGTTTTTCTGGGCGTTTGTGGTGTCTTTTGCTCTGTTTCCCTCCTGTGTTCCTGCGCTCCTCGTTAGTCTGCTGTCCCTCCACACCTGCACTGCATCTCCTTTGTTAGCCCAGCCCTGTTCCCAGTGTTCTTTCTAGCCTATCAGCTCCTTCCCTGCTTTCTTGGTTCCTCCACTCGTTACCCTCACCTGTGTTTCTCCACCCCACTCCAGCTGCACCTCATTAGTTTAGTTTGTATTTAAGGCCAGTCTTTATTTCAGTCTTTGTCGAGTTATCTGCTGTGTTTACCTGTTCCTGCCATGTTTTGTTTGCCTGTTCCTGCCATGTTTACCTGTTCCTGCTGTGTTTGCCTGTTCCTGCTGTGTTTGCCTGTTCCTGCCGTGTTTGCCTGTTCCTGCCGTGTTTACCTGTTCCTGCTGTATTTGCCTGTTCCTGCCGTGTTTGCCTGTTTCTGCCGTGTTTGCCTGTTCCTGCCGTGTTTGCCTGTTCCTGCCGTGTTTACCTGTTCTTGCCGTGTTTACCTGTTCCTGCTGTGTTTGCCTGTTCCTGCCGTGTTTACCTGTTCTTGCCGTGTTTACCTGTTCCTGCTGTGTTTGCCTGTTCCTGCCATGTTTTGTTTGCCTGTTCCTGCCGTGTTTGCCTGTTCCTGCCATGTTTGCCTGTTCCTGCCGTGTTTGCCTGTTCCTGCCATGTTTGTCTGTTCCTGCCGTGTTTGCCGGTTCCTGCTGCGTTGATCCTGAATAAACTTCATACATTGATATTCCTGCCTGCCGTCTCGTGCATTTGGGTCCACCTTCTTTGATCTCAGTGTGACAGTCATAAAATATCCGGTTCTGTCGCCAAACATCGTCAATATGGTCTTGAATAGTGGTCTCTCAGCAGTCTCACTATCTCATATGCATATAATCTGAATGCAATATAATCCACTTTGCAGAAATATCGATGTGATACGTGTGGAACATAAAAATGCAACTTATTTGCAACTGTGAATGTGATTTGCAACATTTTATTGCTGAGAAAATGGTATGTCTTTGCTCTTTTCCTCTCTCCTTGACACCATATTTACATATACGTAACTTATTTCTCCTCTTCATTCTTTCTCTTCTATCCCTCTTTTCTCCCCCTCTTCTCTCCCTCCTCTCCCATTGAACATTTTCCGTCTCTGAGCTGATATCATTTGAGCTTGTTGCTGTTATGTCAGTGAGCCAGGCGCTGATTCAGTTACATGACAGTCTACAGAGTTTTAGAAGAAACCTACCAACTCAGCTACTTAGGGAGTGTGTGTTTGTGTGTGTGTATGTGTGTGTGTGCGTATAAGTTTAAAGCTGCTCTTTAATGACCTAAGCCTCAAGGCTCATTTGAGCTGCAGATACCAGCAGTCAACTAATGTCCAAACATCTGGGTGGTCACACACATACACACACACACACACACACACACACACACACACACGGGCTGAGCTTTTATCATTGGCCAGAGGAAGGGTTTTAGCATCCGCCCTGACAGATGCCGCCCACACATCAACGCACACACACACACACACTCACACCACAGCTAGTGGAAAAACACTGGTGAAGGATTTAGGCTGAGTGTGATCCATATATGTGTAACATATATCTGACAGCTAGGATTATGTGTATATATGAGAGAGAGAGAGAGAGAGAGAGATAGATAGAGAGAGAAGAGGAGAGAGAGTTGTTTGTGTGTGTGTGTGTGTGTGTGAGACAGTGACAAAGCAGGGCCATTTCAGTGGGTCCCTAGTGGTCACTAACGCTTTTCTCTCTCTTTCTCACCCCTCTCTCTACATGTCTTTTTTCCCTCTTTGATTATCCCCCGCCCCCTCTGCCTCCCCCCTGTCACCCTCTTCCCATCCGGAGCTGACAGAGCAATAAGGGAATACGCCCAGGAGAGAGTAAGGGTCACTGGACGGAGGTCTGGGAGATGGCGGAGGTCAGTGTTGAAGGTGTGGGTTGTGAATGTATCATTTTTCCACCGGTTTAAGGTGCAGGAAGAATCACTCAATCAGCAAGGCATGAAGTGAGTCTTCTCTACTGTACAAAACACTACATCCACCTGCTTCCACAACACTTGCAAATGCAAATAAAGACACATTTATCCTAAACCTGCAATAATTGATTTTCTAACATCTTCTCTTCTCTCAGCTTCTAACTTAACATTGACAGCAAACTGTTGCTTACCTAAACATCCAGCATTATCATCATTTGTGGTCTCCGCCAGCTCCTGAGGGAAATATCTGGCTCTTTAGCTGCTATACGCTGCACTATAATCACCATCTCATCACTTACTTTGTCTGCTGTTTGTTGCTGAGCACGTAGTACTCAGTGGGTTTTCAGACCCTTTTCTCTGAAAGCCGCTGCCTGCTGCAGCCAAAATGACACTATGAGAGTGGTGAGAGTGAACCGAAAAATCAAAGTTGTGGCTGCACAGCTAAAAAATGAGCTGAATCTCACTATAAAGCTCCAGAAGCAGATTCAGGTGATAATTCACTGGAGCTTAATCACTACGTGTAACTGCTTACATTGTATCTTGATATATTGTCAGAATATAGCTGCTTTAAACTTGACTGCATTTTACACATTTGTAAAACCTATTACTGCAAGCTTAGCTAAAAAGTTTCAGTTCACTGTCACGGTGCCAGATTATTGTCGCCAGCTACAGTGGTACTTGGTTTATTTGTCTTTAGAAGCTTTCTTTATGTTGACTCGCCAGCACCTTAATCCAGCCTCTCTCCTCTACCACCTCTGCCACCCCACTCAACCCTGACTGCCTGAGCCAGCCACCTGCTTGGCATTAACTTTTCGGTCCACCTGTTCTACTACAACCGTTACACTTTAGTTGCAAAATGGGTACAGTAATTGTGCAGTACACCTCTTAGTGGTGGTGACATTTAAGTCATGGGACCGCAGTGTAGTCTGTTAGCCCAACATTAGCTTTTTACTTCTAGCAATTGAATTTACACTTGTGTTCATCTGTGAAGATTGTCTTGCTGCATCACAATCCAATTCAAAAATCCCACATGCTTTTTTTCCAGGGAACCAAGGCGATGCTAACTTCCGGGTTAGCCTACAAAAGTACATCATCGCTACACCACTCACACACTCTATTGTGTCATATTATAGTATAAACTGCTCACTTTTTTACACATTTTTACACAAACATTACAACAACATCGATTCATCTGATATCCTTTTGAAACCATTCCTTTTTTAAATAATGGGGATCTCAAGTAATTTATAACAGATCTTATGTAATTAATCCAGCATAAGCAGGAGACTAGGAGATACACAGCAACCCAGGGCATCAGGGCGTATCCTCTCGGCACCGCATGCATTTCTTTTGCATTTGATACGTCAGTTGGTGTGTGATCTCTTCTGTTTGTCCATTCGAACGTCTCTGCACGCAGTTCATTTCTAACTTCATTTAGCTCCTCTCCCTGTTCCTCAGACCTTCTGTCTTTTTTTGTCCTGATCTCAGCGTTACCCTGCCCTTCCTCCCACTCCCTGTCTCTCTCCAATTCACTGTGGGAGAGGTCTGAAGTTGCAGTCACCAGAGCAATTAGAGACTTCATGTTCCTCCTCACTGTCAAGAAGAGGCAAGGATGCACACATACACACACACATATACACATGACACACACACACGCACGCACGCACGCACCACCCGTCCTCTGCCGTCCTCGAGCACTGACAGGCACTGGGCAAAAGTTCACTCTGCCACTGTGCTAACTATCTCCCTTTCTCCTCCTCTGTCTCTCTCTTTCCCTCCTTCACGCTGTCTCCTTCTCACGCTCTGCCTTTTCAAGAAAAGTGCCAACTAGCAGTCCCTCGCTTCTTCCGCTCCCTTCTCCCTCTCCAAGGGCTATCGTCCTTCTCTTTCGTCTCCGTCTTTTCTCTCTCTGCTTTATCTGTCTTTCAGAGAGACGTTACAAGCATGTCCTTCACTCCGTGTCTCGCTTCAGTGTCTCTCGCCAACTCTCCGTCCCTCCCCGTGTATCTGAACAATAATTACCCCTTCTCATCCACCAGCTCCATATTCCTCCTCCCTCCCGTTTTTCCTCATACTTTTATCTTTCCGTTCTCGTCTCATACTCATTTCCTTCATTCTCAGTGTCACATGTGATTGCAGTACATTTGTACGCATCTGCACTGCTCATTTTGCCGACTCTGATACAGGGTGGAGTGTGTGTACACATAAAGTGCTGGAAAATCACCTGAAAATGAAAACTGCCAAACTTCATTTCAAATCTCCAATGAGTCCACTCTTCGGTCTCTCGTTCCTCTATTCCAAATCAATTCAACCGAAATGAGCATCAACTCGAATTGAGGAAGTCACAATTCACAATAAGCTTCCTTATCATGTCATTATAAGATCGACAGAATGGGCTTCTCCTCCACTTGAGTACTCATCTCTGACTTTTCCCCAACTATTAAGGCAGTCTTGAAATGATTCTAATATCAGAGCGCCTTGAAGAAATTTAATTCCTCCATCTGTCAGCGCCGTGAAACTCGCTTTGATCTCTCTCAGGTGAGCACCGGCTTGGCCATAAGCCTCCGACTCCCTTTCTTCATCAGAGAGGCCTCGGATGGTAATCTTACATCGCAGCCATTGTGGGTTGGTGGGCAGATGTGTGTCCCATTGATGGAGGAAGTATTCAGATAGTAAACAGTAAAGCAGTGTTGGTAAAAGTACTAAAACCACACTGTAAAAATACTCTGTTACAATTAAAAGTCCAAGTATTCTTGGGAAATTGTGCAGAAATGTTAAAAGTGACAATGACAATGAATGACATTTCGGACATTTTGAAATCTTAGAAAACCCAACAACATGTTGATGTGTTCCCCAAAATGTTGTGTTTTCCGAAATTGTTGTGTTTGACAGGAAGCAGGATGCTTCTGTACACGGGGTGCACGCTTTATCAACTGAGCTACTGGGTTGCCCCAGAGTACATCTTTAACGCAACCCTCCCAACCTGATTGGGACCCATGAATTGGTAACATAATGCCGATGCCACATATAGCCTCGACACAAAGACAGATGCTCAAAGGCGCTGAAAGGGCGTGTGATCTGCTGCTGTCCTTGATATTGTAATGAGTCTTCTTGGTCTGCTAATGTGCTCATAAGTAATCATTACTGAAGGGCAGACCTCAAAGCTCGCACAGCGAGTGGGCAAATGGTTCCTGCCCAAACATACTGATGATCAATCAAAAAGCAGAATATTCATAAACATCCTTCAGTGACGCACGCTCTACTCACACTTCCTACAAACCTATGAAATAATAAGACTCAAAGTGCTGTCAGGGTTCATGATAGCTGTTTGTCCTCCTCTAGAAAACATCCTGTTCTTTGACTCAACCTTGCTCATTTACCTCTGCAGTCAACACAAAGTCAAGTTTCATAATTACCCAAATTCATTCTATCACTTAAAGTAGCCTCGAGTCTGCAAAAACTGCACACGCACTTTCAAAACTTGTTCAAATATTATGATTCATTTGGTTAGAGGCTTTGCTTTCCCTCCCTAAGTCCTGACTATCGCATTTTAGAATTAATCGGCTCCTATTTGCAATTAAAAATATATGTCTATAATACTTTTCGGTGGACTGACATGTTTAAGCATGCTGCAGAGTTTTCTATTCATTGCTGTGATAGAATTAGCCAAAGGCGAAACATGGCCGAATGTATTCTGAAAAGACAAAATGTATTCTACAAAGTAAGGACACACTGTGAGCTGTCACATTTGATTTATTAGTAATTCTGTCTGCTGGCAGTTTAGCTTCCTTCAAGACAAGAAAATGTGGAGTAGAATAATTATTGCTTTGCTTATCTGTAGCTGTCCTTACAGCTGCCTCTGGTAATAACCATAGAATTCATATTCCAGCTAATAACATGTAAGCTTTTGTTGCTTTTGTTCCAATCCCTCTGTTTCAAGGATGGTGCAACGGAGCGCTGCCCTTCTGTTCTGAAGGAGCAGAAGAGACAAAATTCGAGTCCGACTAAATATTACATATGTTTTAGTGCCAGACATGAACTTCTTTTCTGTCTTTTACTCGAGGCTAAGCACCGGCCTGTCAACAATTTATTTCCATTTTGTAATTAATAAACTCTAGCATCACTTTAACCAGAAAAACTTTGGATTAATCATTCAGTATAAATAATCCAATACATGCACATACACATAATGCACACGCTGAGCCAGTGCACCATGTAGGAGATAAATTAAGAGTGATTAGTGAAGATGAAAGATGTTTCTTTGAAAAGAACAAAAAATTGGTTGGACTTCCAAAGCTACCAAAGGTTCAACCTCTATCGCTTTACTGAGTTTTAATGTTCATGTGCCACTTAATAATCTGTTTATCATTCATTTTTAAATACCTGCAGCCACCAGGCCGCAGCAGGAACCATGCTTGTGTCTGCAAATGAAGAAAGGGCATTTCTAGGCAATTTATTAATTATTTATAAACTGTAAGAAATTGCTTGGATGGGTGGTGCAGGAGGTGGAGCCGGTATCTTTATTTTTTTTAAAAGCCCTCTCAACCTTATGAATAATTTCTTTGGACCCTTCCTCACCCTTAACTTAAAAAAACTGCTTTAGCATTCACTTAATATCTCAAAATACTGTATTTACAGAATGGAAAATTGAACAAAAAGGTGAAAATACAGCCAATATTTATTTATTAATACAGATATTCTTACAGGCTCCAGCTCTTTGGCTTGAACACCACAATATTTGTCACTGCACCCCAAATTACAGTAGCCTAGACATTAAAATCATCATATCATATAACTATCTATTAGATCAGATGGTGTTGTTGCCTGATATGCATGAAATCCGATATCTGACAGTCCGATTACATGATGCCGAATTGCAAGTCCAGTCTGGTGAGAGACGTTTCAGACAGCTGTTTGAAAAGAGCAGTTAAAGTATCATTATGTAGAAATTGGCATTTTGTGCAATTTGCCGCCCCCCACAGTTTCTGAGTGCAACAACGTTGTCGTAAATACAAATCCGGGGTCTGTAACAATTTGTCAGATGTAATGTAGGCGCCAACTACAAATAAAACAGTGTTATGTGTTGAAAACTTGTATGTTGAAGTAAACGTGTGTAACGCTGTGATCCTACCCTCTCACTGAAGTTACATAGAGCAGAAACAAGTGATAGGGGGGCGGAGTGGCTGAGACAGAGACACCATTCACACTATTACAAGACACTGTACCATCAAAATGACTTTGAAGCTGTTATTTGAAGGGAAAAAAGTTACATAATGTTGCTTTTGCCTTCAGTGGAGAATACGATTCTTGACTGAGGACTTGCGAAGGTCCGTTCCTCACTTGACCTGACTTAATTTGGGCTCATTTTTGCGTTCACTCTAACTTCCTTCAATCATATATCCAATTTTTTTTTTTTTTATGAGGGAAAGGGTATTTGAAAATTTCAATTCTGTTCTGGTGATTTTTTTGGAGGTCGGCAGCACAGAACAGACGAACTGCAGTGCAGAATGACTCATACAATTTATATAGCACTTTGTGGATAATAGATGAGAAATAGCAAACTACAAAGCACTCACTTGGATAAAATGTACCCTGCAGTTAGTGGTGATGGAGCCATTAAATGACTTATTAAATTCTCTCAAGAGTCCCAGTTTGTGTAAAGCAATATATCTGAGTTGAGATGACATAAAAAGGAAGACATGATTCTTTTATAAGTTTAAAAAAAATAAGGATGCAGGAATGGGAAGATGACAGACGGAAAACAAAAAGAGAGAAAAAAAGACAAGCTTATATTTGTGTGTGTGTCGAGTGTGTGCATGTGCTTTTCTGTTTGTGCACCTCTGACATTTATGTGTGCAGTTTATCCAAAAGCAATCTGCCCTGCCGTTACTGAGTTCAGACAAATAGGCGCTGCTGTCTAAGGTATTGCTGCAATACACGGAGCAGCACATAGCATAAGATAGTGCCGACGTCGTAGGTGTATAATGTCAGTAAGCCATCTGAATGTGATTCTCCTCCGGGAATGTGGCAATGAAACTAGTTATGGCTGCAATTCAAGAACATTGTCTATGTAATCCATAATACAAAAGCGGGGGATCATGATAACACACACACACACTGAAGCATGTATTGATGCACGCACATAGTATTTGGACAAACACATGCAGTCATACAGTCATACAATAGCAGCAAACGGGAAATAAGGCACAGCAATGCCAGTTTAGGTGAACTGTCAGTTGACATTTCCTAAACAGCACTCCTAGCTTCTCTAAATAGTCAATAAGCGTATCTAAGCCACAGACTGAGTGGTTTCTAATTTACTGAGTGCGCAGCTGCAGATGGTTGTGAGACTGCTCACAAACACACTGCATGTCCGTGAAGAAGCGGACTGAGTAGCTGCACAGTGAAGAGATTCTGTGGTGAATTCACATGACATCATATTAGTTGTCATATGTGTAGTGCTGCCGGAGTGCACCGCGCAGTTTGCATGATCCAGTTGAAAATCATATACATTTTAAGGGCTTGAAGATCCAGTCATCAATAAAGCGTCTGCCATGCAAGACAGCCAAAAAACAAGTAAGGAAAAGACAAAACAAAAACAAAAAGACAAAAAAAAAAAAAAAAAAGACAAAACAAAAATCATCATTGGCGCATTATTCTCAACATGATGAAGTTATGTGGTCAGATATGACTGACTAATGTATGTAACTTGCCACTGTATGAGCAGTGGTTACTTGACATTCGAAACAAGCCTAACCGTGTGTGCATCCCTGTTCATTATGCGAAAAATATTATGAGGAATGCTGGCTAGGCACATTTCACTCTGCTTGCCCCATCTACCCTTTAAAGACTTTTCAAAAAGCCTGATTTTCATTCTGGGAATATAATTGCATATGTTCTGTGAAACGCGGGTGTCCTTTTCGAGTCCAGGGAAATAAACAAAATGAGATGAGCGAGTAACATAATGCAGCATTACTCACACTGTTTCAGTATTCCTCTTTATCTTTTAGCATTTACATACTGTGAACTCACAGCTGCCACAGTGTAAAAGGCACATGTACAGTGCAACTGAACTACTATGAAAGAGTAATGCATGTAAAAGAGGTCACGCAGAGTGTGTATGCACTGAGGCTTGGTACTACATAGTCATTAGAGTCACTTTAAGCCCTTCATCTCTTCTCCAATGTTCCCCTCTCATCTCGTCTTCCTCTCTCACACAGTGCAGGCACTAATGGAGTTTGGACTGGACCTGAGGGAGAAGAGTGAGGGGAGATGGGAAGGAGAGGAGAAGTGAGAATGAGTGATGAGAGGGCGGGAATTATTAGAATCAGTATCGGTACGAGTATTAACATTAGCAATGGGATTTATGTTGGAAGCATAAGCATTAGTATTCTAATGAGTTTTATTTATCCTGAACTGAGGTTTGTCTCATTAATGTTTGCACCTCATTTAAAAAAGGAGACTCTCCCCGGGGTAAAAGGACAGCAGTTCATACTTGAAGCGGAGCCTCATTAAAATAAGTGTAACACTCGCATTATTGCACAAGATGAAGGCGTAAATGGAAATCTGGGAAGAGACAACATCCCGAAGAAAGGGAGAACTGATGCTTCGAAGGAGTGATTTAATTCGTGAGTGAGAGCAAAATACAAAGAAGAAGAAATGACAGAAAACAGACGAGAGAACAAGCGAAGGAACGATGACAAATCAGAGAGTGTCGCTGTGAATTAAAGACAGCCTTTTTGATGTTCTTTAATAGAACGTCTGTCAAAACAAGCGGAGCAACCATTCTACATCTACACGCACACACACACATCCATCAAGTGGCACACCTCACAGCAAGTGTCATCACAAAAGAAAAGACATCAATCTACCGTGTAGCCCTACAGCAACTTTTCCAGCTAGAGCCACAGAAAACAGAAGGGCAAGGAGCAAAAGTTGAGACAAAGAAAGAGAAACCCGCAGGAGGAGGGAGAGCAGGGAGGTGAGAGAGAGAGAGGGTAGGTGATGTGTCCCAGGTGTGCGCTCTATCCTCAGCAGTAGTTAAAAGCAAGGCACGGCAACGCCTCAGCCATCCGTCACCATGGAGATAACAAGCTGTCAGGGCCGGAGAGGATCACGGGCCACAGAGGCCGGTCACTCTGCTTGAACACTGCAGGAGCCAATCAGAGGAGAATTGAGAGGGTGAGGTAATGTGAGGAGAGGGATGGATACTGGCATCAACTCTTCAGTGGTAAAAGGAGAAGGAGCTGATAGAAAAAGAAAAAAAAAGCAGAGAGGATGAGGAGGAGAGAGGTGCAAAACATGTGAGAGTGGCTGGAGGAAGCTCATTTCAGGGAGGGGAAAAATAAAGAAATAGACGGAATTTGGAAAATATAGCGAAGAGCACGCAGCTGTAATGATGTTTAGACGGGGGGGAAGACAACCGCCGGCGCCCAGAGCTATACATCAGTCAATGCTCTTCGACTAAACAACTCATATACACATGCCAGCACATTTCCTCTCTGAAATGCTGCATGCTGGGAGTAATTACTTGGTATTTTCACTTTGAAAATGCATCTAAAAATTGCCCCTGCTTTGCAATTAGAACCCACAATTTGTGAGTCCGTGCAGAAAAGATGCAGTCCGAAACAAAACACAATGTTCAACGGAGCACAACACAATAGCAACGCCTCTTACGTATACTAATAAAGCTAAAATATTCCAAAGCTGCAAGCCAAAAAAGGGACAATCACATAAGACCCCATAGTAAACAGGTGTTCCTTGAAACAAGCCAGTATATCGCACTTATAAAAATGTCTACTGGGGTGAGTAACTGTTGACAGGTGAGGTTTCACTGAATGCGGTTAATTGCGCTATCTGAGGTATAATGGAGTGCAAGTGACCCGACGTGTTCTCATCTCGATCTGCAGAATAAAGCGCTGATGAGGGATAATCGTCTCTGCGAAGCTAAGACACAACGCAACACACGTCTTGCACGCAGAATTATAGTACTTTCTCCTTCTTCCATATGACGGACTGACAGGATAAAAGGTATGACCTGTATTTATCTGAAATTGTCCTCTCGAAAGTGGCATAAAATTGAATTACTCAAAAAAAGTACATTAAAATGATGCATAGTGCTTGAATAAATCAGTCAGTGTGTGCGCACATGCACCAGAATACCATAGTAGGCAAATATGTGCCTTTCAATGCACTGTAATGAATCCATCAAAAGTGAGTGGGACTGTGATGGGATGCACATCTGATCTGCTATCAGCATTGACAGGGAGTAACAGCTGCTGTAGCATCTCTCCGAGTACGACGTGAAGCAGAGCAGAGAGCAGAGCTTCTTCAGATTGAAAGAAAATGTCAAAATAAGTGTATGATAGAAAAGTGGAAAATGAGGCTTAACGTGTGTCATGTGTCTGGCATGAGCAAAGGGCGTGAAGGTGGGAAAGGAGGCGACAGAGCAATGATGAAAATGAGCAGAGGGAGAAAAAAAAACATACTTGAAAATGATTAATAAGGTGTATTAAAGGGGCAATATGTAGGAATTCTTGTTAAAAATGTTCAGAAATTATCAACACAGTGTGAATAAACAGCAGTTCTGATATTATGACGTCTATAAAATGGGTTGCAGAGATATCTACTGAAGTTAGCATGCTAAACAGCTAGCCCCAATACATCCTGGTCCCATGCTCCCAGTCGGAACCGCTAGCTGCACGGCTAACTGAGCTTAATATCTAAGGCAGCTGCTGTGAGCAGCAGTTAGCGGTTACTCTGATGACATGCTGCTCCCTATTTGTTTTGATTATGAATTTTACAGGTGGCCAATTCTTACATATTGCACCTTTAAGGCATACATAAAAACTCTTTGATATGTGTGCAACGATTTGTGCAGGATAAAAAGCCACCCATTCCTTCTCCCTCATTATAATATATATAGAATATATGAATACGCAAATAGACCCGCCTCTAAAAATCTGATTTTTTTAATGAAAACAGCCTTCTACTGTCAAACTCTGCACGTACATCACTCTATAAAGTGAAGCTCAAACATTCAGCTGTCGGAACAAGAACAAGGACATATTTTTGAGTGTGTGTGTTTAAAATGAGTTTTGAAAACAATGAGAGAAGGATTAGGGTTCGTCTCTGCTGTATGGCACATATAGAGTGTGAATGTGCACTCTGCAGAGCAAGAACAATAGGGAGCGGGCGAAGAAGTGTGTGGGGTGCAATATAGAGAGGTGCTCCAGGTGCTCTGCTGCAGGCAAGCGTGGGAGAGCATCACTGTGTGTGTGTGTGTGTGTGTGTGAGTGTGTGTGTGTGTGTCACTGAATGCCTCTCACAGCTACTGTGTGGTGAACAGAATTATTGATCTGCAAAGAGATGGTGAAACATCCACTCATTGCCCCCTACACACACACACGCACACATCTAGACAAAATCCACTTCAGATAAACTGCACTGAGTACAGGCCAAACACTGTTTGATGACGGTGAAATGAGGCTTATCTTGTCATGTCATCTTATCATTGCATCACTTTGGTACAGCAGCACGCTGCGTAATCATCATCAAAGTCTTCAAAACAACAAAAAAAGTTGCTGTGCTCACAACCAATCCAACACATCTATATATACAGTACTGTCTACTCTAGTGCGATCAATACACACACTCAAAGGGGTACAGATAGTTGTTCCAGTGCATCAAACATCACACACCAAACTCTTGCTCCAGTTCAAGTCCTACACACACAGTAGATGCACACACACACACACACACACACACACACACACGCACACACACACACGCACACACACACACACACATCATCCTAGTCCTACACAAGTAAAGGCACAAAGCCTGTGAATATGCTGCCATCCCACACACACAAGGTCACGCAAACATACACAAACACACACCTGAAGTGTTGGGAAGGTTACTTTTGAAACAGAATGTGGTTATAGGTTTCTATTTTCCCTGTTCAAAATGTAATGGGTACTTCATCAAAGTAATGTAACTTATTACATGTGATTACTTTTTGGTTAGTTTAAAACAAACAAACAAACCGGGCAATACAGCTGAAAAGTCCCAAAACTTGAAAGTAAACAAGGCAGTGTAAACCTCACAGTACTTGTGCAATATGTAAGAATTTGTTGCCAGACAACCGGACTAATTCCTAAATGCTGCTAACTGTATTCTGTTTATACATCCAGGACTGCTACTATTTGCTTGTTAGCTCACTCAGCCGTGCATCTGGCCAGGAGAAAGAGGTTTTTAGGCCCAGGGAATGTTATTTCTTCACATTGTGTTGATAATTTTTTAATGTTTTAAACTAAAATTCTCACATATTGCACCTTTAATACTGATGTCACAAGACTGCCAGACCAGGAGGTGGTGCAAATGTAAAGAAAACAACCAATCAAAAACAATGCTTAACATTTGAGCGCATATTGATGAATGCAGCCTGTCGAGACAGCTTCTTTTAAGCCATTCTATCACTGATATGATATTGTCTGGACATATGCTAAAATAAGTCATTTCTGTGCAGTGAATACTGTACATGCAAAGCAACAGAATTATTTTTATCGAAAAATAATATATTCAGACGTAACATCTTGGTAATCAGCAATATTTTGATTAGAAACTGTAATTTAGTTTCATATTTTTTCTCAGTAATTGATGACAATTCCATTTATTTTGAAATGTCATTATGTTTAATTATGTAATTGAAACCTGCTACTCCCCCAACACTGCACACGTCAGCTAGCTTAAAAAATATATCAACTAACAAAGTCACATTAAGCAACAGTAACATTTTACAAATCAACTGGTGACTGAAGAGTGCGTGTGTGTGTGTGTGTGTGTGTTCCCAGCTGATTCCATGACTGTAAAATCACCTCAACTACGTCCCTCAAACCACCACACACACAATCCCTTTCACCTTTCCCACAATCACTTTATATTCATCCAGCACCTTCTCTCTCTCTCTTACACACACACACACACACACACACACACACAGGTGTGTCTCTGTCTCTGTTTTAACATGCTTACAGTGCAGCCACCTTGGGCGTCCAGCAACCAGTGAGCTGCAATAGAAGTTAAGGCGATGTGAAATAAGATTTGGATAGTGTGTGTGCAGTGTGTGTGTGCAGTGTGTGCGTATGCGCAGGCATGTCTGTACCCTGTGGCGTGGGGCCAAGTGAGAGTAGCAGAGCTGAGCCATTAGCAGGCAGTGTAAAATCCGTCTGAAACCTCTTTTCCTCCAAACATCAAAGATGGAGTCTGAAAGGCAAACAGAAAGTCTCTCTGTCCAGTTTTGTCTGTCTGACTGCAGACACTCTCCCTCTGTCTTCCTGATTTTCTTGCCACCCGTTTGTCTGTAATAGAGTTTCTCCTCCCTGCGTCAAATCTTTTCAAACTCACAACTCGCATTCCTTTAATACTTTAAGAATAACAATTTCACAACACACACAAAAACAGTCTCTGTCTACATTCAGACCTTTGCTCAAACTCAAATCATTAATACTGACCTCCATCATTCATTCCTTTTTTTCCTCTTTTCATATTTTACTTGAATCACTCTGGTGTTTTCAACATTGAGTTCCTCATTTCACAACCTTCAATTCTCTCCAATCAACAAAAGGTACCACCAAACAAAATCAAAGTAATGAGTGTATTTTTTTTTTTAAAAGCAGCTACAAGATCTTTAAGTTGTTGTTGATTCTGACAGCCCCTGTGGACAAAAGCGGTATGAGCACCACCACCTCCTGTGGTAAAGAACTTGAACTTGAAGGAAGGCACGACATATTTTTAATAGTATTTTCCCTTCTTACATACAGCTGTTTGGAGGATGCATGGTGATGAGGTAACATATCTATTTGTAATATGACAGTGGAACAAAGTCTTCAGTTTCAAAAGCAGCAAATAACTTATTGTAATGTGTATTTGCATTACTGAATATATTGGGGACATAGTGTATGGATATATTATTAGGACGAAATTCATGTTAAGTTCTCACTCTTTTTATTTCCTTTTAATTGGGACATTTTGGTTTCATAATAGGAAATAGGTTTGAGCCTAGAGGACATAACCAGGAAACAGATGTCTTCCTGTAATCAAATTATAACTGTTTGATGTACACTCATACTAAGTTTCAGTTTTGTTGTAATTAAACTCCTTCGAACACACAAGCTGCAGTCTCTGCATTTTTTCTTGAAGAATGCTTTCTCTACAACATAAATTGGCGTCACAAACAGGATTGGACAGAATTTGATCAGAAGTAGTATCTTTAAAATAATAATGAAAAAGGATCATTCATGCTAAGTGAAAATGTGAATATCTGTGAGTGCATACGTACTGTATAGTATTTAATTTTCTAAATTCTTGCCACTTCTACTTAGTCACTTTAGGGAGTGATGTAAAGCCAAAGTCTTCTGTGATTAGTTGATAATATAAAAGTTATAATTACTGACAAAAAAAGTATCCTCATCAACTATTCAGGCAGTTGTTATGAGAGAGTAATCCTGCAATCTTAAAGAAGCTTAAGTCATTAGGAGAAGTCTGTCTGGCACCACACAGTGCAGATTGCAATCCTTCATTAGTGACAGGAATTAAAATTTGCATCTTTTTGTTTTTTTGTTAAATTACAAAAAGAAACAAAATCTTATTTCCCCTTTGAATAGTTGCCACATACTAACAATTAACATGCCAAGTTTTGAAAGCATGGTTGCAATTAGTTTAATTTTAGGAACATAACAAGGGATTATAAATTAAATATAAAAAATTATATAATGGATGGATGTTTACATTATGATATATTGTTGGAAAAGTCACACTTGCACTCAAAAGTCCTTGCAATGTGTCACATCATATATTTATTAGTTACACAGTGTTTGTTTTGCCTTTGCATGTGAGGCCTAAAGAGACTGAATTTAAAGCAGACATTTTGTGCTTATTTTCAGGTTCATTATTTTATTTTATGTTACTACTAGAATAGGCCTACATGCTTTAGTGCTCAAAGAACACATCAGTTTTCTCATACTGTCCAGTGCAGCAGCACTGTATTCCCCCTTTGCCTGAAATGCTCTGTTTCAGCTCCTGTGTTTTTAAGGCCCCGCCTTCTGAATACCCAATCTGCTCTGATTGGTCAGCTCATACACACCCGAGACAGCACCACTAACAACAACAGAGCACCTGTGCTAAATCACTTCTTACATGCCAAACTGGCCATATAGGCATAATTTATCTAAATGTGTGACTTGGTGATGAAGTGTGATGTCATGAAGTCACTGAATTAAAGGCAGAACTACTGACGAGGCGTTTCAGGGGCAGTGTGTTGACCTTCTTTAACTCTTTTACATGCACAAGAACCGACATAAAACACTGAAGGCAAGGACAAAAAACTAAAAAGCATAACAGAGCGGTGCATTTTCAACATTTGATGAAGAGGTTGTGCAGCATGCATTACCTGCTATGACATTTGAAGAAACATTTAAAGTAAAAAAAACATCCTTAAAAATAAATGCACTACCAGCTTAACAGCAGTGAATGAAAAAGTGCCAAAAAAGCTCGAGAGGCTAGTTGCCCTGAAGGCTCAGCTGTTCCTTACACAGGACAATAAGTCATGTGTTCAGAGAGATTTGAACCGACCGACTGACCAAGCAAACATCACACTGCCATCGCAATCCTCAGAGCCCTGCACTCCGACTAGTGGGAGTAAATAGGGCCATAGTCATATTTTACTTGCGATGTACACACACATTCACACACATTCCCGCAGCAGCCAGCCCAGTGTGGTCTTGTCAGTCCCTAATGTGAAAGGATCATCCTTAGTCCCACCGCGACTGTCAGTGCAGTCAGCAAACAGACAATCGCTTGTTCTGGGCGCAAAGTAAAACCACACACACACACACACACAAACACACAAATATACACATTCCATTGTTCAAGCAGTGCAATGCTGATCACTGCAGTTGGAGTCGTATGAGGATGTCTAACACACTTACTTGGAGAAGATTCGGGGATGTCTGCTGTACTGCAAATCCGCAAGATAAAGGAGTGAGGGTGGATGGGAGGGTGGTCAGAGTCAAGATGGATGAAGATGTATCAAAGGAACGCAAAACAGACAAAAGACAGAAGATATCACAAAGAAGATAAATTGTGGCTCTGCGAGAGTGGGTGATGGATTAGTGGCGAAAAAAAGGCTCTCAAAAAAGAGGGACAGGATACAAAGGGGAGGGAAGCACTACTGTTAGATGAGGAGATGAAAGGGTGGAGGAGTGGGAGGGACTGAACGCTGCACGAACGGTGTGGCAATGAACAGAAGAGGCTTAAAATGTGGTTAAAAGTGGCAGATGTTTAAAACACCACTGCATGAGGACAGCTTCATCTTTGAAACTGAACATGCAGTCTGCAGTGAAATGCGGACAGGTGAACAGTTAGAGACTGATGAAGGTTTGGTGATAAAGATTATCTTCGAGGTTAAAGGGGCCGGTTCCAGCAAAGAAAGGATATGGGCTGGAGACCATCCGGATGCACCAGTTGCGAGGACAGGTGGTCTGCTTCAGGCAGAAGAAGACCACAGGTGCCAGCTCTGGGAAGGGCAGCACAAGGGTGCTCAGGTCACTGCCGATACTGACATCATCATCCGGGCCCACTTCCTCGATGATGTCGTCAGCATGCGCCGAACCGTATTCCTCGCTCTGCCCTGGCCCTGCTGAGGAAATGCTCCCCAGCGGCACAGGACACTCCTCGCTCGTCATGGCAACCCAGCCGAAATCTGGAAGGCAACAGGAGATGACAGCGGGATTAGAGGAATTAAGTGATTATCACATTTGTTTGACACATTACAGATCTCTGAGAGACTTTAGACGTGAGGAAAAATGCCTGCTTTGATTTAATTAACATGCAGTATTTGCACTGCAGCAAATAAATATTAACTGAATGCGTTTATTCCATGAAAGTTTGATCGGACAAGCGGGAATTTGCCTCCGCAGTCACTCCCACAGACCACTAAACCACCTCATGTCATAACATCACCTCACAACTCACAGATATTTAATGCTTGTCGTTTTCCAGACCCCAAAGGCCCCATTAGTCTCTCGCCGTCTCTTTGCCCCGCGAGAGCAAATTGTCCTATCGTAAACTCCCTTGTCTGCATAACAGAATGCATGGCTTACTGATAACAATCACCTCTCACAATCAAGCAAACGCAGAGGGGTACTACAGCGGAGAGTAAATCAATGTCAACAGTCATTGCACATTCATTGACGATTCATTTAGCCCCATCACAGTGTTGTGGGAGAGGAAATGGCTTTCCATCTCCAACCACTTAACTCACGAATGGATTCACTTTTATCTGTGAATATAGCTCACATAAACACACACTCATACACGTAGATATGAATATGTTTTGCATGTTCCAGTGTATACCTGGAGATTTTGGATATTGTTATATCATGATATAAAGGTTAAAGACTTATTTATTCGTCATTTAACAAATGACAAACTTGTTTGAGTCCCTTGTTGAGCACTAAAGTAAAGGAGGTGTGACTCATTCCGAACTGTCTTTGGCATAACTGGCATAATAGTTGTAATTTTCTGGATTTTCCAGGCTTTTCTACTTGTTCTAATACTTGCCTTTACCCACTGGTCATTATATCCACATTACTGATGATTAATTAACAAAAATCTCTTGGGGAGCACTACATTTTAAGATTAGATGCAGCTTCCTCTGGAGACATAAAAGGTTTTTTTTACTACTTTTTTCCACATTATGTAGTTGTGCTCCCCATTTCCCATAAACATGTGTAAAGTTATTCTTCATACTGCCACAAACTGCACTGCTAATAACTGCTAACTGCTGCCACTTATATTTTGTTTATATATCCATGACTGCAGTTACTGTCAGTCACGCAGCTAGTCAGACTTTCAGGGGAGCGTTGGTGCGAGCACTGCAGGACCACTAGGAGAAAGAGGTGTTTCCAGGCCTGGGGCTAGCTGGTTGGCATCCTAACCTCATTAGATATCTCTGCCACACAGTACCAGTATGTCTTTGACATAGAGTCAACACTGCTATTTCTTCACATTCTGTTGATAATTTTAGCAAATCTTTGAATGTTTTAAACAAAAATTCTTGCATATTTTACCTTTAAGGCCAGCATTAATTCAGTGTGCAGTTTCACAGCTCATGTAAAAAGCCAGATACTGCAGAATTTCTGTTTGGAAAAGGAGTGTTGGCAAGTCTTATTGCTGGCAAGAAGTACCACATGTTATTTTAAGGATTCAGAGACAAATGAGGAATAATATAAGAGGAGCACAGAACGGCCTAAAAACTCTTTTCTCTTTTTGGCTTATCCAGTGTTTACGTGCATCCAACTGGTGAGCCAGCTAGCAAGACACCCACTGGCAGCCGGAGCATAATTGAAGACATTAAACTGGACTATACTATACTGGACTGCTGGTAGTACTCTTGCTCTTAACTGGCCGCCAAAGGAGGCAGCCAGGAAGAGGCAAGGAGCCAAGGAGAGGCAGGACATGTGCAGAGCTGGACATAAGGTGGGCACGATCTTGCACACATATACAGTACACACACACACACACACTTACAGACAAGATATTATGACGATGAGACACTTGCGTGATTATTTTAAGCTGCATGATCATGTGTGAATGTTTATCTTTAGTAAAACTAATGTGCTATTGGCATATGTGTGTCTTTGCAGCAAACATAAGCAGATAACTTCAAACATACATGCGTAGGTGTGATTTCCCTCATGTGCGTGCGCGCGTGTGCCAGCAAATGTGTTTGTTTGCACTAAATCCGACAGTAGGATTAAGTGCCAGGGGGAGAGCAGACTTTGTTTTTATAGGATAATGATATTAAAGGCTATTCATTACAAGCTAAGAAAATAGGACAGTGATGATTTAGTAGCTGGGATCTCTCACAGCTCCGTGATAATCCTCTGACGAGATGCTAAAGCCAGGTGGAGATATCAGAAACATTAGAAAGAGGGAAAGTCACGCACCACCCTCAGCGACACACGAGTCTCTGCCTAATAATCATCTGTTATTATACCTGTGCATACGAATACATGCCATCTCTCAAAACAGGCTATTGTTTTTGCCTTTCCAAAAAAAAAAAAAAAACAGCCTTTAAAATTAGCTTTACCATGGCAACAGCTGCTTCCTGTGGAGGCAGGAAGTTTATTCTTACTCTGCTGTGTTTTATTTCCCATGACAAAGCTTCTTAGAGAGACCCTGCAGCTATTACCAGCGACTACAATTAAGCAGGAGACAGCTTAGCAGGAATGGTTGGACGAGGGTGTTGTGTGTGTGTGTGTGTGTGTGTGTAGTGGGAAAAAAAACGGCATTACTCTCAAATTTGTTTTGCATGTTTAACTTTTCTGCGCCATAAAACCGCTGCTCCTTTACTCCGACTCTCTTTTCACAGTATTCCTGCGCGCTTCCTCTCAACTGTGCTTTCCGATGACGATTGATGAATGCGTGTGTGCGTGTGTGTGTGTGTGTGACACAGAGAAAAGCGAGAAAGGGAGAGACTGCGCACGAGGCCCTCGCTGCTGTGTTGTCACGCGCGCACACACACACACGCACACACAAGCAAATTCACACTTCCCCAACATACACACTCTCACACATTAACACCCTTAATTGGGGTAGCGGATATACAGTCACCCATTTAGCTGCACCATGAGCTAAAGGCTGTGATGAGCCATGGAAAAACTTGCTTTCCCCCTCCCACACACACTCACTGCGACAGTCTGAGACAGACACAGGAAGAGGTTGGATGGAAAACAACAGCGCAAAAACATACTGTGGATCCACGAGGGGGTTTGGGCAACACACTCTTCATTTCAGGCGTTTCTTATTGCCAATTTGAATATAAGACAAAAAAAAAAAGCTGTGAAAAGCTGTATTTTCAGTCCTCGGTGGGGTGTTTACACTGAGATCAGAAATCTGATGTACAATACCCGAGGGGAACAAGCAATGAATCTCAGTGAGTCACTGAATGAGCTCAAAAGTGAAGGCTCGAGATAAGGAATTGGAGGCTTAAGACTAACTATCATGTGAGCTTGACTGAAAAGTGTAAAGAGGAACGCTCTGCGTTTGTGATATCACAGATGCGCTACATGTACTTTCACATGAGCAGGACACCTTTTTTCAAAGAGGACATTTTGAGATTTTAGCAGAAGGAAAAGCACAGGTGTGAGCAACAAAATGAACGATGGTCTGAATCTCATCTAGCTGCTTCAGTTTCAAGGTCCTGGTATTGTGCATGGAGGCTCACGGTCACGCTGTAAGGGCTCGCTAATCCAGTTGACAAACAAGTGAGGATGCACGCGCCGCAGCAGGTGGGTGGAAAACCCACTGCCAGTTTTGGGTAAGTTACTTCCAAAATGTAATGTATTACATATTACTAGTTCCCTTCATTTGAGAGTAAGTTACTTTTCATTATTACTGTCCGTGCAGAGCAATGCGTGACACTGATTTTGAGTTACTTTCACCAACCTTAGAAGGAAGACTAGGCATTATGAAACGAAACAGATTAATATCGTTTCAGTACCATGGCTTTGGATTAACCTGGTCTCTGTTGACTATAAAACTGTGTTCAGCTGGGCTTAAAGAGCAACTGAAAAAACTTGATCTGTCTGACTAGGCAGAGCAGATTGGCCTCCAAACTGGGAGCGCTTGTTTTACTCCACTGTCCTGTCCTGGGCTGAAAACTAAACAGAAAAAGGTGGAGAGACTTACATGTTGTTGGCAGCAACATAAACAAAAACAAACATACCCACAAGCACCGAGCAGGAGGAACAGAAATTATGTCTCTTGTCCAAACAGGTTTTGGTTTTGTTTGACGAAAGAAGTTGGCAGACATTGAGCAATCCAACATTCACATTAATTTTATGAAAAGTCCTTTTGCTTTCCTCTTGTTCATCAAAAATAATATAAATTATTGAGGGATGGACACAAATTAGTATTTTATGACGGCTTCAAAGGTACAGAGTCACCACTTTTTTCTGTCTCTTTTGCTTACCATGCTGGCAAATCTGAATGAATTACTCTCTGTTCTGGTATCCGTTAAATGAACTGAGGGACTGAGGGACAAAAGTTAAAACATTTATATCATTATGAGCACCTTTGAACAAGCTTAAATGGGTTGCAAGCGACCAGGTAGGTCCAAATTTCAGGCAATTACGTGTTATTGGACTTAGCAACAGTAATACTATCGCCACAAATCCCATTAGAAAAGCATTACATTTAATCTGTCGCTGGTGAAAGTAATATATTACTGCCCATTGCTATAATGTCATGATATTTTATATATGGGCATTATCAGTATTTTATGTGTTTGTAGACATAGTGCCCTCATTTTCTACATTGTTATCTAAAGGTTTAAAGAGAAAGCAATCTTACGCACCATATAATCTCCATTGGCTCACATCTACTCAGTTATTTATTGTACATCCAACATGCACCATCCATCTTTTGAGTCTTTTCCCTTCTGCCAGCATTAAACTCATTAAATAGGAAGACGGTTTTCACATCAGCAACAATAATTCCACATATATTTACATAACAAGCGATACTCTGTTTTTAATCTTTATTGAAATGGGCATTCTCATTGAGATTAAGATCTCTTTTTCAAGACAGACCCGAGGACAAGAAACAAAAGCAAACAGAAACAAAATAACTTCACAATAAACAAGGAATTAATAAAAAACGTGACAAGCATCATAAAAAACAAACAAACACATCAGCTTGCAAAGCTTTAAAATCTCCAAGGGGAGTGTAAGACTCCAGCAGTTCAAAGTTAATTCCATTTATTAGTGCGTAGTACGTGAGCCCAGTTCTGCCAACAAGAGTACGTACATGAGGGATATCTAAGATTAAGTAATTACCGCACTTAAGTCTCAAGATTTAAATGAGAGAAGAGATATGCGATAGTTTGGTAACTTCCACGGCGGAGCTTTGTAAATGTTAAACATGAGAAGACTGTTTGTAATAAAGCGTAGCGTGCTACGATAAAGAAGGTTTAACAGTTGATGGGACAGCATGACAATACAGAATATCTCCATAGTCAAGGACAGAAATAAAGGTTGACTGCACAATAGTTTTATAGTTGGAAGTGGATAGACATCATTTAATTCTATACAAGAAGCTTGATTTTTACTTTTTTGTGGTAACCAATAAACTGTAGTGAAAATGTGCATCCATTTACACTATGTGTGTGACTAAAGCCAGTTGTGTAGCTTCGCAAGGCAGCCCAAATCTACTTCTCAAGGATTCAGGACATCTGGGAAAGAAGTGATACTGTATTTGACATATTGCAGCACATAATCCTCAGTTTCTACTGGGAAAAGTTATTAAAAAGAGCCTCCCTGTAATGTTGCATTATGAGTTTTAGAAGTTATAAAGATTGGTGCTGAAAGTTGTGGGAGAAGATGAGCTATTTTTTTTCTTTTTCCTCAGCAAAAATACAGCGAGGTTGGAAGTGTGTCTGTGTGTGCGCGTGTGCGTGCGTGTGTGCCTCTGTGTGTCAGGTGATTTGGGACAATGCTGAGCCCAGCACAGCGCTAACTGACAGCCAGGGATCTGACTGTCACGCCAACTTAACACAGCAGTGCCTGGTCTTAACATTTCTTGAATTCTTTCTCTCACGGCGTCAAAACACAGTGAAGGAAACACAATATTATCACCCGGGAACACTCACACATGTGCGCACACAGTGGTGTGTGACTGGGCTGCAAAAGGGGCAAGAACACTGAGCATATGAGGAAAACATGGGGCACATAATGCACCATTGGACCATGCAGACAGTAGCTAATGCTATTAGGATCACTTCAGGACAGGGTATCCCTTGAGAACTTAGGCTACACACCCCATACAAAAACACGACACACACACCCGTCTCGTCAGCTATGTCAGGCAATGCTTCATTCAGTGACCTGAGACAAACCAGTTTTGACACCTATTGCTGAGTGTTCAAAACAACACACTACTTTGTTACTGAGACCATCAGTATATTCAATGAGCGAGTGTAATGTATTTATAAACCAGCCAGTGACGGGGGAGCTGACGCTGAATAAGATGGCTGGCTTTTTGACAGCACTATAAAATAGCTTTCTAAAATGTGATGAATGTGACTCTCGCAGAGCGGAGAGGAACATAATTCCCGCTCGGCATCTTTACCTTGCCAAGTAAACTAAATATGTCTAGTTTAATGTCATTGTAATATTTAAATATGTCAGCATAAATGGACTCGGAGCATGATAAAGCGCCTTTATTGCACAATCTTAAGCGGTTGATGAACTTTACAGGACAGCTCAAAATATTCACTGCCTTGCGGTTGAAGTTCATCATTTATTCTACATCATTGTTTTCTGTCTTTTCAGCTTTGTCACTTGTATATCTTACAACATTATACAAGCCTGGCCTGCACGACAAAATAAGGACCCATGGGCTTTACTTAAACTAACCCTTGAAGGTATACTATGCAGGATTTGTTCATCAATCAAAGTTGGCCGAGAGAGACGGACATACAGAAAGAGAGAGCAGCGACAGTTGAGTGTGCTAGAGTGTGAATGAAGAGAGGGAGCGGTGTTAGCGACAACAGAGAAGAGAATCAGATCAACAAAATGTTGCTTATATGCAGCTATGGTCTAAAGCACAAATAAACAGGCCTGAACCTCAGCACAACCCTGCTCTCTGCCTCTCTGCTCTGCTCTGTGTGCATGTATCCCAGCCCCTTCCTCAGTCAAACAGACACACAGTCCTGCAACTCATGACACAGGCAGAGCAGAAGAGAGAGACAGCGATATAACCTGGTGGCTACGGTTTTAAACAGTCCCGACCTCACTATGTTATTGGCTGGGTGTGACACACCCCCTGTCCAAAGACCGAATCCCAGAAACATCCTGAACGTAGCAAAATAAGAGAATACGGGCAGAGGGTAGCTTCTCTGCAGAAACACTTCTAGTGGATCATTAGCGATGATTGAGATTTTTTTGTTTGAGTCTATACATTGTATTTTAGGGAAATCCTGCATATCATACCGTTAAGAGACATAAAGACGAGGAAGAAAAGAAGCTAAACTAAATCAGTGCATCCGTCTGGCTCAGCCATTGTTGTTGGAGCCGGGCACCTGCTAAAAAAGTAAACGAGGCGGAGAGCATGCTGCTGCATCAACTCTATCTGTGACAGGCTGTCAGAGGGCAGCAGGCATGGCCTCAGTCATTTGAAAGCTTTGTGGTTTGTCAGATTTTGGCTACAATCAGAGTGACAGACAGCATCAACAGCACAGACATCGGATGTCAGTGTCAATTTGCTGGTGATTTTGAGCAACAAATAAGATGGTAATTATTAAAACATACCAAGACAAAGGTATGCTTTAAAGTGCTTTAGCTAAATCCACTGTATTTTGCTTGTAAAGTACAGTAAGCGAACGAAGCTGGGCCTCTCAGGTCGGAAAATCAGGTTGGCTTTATTTGACGACGTGGCAATGAGACTCAACAATCAACTATCTTTCTTGAAAATTGCTTTTTGCACCTTTAAACCCACTAACCACAGTATTATTTAACCACTGGTTGTTAACATGCAGCCGCAGCCAGACACTTAAAGGTATTTCAGTTGGTAGGTGACATATGGGTGTCAGACCCATCTCCTGCTTTCTTTCTGTCACGGTCCTGGCCATGCCTCTAGTTATTTCCCCTGTGTTCCCCTCTTCCCCTGTGTCTCTTGGGCTTTGTTCAGACTATCAGATTTGTTTCTCAGAGCAGATCTTTAAGACAGACTGTCCTAACTGTTATTTGCAGGCGAACACGACACAACGTTCCAATGCGGAAGAATAGAAATGGAGACAATTGCGCTGTCAAGGTGTGGAGCAGAATTCCTCTTATGCACCAGACAAACGCTGCTCATAACATTTCGCATTTCAAACCACCTCCAAATGTGGCTTGGATCCGATTTAGCTGAAAAATTGCATTTCTTGTCCTTTTTTTTTCAGTGGCAAGACTTTCTAAAAACAATCTGGAAACAGTCTGGATATGTCAAAAAAATGCATTTGGGCTGGAAGCCTGAACAAGGCCTCGTTTCCTCTGTGTGTGTGTGTGTGTGTGTGTGGTGGGCGTTGCTTTCTTCCTGGCACTCTCCCGGCTCCCTCCTGATTGCAGCTCATTCAACTCACCTGCTCAGCCTGCACATCTGCCTTTCATCAGCTCATCAACTCAACAGCATTTCTACCCTCGATCCACTCATCATCAGATGGTTGTTTCAGCCGCACTGGTAGCAGCGCACTTCAAGCCTCCCTAGTTTAACAATAAGTAATGCATGTTTTGATTCCAAGTTTGTGCTAATTGTCTCTACTTGTGCTCAGGATCATTCCTTATCTGCCTGCCCGCTCGCTCGCCTGCCTACCTGCCAATCTGCCTGTCGTTCCTGCCTGCCCACGCCATTCACCGCCGCTTCTCAACTCCCAGCCGTCCTCTACAAATAAAACCTTCCTAAACCTCAGCTTATCTCCTGTGTCTCTCTGCGTTTGGGTTTCTCTCTGAACACCATAAGACTCCGGGCTGTATTACCCTGACTCAACAGAATAACCAGATTGGCCCAGACATTTGTTATGGATCACAGAGCAGCCGAGTGGGCAGATTTACCCCTAATAGCCATATGCTCTGGGAAAATACCACTTCATTGGCCCTTACTGAAATCATAGTTTGTCTTGTTTCTAAATAATAAAAGCGATTATAGTGTATGAATATATACTGTAGTTAAAATCAGTAATAAACCTGCATCATTATCACCAGGCTGTTGAAATTTAAAGATGCATTAAGTCGTATATTTATATGATCACTGCATTAAACGACACATGGTTGATTGCTGACTGTCAGTACTGTTGCCTTTGCGAATCAACGCCCGATTCAATGCACCTGTTTTGAGCTTATAGCAAATATTAGTAAAACTATTCAACATCATAGAAAACCTTTCGAAGCTGCTCCTGGCAGAGAAATTGATACAAGCCAATGCTGTCCAGTGCAAAAGTGAACTGAGCCAGACGAGTTCTCAACACACGTGAAAAAAAAGCCAAATTATTTACAAATGTATGTAATTAAAGGTGTTATTGATAACATTCAGCCGCTAAATGTGTCACTCCATCTCCCCCTTCCATTGCATTCACGCCACAACACCGCTGTTATTCGTATGCTCCCTCAAGTGGTGGCCAGTTTGTGCACTACCTAACTTTGCTAACGCTAGCTCACGTTAAATGTTGCTAATGCTAGTTAGCTAATGTTAGGGCAGTACGCAATGTTGGGTGCATACTGTAGAACTCATTTTTACGTTTTTTCCCCCAAACTGGCAACTACCAGGACTGTTGAAGTTGACTGCTGGTTGATGAAACACAGATATGTGAAAATGTTAAATTTCATGTGTAAATTTTCGTTCATATGTGAAAAAATTTTGAAAAATCCCTTTCGAAAATGACCCATTCACGTGGGACATTATGTTAAAACTTTAGTTCACATATAGAGATAGCCATGACATTGTAAAATATTTAATTCACATGTGAAATTGTGACTTTTAGATGTGAAAAGGCAAAACGTTCACACATGAATTTCCACTCAGGGAATTCAGAAGAGTCAAACATTAAACAATAGAGAGACTTGTTCATCTCTTTTCTCTTGAAAGAGTCAGAATGCATTGTTCATCCAATGTGCCCTCATGCTTTCATGTGTCGACAGAACGTAAACATCCTGTCAGTCGAGACAAAGTTTTTGGAAGTTTTTAATGGAACTGACAGCTCTACCAGTTCTGACTCTGTTGTCAAATACAGAGTTTTTGGTCTTCACAGCAATTAAGTTTATGATCTGAGCAATGGATGAAAGATTGGATTCTTCTTTAATCTCCCATCTTCCCTTTGGAATTTTAAATTCCCAGCTTCCATTTCAGTTTCTTAATCTGTCTCGACTTCTACCCATCCTCTCCCTCCACTTTATCTCTTCTTCCTCTCCCCTCTGCTGCCCCTCTCCCTTGATCTCATTTTCCTCCCATTTCTCTTTGCACTTGTTCTACTCCTCTACCTCTTCTTTAACTCTCTATCTCGGTCATTCAGTCTCTCTCTTTCTATGATGATGATGATGATGATGATGATCCTGAGCTCTGTTTCAGAAATCATCTTTAAACAGTGCGGCTGCCAGTCAATTACGCTGAAGCAGTGGCCCCATCAGCTTAATCTGTTTTAACAGCATTAGCTTTTGCCAAGCAGCCGAGACCATCCTGGAGCGTGCAGTTTGAGTAGATATAGAGTGCACCTTTGTGTCTTTAGGTCGGTGTGAGTCCTCTGACGTGTAAATCCTCATCAACACCGTGACATACTGATACAAATACAGTGCTTTGCAAAATGATGAGCATTATTGTCATGCTAACAGCGTTCAGAGTGTGGGTCATGCTAAAGTTCAAGTGTAATAATATGAATTCCTTGGGTGGCAGGACGACAGACAGGCTGAGAAATGAGCTGAAGAGAAGCGAGTGGAGGCTAAGACCTGCAAATTGGATCATGGCTCACTGAACAGGGAATGGAGGCTAGACACTAAAGACCACAAACAGCTCTGTTAAGAAGAGACTTTATGGGACGAGCTAAACAACAATGCTGTTAACCTGCTGACCTCACTTTTGATTTCCACATTATTTCATTTAAATGCACAACATGTAATTTCAGTTGCTGGCGGTTGTGAAGTAGCGTCTGATCATGGGAGTCTTTATTATTAGAGATACACCACTGGTGATGAAAATCTATCTGACATGACTCAGGTGAAAATGTTCATGGATGAGGTGATGCATTAAGGTTTTATTACTCACATTACATTCAGTCAAATTCACTGACTTCCTTCCTCACTCTTCAATGTATCATCTGTTGTCCTCCCATACTTTTGCCTTGAACTCTATTTCCATTTAGCTTGTAGACTAAAGCAGCTTTATCTCCGAGGCTACAGATGATACAGATTTCAGTTTCTGATTTCTGAATACCCAGTCTCCTCTGATTGGTCAGCTCGAGCCAGAGCCTGAGCCAGCACCGCTAACGACAACAGAGCAGCTGCGCTAAATCAATTCTTATGTGCCGAACTATATACATTATGCAAATGTGTGACATGGTGACGTAGTGCGATGTCACAAAGTCACAGAATTAAAGGCAGGACTACTGATGGAGGTGGGGCTACTGTGGTGTGGACTTTGACCTTTTATACCTTTCAAGATCTTTTTCATGCACGAGAACATATATATAAAACGCTGAATGAAAGAGAAATTCAAAAGCATCATAGGTTTCCTTTGAAGAGCAAAAATATACAAAAATGCATTATATTTGAATGTATTTGGAAGCAATTTATTTGAACTGTAGGTTAAGTCGCTTTCACATAAAAACAGATCAAATTATTGTGGCAGCTTCTTTAATGTTTTGAAAACCCTGAATAAATCAAGTGCACAGCAACGCATTATCAACTAAAAGTAGATTTCTATACATGATTTCAAAAGTGAAAAGAGAATTTGAATGAGTCCAATGGAAAATGGATAATCAATCAAGACTATGGAATCTGTGAAGCTCTGCTGAAGCCTGATTACGATCCATTCATTGAATCAGGTGTGTTGGGGCGGGGAACATCGAGGACCAGGATGGAAGAATATTGCTGAATTACGTCATTATCCGATGTTGGATCGGATCTGTCCCGAGCCTACTTCCTGGTTTGGATTCAACATGATCCACCACACCACTCTCGTAAGTGTGATCACAAATTTGGTAAGCGTTGGAATCAACCTGAAAACAAACACTTTTCAGATACAAGGATGTGATTTCACAACATGTTTTTATCCCGTTCAACATGATTCATAATGCGCGTTGAGGACTGCAGAGAACAGGAAGCAGAATTGACACCGCGGGTGATCCACACAAGAAAAACTCAACTCCTGTCACAGTCTGGTTATCACTACATTTATTATCATCTCTGATGTGTTGGTTTGTGTGTGTGTGTGTCAGTGTAAGTGATGTGGGAGGGGGGTTTGCGCGTGCACACACTCCTGTGTGTTATTGACTGATTTATAACAGGCTCCCCCAGCTTCCCGACACAAATCCATATCGGCGAGGGAGGGGACGTCCAATAATGCTGCCAATGATTTACTATTAGAGCTCTGGCTGTCATTCTTTCACCCTGATAAATGACATACGTTTTCCTCAGGCTGCCCGACCGGGTGTGAGGCAGAGAGAGCTCATACTTGTAGGCGGGCCAGATAAAACGAACGGTCAATCTTATAGGCCGATGTGCAAGTGCATCTACTGCGGCCTGTCAGCTCCGGTGAGTGTGTGTTGTCAGCTCCAAACCAGATCGAGTGTAGTTGCCTGCTCTTTCCTGACTGCAGTGATGGTGGCGGAGGGACGGAGGACGATCAATTCATATTAGGGACACGCTGCTGCACGGCTGCAGGTGTTCGTATAATATGCGCTGAGTGCATGTGTGTTTCTGCGTGTAAGATCCTGCCTTCAATCAGATTTAGTGCTTTTCCTTCCACTTCCTCTGCTTCACACACACACACACACACGCGCTCTGGCTAGGTAGCTGGTAAGTAACAGTAATGAGGACAGTGGGTGCTATCATTGTCACAGGTGTTCCTTAATTGACTAGAAGCACCATTATCCTCCTAATTTAAAACACAAGAGCAGCTCTGTGACTCCATTCGAGAGGGTGTGTGATTCACTTTAAGTGTGAAGCCTTCAGTCTGCCTCACTTGAAGTTGAACTTAGAGTAACTTGTCAGCCATGTAGCTGTTTGAATGGCTGCCTGCGAGGGGGCTGCGAGTCTATTCTGTTCTCGTCTGTTCCGTTTTGTTGGATCCTATTTGGATTTACCTAAAAGCGTCATCGCCTTAAGATCAAAGGGATGAAATCAGTTTTGTTTATCGTGGGTTTTACAAGGGGAAACAAGAAGGGGAGGGGGAGGAAGGAAGAGGAAGTTGATGGAGGAGGAGGAGAAGCGAGGACAGATCCATTCCTCTTTTTCTCCTCTGTGGGGCAAAAAGCGTCGAGTTGAACATCTGTCAGCACTCCTTATCTCCTCTCCCTCTGTCTCTTCACCATCTCTTCCTCTCCGTTTAGAAATCTCTTTCCCCGCTGCTTTCATGCCCTGACAGGAAGCTGCCATCCAAAGTTTGAAAACTCGGGGAGCGATGGCGTGAGGTGACGTGCATGCGTACGTGTGTGTGTGTGTGTGTGTGTGTGTGTGTGTGTGTGAGCATGTGTTTTGCGCAGAACTTTGTGTCTGTGTGCGAGAGAGAGAGAGAGAGAGAGAGAGCAGGAGACAAAGAGAGAGAGGGAGCAGACAAAAGCCTTGATATCAAGCCCGAGGAGACAAGCCCGAGAGATGAGAGCTGCCTTGACAGCGCACGTATGTGAGCGCATGTCCATGTGAATGCATGTGAGGTCTCATTAGCCTGTGCATAATTCCTACACTAAGTTACAGTATGTGTCTGCCAGAGTGTGTTTATGCTTGCATGTATGTGTTTGAGTGCTAGCAGCATGCAGCGTATGTGATTAGTCATAGCTCCAGTGCAATCTGAAGCAAGAGAAAGAAACAGTTATGACAAGAACAAGAAATGCAGACAGAGACAAAAGCACGGAGGCTAACTCTCTTTTAGCACAGAGATTTGACAGGCTATGAGAGACATCACACAACACATTAAAGTGTATCCACCAGAATCCACAGGGCACGTCCGCTTTGTTTTCTGGCCATCACGCGACCGCCGGAGCAGATCGTGGCCATTCGAGACAGTGCTCCACCAGTCGCGTCCCAGAGGCAGCTCTCCGCTCTGCTCCACAGAGAATATGCACCTACATGTGGATTTTGACGGAAGTGGACAGAAAACCGCATCGAGCTGCACACAGCAGATCAAGCCAGACAGGAAGTCAGACACAGGAGCGGCATAGAGCATCCCGTCAGCTTTCAAAATAAAGAAAAAAAAGAAAAAGAAAGAAAAGAAAGAAAGAAAAAGTCCCAGGCACACGAAATAGGACAACAACCTACACATAGTATAGAAAATAGTCACTGAACACACAACCATTACACACATTACATCTGTAATTATGTCATTATCTGTGCAGCCTTGAGTTGAAAAGTCTTTTTTTCCAGCTTCGGTACTTTTGACACCATCAATTGCATTTATCTTATTGTTTTTAAACACGTGGTCACCAAAATGCATTCAAGTATAAATACCTGAGACAGATTTACAGGTAAAGAAACCACTGACTTCCTTCCAGTGTACAAAACTGAAGCCAAATATCCAGAATACAAGCGCTGCTATCTAGCGCTGGAGCCAGAGTCCTCCCCATAAACCTGTGTCTGCTGTCAATCTGATTTCATCCCCTTTTTATAACATCGGAATAAACGTAAACTTGTTTGACGTGTACTTTGAGTTTGTAGTTTGGCCCATGCCTCATCTGCTCACTTTGAGGGGGCGGGGTTTAGGACCCACGCTGCAGACAGCCACCAGGAGGCAATGAAGGTGTTTTAACTTCACTTTTGGGTGTCATGGCGTCGATCTTTATATATAGTCAACGGTCTAAACCTAACCAGCCCTTAACCACGACGATCCCAAACATAGAGATTCAACATGTCCCTCGTTTACCGAAACGCACAAACACCGACTTTTATTCTGCATGTGGACAACTGACTTAAGAGACAAGGGGTCATACAGGGGACAGGCTCGAGCAAAAAGCACCGGGAAAAATGTGGATGCAAGGGGGTGAAGATAAGTTTGAGCTCTGGACGAAATATGTGGGGGAGAGGCGACTAAATCGAGCAAGACAGAAACAGAGAGAGACAACATAGCAAGAGGAAAGGCTGTTCAACGGGAGACAGAAAGAAGGCAGGAGATGAGTGGATATGTCAGAGATGAGGAGGAAAAAACAGACGGACAGGGCAGGAAAGAGGGAAGAGAGAGAGAAGAGAGAGAGACTGAGGGAGCTGAAGTGTTTCAGAACAGTCGAGGCGTGCGAAAAAGAAGTATAGGGAAGCATATTAAAGCGCACGCACACACACACTCGCGGAGAAACATACAGCACTTTAAAGAGAATATGTGATAATGTATGGATGTGTAATGCTGATGCACACACACACACACACACACACACACACACACACACACACACACACACACACACACACACACACACACACAAACACACACTCACACACACCGGCGGGCATTCTTTCAAACAAACACCAAAGTCGAAATCTTCATCCGTCCACTTCTCCTCTTCTTTTCTCTCTTCGCACCTTCTTCTTCTTCTTCTGAAACCTTCGAGCTCCGAGGAAGCCAAGCAGCTTCCTAATTACCTCATTTGCATAAACATGCACAGTGTGCGAGCGAGAGGGAGGGAGTTGGGTTTTGGAGAGCCAAGGAGAAGGAGAAGAGGAAGAAGAAGAAGGGGGGGGGGCAGAGCTTCACCTGGAGAAAAGAGGAGGGAGTCAGGTAGAGAGATGTAATTTTGGAAATAGAAAAGAGATTGCAGCAAAAGTACGACACTTGCTGACTGAGGAATCCGTCACAACTCGTCTTCCTGATATTCTGCTCTCTCACCCCTCTTTGTGTGCCCTCTCCTTTCTCCATCCTCCTTTTCTTCCCCTTCTTTAGAATCGGCTGTGTGTTATTCATTCTCCGCCTCCCTTTCACCATACTGTAGGTAGCCTAATGCCAACAGCCATTATTCTCCTCCTCTCCCACATCATGTCCCTCGCTCTCCTCCTCCTCCACTTTCAGCTCTGTCCTTACCATCATTTCCTCCCCATCTCTCACATTCCTCCCTCTCATTCTCGCCCTCTCTTTTCTTCTTCCTCTCCTCCTTTTTCTCACAGAGTG